>NC_143130.1:24252812-24886250 GCF_059928025.1 Delphinapterus leucas
TTATTTTGTGGCAAAGTTAAAACAGTTGGGAACGGAAAGATGAATTGCACATTTTTTTTCTTTTGCAAAAAGACAAGAGCTTCGAGCTGTGAGCCTTTCCTATGACGAAAAGTGGCTGTCAGAGTGTGCTGCCTACCAATAATAGATGCACTTAATCCATCCTTCAGTGGCCAGTGCAACTTAACATTAGAAAAAAAATAAGGGCTTTTGCCTAATGATTAGTGACGTTGAGCATCCTTTCATGTGTTTGTTGGCCATCTGTATGTCTTCTTTGGAGAAATGTCTATTTAGGTCTTCCGCCCATTTTTGGATTGGGTTGTTTGCTTTTTTGATATTGAGCTGCATGAGCTGCTTGTATATTTTGGAGATTATCCTTTGTCAGTTGCTTCGTTTGCAAATATTTTCTCCCATTCTGAGGGTTGTCTTTTCGTTGGTGGGAACGTAAATTGATACAACCACTGTGGAGGTTCCTTAAAAAACTAAAAATAGAACTACCATATGACCCAGCAATCCCACTACTGGGCATATACCCTGAGAAAACCGTAATTCACAAAGAGTCATGTACCAAAATGTTAATTGCAGCTCTATTTACAATAGCCAGGACATGGAAGCAACCTAAGTGTCCACTGACAGATGAATGGACAAAGAAGATGTGGCACATATATACAATGGAATATTACTCAGCCATAAAAAGAAAGGAAATTGAGTTATTTGCAGTGAGATGGATGGACCTACAGTCTGTCCTACAGAGTGAAGTAAGTCAGAAAGAGAAAAACAAAGACCACATGCTAACACATATATATGGAATCTAAAAAAACAAACAAAAAAATGGTTCTGATGAACCTAGAGGCAGGGCAGGAATAAAGATGCAGATGTAGAGAATGGACTTGAGGACACGGGGAGGGGGAAGAGTAAGCTGGGATGAAGCGAGAGAGTAGCATTGACATATATTCAATACTACCAAATGTAAAATAGATAGCTAGTGGGAAGCAGCTGCATTGCACAGGGAGATCAGCTCGGTGCTTTGTGACCAACTACAGGGGTGGGATGGGGGGTTGGGAGGGAGACACAAGAGGGAGAGGATATGGGGATGTATACGTATAGCTGATTCACTTTGTTATACAGCAGAAACTAACACAACATTGTAAAGCAATTATACTCCAATAAAGATGTTTTTTAAAAAAGAGCTTTTGGAAAGAAGCTAGTGCTATGGAGAAAGCATTTTGAAAATGGGTCTTGGGAAATGTTACTATCATTATGTGACTTTTCTGAGGAAAATGGTTTACATGAATCACTTACAGAGACTTTCACATTTTTATACTTAAAAACCTTGGAAACAATGTTTAAACAGAAGAGTTTCAGAATATTTTGAACCAATTTGTTGAAAATTAAAAAATGTAGCACCTTCCGGCTAGTAAATGAAAACATTTTCAAAGAGAGAAATGTATTAGCTGAATTTCAACAAATTTTTGTGTGCTTGAAGGAAGGGACTGAAAACAGAAGATTCGGGGCACAGAAAATGACTTCCTCCACCTGGGTTACAACAGCCATTAAGACTGCATTGGGGAATAGGCTAAATTTAGTAAATTGTAAATTTTGTAAATTGAATTACAGTAAACTGTAGGTTGTTCAATCACAAATGTTAAATCAAAATTTTCAAAAATAATGACGTTCAATTACATTATGGTCCCTAGGATATTAATAATAATTGCTTATAAAGAACACACTTTTGTACCTTCAACAAATAATCCATTATTAAATTTTAGTTCATCCTTTTCAAATTTGTATCTGTATCTATTTTGTAATATACATGGGATATTTACATGTCAATACATGTATTTACATGGGACAATATACATGTAATATGTGTATGATATATATGAGGATAGTACTACATGTATACACATATATTTTATAAGTAACTTGTATATGTGCATATCTTTATAATTTACAAGGAAAATATATACATACATTGAGAGTATGGGCTCAAAACCATTTTTTTGTTCAAAGTTTAGAGACCATGGGTATAGAGGAAAGAATATTTATGGCGGATTCAGAAGACCCAAGTCCTAGTCCAAGTTCTGCCATTAAGACGTGGTACCTCACACAAGTCAGAGCTGATGGGTGAAGAGCAGAGCTGTCCTGCAGATTTTGAGAGGATTGGGGGAAATACGATTATGTGTATTCATTGCCTGGCATAGAGCAGACTAGAGCCTCTGTAACTCGCGGTGGCCAATGGAGGGGACACTGAGACCACTTGGCCCATCACTTAATTATCCAGGTGAGGACATGGCAGGAAGAGGGAAGGATGGATTTGCTCTATCTCTTAGGGCAGGGCCGCCACTGAACTCCACCTGTGAGCTCTTTTGAGATTTCATGTTAGTCCTGGTGACAACTTCTGATGGTGAATTTCTTATAACAACATTTCCTCCAAGGGTCGGCTTTTATGGTATCACAGAGGAGGGCTATGAAATCTATATGTAAACTTACCATATATATGGGTTAGCTTTTCATATTAAAAGACCACCAAGTTGACATTTCTTGATTTTAATTTCTTCTTCCCACTATCTTTAATTCCCCAGGATGGAAGCATTCTGGGGAGACCAGAAGAACAAACGGTGGGACCCCAAAAGTTCTGGCAGGCTCCAGACAGTATCAGAAACTAGGGAGTGAGGCATGTGCTTATTGATTAGAAAGGGCCAGGACTAAAGATAAGACTAGTCTGAGTCAGTGACTCTGAACTTTTGGGGTGTCTTCTGTTCCTCTGAGAATCTGATGAAATATATGGGTCATGTCCCTAGAAAACACACATATGAACGTGCATGTGATATTTTACATAAGACTCCAGGAAATCACGCAACTTCTGGAGTCTACCCATTGACCTCACTTTCTGTAAGTTCCAGCTCCGACACTCTGTCCGTTTATAAATGCTGAGAAGAGGAAATTCCTTTCCTAAGGTTTGACTGTTCACACCCTCACCCCAACATCACCCATTTGTACATGTTCCCCCTTTAATTAGGTTTGGTGGCCTTGGTGATAAAATCAAATGCGTTTCAAAGGTGTTCTTAATTTCCACCTGGATCAATTCATCCCACCAACACCTGGGCAAGGGTTTCTGAAAGCATATGGCCCTCACATCAGCATTTCTACTTTATTTCTCCTTTATGCAATCTTTTTTAAAAATGTATTTTATTGAAGTGTAGTTGATTTACAATGCTGTGTTTCCTTTCCGCAATCTTCATCATGACCCTTCCAAAATGTTTCCTTCTTGAAATCTGGCAACGTGACTTCTTTGTCACATTTGGTGTCATTGAGGCAGGCAACATCACTTCAGAGCACACCTGTTCAGAAAGACGTCCACTGGTGTTGAAATTTTTTTATAACTAATGGAAGAGATTTAACATTTATGCACTGCTTACCCTGTACCCGACCCTGTGCTAGGGGTGTCTGTTGAATCCCATCATTATTTCTTGTAATGTGACTATTAGGTTTGTTGTTACTGCTTTTATATTACAGATGCAGAAATTAAAGAGAATTTGAGTAATTAAGGAGCAAATTAGATGCTCAGACTCCTAGATTACAATTCTAGAATTACCCCTCTCAGTGTAATTCTGATGGGACTTCAAACCCATCACTGAACCTTCTCTTTGTGTTTCTCCATCTGTAAATTTTGTCTCTCTGCCACTGACTTTGTATATTTACACAGATGAGTGATTAAAGAGAGGAGGTTTTGACTTTGGCAATACCATCTGTTATTCTGACACAGATCTGAGTTTTACTTATTAGTCAGCAAAATTTTTCTCCAGTCCCTCAGCCTCCAACTGAAGTTTTAGGCGTGATGCCTTTCACAGAAGGGAGCATTTGTAGCCCTGAGGAAGTCTAATTGGAACCAGCTCCCAAAGTCATGGAAAAGCCATTCCTGCTCCAAATCCGAAGAAGGAAGTCAATGTGAAAAACCCATTTAGAGAAGGGTCTGCCAGTTTATTTGGAAACTTCAGAGGGCTGTGTGGTCTGTCTGGAGTATGGTCAGCTAACAGCACAAAACCCTTAAAGTTGCTTTGTCGTCGGCCAACAAAGATGAGGGAAAACAGTAAACATGTCTTAACTTCAAACTTATGCTGGCAAGTTTTAGCCATTTCATTATTAGTTAAAGAAAGATTATGTGTGTTTATATGCATTTGTTTCTCTGCTTATGAACCTTGGAAGTAGAGACTATAAGTTAATGAAAATTCTCAGGTCTCTATATGATGAGTATAACGCGTTGATAGAGATGGTGTTGACAATGATGACACATATGCTCTTAAAGAGAATTTTTGGAGAGCACTAGTGTATTACAAACCCATGGTAGCCGTATATAAAGACAATGATAGAACCCCCTGCCACAGGGTCTTTGCACATGCTAGTTTCTCTTTCTGGAACATCTACCCTCGGCTTTCTTTCCATGGTTAGTCCTGATGCAGCCTTCCAATCTTAGCTCAAAGGCCACGTTCCAGCCCACTGAGACTAGATCAGATTCCTCTGTGATAAGTTCTCTTTGTTCATTGTTATTTTCTTTTAAAATGCTTAATTAGTAGTTAGATCTTGGTTGATTTAACAGTTTGATTATTTGCCTTAGGCTGTAAGTTGTATAAGAGGACAGTTGTGACTAGTACATACAGTTACTTAATAAATGTTTGTTAAAGGAATGAATGAATGAAGAAAGAATACATGTGACTTGACCAAGCACAAGTTTTCCTAAGGAAGTGAAACAACAGAGATTAAAGAGAAGACATGACTTAGATGATTCAGTGAACAGATAATCGAGGGCGCCAAGATATTGGAAACAGCTTCCCTCCTGCATATCCGTTATTAATCATTATGGCTTCCACAGCTATGTTTGTGGCTTTTGTTGATCAAGATCCAGATTGGCCCCCCTTCTTCCCCAGGCCTGCTTCATTTTTTCTTCCCTTGTGTCTTTGGGCCCCTCATTCTCTACGAATAAAGTACCTTGCATCTTCAATCTCTTCCCATCCACCTAATGGAGAATATGATGGTCTGTAGGAGAGCATAGCCTTGAGGAAAGAAGACCTGGGTTTGGATGTCGGGCTCTATTACTTGGGCACACAGTTCTCTATTTGCTTTTCTCCATCTGTAAAATGGACCTTTATTAGATAGCTATTGGTGCAATAACGCTACGTAACAAACAACCCCAAACAAATATTGTTCTTTCTCAAGGGTCTGTGGATTGGCTATGGTTTGGTGAATCTCAGCTGGGCTTGGCTCTGGGCTGAATGTTGAGTTCATATCTTTTCCACGTGTCTCACTGGGGCCATAGTTGGGGGGCAGGAGGTATTCAGGGCATGCCTTCCTCTGGATGGACAACAGGACTGTAAGAAAGTGGGAGGGATACCCACGGCTCCTGATGGCCTCTGCTTGGAAATGGCACAGTTACTTAAGCCCACATTCCATCAGTCAAAGCAAGTCTTAGAGCCAAGGCCAACATCAAGCAGGAGAGCAGTTCACACCTTCCACCATGGGAGCTGCTGCAGAGTCACATGGAAAATATAATTTTATAATAGGGAGGAAGCGAAGAATTGAAAACAATGTAACCTACCACGGCAATCTACACATATGTGGGAGGGTCAAATAGGGATCCTGTGAATGGGTTAAAACATCTGTTTTTATTGCTATTGTGAAAAATACCTACATTTGTCTTTCCTCTAATGAAACGTTGTTCCTTGAAGTATGTCAAAGTGGGTGCCCTGGCTGTGCTGTTGGTACTTGACCTCACGTTTGGTCTTGAACCCCTACTTGACTGTTCTTCATGGCCCATTGAATCGAGCACCTCTTCCTTGGCTGAGCATTCACAACTCTTCACAACATAAAGTCAACCTAAAGTTTCAAACCTTATCTAACTCCAATATGTACACGTTAAGCCTGACAGACTGGACTACTCAATGTTCCTGAAAACTCTGTGTCACCCTGGAGTCATGTACACAGATCTTTCTTCCCAGAAGACCCTCTGTGGTACCCTCTCCTATTTGTCTGAAATGCTTACCCTCCCTCTCTACCAGGCCCATCCCTACATGGCCTTCCTGACATTTCTCTCATCCACTGACATCAGTGTCGGCCACATGACTTGTTCTGGCTATTGAACCGTGAGGGTGATAGAGCAGAGGCTCTCAGAGCTATCACAGGGTTCCCCTGATGGTGTTTGCTCTTTGCCATGACAGCAGCATGTCTCAGACAGTAGCTACTCTTCCAACCGAGTCCTGGAGTCAAGAAGACGTACAGAAGAGTGAGTCAAAGCCAACCCACACCTGACATGTCACCTGAGTGAGAAATAAACCCTTGTGATGACAGTCCACGGGGAGCTGGGGGCTGGTTGTTACTGCAGCGTGACTTAACATCGGACTACTGATGAACCCTCCCACCAATGTGGCAGGACAGAAAGAACAGGGGCTTTAAAATCAGACAGACCTGCATTCAAATCTTGTTGGCATCCATCACTTCCGTAGGAAAGAAAATTCGTTGACCTCTGTGACTCTCAGCTTCCATATTTGTAAGATGAGGACTAGCATATCAACCCTCAAGAATGTTGTGGATGGGCTTCCCTGGTGGCACAGTGGTTGAGAGTCCGCCTGCCGATGCAGGGCACACGGGCTCGTGTCCCGGTCCGGGAAGATCCCACATGCCGCGGAGCGGCTGGGCCCGTGAGCCATGGCTGCTGAGCCTGCGCGCCCGGAGCCTGCGCGTCCGGAGCCTGTGCTCCGCGACGGGAGGGGCCACACAGCAGTGAGAGGCCCGTGTACCGCAAAAAAAAAAAAAAAAAAGAATGTTGTGGGCTTAGTGATGGTTTAGGTACAGTATCTGTGGTGGAGAAGCCCCTCTTATAGAGAAGGTCTTCAGTTACAGTAGTTCTAATTGTTTTTATTGTTAATGTTACACTTCTTGTTGAAATGCCACTTATTTTCTCAAGGATTGGATATTTGTCGTATCACAAAGGTTTGTTTCTCTGGATGTCTCAAACAAAATCAATCAACACCCCACCCCCACCCCACCACCAAGAAGACTTCCCAGAGAAGTACTTCTCAAAGAACCTTCTAGACTTCCCGTCAGGGAGCATCACCAGGCACTGCACTTTGCTGTCCCCTAGAGGTGTTGGCTGGGGAGACCCACCATAGAGATCACAGAAGCAATGGATTCCTACAGGAAGCAGCTGTCACGCCATGAAAAATGGAAGCTATTATAAATATAACTGTAATAAAAGCTACCATTTATTGAGTGTCGTGCATCAGGTGCTATGCATAACTTTGTGAATCAGGGTCTACTGCATACTAATTTTACAGTTCGGAAGAGGAAGGTACCGAATAGTTAAATCACTCGTCCTGGAAGATGCAGCTATTATGAGATAGAGACTTCCGTCAAACCTGGGGCAGACTGATTCTATAAAACCCCCGTCTTCACCACTACACTGTATTGATCTTACAAGCTTATGCTCCTATGCTTGCCAAATCTGCTCAAAAGACACTACTGCCAACCACAAATAAACCACTTTATTCTTTCTCTTGGTGAACCACTTTATTCTTTATTCTTTCTCTTGGTGAACAAATAACTCTTCTAAAGGCCAGTGGGGGTTTTATGTTACAGAGAGAGGGAAAAACCATATTGCTTCATTCTAAAAGAAAGAAATAACAATAAAACCAGAGTCTGCCCTGGCTTAGGTTAAAGACCAGGTTTATTAGACACCATCTTCTCTCATGGCGAGGTGGCCGCTCCAGTAATTATTTTGAAAGGCGAGTAGTCACACCCCTGTATGACTCAGAATGAACCTGGGATCAGGGTGCCCCTTGGCCATTCTGTTACCATAATGATTTCAGCATTTATGAAAGTGACTAATGACTGAAATTGCTATCAACACTTGCAGCAGAGAGACAGCAAGTTGGAAATTGGATTTTCCTCTCTTCTTGCTAATGAGTTCTTTTCTCAAGGTGCCGACGCTTGGAGTGGGAAGGGAAATTGGTAATTCTTTTTCTGTGTTGTATTCTTAATAATGCCTGTGCTGAAATGCTGGCAACACACCTGTGACAGTGGAAGGTTATGTGAAACCATAAAAATATTGTCAGAGGAAATGGCTTAGCTGGGGACACCTTAACCCACTTAAGAAGTGGAAACTTTAATTGCGCAAAACATGAAGGGTTTTCAAGTGGGTGTACATGTGTCAAGTACTTCTACCTAAGGAGTTTCAGTGACCAGAGTAAAGTAACTCTTGATTTGTTTGTTTCATTTTGATGGTATTCTCAGGAGAAGTTGCCAAACAACAGATGTCAGATGGTTCTGGAAGAGTTGTTTCTAGTGGTACCTTTTCTTTAGGTGCCTATTGGCAAGGCATAGAGGCCCTCTTTGCACAAGGGAACTTGATGGACACATGTAGTTCTTGCTCAGTTACAAAGGTACATCAACTGTTGGAAAAAGACCCTTGGTTTCCATAAACAAAACCCAGAGCAGCACTCAGAATTCATTCCGGCCTTTCGTGAAATCGTTCCTCTAAGTCTGGTTGGAGGTGAAGTGTAAGCCATCAGAAATTTTCAATGTGGCTGACTTCTTGCAACAAAGTGGGTGATGAGAGGTTAGCATTTTCTTGGCCAGGTGCTCCAACACTTCACTCTAGGGCTCCCTGGTGACCAACCCCACCCTTTCAGCCTGACAATTTCCTTGAAGGAGACAAGGTATACTGGTGACAACGTTGATAAGGGTCCAATCCAGAAATGTTTCAGACTCAACCAAGGTAACCGTAGGCTCATTTTCAGAAATGACAATGTTTCTGACAATACAGGGGTTACAGATAATTGCGGAAAGCAGTGATTTCCTCGGGAGAGATCTGAGGCGTAAACCAAGGAGCATTCCAAAGCCGTTTTGGAATAGCTAAGTGATCAGTGTCCAGCTAAATTGATGTGTTTTGAAGTTAAAAAAAAAGAGAGGAAACAGAAAAATCACTCCTAACCCCCCCCCATTTTGGTCTATTTCCTTCCATTCTCTGGTTTTTTTGCCCCGTGCATATTTTTCTTCGCCTTAGTCATAATGGCTTGGCTTGCCGGTAGTTAACTCACTGGCTGCACATGCCTTAAATAGGGCAGAAGGACTGACAGCTGCATTGATGAAATGGTCCAAGAATGTCCCTCTGAAGCCCTATAGAACTGTACTCTCTTATGAAAAACAACAGCAAAACAATCCAAATAGGCAGTTGAGGGAAAAAGGAAAACGGGAGGTTGTTCAGATTATGTGCTACTGGTTAACTCCTTGTTCTTAACTTTTCTCACCTTTCTGAATTACTTTGGGTCTATTTTCTCAATTATATCAAAGAGTAAAAAATTCTGAGGTTAATGACCCTTGGATCACCTAGAATATAAATTCCTTCATGATATAAAATGATTTTCAAGAAGAAATACAAACAGGCAAAATTGGGCTTCATCTGTGCATGTTTTAGAATCTACATTGTTGCATCATCTCAGAGCCTGTTTATGTGAGATTCTAGCCTATAGCATAGTCGGTCCTAAGTCTGGGGCCGTGAGCCTCTGGCAGCTCACGACAAATTTTCACTGGTCAGTAGCAAAATGAGAAGAGAAAAATACGAGTTTTTCATCAGGCAAAATTCATTCAATTTAAGGAATTGCTCTTTATTCCCAGATTACGCTCTTCTGTCCTATTCAATGATGGGGTTTTGTTTTTTATTTTATTTTATTTAAAAAAATTTTATTTGAGTATAGTTGCTTTACAACGTTGTGTTGGTTTCTGCTGTACAGCAAAGTGAATCTGTTATACGTATACATATATCCCCTCTATTTTAGATTTCCTTCCCATTTAGGTCACCACAGAGCACTGAGTTCCCTGTACAGTAGGTTCTCATTAGCTATCTATTTTATACATAGTAGTGTATATATGTCAATCCCAACCTCCCAATTCATCCCACTCCCCTTCCCCCCTAGATATCCGTAAGTTTGTTCTCTACTTTGTTTTTAATGTATTTACTTGACCAAAGCATAGACTAGTCAATCCTACAATAATATTCCACATTTAAAATTTTATGCTTGATGAAGGCCTACAGTCTATGGACCTCTGTCTGCTGCCCTCACGAGCTCTCTGCATACACAAGGTCTGGAGGGGCGGAGAATAAGAAGGTGGCAGCAACAACCATGGTGACCAAGCAACAGCTAACACTGTAGAGGTGCTTACTGTGTGTCAGGCACTGCTCTAAGTGCTTTACACTTTACAGATCAGGTCATTTAATTAATCAGGTCATGAATCAGGTCATTTAATCCCCCCAAAATCCTCTGAGGTGGGTGCAAATAAGCATTCTCGTTTTCCAAAAGAGGAAACTGAAGCCTAGAGTTCTAGAACTCTGAAACTCCTGTGTTCTAGAAACAATTCTGTGACCTACTTTAGTTTTGAATCAAATTCCACAACTCCTGACTGGAACTCAATTTCTAGGATTAAGCATGATATTAACATTGTCTGCTTCCCGTCTACCACCTGGTTCTCCCCTAAGAAGCCTTCAGTGGCTAGTCCTTGCTATTACTTACTAACCAAGCTTTTTATTCAGATTTGATTCCACTTGATTTAGGCTACAGGAACTATCCATAGTCTTCAGAAATAGCTCATTCTGTCATCTCTATGCTAACAACCAAGCAACACGGTCCACGCAGAGATTCGTCTGGCAAGCCGGAGGACTTGTATGCATTGTGCTGAGGTTGGGAAATGAGGCCCTTCATTTCCTTCTCCATCCTGGTTACTTATGGCAAGTAGATTTCCCTGAGTGGAAATTAGTTTCAATATTTATTTAGGACTTGACACTCCATTACTGTGTTCAGAAATCTGCAAAGTGTACTTTTCCTCCTTTTTCCCCGTATGTGAGCAGGGAGCTCAGCCTCTGCACACATCAATGAAAAGAAATCCTCCCAAACATATATATTTACATACATATATATATGTTTACATACATATATATGTTTACATACATTTTTTTTTTTCACTGTGCCATGAGGCATGTGGAATAGTAGTTCCCTGACTGGGGATTGAACCTGTGTCCCTAGCATTGGAAGTGTGGAGTCTTAACCACTGGACCACCAGGGAAGTCCCCCAAACATATATTTTTAAAAACTTCAGATATTTTTAAAATAATATTGAACCTCAATGAAAACTTTGTCTATAAATTTGTATGGTATGGATGTGTTTTTCCTCTCGACAGACTGTTCCCAATATACTTAGAGTGTATGAGAATCAGGACTGGTCATCATCAGAGTGAGTGGGCATTTCTTTCTCTCTTCAAGGTGCAGTAAAATGCTGTTCTCCAAACACTAGCCATGGCCTAGAATTCTGGGGATTGGGTGGGGGGAGCCACCCATTCTGGAGCCATCAGAGTAGCTATTTTTGTTATTGTTTTCTTCAAAATAAATCTCTGGCTCAAGTTACACCCCTGGGGTCCTTGCCCTGTATTGAACAGGTAACACAAATAAAATGCAAACCTGTCTGTTCAGAAGAGGTTGACCCCCCTGGTTACAGTTAAGGCATTGATGGTGTTCAATGCAAGACAGTGTCTTGGTCTATATATTTTCATGTGATTGTGAAGAGCTCATTTACTGTTAAATCCTTAGTGTTCATTGTTCTTTACAGGGAGAGTTCAACAAGAATAAACAGTTTGGCATGGTATGTTCTGATTTATTTTTTTTAGTCATGTTGATTTAAAATACTCTATTCCATTGTCCCCAAAGTACTCTGAACTTTAGAAACCACCTATCCTGATGTTGGGTTTTGAAAATATAGAAGCCACAGTCAATAACTAAGAAAAGTGTATACAGTTTCCTGTGAAAAAGGGATTTCAAGTTAAAGCTAGTTCTGTACTTGCCTATATCTCTAGACTGATATATAAAGTATGATCCCTTACATTGACTGAGGTTTTATGGGTGTCAGTAATTGTGCTAAGCATTTTGACCATCTTTAGCTTCATTTGATTCCCTACAAGATTGGTACTGTTATCTCCCCTGCTTTACAGATGAGAAAACACAGAGGGAGATGTTAAATCCCTCACCCGGGGTCACACAGCTGAATAGTAGTGGAGCCTTGCTATGATTTTCAGAGCCCTTGATCTTAGCCACTTCGCCAGACTGCGTTTCTACAAGAACGTGGATAGGCTAACATCTCTTTTATTGTTTTCAATTTCTGAATTTAAGAGATTCTTTTCTTCTCCTTCCTTGCAAATCAGACCTTTCTCCTCCTAGAAACTACCATCTTGCTCACAAGACAGGCTGTGACTTGCAACCCTGCCAGCATCCACTAGAATGTCCTACCTGTTGTTTGGTGTCCCCGTGTGTGGCCCCATTTCTCTCCATCTGGGGCGCCTTCCCACTCTCGGTTTGACATGTGTAGAGAATAAGACACTTAAGTGGGCTGATTTGTCTTGAAAGAGAAATGAGGTTCTGAACAAGCGCTTCACCATGCAGGTTCCAACTCAACCTTCATAGGCTAGAAAAGAGAATGACCAACTTTGGAAACACGTGCTCCACTGGTAGATCTCAGGAGGAGAGGTTACTGTGGGAACATACTCTGAAAACTGTAGACTTTCCCCCTGCAAGATGCCACTGTTGTACACCTCCTAAGAAAGAGTCAGGCTGGCTTGCTGGTGGACGTCACCCCCTGAAGGGAGTCAGGTCCCTTCAGGAAGAGCAGATGCATCCACAATCTACACACGGTGTTGGTATTACCGTCATTCGTACTTGTAGACTCCGTTCCTTTGTAAACCCGAGGTTGAGATTTGCATTGCTGGATGAGGGGATGTAATTCAGCTTTGCCAGCAGAGGCAGGTTCCTCAAAGTACCTTGTTGCAAGAGTGGAAGTCATCTTCTGCATTTGTGGGACACCCAAATGAGGTTTGAGAACGCTTGTATCTTGAAAGACAGCCACGTACCCTAAGAGAAGAATTATTTCCATTGTACTGAAGTTAACTGAGAACTGAAATCACTCCCAAGGAAGGGAGAGAAAGAGACAGAATGATGGCACTCAAAGGAATATCAACTCAACCGATCCCTGCATTTTCCAGATAAAGAAACTGAGCCCATAGATCATAAATGACTTGCCCACAAATATAAAATGTATTATTTATGTCAGAGAGAGGTCTAGGATGTAGATATTCTAACTTCTAGGCCAATAGCAGCCCTTATCACTACCCCACCCCACTACAGAACTGAGCCTTACTGGGAGGATTCATTCATTCATTCATTCATGTATTATTATCCACAGGCTTACACAAGTCAAAAACCTAGAAAACTTGGACCCTTTATTATTCATCACTCCATATATCTTTCTACGAAATATCGACAGTTCTACATCCTGAACATCTGTCAAATCTATCCCTGACTATAATCTCTGCCATTATCTTATTTCAGACTCTAATTACCTTCCAACCAGACTACTGATAGCCTACTCTAAAAATAACATTTCTTCAATTATGCAACAAAAAAACACATGGGGAGCAAATGCCAAGCACGGGGGACCCGTGATGAGCAGGACTTGTGGCCTCCGCAAAGTTGCTGACAGTCCAGCTAGGGAGAAGGATGTCCGCTATCTTATTCTAACTATGGAAGCCCTTCCATATGGCAAATCAATAGACAGATGGCTGCACTCTCCCCTTCCGTCTCTTGCTTTAGAGGAAATCTTCTCAACATCCCCCTGGACTTGATTGGCTAGAGAAGACCCACTTATGGACCAGCCTCTATTTTCACGTGGTCATCGGGAGATGAATGACACTCGTGTACCATATAACGGGACCAGACCAGGTTTAGAGTAAACAGCTGGGAAGCGTCAATGTGCAGTTTGGGAATTGGGAATGAAAGCTCATTCTGCATAGTTGGAAATCCAAAGGGAATTTAGGTAGTGGGATGAATTACAATTCTGCAACCCGGTGTCAGCCTGGATTGGAAGAGATCTGACATTGGTCATGCAATATTTTTGCAAACATGTGGCTAAATTAGGCTTCACAGACTTCCTGTAACCCCATTTTTTCCTTTTAAATACACATACAGATATGTATGTTGTGTGCCTATATACATATATATGTTATTAATTTATTTTTCTGATATGCCCTCCCCTCTTCACTTCTCTTACATCACAAATATGTATTTTATGGGTTGAAAGAAAAATAATAGTCAGCACTTTCCCTGGATCTTGGTAATAGTAATGGAAGCTGGGATCCACAGAGGGCTTACTGTGCACTGTGCTAAGAGCATCACACACATTCACCGTTTCATTTTTGCAAACAGAACTATGAAGTGACTACTGTGATGACACTTTCTCTGTTCATGATTCTTCATAGGACCTCAATCTCCTAATGCCGATCTTGGGTCCACCTACTTACTCACTTGTTTTCCTTTTAACTTAATTATGAAATAGAATCTATTTCTCTTTCCTGATGCTTTCCTCCTTCACTTGTTAGTCCTCATGTCTTTTTAGTTCATCCCATATTTCAAATAACCATGGATTGTAACAGAAAGTGAGACCCTTGTTCCATATTTTTTTCCTAAAAATCGGAGGAATGACATTCACTGAAATATGTAGGTTCTAGAAATGTTGAGGTCCGAGTCATTCCAAAATACCCATCAAATTAAAATTCATTAGCAAATGATGTGTTTCAATGCTGCCTGATAGATTGTTTGTTAATTCTTTGGGTGACACTGAAGATTCCTGATTTTGCCTGAAAATGAACATTTAATTCTAGCTCTTAGCAGCATCTACTAGGGTAGATTTTTTGAGGCTTTGAAATTTGTTGTTCATCCTTCATTGTCAGGATCAGCTAATGATTTAAAGTCCCTGAGCTGCTATGCAAGAGACCAAAAAATCTAAGTATATACCAAGAATTCAAGAGTTTCCATTACTTTATAGGGTGAATCTATTTATAAAGGACAGTGTGGAAATCTTGGGCTGACACCAGGTGAATTAAATTAGAATATCTCTAAGGAGCTTCCTTTCAGATATAACCTACCCAATGAATTCAGACAGGATTGAAGTATTTGTTTGTAATTATCTGGGATCATGAGGAAGGGCCGGCTCTGGAAGGAATGCAGTGTACTTTACAGACATTACCTCATTCTGTCATGGATGGCACTGGGTATAATTTCCATTTTTCAAGGGAATGAGCAAGGTATATGAAGGCCAAGTGACCTATGCTGGGACACTGGTGTTTAGTCTCCAGTACAAAACTAGCCCAAGAATCTGGGTGATCGTCCCACTAATTCAGGTAAGGCAGTGACTCTGTTTATATTATTTCAGAGAAAATTCACTTTTTGCTTTTCACTGTTAACAGATCTAAACTATAAGTTAGTGGGGGATCTATGAATGTAGATTCCCTGTATATCAAGGGGATTTAAGAGAGCTTGAGGGCCCCCAAGTATGATTACAGTGTGAAATAAACAGACAAATCCACAATATCCCATATTTTAAATACTTCTACACCTACAGCTGCTAGTAGCTACCATTTATTGAGGTTTTTTCTATGTTACTAATGATTAAGGCATTTATTCATTTCTACTAAGAAAATATATTAATATGGGCTCATAAAAAACAAAGTAATAGCAACTGGGATTTCAATAATCTTTTTGTACCTTATGCATGCTGGTTATTTTGCCCTGAAGACCTTCCTCACTTCTCTACATGTTAAAATCCAACCCTTCTTTCAAGGCCCATCCTGAAACCATTTACTCCAGGGCAAACTTTTCAGATGAACTCATTCTTCCCTGAATTCACATTGTATTTTAAACCTCTCCAATAACATTGTGCTGTGTAATATCATTGTGTGTATTTGTCTTGCTTTCCTTTCTAAAATGTAAGCTTCCAGGTGGTAGTTCCCATGTGCATTTAGTTGGTTTTCATTCCTTGGCATGATCAATTATGAATAGAGTAAGCACTTGTGACCTAATGAGAAATATGTATTTGGTCTCTGCCCCCAGCTCCTGACAGAGAGCTCCTAAATCCCTTGTAATTTCCTCAGTAATAGAAGTGTTTTTGTTCTCATGAGACAACTCTGGGCAGGCTCCTGATTAACATTAGGATGAGGGCTGGTCACCAGAAAGACCAAGACATGATTAGAAGCTTGGAACTTTCAGACCTCCCCACCCCATCCTCCAGGGAGGGGAGAGGGGCTGGAGATTGTGTTCGTAATCAATCATACCTAGGAGATGAAGCCTCCACAAAAACCCATAAACTATGAGGTTCAGAGAGCTTCCAAGTTGGTGAACACACGGAGGAGCTGGGAGGGCAGTACCTGGAGAGCATGTTAGCCCCACACTCTTCCCGTCTACCTTGCCCTCTGCACCTCTTCCATTTGGCTCTTCCTGAGTTGTATCCTTTATAATAAACCAGGAGACAAAGTGTTTCCATGAGTTCTGTGAGACCTTCTAGCAAATTAATGAACGGGAGGAGGGGGTCGTGGGAACTCCGCATTTATTCGATCTTAAGTACAAGAGACCAGGACTTACAATTGGCGTCTGAAGTGGGGTTGAGAATTCCTGTGGGACTGAGCCCTTCACCTGTGGGTCTGCATTAACACTGGGTAACTAGTGTCATAATTGAATGGTAGGACACAGAGCCGGTGTCTGGACAGTCGGAGAATTGGTTGATGTGGGGAAAAAGCCCACACGTTTGGTGTCCGAAGCGTTCTATGGGTAGAGAAGAGCAGTGTTTTCATTTGGTACTCAACGTTACTCTCTTGAACTAGTGAAATGAAATCTCAGAGTTGGAACACAGAGTCCATGGAGCCCAGCTTCCTCCTCGATGCGGAAATGACGTCCGTGGCATCACTGAGGAGGTGGAGATGCAGGGATGTCCTCTTCCTTATGGAGCTGCCCCTGGCAGGAGCCCTCCCAGTTGGGATGGATGATGTGTCACACATGTCCTAGCCTCTCTTGCATCCACACACAGTCATGTCATTGGCTTTTGCTGGTGGATGTGCACAGAACTAATACGGGCCTGGTTCTTTAAAAAGCACTTGCATTTTCTCCACTTTTTACTTCCTCTCCATTGGAGGGAAGCAGAGGACTCCAGAGCTCTCTAGGGGGTCAGTGCAACGAGATGCAAGAGCCTGGGATCCTGAGTCACAATGTGGAAGAAAGAACTAGCTGACCAGGAACACTGGCATCAAGCCATTATGTGGGCAAGAAAGAAACTTCCTTTGTGCTAAGCCATGGAAATTTTGGGGGCTATTTGTTAAAGCAACAGAATTGCCTTAACTTTATTGATTACTTTCTTTGATGGAGAGTTAGCTGTTCCAGCTCTAGTTGTCAGGAAAACCTTACTCATTATCTTAGCTCAGCCTGCCGTAACAAATACCGTAAATAGCTGGCTTAAACAGCAAATATTTTTTTCTCACAGTTCTGGGGGCTAGAAGTTTGAGACCAGAGTGTCAGCATGGCTGGGTTCTTGGTGAAGGTTCTCTTCCTGGTTTACCGATGATGGTCTTCATGTTGTATCCTTGCGTGGCGGATGGCAGAGCAAGAAGCAAGCTCTCATCCGTCTCTTCTTATAAGGGTACCGATCCCATCATGAAATCTCCACCCTCATGACAATCACCTCCCAAAAGTTCCATCTCCAAATACCATGACATTGGGGATTAGGGTTTCAACATATGACTTTTGGGGGGACACAGACACGTGGTCTGTGATGGTTAGTTTTATGTGTCAACTTGGCTGGGCTAAGGGATGTCCATACAGCTCGTAAAACATTATTTCTGTGTGTGACTTTGAGGGTGTTTCTGGAAGAGATTAACATTTGAATTGATAGACTGAACACAAAAGATCTGCCCTCCCCAATGCGGGTGGGCATCCTCCAATTCCTTGAGGGACCCAAACAGAACAGAAAGGCAGAGGAAGGGGTGAACTCCCTCTTTCTTTTCAAGCTGGAACGTTCATATTCTCCTGCCTTCTGACATCAGAATGCCTGGTTCTTGGGTCTTCAGACTCCAGGACTTACACCATCAACCCCTGGTTCTCAAGCCTTTGGACTTGGATTGAATTCTGTTACTGGCTTTCCTGGTTCTCTAGCAAGCTGATGGCCGAAAGTGAGATATCTCAGCCTCCATAGCCACACGAGCCAATTCCTATCAAAAATCCCTTATTTATATATGTACCTATCTGTCTCCTAATGGTTCTGTTTCTCTGGAGAGCCCTGTCTAACGCACAGTCCATAACACTCACATTGAGCTGAAAGTTGTCCTCCCGTCACTCCAATCCATGGCTATTGTTTTGACTTTTCAGTCTCCACAAATGTATTCCCTCTTCATCGAGACACTTTTTCCAATATTTAATGGCAGGTATTATATCAGCCTTAGGATGATATTTCTCATTTCTTTGTGCATTACTGGATCAGCAAACAGACTCTTCCAGAAACTCAGCAACCATTTTAAGGCTACTACACCAAGAATCGTCATGACCTTTGAATGGAACCATAGGCTTCATGAGCCAGACCTTCTATGTCCAAAGCGTAGCAGCAAAAATCTACTCACTTGATTGCATCCTAGGGGGAAAATTTCCCACCTAGACACTTTAAAAGGAAAACCGAAAGAGTTAAAGATGCAAAACGTGGCACAGATAAACCAACACAACAAGCCCTCGTTCATTCATTCAACAATCATTAGTGGTGCTCCTAGGTTTTCTAGGAGAGATAAAGGTAAGCCTGGAACATACCCTGTTATAGGGAATCTGACATGGTGGTGAAAAGATCACTTTTAAGCTAAAAAAATGAGTGAAGATGGTTGCTTTTAGGCTAAAATTGTCACTGCCTCCAAATTTGGAGGCTAAACTCTCCGTGAAGTGCTGACCTGATTCAATTTGCCCTACAGACATTTTACAAAGTCCCAAAGGTAGTACTTGCTAGCAAAGCCCAAGTACGAAGAATTTGCCTTTCCTCCCTGCAGTTCTTCATCCTCTAACTAAAACCTAAGACCAGGCAGTGTGGCCAATGTGGGCAATCCGCTCCTGTTGAATGACAGTCTTCAGCCTAGGTAATCTGCATGTCTCTTCACAATAATTATTTTGTCTGTGTGCATTTTCCTATGAGCTACAGAATGTTTGCTTAATCATCATCATCAACAAGTTGACTAAAAATTATGTTGAAAATGCAAATACCATTGGACATTATCATTCTCATTGTTCAAAGCAGCTTTCTCTGGTCAGCTGAGTGCCATGTGGTTTTTAATACAACCTGTGATTAACATGAACTCAAACTTCGAAGCACATTTTGTTCTGTCTCTTGCATTTAACATTATGAGGATTTACTGTTCAGTTTAGAGAACTGTGGAAATAAATAATAATGCTAATGTACTTTTCCTCTGGACACGTCCCATGGCAGCTATGGATCGGGTATGAGGACAACTGATTACCCAGCACGTGCTCGAAGAAATGGGTAAGATGCTGCTGCTAATTAAATGTGAGGATGCTTTAGGAAACCCCAAGAGGACAAAAAGAAATAATCTTTTGCTTGACTGTTTCTGTGTCTGTTCTCAGGGGTAAAGAGGTTTCTATCCCCAAATAATAACAGCTTTAATTATTGCCTTATTTTTAATATTCAAAGGTTTCAGTAGAGTTAAAAACTCTGTATAATATGTTTGTTTTTGTTTTGTTTTACTTTTGTCAAGGAGAGTCAAAAAGTGTCAGCTGGACAAAGGTTCAAATTCTATCCTGTTCTAGATTTCCTTCTTAACTGTATTCCACCTAAAATTTCAGGGTAAGAGGTTTTTTTCATGCCCTGGGGGTGAGGGTATAAATTGGTTTGGAGGGCTGGGAAAAATATGTTTCAAAATTTAAAACACAAACAGCCTTGACCCTGGAATTTAGGAAGGTAGGGATTTAACCCCAGAAAAAAATGAGCCAGGTATGCAAAGATGCATATCCAAAGAGCTCATGAAATTTGGAAAACTTTAAAATAATTTGTAATACATATATATATGGAGTGCTGATGAAGGGTTTGGTTCGTGCACAGAAGGGCATGAAGTGTGACAGGTTCATGGGCAGCTTGAGGACTGAGCGGATCCATTGATGGTTGTTTGTCTCTTGAGGCAGGGTCCAAGTCTCCTTGCAAGAAGTTGAAAAAAGACATTAACCAGAGAGTACAAGGGTCAGCCCAGGATGGCGGGGGCAGATTGAGTGGAAAAGGAGCCTGGGTAGCTCTGAAACACTGGGAGGGACCATGTGAGAAGTCAGGCAGAGGAGGGGCTGGAACTTAATAAGAGAGTGAAAGCTTAAAAGAAAATGTGCTCCTTTCCCATTTCTGCTCATTCTGACGCCATTTTGTCCTCATTTCTGTTTTGTTTGTTTTTCTCTTAAAAACCTTTGCTTTCTGCATTTAGCTTTACCATCCTACGACCCCATCTTTTACTAGTTAGAAAACATTCTCATGAAGATTTGAAAGCTGTCCACACTTTCAGGTCTGCCCTGAGGTTTAGCAAAGCATGAAATGGGCTGAGATACTTCTATTTGTCTCTTGCTGACTGTGTACCTCCCTTAATTTCCTCAGTGACTGACAAGGCTGAGATGAAGAAGACAGTCCCTTCTTAATGGGGCCTGAGCTCCCATCCTCATTTCGTTCCAGACAGGACCCTGCCCTGGCCTGGGAAACAAGCTCTGGGTTTTGAGTACAAACCAGTGAAAAAGTGTATAACCTATTTTCCCTTTGAACCCCCCCAAATATGTTCGGCCAGTCTACAGGCCACACGAGTGTGAGTATGACAGTGTGTGTGGGGTTCTTAACTCAGGAAAGTGGTGGTGGAGAGTGTGGATTCCTGGCTTAAGTCACCTCTACAGCTTGGTGGGAACTTTCTGAGAACCAAGCAAGGGGGGCACCTGGGTCCACAGGCCAAATCATATTGTCTCCATTTGCATCTAAAAGAACAGTGAGAACCCACTTCAGGGAGATGGGTCCCTTGGGACACCTTCAGCTGATTTCCACATTCCCTCATCTCCTTTTTGGGGAACATGGGAAATCACCTTCGTTTCAACTTCTTTCTGCCAACAAAGAACCACAGTCTTTGCTAGCTCTGTTCGTGTTTTCTATGGGAGCATCTAGATCATCCTTTCTTTATTGTTTCTCTGCCCTTTATTGTTTCGAGGTTAATCTGCAGACCAGCACTTCTGTCATATAGAATTGCTTCAGATTAATTAAGGAGAAATGAGTAGTTCTGAAAGGATCACCAGGACATTGCATAAACCAGCCAATGATCAAATGTCTAAGAACTCAAAGAGGTGTCACAGATCACCCAGTTTAACTCCTTTGTTTTACAAACGAGGAAACCTAGACAGGGAAGAAAATGCAGTTTACCTAAGGTCACAGAGAAGCAGAACTTGGATGATCTGATTCCTGTTCAGAGGTGTTTCTCCAAGAAAGCACTGATTGAATCTGTAAAGGAGCCTCATTTAGACCTATGGAGATGTACTGGGTTTCCATCTGGTCGGCCAGTTTGTCATTCAACCAGTAAATGTTACTGAGCACCTTCCACCAACTCCAGGTCCTGGGGATGGAGCGGTGACTACGAATTCTGTGGCACCACATGGATTTTACAGTCCACTAGGGATTATGAACCTTAAGTAAATATTTACCAGTGTAGTGAGTGCTAAGAGGAGAAAGCACAGAGTCTTAAGGGCGTATATACATGGGAGCAAGGCTAAAGATTCCACAACTCTCTTTTCATGTTTGACTCAAGCCTCCAAATCAAGTTTGAACCAGAGCTATGTTTATTTTAAAGGCGGATGCAGCCTTTTGCATACAGTATGCTGGGAGAGCCTATATAATTTATCTGACACATGGCCTTTCTGAGATAGTACAGCGATGGCCCTTTGGTCAAAGAAGAAACTGAGGTTAAGAAACTGTAAATGATGTTTCATTTAAATGATTTGGCAGTGCAAGAAGAGTGAATGTTGTGTAAGTGGGAAACATAGGCAGTTTCCTGTGGCCGGAGTGGAGAGTCCAAAGCAGGGAGATGCAGGAATGTGTTGGTTTAGAACTGGGGACCACCTCCTCTTGGGAAATGATGCGTAGGGCCAGCCTTAGGCAAGATGGTGGGGATGTAAGTTCTGTCTTCTGAGGTTCCCCACTCCCCATGTGGCGGGTCAAGTGAGTTATGCCACAACTCCCCTTTGGAGTGGAGTCCTCGTGCCCATCCCCTGACACCTCCACCCCTCATCTCCTTCCTTCACTTTCACTCCTGGGAGAATGGCCCTAACCAGAGAGAGGCTATCTAGGGTCAGGAATTGGGGAATTTGGGGTGACAAGGCATTGACACTTTCCCAGAATCAGCCTTGGTTTTAGGTAACTTTAAAAAAAATTATTAGTATTTTTCCAGCTTTATTGAGGTATAGTTGGCAATTAAAAATTGTATATATTTAAGTGTATAACTTGATGTCTTGATATGTATATACATTATAAAATATTCACCACAATCAAACTAATTAACATTTCCATCACCTCACATAGTTACTATTTGTGTATTTGTGTGGTGAGAACATTTAAGAGCTACTCTTTTAACAAATTTCAAGTATACAATTATGGTATTATTAACTATTGTCATTTTGTTGTACATTAGATCTGGGGAACTTAGTTACCTTGTGTTACTGGAATGCTGGATGGTAGTTTTTTTCTTCCCAGTTTTTTTCTATTGTGGTAAAATGCACATAACATAAAATTTACCATCTTAGCCATTTTTGAGTGCACAGTTCAGTGTGTTAAATGCAGTCATTTAATTGTGCTACCATCACCACCACCTGTCTCCCATAATTCTTTTCATTGTGTAAAACTGAAACTCTATACCCATGAAACAATAACCCTTGAGGGCTGTTTAGAACAGGAAATACAGGACTTGTAACGAACCTGTGATGGCTTGTTTGCATCTTTAAAAGAAACTTAAAAGCTTTTGAACAACAAAGGAAACCATAAACAAGACGAAAAGACAACCCTCAGAATGGGAGAAAATATTTGCAAATGAAGCAACTGACAAAGGATTAATCTCCAAAATATACAAACATAGCATGCAGCTCAATATCGAAAGAAACAAACAACCCAGTCCAAAAACTGGGCAGAAGACCTAAATAGACATTTCTCTAAAGAAGATATACATTGCCAACATTGTTTCATTGCCAACAAACATATGAAAGGATGCTCAACGTCACTAATCATTAGAGAAAAGCAAATCAAAACTACTATGAGGTATCACCTCACACCAGTCAGAATGGCCATCAACAAAAATTCTACAAACAATAAATGCTGGAGAGGGTGTGGAGAAAAGGGAACCCTCTTGCACTGTTGGTGGGAATGTAAATTGATACAGCCACTATGGAGAACAGTATGAAGTTTCCTTAAAAAACTAAAAATAGAACTACCATACGACCCAGCAATCCCACTACTGGGCATATACCCTGAGAAAACCATAATTCAAAAAGAGTCATGTACCACAGTGTTCATTGCAGCTCTATTTACAATAGCCAGGACATGGAAGCAACCTAAGTGTCCATCGACAGATGAATGGTTAAAGAAGATGTGGCAAATATATACAATGGAATATTACTCAGCCAAAAAATTGAGTTATTTGTAGTGAGGTGGATGGACCTAGAGTCTGTCGTACAGAGTGAAGTAAGTCAGAAAGAGAAAAACAAATACCGTATGCTAACACATCTATATGGAATATAAAAAAAGAAAGTGGTTATGAAGAACCTAGGGGCAGAACAGGAATAAAGACGCAGATGTAAAGAATGGACTTAATGACGTGGGGAGGGGGAAGGGTAAGCTGGGATGAAGTGAGAGAGTGGCATGGACATATATACACTACCAGACATAAAATAGATAGCCAGTGGGAAGCAGCCGCATAGCACAGGGAGATCAGCTCTGTGCTTTGTGACCACCTAGAGGGGTGGGATAGAGAGGATGGGAGGGAGATGCAAGAGGGAGGGAATATGGGGCTATATGTATACATATAGCTGATTCACTTTGTTATACAGCAGAAACTAACACACCATTGTAAAGCAATTATACTCTAATAAAGATGTTAAAAAAGAAAAGAAACAATACAAGAAGCAACATTCTTGCCTCCGCCCCTAGCTTTCCCAGAACAACATCAAGGTTTCTGCTCTCTTGTTTTTCCTTTGCAATTATTCTTAACTAGTGACATTTATTCCTGATTGTTGACATTTATTGAATACCCACTATGTACTGTCCACAATGCTTTTAATATCAGAATTATCCCCAGGAAAAAAATGGTAGAGAAGATGTTAGTGGCATTTTTATTTTCCAACAATGCATGGTACAGCCTTGTAGAAATGATAAAATAAATAAATGAGAAGGGTATGGACCCCTGTTGGGTAATTCTCATTTCACAAAGATAAGAAGCTAAAACCCTGTGTTATTTGAATAGCTGTCTCCATAAGTCTCAGTCCCTTCGTGGTTTAGTTAAGATGGATGTGGACAGTATTTGGTGTTAATGGGGCAGAACCTTCTTTTTTTGTTTGTTTGTTTTTTGCCATTAAAATACTTTGCCATTTTTTAACTGGGTTGTTTGTCTTCTTATGGTTACGTTGTAAGAGTTCTTTATATATTCTGGATACTTGACCCTCATCAGATATATTATTTGCAAATATTTACTCCCTTTCTGTGGGTTGCCTTTTCACTTCTTATTTGTCCAGAGATTCTTCTGTTTGGGGCTCCTCAAGGATCACAAGAGTCATGATGCTCTATCATCATCACCCCGTCAGGATTAGCTTTTGGAAGAAATTGTGGTAAAGGGAGTTGTGAAAGAAGAGCAGGGGGATCCAGGAGGCACACGCAGAGCATTGTGGATGTCAGGCTACAGGGATACCTTCCTAGAATCATGGGGAATTACCACTGGATTTGGGTTCCCACTTGGATGTAAAACTGGCTCCTTAGAATGCTAAATATAATATCAAGAAAGGAGAAAATAGAACCCCCCACCCAAGAAAAAAGACCAGAAGAATCATTTGGGGAAACAATTTGGACATTTGAAACTGTAGCAATTGAGTTATTTGTATTTACTATGTGGTTAACCCTGGGGAATAGAGAGGAAAAGACAGGGACCCCATCTGAGTCCAATAATTCAAATGCTAAGCCTATCTGGAAACACCCTCACAGACACACCCAGAAAAAAATGTGTAATCTGGGTGCCCTGTGGCCAGTCAAGTTCACATTAAAATTAATCATCACATAGACCTGTCATAGTTGTCATCATAACCATCACCACCACCATCATCACCATCACCACCACCATCATCACCATCACCACCACCATCATCACCATCACCACCACCATCACCATCACCACCACCATCACCATCACCACCACCATCATTATCTATGCTTAACTCAACTCTGTCCTTCTTTCTACACTTTTAAAACTGCTGGAGGGAAGCTCACCAGAGGATACTATATTATTTTACAGACTTGAAGGAGAGAAACAGATCTACGTGAGTAGGGAATAGAAAATGACCTATTCATAAATGTTTACTTTTCTTGACAACCCTAATTAGTTGTTTAAAC
Organism: Delphinapterus leucas; assembly: GCF_059928025.1. Taxonomy (NCBI): domain Eukaryota; kingdom Metazoa; phylum Chordata; class Mammalia; order Artiodactyla; family Monodontidae; genus Delphinapterus; species Delphinapterus leucas. Next base: position 24,278,364 of record NC_143130.1, read on the forward strand.
TAACATCTTCTTCATTCTTCTGGAGTCCTCAGTACTTCAGCAAATAATAATGTGCTTGAATTTCCATAAGCACATTTAGACATTACACCTTTGAGGCTCAGACAATATTTTTATACGCTGATAGCTATAATCAAAGCATGGGGATTATTTAAGCTAACAAGTGATGATCCATCACAATAGAAATGCAAACAGAACTTTAATTCATCATTTTGCTAATGGTTCTTCCCTGGTCCATTCATCAGCCTCCACTCCGTCTTTTGCCCTAATAAATATGCTGTATTGTTTTATGACCTCTCTTCCGAGTGTTAATATAAGGAGAGAGTTATTACAGACTGTATTACACAGACGCAAGATAGAAAGAAGGACTTGCTGGAGATTATGTTTTCCTATCACTGTATAAGTCTTCTAGCTGGATTAATGCCCGTTGTTTCTCCCATTCTCAGCCCAAATCCCTTCCTCTGGCACTCTCAATTTCCTTTTATGTTCAGAATGAATCCCATGTTCATATGTTTATGCCCTGAATTAGCAAACCAGCATTCTCTTCCAAATGAGTGCCCTTAATGTCAACATAAGAGAAATAAGACAAAATGGCAAGGCAAGATCCTTTACTTTAAACCACTTTGTAGCCAAGATGCAAACTAAAACCGTAAGCTTAGTCTGCACAGTAATCACATAAGCATAGATTTTGTCCAGGAGTGACATTTATCCTGAAGCATAGTGAATTTAGGCTAAGACCTGCTTTAATGTTTTGATTTTTCTTTCTCTGCCATCTGATATTGTTGTATGCATGAATGTATTAGTCAGCTCAGGCTGCCATAACAATAACATTTATTGTCTTATAGTTCTGGAGACTAAATGTCCGAGTTTAAGGTGCTGGCAGGGTTGGTTTCTTCTGAAGCTTCTCTCCTTGGCTTGTACATTGCCATCTTCACATGGTCCTTCCTCTGCACTTCTCTGTGTCTTAATCTCCTTATATGCACGAGGGTCCACCCATTTTCCTCATTTTAAATTAATTACCTCTTTAGAGACCCTTTCTCCAAATACAGTAACATTCTAAGGTACAGGTGGTTAGAACTTCAACATAGGAATGTTGAGGGGGACACAGTTCAGACCATAACAATGCAGCTGGTGCTTATTTACCCAGAGGAACACAAAGTTTGGGGAAATTTTTTCAAAAATTTCTTTTATTGAATTATAGCTGACTTACAATGTTGTGTTAATTTCTGCTGTACAGCAAAGTGATTCAGTTATACGTATATATATTCTTATATTCTTTTCCATTACGGTGTATCACAGGCTATTGAATATAGTTCCCTGTGCTATATAGTAGGACCTTGTTGTTTATCCATCCTATATATAATAGTTTGCATCTGCTAATCCCAAACTCCCACTCCATCCCTTCCCCACCCAGGTTGGGGAGATTTCTGAAAGGAGAGGAGAATTACATAAGCGATGCAGCATAATCTGATAATTAGAAACTTCATTGTACCTATGAAGTGAACGCTTATGGCTGTCATGGTCTTAGAAATAAAGGTAGCTTTCATAGAGATAAATTTGACATAGATTTATGAAATTTCTAGCCGGCTAATGCAGGAAATAGATTAGATTTACATACCCAGAATTTTAGAATTTCGGAGATTTAGGATCTCCTGTATATCCTTTCTTCAGCAGCGCCTCCTACTGGTGGCTGTTAAGTACTGTCAACCTAGAGCAAGTGAGGGGGAAGAGCCGAGTTCTGGGAGCTGCCTCTGTGCGATGCCATCTTTCAATACCGGGAGCTCACTAGCGGTGGTTCTCAGAGGCAGGCAGTATCTTAGGTCCCCGATACCGTGGACTCTGTGCAAGGGAGCAGAGGTGAGCAGGAAAAGTAAAGGCAACAGAGAAAGCAAAGTAAAGAATAGGGCCTACAGACCTCTGCGTTTTGGAATGCTGCCCAACACTTCATTGGATCAGCCAGCATCTCTACAAATTATCCAGTTCCATCGGATGGGGCATTTTTCTTTCCTAACCTCCAGAGAAAAATAAGTCTTTTTTTGGTAGAACCATAGGTGGAATTCACTCTTCAGAAATTGATATTAGCAATATCTCAGCCAGGTTGCTACTATTCAACAAAGTAAAGAACACTTGAGTGACGGCACCACTACCCAGCTCCCGCGTCTGGGCTGTGGTTTGGGGGGAAGGCAGGGAGGGCTGTTGTCACCTTGCATCTCAGCATGTGCCTAGCACACAGTAGGTGTTCATGACCCATCTGTTGAACTTACCTTTTTTTTTTTGCGGTACGCGGGCCTCTCACTGTTGTGGCCTCTCCCGCTGTGGAGCACAGGCTCCGGACGCGCAGGCTCAGCGGCCATGACTCACGGGCCCAGCCGCTCTGCGGCATGTGGGATCTTCCCGTACCGGGGCACGAACCGGTGTCCCCTGCATCGGCAGGTGGACTCTCAACCACTGTGCCACCAGGGAAGCCCTGAACTGACTTTTTTGAACTGCACTTCGGTTTACCCAGTAATGATGTGTGGAAGAAAAGCTCGCTCCCATTTGGTGGTGAGAGTAGATGCCGGCGAGAGTCTTAGACTAAATGCAGGGGCTGCTGTGAAGCAGGCTGTCCTTCACCCCCTGCCCCCTTGGCCCCCGCCCCCGCCCCGCCGTTGCCTTCTCCTTCCCACCACAAAATGTTTTTACGGGGATTAAATAGGCTAATTGGAGGCAGAGACAGTAACCCAACCAGAATCCCACCACACTACAATCGCGTTTGCCTCTCTGAGCTGGACTCATGCAAATGTGACCTCCTACAAACAGAGGTCGAATTATAAAGGACTGGGCTCATGGAATCCTCAATTTCTGGTTTTCCATGTGGGGGAGAAATCAGAGCTGGTCACATTCCCAGTGTGTGCGTTTTCACACTAAATCCCACTGGCTGCACAGCACAACCACAGGAGAGCGATGAGAAGGAGAGAGGTCAGGGTTCAAACGAAGTCGCTGGAGTTCTGCCTTGAGATTGTTTGCCTTTGTTGAATTTTAAATATTCAGATTCTTCGTGCCTGGGTCGACGAAGAGTGACTTTCAACTGTAGGAGGTGAAAACATCGTCACAGAGAGAGTGGAAAAACAATGCATCCATTTACGGGCCAAGTTGCCCTCCCCTCCCCCAGGCGGGCACAGTCAAGCTGTAACCGGGGAAGCTGTAACCACAGTCAAGTGGTTCCGGGGAAAGATGTTCTTCCCCGTCTTTTTAAGGGAATGACAAATACCATTTACTAAAGAAAAAAAAAGGAGCTGGTGTCCTTACCACAAAATAACAATGTTGCAGCTCACCCAAACCGCCGGCTCCACATTTTATAAACCCAGCACACTGCCTTACTCAGCGTTGAGTTATTATGTTCCTTGCAGAGAGCACCAACTCTGAATGTATCAATGATTCATGCCTGCCTTGGCAGGACATAATGTATACTAATCACAGGGAACCAGGGTACAAGAGCACTTGAAATGCATTTGTCCCGTTAATAGTTTGACTTAATCTGATATTTCATCGGGTCACCGACCTTTTCATTGTAGGTAATGCACAGAGGAAAATGTATGGCTGACACCCTGGTGAATCAACAGAGGGCTTTCTGGTTACCAAGCAACCTCTCCTTAAGCTTTACCTCCACATCATTCTGCCAAGACTTCTGCTTCTCTCAGCTGATGAACTTAAGTGTGGTTCTGCGAGCGCGCGTGTGTGTGTGTGTGTGTGTGTGTGTGTGTGTGTGTGTGTCTTTGCGGAGAGGGGAATACCGCAAGCACAGACTAGCTCATTTAGGCCACTTTTTATAGGTATTAGGCAGTAAGCTCCCATAATAAACAACCACGCCAGAGCTAATACTCAATAAACAGCATGGTTTATAAGCAATTAGGGACCCAAATCTCAAAATAAGACAGTTCAGCAGAATGAGAGCATCTACCCTAACAATGCTTAGTGAGATATGTGGCTTGTTAAAAGTGTCATCATTCTCCTTTAAGAAGCAATGAACAGCTTGGTGTATTTAGGTCTGCCAAGCATGGAGTTTCTTAATCAAGTGTGAGCACAATCAAAGAGCCGCTTCTCAGCTTTACGTAGCCAACCTCTGCTTACCCAGAAAGCACGGTGGAAAATAAAAGGATGGATTGATGTTCTCTCCTGTTTGTTTATCAACCTGGGAGTCCATGGAAGACATCAAGATGAGTCAGACCAATGCATTTTGTCAGGTTTTCAAAGAAAGCCAGCTACTCTATTTTGCCAATGTCTTTGTATTTCTTAGTAACTTTGTAGGTTAAAAAAAAAAACCCTCTGTTTTCCAGCTCCTTCTTTAAATTGCAGTAGGTGATTGGAAAGACAACACGCATTTGCTGTGTCTTGTCTTTTATGACAATAAACACAAGTGCGTGGCCCTCATTCTCTGCAGCTGGGATTGTTCTGAGGTATTTTGAGATATTTTCCAAGAGAGTTCAAAACTCAGCTACAGATGTCTTGACCCACTGCCTTGGAGGCTAATGAAGCATATTTTTAAATGCACTATTAAATGATGTAAGCTTTCAATGCCAGGCAGAGGTGTGGGGAAAATGGGCAGAGATAGGTGTGTTTCCTTGCTGGGACTCCCCATCCAAGATGGATTTATAGTCATTTCCTTTTAAGGCACCATGAAACGAGCGCATCACAGATCGATGCTGGCCTTCAAAAATCACATATTGACTTTCTTATCCAAAAATCGAACAATTTTTTTAAATTAAGGAAATGTACAAGAGAGGAAGAAAGGTGTAGTGTGCCCTTAGGTCGTTGGCCATGTCAGATTAACGCCGAATGTGAAACTCGGTTCACATTTCTCCTGTTCTCACCAGCTTTAGCCGTTTCTGAATGTCGCTCTAGGAAGCTCTCTGCTGAAATTCTGGCGTTTTAGGACTTGACCCCTTTCTATCCAGTTGAATATGAGGGTAGTAAAACATAAAATGTGTTCATACCTGTCAGCTTTAGAGACTCTGATTTCACCTGTAAAATTATCACATTGAAAGGATCATCTTTGGTGTTCTCTCTCTGGTGATTGCCAAATCACTGAACTCTGAAAAATTTTCGTAAGTTATATGTAGGTTTAAGGTAGAGAAATCAATATCAGGAAAAGCAATAAATAAGAAAAAAAAAGAGGTCTAGGAACTTTGACAGGCAAGTGTAAATATGCAGACTGAAAACCAAACTTCAAATGAAGCTAGTTTTAGAAAAACTTCCAAGCAAAACTTTTGGGACATTAAGTTAATTCTCATAGCCAGGATGAATGATAAATGAATTCTCATTTATCAAGTATAGGCTGGGGAAATTCTGTTTCCCTCCAGTGGGGTATTTAAGAGGCCACTATACCAACATGACATCAACCTCCACCTGGAAAAGTACCATTAGTCCCGAGCCCATGAGTGTGTGTGTGTTTTATTCATATCACCAGTGTTTTCTATTCTGTTGCACGTTCCCTTTCCCAGACCTTATTCTCCGGGGTTGTTCTAATGGACAACTTTCCTGTACCCACTTCCTAATTCTGAACATGGAAGATGAGGAATGTCTCATCTTCTGTGATGAGAATCCCTCAACTCATCACAGCAACTGTGAAGGAGCATCCCTTAGCGTCCAGAGAGAAGAAGACACTCATAGACTCTTAAGGACGTATTCAGCAATGTAATATTTCCTCTTCCTTCAGCAGAGTTTAGAGTTTGAAGAAATCCCTGGTACTCTCTGGAACTCTGCTTGTAGAATGGACTGCCCCATTCGCATCCTTTTTACAGCTCCTTGTGAATGTGGCCGTTTATACAAAATTCCCCAGTTAAAAATGAATTCCTCTGTCAGTGAGTTATGTCAAGGCTATGGGGGGGAGGTTTCCGTTAAGCCCTAGTCAGCTACTAGCTGTAACTAAGCATAGCCAGTTTTCCCCAGTATATGGAGCTGGTGGATTCTGAGTGATTATTATGAGTGGCGGAGAGAGAGATGGTTCTCCTTGATCGAGGAGGGAATGAGGTTAAATGCACAACACGTAAAAGAAGCAAGGACTTGAAACCAGAGAGGGGGCAATGCCGAATGCAGTGCACTCACCAAACACGTCTCTCTACAGTTCGTGTGCTGGCCAGCTCCCCGCTTCCAGAAGAGGCGAAGTGAAGTTAGGATGTGTTCTCTCCTCCCTAATTTTCCTTTCCTTATAACTAGTTTGGTCACAGCAGGTGCTGATGGCAAGTTTGATCGAAGGAGCGGCACAGTAAATATTGACTGTGGCAAAGAGGAAGTCAACATTTACCTCAAGGGACGATAAAGCCTCATATTCACTGAAACGTGAAGTTGATATTTTGAAGAAGGTGTCAGATGCGTCTTGAGTTCGCTGAAGTAGAAGCAGCTGGAAATAGTTCTTTAACGGGTAGGTTTCCTTAGCTTGGCTGTTTTCCATTTATATTCCTGGTTTAAAGAGTAGAGGAATGGAGAGATGGGGGAGATGGCATTGTGACTTTTTTATTTTTGGAAAGACAAAGAGACTCACTATTACGTATCAGAAACACCTCTGTCTTTTCATTTTAGTTTTTGAATTAAAAAAAAAAAATCATGGACTGGGACTTCGCCTTCCATGTGATGAACAGAGAACACGTGGGAGAAGCAGGAGGGACTCGCTGGGAATGGATTTGTGTCTGTGACAGAACTTTTCAGAGCTCGGGCAGCCGGAGCCCATTTTATTCTCACCAGCAGTGATGTTCATTGATTTTCCATCCACTTCCTTTAAGGGTAGCTTTCCTTGCCCTGATTAATTATTAAGCCATTGAATAAAAAGCAATATCAAAAAGAGTTTGTTAAAAAGGAAACTTCCTTGCAGTCCACAGTTTCATATAAATGGCATAGCGGCGCTCTTTTGGAGAAAATGATTCTCCAGATCCTCATGGACTTCAGCTCTGAAGCACCGACAGCTGCTGATTTGGGGCCCAGCTCTGCCCAGGGCCGTTTCAGGACCAGGGACGCAGCACAGACAGCAGCTGTGGTAGACGACCGTTGCCCACATTGCCCAGACAGCGCTCCTGGCTCTCTGCGAAGCCGTCTCTTCTTCTTAAAATCATTTCCTTTGTGGCCAGTGGTGTCCTTGGCAGTCGGCAAAACCTCCTATTTCACAGTCACTGATGATGCTTTAAAAGCAAGAATAAATGCTGGAGAGGGTGTGGAGAGAAGGGAGCCCTCCTGCACTGTTGGCGGGAATGTAAATTGATACAGCCACTGTGGAGAACAGTATGGAGGTTCCTTAAAAAAACTAAAAATAGAACTACCATATGACCCAGCAATCCCACTCCTGGGCATATATCCAGAGAAAACCATAATTTGGAAAGATACATGCACCCCAATGCTCATTGCAGCACTATTCACGATAGCCAAGACATGGACACAACCTAAATGTCCATCAATGGATGAGTGGATAAAGAAGATGTGGTACATGTATAAAACGGAATATTACTCAGCCATAAAAAAGAACAAAATAATGCCATTTGCAGCAACATGGGTGCAACTACAGATTATCATACTAAGGACAGTAAGTCAGACAGAGAAAGACAAATATTATTTGATATCACTTATATGTGGAATCTAAAAAAAAAAAAAAGATACAAATGAACTTATTATGAAAGAGAAACAGACTCACAGACTTTGAAAACAAACCTATGGTGACCAAAGGGGAAAGGTGTGGTTGAGGGATATTAGGAGTTTGGGATTAACTTATACACACTACTATATATAAAAGATAATCAACAAGGAACTACCTACCATATAGCATAGGGAACTCTTCTCAATATTCTGTAATAACCTATATGGGAAAAAAATCTGAAAAAGAATGGATATGTATATATGTATAACTGCATCACTTTGCTGTACACCAGAAACTAACACAACACTGTAAATCAACTATACTCCAATATAAAATAAAAATTAAATGAAAAAAATAAAAAAAAAATGAAAAAATAAATAAAACTAAAAAGCAAGCACCACCCTGTGACAAATTCGTATTCAGTAGGAGTGAGTGACAACTCATCTCTCCCCGAGAACAGGTTTTGCTGGAGGAGAGGTAAGCTGGGGCGGGTGGGTGGGCATGTGCTTTGGGCACTTACAGTAAGGCTGGAAAAGGTTCCTAGAGGCAAAGTTCAGGGGACCGAATTTCTGGAAGTGCCAAGACCAGCTTCACTGAGAGTCATTGCAAACACGTTCTGAGCAATGATTGTGCTTCAGACTCTGGTTAAGGACTTCACATGGGTTATCGTGCCCATTTCACAGATGGGGGAATGGAGGCAGAAGAAGTGCATATCTTGCCCAGAGTAACAAGGCTCATGCTTGTAGCTCAGCTGTGTCTCGGTTGCTCCCTGGGGAAGGTGGAACAATTCAGATCTCATTTCCTTCTTGTTGACCCACATGGGGTGCAGCCCTGTGCTGAGGACTTGAGTACAAGTGGACAGACAGACAGGTTTCACAATTCAGGAGAGCTGGTGTCACATGGTTGGTTCCCAATTTGCCTGTTTTCTTCCTTCTTTTCCTCCCTGTCTCCTCCCGCCTTCATGCCCTCAACTCTCCATGTTGGGGAGGGATCCGGACCACTTCTCTCTGGGTTTTTGTTCACGTCAGATTTGAGTCCAACCTTCCTGCTTTCTTCTAAGCTTGGGGGACTTTGGATTTATCCTCGGGTGGCAAAAGCTAGAGGGAGAAGTCTAGAATTGGCCCCAGCTCCTGGTACCCTTCCTGGAAACGCTGCCCCAGCAGGGGGCTTCATTTGTATCTTGGAGTTGGGAAGCTCTAGGCGGGGCGTGCCCTAGGACAGGCATGGGAAGAATGTTGCGAGGGCAATAGCATTAAACAGGACTCATTCAACAAACAAAACCTCTCCGCCTGCTGCCGGGGTGTCAGAATTTGCAGTTCCAGGAGGGGTCTCATGAGATTTCCTCTCCACTTATTTATTTCTCGAATAAGGCTTCCCTCCTTGTACCCTTGCAGGGGGGAGGGTGGCCCCACCCTTCTGTAATGATTTATAAGGGCAACCTCACTGGGCAGCCCTGGGGGATGATGTGGACACACCCAAAGGAAGGAGTTGGAATATTCCTCTTCCAATCCCCATCCACCGTTTGTCTGAAGGTCGGGGGCCGGGGCGCGGGGAGGTGGGTGGGTGTCACACCCTTGACAATTCTGTCCCGCCCCAATGCAGGCTGAGCGCAGCCAGAGAGAGCCCTTAGGTGAAGAGTCCAGGGACTTGCAGAATTAAAGCACCAGCACATGCAGGAGAAGGGAGGTTGGGAGGTGGGGGGCACGTGGGCGGGCGCTGGGACACAGCTCTGCCCTGCACTCATCTTCCTCCAGCACAAGCCCCCACCAGGGGAAGCCCCTCTCAAGGTTTGAGTTTTTCTGCTGTTTGCCTCAATATTCCAAATTACATACTTATACTACCATTCATTAATTTATAACTTTAAATATGATCTATTGACTTTTTAAAATAACATCTGAGGCTTTAGTTCTCTTGTACCACCGGCAGCCCAACTTTCCTTCATCCACTCCTACCTTCTCAGGAATGAAATATATATATATATATGTCAAATTTTGGTTGTCACTCAATTAACTAACACTGTGTAAGGATTTTCACAAGTGAGTCAAGCAGAATAATTTGATTACATTTCCTATCTTCACCACTTTTTTGTTTTTCTTGGAATTATTGCCTCATTTTTCCATTTGCTTAGGTTTTTTATGTACTTATCACTAACTCTTTCCAGATGCTCTAACACATCCGTCAAACGCCTACTAATAATCTTGCCAAACGCGCAAACACAGTTCCGAACAATCCATCAGCTCCATTCTGCTGTCCACGCCTTCCACCTGCCCCACCGAGGCAAGCTCCCCATCCTGGTCCAGTTTGCTTTCGAAGCCTGCACAGAGCTGAATCCCTGGGACTTTCCTGTGCTGTCATCCTGGGGTCCTGTTTCCTCCGTCCCGTGCTTTTCTCTTTCTTTACTCAGTCCCTCATTGAGATGGGCTATGTCCTTGCTGAGAAAGGTCCTAAAAGGTGATGGTGATGGTGATGATGGTGATTGTGACAGTGATGATGATAACAAGGGACAGGTGTGTTCCCTGCACGCCTGCCAAGAACAGTTTCCGCCTGGCTGCAGGTGTCTGGGAGCAAAATGCCTCAAGCTGGAGTCCTAAAGTTCAGGTTGGAGTTGTCGCTTAATCCTTTCATTTTCAGCCTAATACTGCTGTCTACTCTGCCTAGTGCCCCCCAAGTCCAGAGCACCTTCAACTGAATATATTCAGACAGTGACCCTCTTGTCTCCTGCTGGGGAGAGGGGAGGGGCGGTCCCCTGGCTGCAGGGGTGAGGTGAGCAGTATTGAGGGCGCGTCCAAGGGCACCAGGTGCAGACCCTGAAACAGGTCTTACTCTTTTCAACGTGTGCTTAACCCCCAGCTTCCCAGTTAGAACACTCCCTCTCAACAGTCCTGTAAGGAGAAGTGTGTCACTTCTCATAAATGTCTCCAGTTTGCAGGCACTTACCTGTCTGCTCTGTCAATCCCTGTACCCCCTCCTGTCTGCTGTGTCTTCCGAAAAATGTATCGCTATTTCTTGTTCCCCGTGACACCTATTTACAATCTCCTTTTCCTTCAAATGAAAGCCATTGTCATTTCTTTCCTTCCACTTGAGTCAGGGTAGGCTGGGCAAAGAGGAAAACACGTGTGACCACTCCTGTGTGTTCAAACATACTCTTCTGATACCGCTAGGAAGGGTCTGGATCAGAGATCATTGCCCTGTTATTGGTTGGCTGCAACCGTGGATAAGTAGACGGTGCAGCAAGAGTTCTTTTGAGCTAATGAATCAAAAAGAAAAAGATATCACTTCTTTTTTAGGACAGTTTAATAAGAAGATATAAATGGAGCTGCTGGAATGTGTCGTCAGCTCTGCACTATACACCCCATAGCTTGCCTGGAATTGCTGAGAAGTGGGGCTGCAGGGACAAGGGGTTCCACTCAGGACACCAGGCGGCAGCTCCACGGAGTGTCTAGGGGAGGGCAGTGTGCCTGTCTGCTCTACTTTCTGCCCACTCTTCTCAAGTACATGCGATTTCTCCTGCATCGCATCAGCCACTGGACGTGATTTAGCCTGGGTTTGCTTTTATCTTGCATCTTGCAAACGTTGTATCATGGAGGTTCAGACCTGATTCAGTTTCACCTTGATTTTTTTAAAGCAGGATTTTCTGCTTTGATCTACTATATAATACTTACAATCGTTGCCCTGCACTCGCAAAGCTGCACCTTTCTCCTACTTTCTTAGACTGGATGCCCGAAGTTCTTTGCGATGGCTGAGGACAGGACTGGACGAGCTGGCAGGAACAGGGTTCTGATCTGGAGCTTGATTATTGGCATCATTGCCACTAGGATCGCAGCTTTGTCTGTTTCCCTCAAGCCTCCCATCCTCCGGCCAATACACTTGACCTTGGATGGGTGTTCCATTGCCTAAACTGGGATGTAACTTACGTACAGTGAAGCATACAGATCCTAAGCATACAACTCAGTGAGTTTTTGGTTTTTTTTTGCGGTACACGGGCCTCTCACTGCTGTGGCCTCTCCCGCTGCGGAGCACAGGCTACGGACGCGCAGGCCCAGCCGCTCCGCGGCATGTGGGATCCTCCCATACCGGGGCACGAACCCATGTCCCCTGCATCGGCAGGCGGACCCTCAACCACTGCGCCACCAGGGAAGCCCCCTCAGTGAGTTTTGACCAGTACCTATAGCCATATGACTGATACCCTGTCCAAGAATATTTCTTTATCTGTTTAATACTCTTACTGAGAAAGGGGCCTGCTCCTCTCAACCTTGAGACTTGAATCTGAACATTGAAGTATTTCATACAGTCGGAAAAGCTGAAAATAGAAAGGTCAAGCGTGCTTGAAGACTCGCATTTGTGAATCTGCATTTTTCAAGTACTTTTGGGCAAACGCAAGCTTCAGATATATCTAGTCCTCCCTTCTAACGACATACACCAAAATGTTGTCCCCGAGTCTTGCTTGCGTATGGAAACCTCATCAGAGCAGCTCCTAGGTACGCATTTTAGAAACAGGACTCCTAGAGTCATGTATCAATGGGACTATAAAAGGTGCAGCTACCCCACAACAGTACTCTGCATTTTAGCAAGACATATATCATTCTACACTTCTTCTCATCTCCAATCTGGAGTCTCTGATATTTCACTGATTTGTTATTTTTGTTCTATCTACAGGTGTTGTCATTTTACCTTAGAGACGTCTCCTGGAGTCCCGTGTTTATTCTCATCACCTCGTCCTTCATCACATCTCAGATGGGTCAGTGCAATAATCTACTGTCCAGGCTCCCATTTAAACGTGTACTTCTGCAGATCTAATTTTTGTGAAATGCCTGATATCCCACAAAAAAATCCCCAGCTTCTCCCCCAGTTTTTCACACTTCAGTAATTGCAATGCCAAACTTTTAGTCATTCAGGATAAAAACTTTGAAATCATGTGAGATTCCCCTTTCTTTTGACATCCAACCTATCAATAAATGAGGTCATCTCTCCTTTATCAATAGTTGCTCTCAGAATCCAGCAACCTCTCACTTCCCTGCTAACAGCCCCTTAGTCCCAGCACCTGCTGGTGCCTGGTCTGTCACCGCATTCTGCCCGGATGCTCTCAGTCTGCACCTGCTCCCTTGCTGTCTCTGCTCCACACAGCTAGAAGCAGCTGGAGGCTGGAAGCATCCTTCTAAAATGTCACTTTGGTGTTTTCAACCCTCCAGGAACTTCCTGTCTCAGGTAGAAGCCAGGTCCTTGCAATGGTCTCACAACCCTTTGATCCTTCATGATCGGCCCCCCCACCCCGGCTCTGGCCACTCTGTCCATCTCACTAACCCTCCTGAATAAAGGAGCCACCTTGCGCAAGTTTTATGCCTTTTCCAAGTTCCTCAAAACATTAAAAATAAAATTACCATATGATCCATCAATCCCACTCTGGGAAACAGACAAAAGAATGGAAAATGGGATCTCAAAGTGGTATTTGTATACCTGTTCATAGCAGCGTTTATTCACAATAACCAAGAGGTGGAAATCATCTAAATGTCCATTGATGCAGGAATGGGTAAAGAAAATGTGGTCTATACATACAAAGGAGTATTATTCAGTCTGAAAAAAAGAAGGAAATCCTGTCATAGGCAGCAGTAAGGATGAACCTCAAGGACATTATGTTAAATGAAATAAGCCAGACACAAAAGGACAAATACTGTCTAATTCCACTTATGTTCATAGAGACAGAAAGGAGGATGGTGGTTGCCAGGGGCCGTGGGGAGGGGAGAGGGGGGCTGTTCAGTGGATACAGAGTTCTACTTTTGCAAGATGAAAATTTCTGGAGATCTATTGCACAAAAAGAGGCATATAGTTCTCACTACTGTGCTGTACATTTAAAAATGGTCAAGATGATCATCAAAAAATCTACAAACAATAAATGCTGGAGAGGGTGCGGAGAAAAGGGAACCCTCTTGCACTGTTGGTGGGAAGGTAAATTGATACAGCCACTATGGAGAACAGTATGGAGGTTCCTTAAAAAACTACAAATAGAACTACCATATGACCCAGCAATCCCACTACTGGGCATATACCCTGAGAAAACCATAATTCAACAAGAGTCATGTACCACAATGTTCATTGCAGCTCTATTTACAATAGCCAGGACATGGAAGCAAACTAAGTGTCCACTGACAGATGAATGGATAAAGAAGATGTGGCACATATATACAATGGAATATTACTCAGCCATAAAAAGAAATGAAACTGAGTTATTTGTAGTGAGGTGGATGGACCTAGAGTCTGTCATACAGAGTGAAGTAAGTCAGAAAGAGAAAAACAAATACCGTATGCTAACACATATATATGGAATCTAAAAAAAAAAAAGTGATTATGAAGAACCTAGGGGCAGGACAGGAATAAAAACGCAGACGTAGAGAATGGACTTGAGGACACGGGGAGGGGGAAGGGTAAGCTGGGATGAAGTGAGAGAGTGGCATGGATATATATACACTACCAAATGTAAAATAGATAGCTAGTGGGAAGCAGCTGCATAGCACAGAGAGATCAGCTCGGTGCTTTGTGAACACCTAGAGGGGTGGGATAGGGCGGGTGAGAGGGAGATGCAAGAGGGAAGAGATATGGGGATATATGTATATGTATAACTGATTCACTTTTTTATATAGCAGAAACTAACACACCATTGTAAGGCAATTATACTCCAATAAAGATGTTAAAAAAAAATGGTCAAGATGGGAAATTGTGCGTTATGTGGTGGTTTTTTTTAACCACAATTATAAAAATGTCTGCTTGTTTTTATTCCCCAGTATTATTTATCCTTCCAGTGTCAGCTCCAGGGTCACCTGTGTTTCTAGATCAGTCTCACCTGCCAGCTTCTTTCTCTTTGCAGAACTCTCCTTACACATATTTCCTGGACAACCTGTGCAGCACTTAATTTTGCAGCAATAGTTTCACGTATATAGATGACTTTCCCTGGGGTCAACCTCAGCTTTACTAGGGCAGAATCATTATGCCCTGTGCTTTTTGGGATCTGAACAATGTATACACTAATGGGACAACATTGTGTTTACATACACATATTTTAAAATTAATTTTTATCGGAGAATATTTGATTTACAATGTTGTATATAAAAATCCTTGATGGACTGAATCCAGTCAGTGGTGGTTATCCTTTGTGATCTGCAGAGAGAATAAATTTCCAACCATCCTTGATGCTACGTTTTCGCGTTCTAGCCTGTGGTTAGCCGTGTTTAATATTTCATCGGTCCATAATTTTAGTAGCAAGTTGTTATGGAAACAAACCTTTGTTTTCCTGTCCTGTCCATCTGAGTTCCCTTTGCACTTGCTATTATTATTATTTTTTATCCTTACAAATATTAAGACACTTCTGCAGGAGCACCTGTGTAGAAATCGACCGCTTGAACTTTAGGTAATTTTTGTCTTTAACAAAATTAAATGATGTTTTCCTTAACTCTCAGTGTTCTTCCAGTTGACAATCAGATTCTGAATGACATAATGCCTCAGGAAAGAGGTACTGACATTTTCCGGACCAAGGCCCCTTAATAATTCATTACCACGAAATACCCCAATGTTGTTAAATTGAAAAATCAGAACACTTAGCGATATGATCATAGCTAAATCCTCAGTGGAATGAATCATTTATTATTTTGTGCCACTTCGAGAGAAAGAAGAAATGGCCCAAAGTCACAGCATGGGTATAGGTCTATTTAATATTTTTACTGCACATGCATTAAAAACCAATATTTATTCCTCAGAAAAAATAGGATAATGTAAGAGCTGACTAGCCAATACCGAGGAAAATGATGTGTCTTTTGGCAGAGGCAAAGCAACCGTAAGTGACAAACTCCATGTGGTTTGGAAGGTGGTGCATGAAGGTTTCTTATGCATGCTTATTTTCCTCACAGAGGTCACCATCCCTTTGTAAGTTTTATTGGATACTTTACATTACCTAAAGGATAGAAACTTTCATTCAGATAATGGTGGAAAACACTACACCAGCAATCCAGAAGTCCAGTGAACACAAATAGAGAACATGTTTCAATATTTGGGTCTCATTTTCAATTTATAAACTAACTTTGGGATTTATATTTTTATGTAGTGTGACTTGGGTTAGCATGCATCATCCCAGGAGGACTTTAGGGTTTTCACTGTGGTTTTGTTTGGCCTTAGGGTTTTAAATCTCTGGTTCTAACAGATGGCCCTGGCCACCATCACCTTTATAGATTAGATCACGACACATCCTGAAGAGGCCAAGATCACAGACTCAGCAATGAAGAGGCCATAGAAATGCTGATGGACAACTAAAGCAATAAATGAGAGATGGAACTTCCTATGTAAGTGACTGTTGGTGACTGGGGATAAGGCAGTAGGTATATTAATGAGAAAGTTCTGTTAATTGCATTTGGGATTTAAGAGAATGGAAGCATCCGTTGGGGAGCTGTTTACTGTGGTAGGAGCTGTGGGTGGACAGCAAATGAGGATCAGGGGCCTCCAAGCCTGAGTCTCCCATGTGTGTTATCGTGGAGTGAATTCATTGGCAGCCTCTGCACAACTATATTCCTTCTGTCAGCTCCATATTTCTTCTTGCTGAGAGCTCAGCTTACCAGCAATGTCATGAGACCTGCAAGATAAATGCTCAGAAAAGTTCCCAGAAGGAAAAACAGAGTGCATCGATCTCCAGGATGCTCAGTTTTTAACAGTTATCGCTATTACGATGCACCGAGAGTAACCAGCCAAATGTCCCCCCATGCTGTGGGCATCCACCAGCTGTCCCCACCCACCTTCCAAGACTAAGCCTCCTTCAATGAGCTGCAGCCCTCTTCCTGCCCGAGTGATGCTACGTTGATGGTAGCCAGTAAACAAAGGGAAGAAAAAAATCTAAATGTATGACCCCCATAAAGAGAGAAGACGGTTTAAAAAAAAAAAAGAAAAAATATATATCTTAAAATTCTGTGTTGTAGATAAAGATGCTGCCAATCAGACTAGGATGATTGCAAGAAAGCAAGGTGGGTGTGGTTGGCATTTGCTGATCATAGCTGGTTTATGGAATTTCCACAGGTGGCCTGAGCAGCTGGAGACAGCTGTTTCCACCTGGCTGGGACACCGGTCCTCTTGCTGACCGCTGGTTCTCCCTGGTCCAGCCACTTAGGTCCTAGAACTAGGTCCCTGTTTCTAAGTGTGAATAATAATACCCACATCATGGTGTGTGTGTGTGTGTGTGTTGTTTTTGAAATGCCTTTTGAGTGGAAATGGGGAAGCTGGTGGAGACTGTCGATCAGGCATTCTTGTAGAAATATTGTATAAACATGGGTAAATGTCAGCCAGATTTGTTCCAGCACGTGAGAAACTTACAGCATCTCAAAAAGTATCCACCCTGCTCGATACAAGCTGCTGATCATTTAATGATAAAATTGATCATTCAGTGTTTTATAGCTATGAGACAACTTTGAGCTCTGGATTATTTTGCCTTGACCAGCTTTAATTATGCGAAATTATTTTAATTTACTGTGCTCTCATGCGCACCAGGTACCGTAATGGGTCCTGAGCCCACATTGCCTAAAGAGATGGAGGTTTTGCTCTCAAGGTGGCAGGTAAGGAAATAGATTCACTGTGTTCTATTTCATCCTCCTTACAAAGAAACACATGTATGAAAAAATATTTGCTCAAGGTCTATTGTTTTATTTTAAATTTTGGTTATAGTCCTTAGATTTGAAAAAAATTTATTAACATTAAATTTCAGAAGTTTGTAATAACAACCGATAAGAGCAAATGTATATATAAGCTTCTTTCCTCACTTATTTGGTTACATCACTTGATTATTTCTCTGGAATGGAGATTTCCTTTCTATCCGTAAGGGCTTCTTTTTCTTAATTTGTTCTGAGAGATGCTTATTCTATGGTGTCTCTTAAATCTAAAGAGATTGAAGTGGCACTCAAATTCCCAATGCTTTGAGGATTTTCATTTTTCCATCTTCTAGTCGACAATAGAATTCGTATTTTCCACACAATTACTACCTCTGCTCTCCTCTGGTACTCTTGATTTCCTCCTTAATTGTTTTTCCTTTGTTCATTACGTCTTCAGTTTACCAAACTCTACTGCTTTTCACAGGGCCTCTGTTCTGTCTCTGTCCCTTCCGGTCATTGTCTCAGAAGTTCTCCTCATGCATTTATTCACCGATGGCGGCCACCTCGTCGTGACCTTGGATTCCTCTTCGAATCCTTGATTCACTCCATTTGATAGCAGAGTAAACTCAGTCCCAAAGCCCTCAGTGAACACATAGGGTCTTAATGCAGATTAAATTAAACAATATTTGTGAAGCAACCAGCATAGTGCCTGGTAATTCGGTGCCCAATAGATGTTTGTCCTTAAAATCATCTTATATAACATGTTTTTGTGCAGCCAACTCTCAGTATCAAATAGGCCAAACAAGTCAACTTGGAAACAACACCCAGGAGCACTTACTTGCTCATGGGCATCTCTGAACTGTGAGAAGGGTCCATAATCAATGAGGGAGCGATTTTGGCCTTTGTCTTTTTCGGTTCCCAGACTGGCTCTGTCAATAGCTTTGTGACTTTGAGAAAGTTCCCTAAATCTCTCCGTGCCTCAGTTTCCCTCTCTGTGGGTTCTGAGAGTACCTGCTTTATAGCGTCCCTGTGAAGATTCCATGGGATGATTGACATACAGCACTTTGCAAAGTGACTGACCCGTTCAATGTCCAATATCACCATCTAACAAGCAGGGTGCTGGCAATCTGGCTGAAAACTTTGGTTCCTAGTGAGTTTGGGGTTTTTTACCATATGCAAATCAACTTTTCCCCCCAAGGAAATAGAAGAACGCAAGAAAATGTGCCTATCATTAAAACTGTAGTAACTACTAGTAAGTACTTAGTTCAAATCAATTAAAATATTTATAAAATCTCTCCAAGATGCAAGTGGTACGTTTCTGGAAAAGTAAGAGTGCACTCGTCAATGGCCCTGCCAGTAAGCTGTTTCCCATGTAATTGGGGAAATGAACCAAGTAGATGAAAACAGAAGAAACCACCCCAAGTACAATAGGAAGAGGACTAAACTGTTGGCCTTATTATGCTGTATTACCATGTAAATGCAGAATCAAGTCTCCTGGATAAAAGTGTTTTACTATATAGAGTTTCCTGTTTTTTTGTTTTTTGTTTTTCTCTCTCTCTCGATGTGTTTTTCCAAGTGATCATTTGAGGACAAGTTGACAGCCTTCTCCAAGAATCTCAAAGTTATGATACTTTATACAGGCTGCGGGGCAAGCGATATAGTGGTACAGTGATTTTCTTTTTTAACTTTTTATTATGAAAATGTTCAAACGTATACCCAATAGAATAGTAATTATTAATTAGGAGTTTTTTAATATTGAGAGGTGTGACTCATTTGTGGGTCATGAAATCAATTCAGTGCATCGATATCAGGGTTAAAAAAGAGACAGTATAACAATCATCTCATTCGTACATATGTCGGGATACATCTTATCATGCAAGGGGGTCCCTAGAGCCACATGATGCAAATATATCACAGGCTTTATGGGGGAAACATACTTGCAGAAGAGTAGCGGGATGCTCTCTGAATTCCTCATTCTCAACTCTCCATGGTACAGGCCAGGCAGGAATGATCAGTGCACACCCATGCAACAAAGAGCGTGCTCCAAGGAGAGGAGACAGCCCCACACCCAAGCAGTGTCACCAGGGCACACCTAATTTCCTTAAATAATAAGAACTACCTTAAGAAATCCCCAGGTCCAGGAATAACACTGGAGAGTGCAGACAAGGGCCTGGGACCAGCTTACTTGGCAGGAATGCCCACATCAACCTAAGGCTGTTTCTCTGCAGATCAGTCCCGGCTACTTACGGAAAGAAATGAGTCCCCAGGACCATCCAAAGTTGCTTCTCATTATATCTCTAGAAAATCAGTATATTTTCTTGGAGGACCACAATTCCATTATTACACCTAACAAGAACACTAATTCTTGGTATTATCATCTTTGGTATCATCTAATGCCCACTCTGTAATCTAATCAAATTTCCCCCAATGAGGAGCTTTTTTTTTTAAATTGAAGTACAGTTGATTTACAATGTTGTGTTAGTTTCTGGTGCACGCAATGAGGAGTTTTTTAAACTGAGAGGCGTGACTCATTTGGGGGACATGAAACCAGTTCAGTGCATCACTACCAGGTTTAAAAAAGACAGAGAGTATAAAATATCAGAGTGCATCACAAATACTAAGAGTATCTCTTGCAAAAATATTGTTTAGTTACACATAAGTGGGCTAGGCTTGAGAAACACCATTTTAGGGAACTTTTATTCTAGTCTCCCTGCCCTTTTCTGCATCCTGTCTTGACAACTAATGCCTTACTTAAATTTTTAGCATAACAAAAGGGTACTGACTTTTACCCTAAGGCACTTGATACTGGGTATTCTAAAAGAAAGTGAGTTATTCCTTTATTAGATTAACAGCTGATAAAATAGTAAAGAGGATGCGTCAAGCAGACCCAAGGATGATACGTGTTTTTTGTTTTTGTTTTCTATATTGGCGTACGGTTGATTTACAATGTTGTGTTAGTTTCAGGTGTACAGCCACGTGAATCTGTTACACATATACATACATCCACTCTTTTTTTTTAGGTGCTTTTCCCACATAGGCCATTACATAGTATTGAGTAGCGTTCCCTGTGCTATACAGCAGGTTCTTACTAGTTATCTATTTTATATATAGTAGTGTGTTTATGTCAATCCCAATCTTCCAATTTATCCCTCCTTTCCTTATCCCCTGGTAACCATAAGTTTGTTTTCTATATCCATGACTCTACTTCTGTTTTGTAAATAAGTCCATTTGTATCATTTTTTTAGATTCCTCCACATATAAGCGATATCACATGACGTTTGTCTTTCTCTGTCTGACTTACTGCACTTAGTATGATAATCTCTACGCCCACCCATGTTGCTGCAAATGGCATTATTTTGTTCTTTTTTATGGCTGAGTAATATTCCATTATATGTATGTACCACATCTTCTTTGTCCATTCCTCTGTTGATGGACAGTTAGGTT
The DNA here is from genome assembly GCF_059928025.1 of Delphinapterus leucas. Lineage (NCBI taxonomy): Eukaryota > Metazoa > Chordata > Mammalia > Artiodactyla > Monodontidae > Delphinapterus > Delphinapterus leucas. Next base: position 24,299,019 of record NC_143130.1, read on the forward strand.
GCTTCCATGTCTTAGCAACTGTAAATAGTGCTGCAATGAACATTAGGGTGCATGTATATTTTTGAACTATGGTTTCCTTTGGGTATATACCCAGGAGTGGGATTGCTGGGTCATACTGCAGTTCTATTTTTACTTTTTTAAAGAACCTCCGTACTGTTCTCCATAGTGACTGCACCAATTTACATTCCCACCTACAGTGTAGGAGGGTTCCCTTTTCTCCACAAGGATGGTGCGCTTTGGGTCAATTTTGAAGAATTATGACATTGTTAATGAGCCATCTTCTTCTGTTTCTTTAAACCTGGAAGATAATCTAAAGTACTGTTGGGAAAAGCCCAGGGTGTAAACATTCAAGTTGACTGTCTTATCAAGGACAAGATGGAAGGTGAAACCTTCAGGTCAGATATTCAATGTCCACCCTAATTTTGGATTCTCATGAATCATGAGATCTCAGAGTAGTTCCATACCCAGAAAGAATCCAAGTTAAGTTCACCGTGGGACTTAAACATCAATGATGTCAAGAAATTGCCTTGCTGAGTAGTTTATTCTGGAATCCAAAAATGGGGTCAGCTCACTGCATCAGTGTCCTGGGGCTGCCTTAACGAAGTACCGCAAATGGGGTGGCTTAACGCAAAGAAATGTATACTTTCACAGCTTGGAGGTCAGATGTCCAACATCAAGGTGCTGTAGGGCTGTGCTCCAGTGGAAGACTCTGGGGAAGAATCCTTCCTTGCTTCTTCCTGCTCTGGTGGCCTTGGGCATTCCCTGGCTTGTGACGGTATAACTCCAATCGCTTTGTCTCGCTCTACAGTGGCCTTCTTCCCTGTGTGTGTGCCTCTGTCTCCTTTTCTTATAAGGACATCAGTCAATGGATTTAAGCCCAGCCTAATCCATGTGAGTTCATCTTGATCCCTAACCAATTACATCTGCAAAGACACTGTTTCCAAATAAGCTCACATTCTGAGGTTCTGGGTGGATATGAATTTTGAGGGGACACTATTCAACCCACTACAGTCACAGATGGAAAATTCTAGGTGATACTAAAGGCTTTGAATGTTGATTCTGTGATTGTCTCCAATGACCACTCTGGGCTGTCTCACCAATGGAAAAACCTGATTTCATTAGCCTGGGACAGGCCTACACTTCCGTATGTTTCCAGCACTCCAGATGATTCTAATGTGTAGCCAGGGTTGAGAATCATTGGGTTATATGGTTTTTTGGGGGGGCCTTTCAGTAGAGTTTGGGGATCTATGGTCTTTTCCTGCATGTTATTACTAAGAGTTGAGAATCTCCCTGCATTTCTAAATTCTTAGACTTTCGTAAAGTAAAACATTTTCAGTCTCTTTCACTCATCTCTCCATCTGCAGGTGACACGGGACAACAGATTCAGAAGCCAGTTATAACACCCAAAAATCGTTAAGTGAAGAAAGATCAAAATAACGGTGGAAGAATAGTTAATTTATTTTCAGACTTGCTTTCACTATGAAAAGGTTGTCAGACTGAAATGCATTCATAAAACAACACTCAAATTCTCATTTATATCTTTTGGACAAGTTGTTAATACTGTTATGAAACAGCAGGGACCTGTGTTGGGGTGACAACTTTCTCCTCTTCTGAACGTGGAAAGATCATGAAGTAGGTGGACAAAACAAATCCTCAAGCCATTTGAAAAATGAGTGTAAGACATTCACTGGCAAAATGTTCTTTCGAATATAGAACCTATAGCTCACCTTGTTTAGAGAAATGTCATTGTGGTGAAAGGTCATGATCACTCAGGGAACTTCTAGATTTTTGTGGAGGTCCTTAGTAAACTGGATTTCATCCACTTTGATGTCAGCGGATCCAGATTAAAAGTTAAACGTACAGACAGTCACCTTTTTATCTCAATCAGCGCCTTGTGGAGGGTCAGCGTAATTGTAAATGGCTGAATTTGATCTCATGGAGACCAATGAAAGGCACAATCAGCTGTCACCCTTGTTTCAAGTACAGAAACTCAGCTGAACCATCGGGCAAGTGCTAGAATAAACCAGATAGCATGTTTGTTCCAGGAGTGCCAGCTCATCTGGGCACATCCTCCCGGCTCTGAAATATCTCTCTACATGTGGACCATTAGGACTTTCAAAGCTATTATAAGTTTTCCCAATAGTGCAAGAGCTGATATTGTTAAGGAACGAAGGGAAGCCCGCCTGCCCAAGGTAACATACAATGAGTCTGAAAAAGCCTAGGTTGGGATTCAACCACTAAAAGTTCAGTGGTTCTGTAAATTGGCTGTAGGGCTTCATCAAACCTGGGAAACACAGGTGCATCTTCATGTGAGTTTTCCAAACAATCTGTTGTGAGTACAAGACTTTCTCCATTTTCTTTCTTTGCCATTTGCGTTCGTCTTATGTTTAGGCATAATGACATCGGCTTCCACTGATATTATCACTGCTGCAAAAACTCACTCCTGGTCATGAAAATAAAACGCTAAATTTCTTCCCTTACAGTACCTGTCACCTGGGATTGTTGCAGACTCCTCTGCCACGTGAAGGACCGTCCACTCGCAGCCTGCCTCTTGCTGGCTCTGTCCCACCGTTGCCATCAGGAAGCAGCGAGGTGCTATTTACATAACAGCTCTGCTCTTGGAAGCATCCGAAACTTCTCCAAACAGAAGATGCTAATTTTAATGTTGTACTTAGCTTCACTCTTTTCATCTCTCAGTGATGAATAAGGAACCACTGTGTGGGTTAACCTTTCTCAGGATGGCATTGCTGACTGGGTAATCTTGGAACGGGGGTGGGGTGAGCGAGAATACAGACACTCCAGTAGATAGTAATCAACATCCTTCCATTAGACATCACTAAACCCCTGAAAATAAGAAAAATTTCATTTGACCTAATGTTCAGGTGTACAAATTGAGGACGACCATATGAACAAATGATTTTTCCAAGGTCGTATAATAGCTAAAATGTGGCACCATCACTTTCATCCAAGGAGTAAGCGCCAAATATGCTCATCTTAAGATGCAGTTTAGCTCCTAAAACAAATCCAAGGACTTGAATCTCCTCAGCCGCTGCAGCTAGGTTTGCAGAAGATAACTTCACCTCAGAAACAGGGTATCCAGAATGAAAAGAAAGACTACATTCAGGATTCAGGCTGTGAGCAAGAAAGATGACGTTCTTGTCATCTTTGCCATTTTAATTGGTTTTGATTGCTGCTATTATAAACTTCGGTTCATGGCCAAAGGTATGAAGATATTAGTCTTTGCTTGCTTCTTTGCTTTAGACACTGAGGACAGTGCCATGCCTGTATCTATATGGGGTTTCGGACATGACTGCAATTTTACTTAGGCAACCAGAGAAGGATTTTAAATCCTTTGACTCCAGTGAGAAGAGCAGGGAGCAAGGGGCCAGAGCATCCTTTGGTGGACTTGCTTTGGAAATGTGGGTGAGGGAAATGGAGGTCCCACAGGTCTGACCACCTCTGTGTAGGGACCCCTACCCCAACCAGGTGCTTCAGAATGAGCAGTACTGATTTGTAGCACCATCAGCAGAATAATCAAGATGTTTTTTATGGCTCAGTAGCTGAAGCCATCCAACCAACCTACCAATAAACCCCAATCTTCCATCTCTTGCCATTGGCAGAATCATCACCGACGATGGTCATTATGGACAGCATCCTTTGAAACCAAAACACAGTAACATTTAAGGGAAGGACAAACAGCGGGATAACTGTTGACTGAACCAACTTGATATTCCATGAATTCAGACATATTGGTTACACACAGATCAGCATGAGTCTCAAGGATTAGTGGAATTATTTAAAAAATGGAGATGGGGCAATGCTTTAATTTAGTGATCTTCTATCGTTGATAAGTTCTTGTAATATACTTTGTATTCTATATTTACACTTCATCTTTGAGTATGGAGGCGTAAAAGGAAGCAGAATTCAGTATGATTGCTTAGCTGAGCTAAGGCAAGGGTGCAGGAAACCATACAGCAGAGACGGATGTGGGAAGGACTAACCTCCAGTTGGCAAGTAGGCCAAGAAAGAGGAAGCTGAGGGTCAGGAGATCAAGCAAGTTGCAAAATGTCTTCACACCTAATGACCAGAATATAATTAGAATAAATTCCAGAGCAAAACCTCAGGTTGATGAGTCTTGGAAAGCAATGGGCTGGGACTTCCCTGGTGGTCCAGTGGTTAAGACTCCAGGCTTCCACTGCAGGGGGCACAGGTTCGATCCCTGGTCGGGGAATTAAGATCCCGCATGCTTTGTGGCTCAGCCAAAAAAGAAAAAAGAAAGAAAGAAAAGCAATGGGGTGGTGGCATTGGTCTACTTTAGTAAATATAAACCTGAAAGGGGAGTGTTTATACTTAAGAGGATACATATATAGGGGAACATCGAGATATCAGGATTAATTTTATAGGGCTGGGAAAAGAGTGAAATTACAGTCTTCCACAGACCTAAATGCCTGAATTAGAGGATTGTCTGGTGAAAAGTCTACCTGGATGGATTGCTCAGTTCCAGAATGCAAGGGCTGGTTCTCTGGCTACTGCAGTCACACCCTAGAGCACCTTCAATTGGGCTATATCTTACCAAGGGCTCCTGGGAACCACTTCCCAACAAACAGGTTGGATTAAACATTCAACAGCAAGTTCTTTAGACCAGGATTTTGGTTTTCGAGGACTCAGTAAATAATATGTCTGTTCCGCACTTGAGTTCTAAACCATTGAGAAATAAGACAAAAGCGCAAGGTAGATGAGAGCTCTGAATATTACATTTCTTACTGGAGAAACTAGCAGACCTATGTCTGCTGGCCCGGCTGTTGGCCCCTGCCCAGTGTGGACACATTAAGGGGCTCCTGTGGCCTCCCTCTTGGCATGAATTTGTGCTCTGTTCACCTGCTGCAGCCCTTCTAGTTTCTGGTGTTGGCAACTGATTCCTGGATTCTCTGATGGCTTAAAATCTTCCCAGAGCAACCTCCATGAAGACTTAGAGAGTCACAGGGAAAGCCATTAAGATTAGATCATATGGGTACCACATCTCAATACTACTCAGCCATAAAAAAGAAGGAAATGCCTTTTGCAGCAACACAGATGCAACTAGACATTATCATACTAAGTGAAGTAAGTCAGAAGGAGGAAGACAAATACCATACGATATCACTTATATGTGGAATCTAAAATATGGCACAAATGAACCTACCTACGAAACAGAAACAGACTCACAGACATAGAGAACAGACTTGTGGTTGCCAAGGGGTAAGGGGGTGGGAGAGGGAAGGAATGGGAAGTTAGAGTTAACAGAGGCAAGCTAGTATATATAGGATGGATAAATAACAAGTTCCTACTGTATAGCACAGGGAACTATATCCAATCTCCTGGGATAAACCATAATGGAAAAGAATATTTAAAAAAGAATGCATATATGTGTATAACTGAGTCACTTTGCTGTAGAGCAGAAATTAGCACAACATTGTAAATCAACTATACATCAATAATAATAAAAAAAAGATTAGATCGTATGTGCTTCTTATATTTCCTTAAGTCACACTTCAAAATTCTCAGGGATGCAAATTTCTCTGGGAGGCACTTGGCATCTGGGTTGGAAAGATAAGGGCAGCTTAGGGCAGTGAAGGGTTTAAATGTGCACAGAACAGAAAGGGAGAAGGTCTAGAATTGAAGACCCTACCTCCTGTCGGTCTACAGCCTTTGGTCCAGCAAGGCTGGACCTTCTGTCCCCTGGCTGGACCCAGCAAGGGGACCTTCTGTCTCAGTCTCTGACTGCTGCCTGAATTGGGTTTCCTTCAGCTCTACAGAGCATGCTCACCACCTAAAGTGTAATTTCCATCTGTCACCATACATATGATCCCCTTTACCCATCTTGCCATCCCCACCCTGCCCCTTCCCCTCTGGCAACCGCTACTCTGTTCTCTGTATCTATGTGTTTGTTTTTGCTTGGTTTTGTTTCTTCATTTAACAGCAAAGTATTCTGTAATGAAGACATGTACATTGTTTCTTAGACCTCATGCTGTTGCACACTTAACAGATAGATTACACTATGCTACAGCATAGTGTAAGTGTTGTTTTAGATGCACAGGGGAACCAAAAAATTCATGTGACTCAATTCATGTGACGGTGGTCTGGAACCCAGCCCGAAATATCCCTGACATATGCCCGTATGTATTTGTGAAACGAATGAATCAACCAGTGAATTCATAAATGAGGGCTTTTCTACACATAAGATTGTGGGATGATAAACACCTTAGGGGGAAGATTTACCAGGGACGTGAATGACCCAGGACGTGGGACAGAACAGACAGTACAAAGGGAGAAATGACGTAGTGGGAGTGAGGCTCCAGAATTGGTTTGGGGCTAGTTCTCAAATACTTCCATCATGTGAGTCTTACTTATTATATGGATGCACCAAACAGACTTGGAGGAAATCCTGGCCAGCTGGGAATTCCTATGTAAAAGTTATCTTAAAGGGAGGACGGCAGCCTATGCATTGCCCTCTACTTATGCCTCAGTAATTGCCAACTGTTCACATCAAAACATGGGAGCACGACGGAGGTGGCTGGGTCCCTCTTCGCTACCTCTTGGCACTGCCGCTAAATCCAGAAATCCTTTTCTGTAGCTTTTGAACTTCAGAACTTGAAGTTCTGTGGGGAGGGTCTCTTAAAATCAGCGTAGCCACCTGAGCTGTGATAAACGAAGAGCATTGTCTGGAAATGAATTGTGAGACATGACTCTTTGAGGAAGGACATGAAGAGAACAAACGAGTCATCAACGGATTTCAGACAGTTTGGTCTCCCTCAGAAAGCCTGAAAAGAAACTAGAGCAAACCAAAGGGGAAACTGAGAGCGAGGCTCTACACAAGGAAAACAGGACATCTGCACCGGAAAGTGAAATGTCTCAATAAGAAATAGGAAAAATGGATTGAAAATGGGGATGAATCATCTTAAATGGCATCCCAAGGAAATTGGTTTGCAGTTTCACAGAGGAAATGGGTCCCGTGAAATGCCTACAATGAAGGCTTTGTTATAATAAATGTGTTTTCTCTGTGTGTGCGTGTGGATTTTGAGCTTCACATGCTGATGGAAAGTTGGTCATGGTTATATAATACCTGATACACAGTGTGACGCTTGGAACACGAGGTTACTAGCCCTTTGGGGCTCATTATATTCAGAAAATTCTTTAGGGATCCAAAATGGGATTGGTGTCAGGAATGATTCTCTCCGAAGCTCTTTCCCTAATGGAGCTGAGCTCTGCGTGAACTGGAGATAAAGATGATTTTTCTAGAACCAAACCAATAAATTGTCCTCCTGTGGCCCTGACCTATTCAGGCTTCTCTCTCTGCATTTGCCCTCAAGCCAGGGAGTCATCCCACCCTTTCATCTTTAAGGTTTTGGATCATTTTTTAAATTGAGGCGTAATTACTTTACAACGTTGTGTTAGTATACAGCAAAGTGATTCAGTTATACATGTGTGTGTATATACATACACATATATACATATATGTATACATATATGTATACATATATATATATATATATATATATATATACACATTCTTCTTCAGATTCTTTTCCATTATTTGTTATTACAAGATATTGACTGTAGATCCCGGTGCTATACAGTAGGCCTTTGTTTTTAACTATTTTATATACAGTAGTGAGCATCTGTTAATCCCAAACTCCTAATTTAGGCGGGAGAGTGATAAATTAGGGGTTTTGGATCATTTTAAGAGTAAGTTTCCCATGTCAGGGAATACTTCAGCATCACTGATTCTAGTTTCTGAGAATCTCTAGCAATCTTTGATCGCATTTTGGGAAGACAGTGAATAGCTGTTTCTGAATATCCCAGAGCACCCACTATCAGGCACGTCTCAAAGTGCTTTATCAAATTAATTTATTGAATGAGATTTCCATCAATTTTAAAACAATTAAGGGCTTCCCTGGTGGCACAGTGGTTGAGAGTCCGCCTGCCGATGCACGGGACACGGGTTCGTGCCCTGGTCCGGGAAGATCCCACATGCTGTGGAGCGGCTGGGCCCGTGAGCCATGGCCGCTGGGCCTGCGTGTCCGGAGCCTGTGCTCCGCAACGGGAGAGACCACAACAGTGAGAGGCCGCGTACCGCAAAAAACAAAAAAAAACAAAAAAAAACAAAAAAAAACAAACACAATTAAACTTTTTATGGAAATATTAGGCACCTACAGAAAAATGCATAAATTGTCCAAGGGCAGCTTGATGAATTTTCACAAAGTCAACAGCACTGATGTAACTACGCCCAGATGAGGGGGACAAAGCACTGCCAGCACCCCAGAGCCCCCGTCCATCCCCTCCCAGGTCACACTCACCTCCTGCTCCCTATTGAAAAAAAAAGTAGTCTTGCCGAGCCACGCAGCTTGCAGGATCTTAGTTCCCTGACCAGGGACTGAACCCGTGCCCAGCAGTGAAAGTGCCGAGTTTTAACCACTGGACTGCCAGGGAACTCCCAGTCTTCTGACTTTTATCACCAGCAAAGAGTTTTGCCTCACCTTAAACTTCATATAGATGGAATCCCAAAGTGTATGTTCCTCTCTGGCTTTTTCCTTTCAACTTCATATATGTGAAAATTTTTTCCAAGTTGTTGCATTTAACTGAGTTGGTGCTTTTTTTTTGTATTTTGTTAGTCCCTTTTATGACTATCCTACTATTTATGATTCATTCTATTATTGGCGAACATTTATTTAGGTTGTTTCAGCTTTGGCCTATTGAGAATTGTATTTCTAAGCGCACTCTCATACATATCTTTTGGGGCACAAATATACATTTCTAGCCCTAGGAGTGTAGTTGCTGGCTTGAAAGTTATATCTTAAGGTATATAGAACTTTTAAGATAGTGCCATACATATTCCCAAAGTGGTGGTACCAATTCACACTCCCACTAGCAGTGTAGGAGAGTACAAGTTGTTCCAAGTTTTCACCAAAATTTTTTCATTGTTTGTCATGTTAATTGTCATGTTAATTGCAGCACTTCTGTTGAATGTGTATCTCATGGTGTTTTTTTTTTAAATTAATTTTTATTGGAGTATAGTTGCTTTACAATGTCACTGTGGTTTTCATTTGAGTTTCCTTGAGGACTAACCATGTTGAGCACCTTTTTTATACATGTATTGGCTATTCAGATATCTTCTTTATAAAATGTCTATTCAAGCCTTTTGCCCATTTTTAAAAACTGGGGTGACTGTTCTATGGATTTATTTGTAGGAATTACTTCATATATTCTAGATACATGTCTTGGTTGGATATATGTATCGCAAATAGCTTTCCCCATTCTGTGGCTTGCTTTTTAACAGTCTTAATATCTTTTGATAAATAGACTTTCTTAATTTTAATGCAATCTAATGTATCATTTTTTTCCCTTATTCTCAGGGCTCTCAATAATATAATAAAGAATAATTCATCACATTCCCCTCATTCCCTCCAAACCCACTACTCTGGAAAACATGTGAAAGTCCCTTCATCAAATTCTTAATTATATATGTAACCAGCTTTCATTAAAGGAGGGACCAGTATATGCCAAGCAAATGCCATTGAGAAGAAATGAAGATAAGCACAATTTTGCTTCTGAAAAGAATGTGACAGTGTAGTAACACAGGGTCCAGGGGCAAATCAAATGGGGTCTCTGCCTCTTATAAACCATTCACATTTTGCCTAGGTGAGATGAAATTAAAATAGACATGAAGGGTAACCCAGGAGGCAAAATGAAAATACCTAGAAGGGTGAGGGATGAGGGGTATGGAATGAGTTTGGAAAAGTGTCCTCTTCTGCCTTGAGGAGAGCACAGTGCCTCTGTGAGCACTGCCTACCTACCTGCACACCTGGGTCCCCGTGCACATGCGCGACTCAGGACACAGTAAAGCCTGGTAAAGGGACCATGTCACCATCTCAGGGGTCCAGCCCTGACTCCGGTTGGTATTCTATCCACCAGAGTCTTGTTAGCTGTGCCCTTATTCCTCCTCTTTCTACTATCTAATTTCGACTTCACTCTACACATACCTCCCCTTCCTGCACACACAATCCTGCCCCAGAGTGGATCTGTGTGAGCTGGATTTAACTTCTCTGTGCTTGACACACAACAGGCACACAGTGCTTCGTGTTGGTGTGACCCCATCAGTGCTGACAAACATCGGTGTTCCATTAAATAAAGTCAGTTCAATAAAAAGTTATCAGGTACTTGCAGTGTGGCAGGTACTGCTGAAGATTCAAACGACAACTGGACAAGATCCCTAAGGTAAGGTAATTGAGTCTGACATTTGAAATGTTTTCATTGCATTGAATTTTTAAGTATTTTAGTAGATATCATGTTTTGTAGACCAAAGAAAAAAAGAGAAAGAAACGTAGGTGAAGTAAAACACCACATAACTAATCAAAGACAGAGTCATGATCAGAAATTAAGGTTTCTTGCCTTAGGTCTTTATTTTGCTGTTATTCCTCTAGCAGTCCTCTGGGCAAATGTTTTCTTGGCCATTCCTGGTACCAACATCATCTTCTCCTCCTGGACAGGAGATACACTCTATAGCTTTCCTTTTCACTTTACGTGGCTATTCTTGGTTCACATCGCCTTTTATGAATGAAAGTCTTATCTCATAAAATGCTACTGGATACAGTTGTTGGATTTTATGCTTTCATTAAATCTTTTCTGAATTATGTGCTTTTCTTCAGAGAGGAACAGTAGGAGGGGAAATCCACCTTGCCAAACTTAGCTATATCTGGAGCATTTGAATGGGGATACAGACTCAATTTAATTTTTTAGGTTTCAGTTTTTAAAAGCCGTTTCTGCGCATGACGTGAGAATCTGTCCTCTCACTTCCATCTTCAACATATTCCCAGACCATGTATATTTGTTCAGAAAGACCAGTGATCTCCAAAATAGTGTGTATATTCCGGGAAGTTCATAAGACTATGTGTAGGGTTGCAGGAAGAACTTACTAAAACCTTTATGTTTATTTTTATATTTTTAAAAGGTTTATTTATTATTTATTTACTTATTTTAAATTTATTTTTGGCTGCATTGCGTCTTAGTTGTGGCATGCGGGATCTTCGTTGAGGCATGTGGGATCTTTCGTTGCAGCGTGCAGGCTTCTCTCTAGTTGTGGCACGCAGGCTCTGTAGTTGTGCTGCGTGAGTTCCAGAGCGTGTGGACTCTGTAGTTTGCAGCACGCCGGCTCGCTAGTTAAGGTGTGAGAGCTCAGTTGTGGTGCACGGGCTTAGGTGTCCCGTGGCATATGGGATCTTAGTTCCCTGACCAGGGATCGAACCCACGTCCCCTGCATTGTAAGATGGATTCTTTACCACTGGATCACCAGGGAAGTCCCTATATTTATTTTTATCTCATCTTTAAAATGTCTATTTTTGCAAATATTCTATAACATATATAATATGTTATTTCATATTCACACGCAAGTACACATACACATATATATCCTCTATATACATTTTAAAGCACGTATTTTGGATCGTCTATACACAAATTATTTTAATTTATAAGTGTACAGTCAGTAGAGTTTAGAGACCATTGTCAAAGGATATAATTGATTGATTTGAATAATCAATCACTATTAAAAAAATAGGGTGACTGATCTTGGGCATGGCACAGTGGAGAAAGACTAAGATTTGAAGTCAAATTAATCTTAATTATTAGCCAACCTGTATCTTTTAATTTTAATATATTCTCATTTGTCTGCATCAGGGTGATAGCATCACAAATGCAACTAAGAGGCAAACTCCAATAGGGACTTTTCTTGCGTCTTCAGAGAGAGGCATCCACGTTGACTCAGTATATTCGGAAATAAAAATGTAGAATAAGGAAGCTGCTGAAGGTCCTTGTACTGCTTTTGTATACGGAGGGAGGGTTGGTCACATACTACTAGTAAAAGTGTCCTCCAGACATTTTAACGTGTTTTTAACGCACATCCAAACATGTCGGTTAGCTTATTCAGTAGCTGTTAGGACATAAGAATAGGGGATAGCTACTGGGAAGCAGTTGCGTAGCACAGGGAGATCAGCTCGGTGCTTTGTGAGAGGTGGGATTGGGAGGGTGGGAGGGAGGGAGACGCAAGAAGGAAGAGATATGGGAACATATGTATATGTATAACTGATTCACTTTGTTATAAAGCAGAAACTAACACACCATGGTAAAGCAATTATACTCCAATAAAGATGTAAAAAAAAAAAAGAAAAGAAAAGAATAGGGATTTTCAGGGGCTGGGTCTAAATCATTTAAAGTTAATCCCTGACTCCAAGCATCATTTGCTTTGAAGTCCATTCCATTTCTTTCTCTCGTTTCCATCTCAACAATTCACCAGTGCGTTCTCCACAGCTCCGATTCTCTGTCCTAATATCCTTCGAGTGTTCTAAAGTGCCTGATGAGAAAGAATACGCTGGTCAAAGAACCCAGCTGTTCGTGACAGTGATAGGCATCGCACAAATAAATACCCCATTCCCCACGGGTCCTCAGAGAGCAACACAAGTAACCCAAATGAAAAAGCTCCCTTTGGTAAAATCAGGAAGACTGACTTGCCTTTGTGATGACTAATTGGTCTACTTTTACCTTCAATGCCTGATTCTCGGGTGTCCTTTTCCTTTCTACCTCTAGCCCTACTTCTTTGAGCATTCATGTTGACACTTAGATTAGGTAAAATCAAGATGAGATAAACTGTTATAAGGGATGGATAACCTAGATGGAGTGTAATCTAGGAAATGGAGGAGGTTATTTAAGTAATGAATTGTCAGTAATGCACATGAGGCATGGAGCAATTCTGTGTGATTTCAGACTCCAAACTGCAAAACTCTTGTGGGACACTCAAGGTAAATCTGGCCACACGCTAGAGTCTCGGGTTGTATAGCTCTGTTAATCATCATGTCACATGATTTTTCTGGTGTTTTGATTTTTGCCTAGCAGTGAATGTTCAAAGGCTGGTTGGGTTGATTGGGAAATAAAACCCACTTTGATTGCCCCAAAGGGACGTGTATATGGACTGAACATTTCCAACAACTTTTTGGGGCCTTTGTCTCTCAGAACACATTTTTCCACAAAGATGCATATTCTGTCTGAAATTTCAAGCCAGAAGACAAGGGAAAGAGGCTGCTTTCAAATTAGAGTTTCTTTTCAAACTAGACAAGGATGAAAAGGACCGATACATACACGCTGGTAAGCCACAGGGAAAACCAGAAAGAGAATCCCTGGATTCGCTGGAGCCAGGCTGCCCAGGTTCAAATCCCAGCCCTGCCACTTGCTGCCATGTCCATGACCCTGAGGAAGAACCAACACTTCTATGTGCCTCAGTTTCCTTGTTTGTAAAGAGGAGACAAAACCGCCTGCCCTATGGAGGAGTTTTGAGGATTAAATCAGTTAATATACACCGAGTGCTCAGAGCATTCCCTGACATGGTGAGTGCGGGATTCATCCCGATGTTAGTATTAGTGGTTAATTAAACAGAGTTGAAAAGATGCTGAGAGGTAAGAAGGCAGGGGAAGTAATGCTGCCATACTTGCGATGACACTGAAATGTATTGTTTATTTCTTCCCATTACCGGAAGGGTAACAATCTGTTAAAACAAACAAATCCAGGACTTCCCTGGTCGGTCCAGTGGTTAAGACTCCACGCTTCCAATGCAGGGGGCGCAGGTTTGATCCCTGGTCGGGGAACTGAGATACCTCATGCCGCGCAGAGTGGAAAAAAAAAAAAACACGAATCCAAAGAGGGTTTTAAGGCCCAATACGTGTCCATGGGGAGAGAAGAACGGTGACTACATTCACGACAGGTGGTTTCTATTTTGACTTTTATTCCTTGGGTTAATTGTTCTCCTGACTTGACTGCAGTGCTCTTCACGATTTTCAGTAAAGGAAGGCAATTGTCAAGCCACAGTCTTTTTGAATTTCCCAAGCCCTGCGAGTCACCCAAGGAGAGGGGTGTTTAAATGCACTTTGCAGGTGTAGAATGCCTCTTGGAGAATGAGTGGCACAGAAAACTGTACTTTCGACTTGTTAAGTGAGCAGAGAGATGGCCACCCCACATCTCAGAAATCCTGGGTCTAGTCTTGATTCTGTCCCTGATGGTTACCTATTCGATAAAGGCTTAGTAAGCTGACAAGATATTACAAAATCCTTTGATTTCACTTAATTTTGATTTTTTTCCATATATAAAACGAGGAAAATTTCCCTAGCAAGTAAGAAGCATGACAGTCCCAGGGGCCTATACAACAGAACACCCCACACATTTGGGTATGGGTCCTTAGTTTTGGCTATCATAGCACAGGCTGTAATGCAATTCTGCGTAAAAAGCCATAGTGCAGAAATCAGTGATCCCAGGATATGCTGATGTTTCCAAAACTAAATACATTTATTTGCAGCTTCATTCTGCATCATGGCCCGTAGATGCCCCTGAACTATAGGCTGATGGGTACTCTTGCTCCTGGAGACATTTCCCCAAATCTTTCCCAGCAGAACCCAAATGTCACGGGAAAAGAGTTTGTGTCACACGGTGTCCGATAGGCCATCATCTATATTTCATAGTCTAAGTGTCATATCTGGCTAATCTCTGTTTGGGGTCAATACATGCAAATTCTGAGCAATTTCCTTTTTGTCACAAGCCATTAGCCCCCATAATGTGTGATGGTTCCTAGTTGTCTTAAAATAACAGTGATACTAATATTGTCCTGTTGTTTTTAATAGAGACATTCTCTGTGTGTGCAGCATTTCAATTCACAGCTCTATTGCCCTAAATCTGTTCCTTCCTTCATTTGCTCATTCATCAAAAGTTGCCCCTGCCTATTTATAATCCCTGCATTTATGTCTGCCACAAGCAATTGAAGAATAGCTCTGGAGAGTGACAAGAAAATGCTGGTCTCTAAATGCAACAGTGCGATATGCCCACTGGGATCTTAAGATGTGCACTATTTGTGTACGTGATCTACTATACTTTTGAAGATTCAGAAGAGAAGTGATAGTATCAGAGGATGTTAGACTAGCAAACTAACAAAAATTGTGGCTTCTGTGTCTGGTTTCTTCATTGACTGATTGACTGAAGGAATGCTGAGCAGAAATCCAAGTGGACTGTTGTCCCTTCATGGGGGTTTATGGCAGAAATTTCCTGCCCTCTCCCCTGCTGTCTCCTGCAGCGTGGAATGGAGCAAAGGTGAGGGTTGGGCATCCCACATCTACAAAAGGTGTGCCAGCTCTCCTGGAACTTATATAACTTGGTAGACAGAGGAGGTTGGCCAAAAGTCTTGGCAAAATGGTGTCATGGATTACATCATGGTTACACTTTAATAATTTTTTTTTTTTTTTTTTTTTTTTTTTGCGGTACGCGGGCCTCTCACTGTTGTGGCCCTCTCCCGTTGCGGGGCACAGGCTCCGGACGCGCAGGCTCAGCGGCCATGGCTCACGGGCCCAGCCGCTCCGCGGCATGTGGGATCCTCCCGGACCGGGACACGAACCCGTGTGCCCTGCAACGCAGGAGGACTCTCAACAATTGCGCCACCAGGGAAGCCCACACTTTAATAATTTATCTTGTAGGAGGATCAGGCTATCCCAGTGAGAAAGTAAACCCCAGAGCAGTGACAAATTTAAAGCTGGATTGAGTTTCAGAGGGCAGTTATGTTGTGGATGGAAGGCTGAGATCCATGAAGGAGGTGATCTTTCCAAGGTCATTTGGTACATTAGTGAGAAAACCAGGAGGCATCACTGAAATCTCTGACTTGCTGTCTACTCTACTAGGTTGCCTCTTGGTCCAGCACATTTATTCATTTTACAAAATTTTTAAAATTTATAAACTTTTGGGGCTTCCCTGGTGGCGCAGTGGTTGAGAGTCCGCCTGCCGATGCAGGGGACGCGGGTTCGAGCCCCGGTCCGGGAGGATCCCACATGCCGCGGAGCGGCTGGGCCCGTGAGCCATGGTCGCTGACAGGCCTGCACGTCCGGAGCCTGTGCTCTGCAAGGGGAGGGGCCGCAACAGTGAGAGTCCCGCGTACCGCAAAAAAAAAAAAACAAAATAAAATTTATAAACTTTTATACACACAAGCAACCCTGCTGGATGGTGTGGCACAGCCTACAATGACTCTGTAACTGGATGAGCTGAGTTTCAGTGCTGGCCTCCACCACTTCTTCGCTCTGTGACTTACAACAACTTAACATTTTACACTTCATTTCTTTATCCATACAATGAGTGTTGTGAGTTTTAAATGGTTTTATGCATGCCTAGCACAGTGCCTGGGACATCTGATTTTTTTAAAGCTGGAATTTGTAGAGAATATCATATCTTTCCAAAATATTTGCTCTGAGTAGATACAACTTTTAGTCATATTTTTATTTCCCAAACAGGAATGCTAAGGAATGTTTCCTGACCTCAAATATCATCTAAAAACATCTAAACTCCAGATATTTCAAGTTCCAGATCTTTGTGTGTCTTAAGTACCAACGTTCTTGCATGTCACCTGGTTCATTCTTTCTTTTTTTTATGTTACCTATTTCTGTAAACACCCCAGTGTAATTGACTTTGAGACATAGATGGGACCTCTGTGGTTATCTCGATGGGGAGACAGGGGAGCATAATGGCTGAAGAAATGTATCTGAAAGTTAGATGTTCTGGTTTCAAGTCCCATCTCTGATGGTTATTACAAGTGCGACCTAGAATATGTTACTTAAACGCTAAGCCCCAGTGTCCCCATGTAAAACATGTGGCTAATAGTAGAATCTACCTTATGGGGTTAAGGTGATGATGAAATGACTTAGTAGATATAAAGCATCCACCTGGCATATTCCAAGTCCTCCAACAATGGTAACCATCAATACTAACGCCTATTCCAACTTCTTGATTCTTTAGATCTTATAGCCCAACCCTAAAGGACTTTACAACTTGCCAAAGGTCACACAGCCAGTTAGTGGAAAGACCAGAAGCATAAACCAGGTTTGCTGAACATGAATAGGAGACTGATTATTGCCTCTGTTCATAAAAAAGTCAGCCTAAAAATATGATAGAAGAAATCAACGTTCTCAAACAATGGTGATCTCTTGATTCTAAACACAACTACGAGATGTCTGGGGAGTCATAGTAGGAAATGCTTTTTTTTTTTCCTCAAACTTGCACAGTTCCTAAAGAGCTTCCCTCTAAGGCTCAACCTCATGAATTAGAGAGCTGGGCTGAAGAATTCCCAAAGATATTAAATAATATTATAGTGTAATGGTCCCCTCAGAGGCATCTTGGCTATAAAGAGAAATAAAGCATCTCTTGTTGATAAGAAGATGGAGGCTCCAGAGAGAAATAGAAGTTGGACTCCGTACAGACAAAGCTTCTGAATTCATTGTTACGAAGGGTCTTAGAAGCGTCAAGGAGGAGAAAAGCATATTCATTTCTTGCACATCAAAGTAGTGGTTGCCCCCAAACTGTAAGGTTACATGATTCATGACGTTGCCATGAGACCGAGTTGCTTGGTTAATGGGACTGGTGATACTGTGACGTTATTTGGTGACTTGCTGTCACATGCAGTCATGTGCTGCAGCCAGAATGCCCTTCTCTTCCCTCATCTGTGTTCAGTGACATCACGTTAGTAACTTGAAATCAGCATTGGTGGGAGAGCTGACACCACGGAAATTGGCGAGTGTTGCAAATCAGGGGCTTTTCTCTGTCACAGCTGAGGTTACTTTATCTATATTGTTCTCCTTGTTTAAAGCATTCTAGTCAGCTAGCGGGGAGAGTGACAGAGAGAGAGAGAGAGAGAGAGAGGGAGAGAGAGAGAACCACTCTGTTTTAATAGCAGCCTCTCACTATTCATGTGTTATAACTTAGAGATGGTGTTCTCAAAAGTGTGCTCCCTGAAATGAATTCTGAAAAAAATTTTCAAAGCTGAATTCTCCATGGTTTATTAATCTTATCTAAAACAAAACACCAAAACACCAAAAGCAAATCATATTTGGAGAAAAAAATGCTGGCCAGTAAAATATGAAAGGCTCAGTCAGAAAAGTTAGAAATGGATAAGGGTGTACCAGGGAAGTAGTTCCCTGACCAGGGATTGAACCCAGGCCCCCTGCATTGGGAGCACGGAGTCTCACCCACTGTGCCACCAGGGAAGTCCCTGACTTTTTTTTTTTAAGGGAGAAAAATAAAAGAAAAAGAAAAACTGCAGTCCAATATGATGTTTGGAAATTCCATTAAGAAATGTTTTTTACCCATTCATATCGTAATACACATCTGCAAGAAAAAGCAATCAGCTTTTGATCATGAAGGTGATTTCCTGGGTGTTATTTTCAGCCCTTTGTTGAAACAAGCACCCCCTCTGTACATTAACCTTCTGGGAGAAGGTCCACTGCCCTGACAATTTCAGCTACATCTTACAGACTTCCGTGTAATTTACACATTTCAAGTTTGCTAATAGGTTCTTTATATCAAAACTACCAGAGATAGAAAATCTTTCTTTGAATCTTCATCTTGAAAGAGATGTTGAAAGAAAGCCGTGAAATCCACAGGTCCTGTTCAAGAGAAGGTTACTTTAAACTGTGACTAAATTAAACAGGGTGCACTTTTGAAGGGTCGGATCTTTGCTTAGAAACTTAATGACAAAAGCAAAGAGGAGATCACACGAAAATTCAAATTTCTTTTTCCTCCAGCCTTTTCAGATTAATGCCAAGAAAATAGATTGTCCTCGAAAGAGATACCCATGTGTTTGAACAAGTGGTTCTAATATTACCTAACAGGGAATGTAATTTCTCGTTTTACCAACTCTTAGTCCTGTTCTGTAATATGTTCAGAAGAACCCCAGGGAAAATGGAGCCACACGCTAGTGCCACAAACCTTTCCCAGTGCAGCTGCTTTGTTTAACATTTAAGTGTGACTCTTCCAAATGAAGAAACGTCCACAATGAAAGCAGCAGCAGCAACATGTGAATGTTCTGCTTTGCTTTTCCTCCACTGTGTGGAGATCATTACGGTATTGGAATTGGTCCCAGAGGATGAACAGGGGACTAAAGTACAGAGGGGTTGGTCTGTGGTCTGTGCCAGGGTCCAGCAAACTGCACAGACCCGGAACTGAATCTGATCTGCAGCCTGCTTTTGTAAATAACGTGTTACCAGAACTCAGCCACACCCTTCCTTTGTTATCTTCTCACTTACACTCTGTAACAGCTGAGATGGGTAGTTACCAAAGAGAGAATAGGGCCCGGGAAGCCCCAAAAATTTACGAGCTGACCCTTTACAGAAAACTTTTGCTGAGATCGGCTTTATGCTATCAAAATTACCAACATAAGAAGATATTTTCTTATTACCCATAAAGTGAGGAGCAAAGCAGTGGGCTGCTCTTAATAGCATATTCCCAGAGCTTTATTGCCCTTCACTGGTGCCAGAGAAAGGATGGAAGCTTAGCAAAGAAAGTGTGAGATTTAGAACAAAGTGTATCCCTGTAGATGCCTTATCACAGAAAAGGGTCAGGCAGAAATGGGGACTTAAAGACACATTTGCCTGGAGGGAAAAATGACATTTAGAGGTCCTTCAAGGACAAGTAGATTCTGCAAAGAAAATAAAGTTCATTTAAACGATTTCATCCTACTTGCTTTCCACGTAGGTGACAATCTTTATGACTTTATTTTCTTTCTTTTGTAAAGGGCAAGTGATATTTCCCTCCAAGAGTTATTAAATGTGTACCATCGCCTTTGGGTCACTGCCTTTCAGATAAAACCATGACTGTTACTTTCCACAATGGATTTCTTCCTTTCCTGATTAAATGCGATGCTATCTATTAAATGTGTAATTGAACACTAATTCACTGCCGCTGCATTTGACTCACCCATTGTGTTTGATACGTGTATATTCACTCACTATACAAGGTATGTGATTTATATACATATGCATTTATAAATACATAGGAATATGTATTTATTCCTTTTATCCCACTGGTTGTTTCTTCTTAATCTCTTTTGCTGGTTTCTCCTCATCTTCCAGTCTTTTTTTTTTTTTTTCGGCCGTGCCGTGTGACTTATGGGATCTTAGTTCCCCGACCACGGATTGAACCTGGGCCCTTGGCACTGAAAACACAGAGTCCTAACCACTGGACCGCCAGGGAATTTCCCTTCCAGTCTTCTAAATGTTGAAATACTCCAGGCTAAGTCCTTGGGTCTCTTCTCTATGACCTACTGCTTTGATGATCTCATCCAGGTCTGGCTTTAAAAATCATTACAGTAAGTCCCCTACATATGAACAAGTTCTGTTCCGAAAGTGCGTTCCCAGGTCCAATTTGTTCGTAAGTCCAACAAAGTTAGCCTAGGTACCCAACTAACACAATCGGCTTTATAGTACGGTACTGTAATAGGTTTATAATACTTTTCACACAAATAATACATCAAACACAAAAAATAAAGAAAACATTTTTAATCTTACAGTACAGTACCGGCAGTACAGTAAAGGAACCAGCAAAGAAAACAGAGACCTGGGCAGTCAAACAGGTGGCGAAAAGTCAGGACAGGTAGTTAGAAATCAAATGAAGGGAGCCTTAAAGCCACAGGCAGCCCTGAGTTTCGGGAGGATGAGAAACAAGAAACGAAATGGGACATGAGTTTTGTGAAGATAAATGAAGGGGCCTGGGGAAGATGGGAAAGGGTTAACTTAAAGAAGACAGCTGACAGTTTTTCCTCCAAGAATGAAAAGAGAGAGATTATCTTGGGGGTGGTTAAGGCTGGAGAAAGTGTGACAGCAGGAAAGGATGCGATGTTGTCAAGGACATTTAGTTGCTCAAGAGCAGCGGAGGGAACTGAGCTGAGATCTCTGATACTCCATTGAGGAGGCCGTTCAGTGCCAGGTGTGTGCTCCAAGGCTTAGTGCCCAGGGGTGTGATTTTTATCCTCAGCTCTTAGAAAATGAGAGCTGGATACCAGGCAGCTTAGGGAGGCCATTGATTTTTCTCTTAGAAAAGTGGGGTCCCTTCCCTGCAGCTGGGAGGAGGTGAAGACATGAGGCCTCTCATCACGTTGAATCACCGACAATCTCTGGTGGATTTTCTCCGCAGATGGGGCATTCACGTACACAATCTCACCAAAATGCAAGCTAAGGTAATAAGTTTCGCTGACAGATTCTCTATCCTTCCTTTCCCTTCCTCTCTCCAACAAACCTTTTTCCCCTTTTCCTAAGTCATCTGCACACTGGACTAGGGAAAAATGGGCCTTGAATGCCTTTCCCACATGGGGCTGTGACACTTGAATCTTTGTTCAAAAGTATTTCATAGACTATCACAGAAAAAAAAAAAAAAAGAGAGAGACCCTATATACATACACTGTCTTGTTCTAGCTTCTTCCCATGTTCCACATGGACTGGAATTCTGTCTTATTCCATTTTTTTTAATTTTGGTTTTCCATTTACCACCCCAAAGCCATCTTCTATCAGTCTTAAAGGTGAGGGAGCATCCCTTTTACTCTGTGCCCACCTTGAGTCTAGACTCAGGGTTCACATATCCCACCCATGCTCCAAATCTGGTCCTATGAATGCAGACAAGTAATGTTGATCTTACTGGTGCTTTCAAGAGAATTTAGAACAAAAGAATGCATTGCCCAGGAAAGCTTCATAAAATTCATTTCTCCCCTGGGTCTCCACGTTTCCACACAAAGTCTCTTGTTTCCTTTAGTTCATCCCTACATAGTGTGATTTTCCAACTCTGATCTTTCTTCATAATTTTTCTGTGAATGCAATCCAGGTTGGTATGATTTCTCTTAAAGGCCCCTCTTAAAATATCATATTCAGAATGTAATACAATGTCATAGAGAGAATGTTACCAGTGCAAAATGGAGTCAGCTCATTGCTTCCGGTTTTTTGACACTAGCATTCTATGTCTGCAGCCTGAAAATGTGTTAATTAAGCTCTGGGGAGACCCAGCTAACTTTGGACTTATACTGAATTTATGGGTTAAACAACCAGATCTTTTTAATTTTTTTCGATTTTAAATGTGTTTCTCTTCTTTCTTCTTTATTGGAGTATAATTGCTTTACACTTCTCTGTCACTGTCTGCAGGTCAGAATGGCGTCATCAAAAAAATCTATAAACAATCAATGCTGGAGAGGGTGTGGAGAAAAGGGAGCCCTCCTACTCCTCTTGGTGGGAAAGTAAATTGATACAGCCACTATGGAGAACAGTATGGACGCTCCTTAAACAACTAAAACTAGAACTGCCATATGACTCAGAAATCCCACCATTGGCATATATCCTGAGAAAGCCATAATTCAAAAAGATACGTGCACCCCAATGTTCATTGCAGCACCATTTACAATAGCCAGGACATGGAAGTAACTTAAAGGTCCATCAGCAGAGGAATGGATAAAGATGTGGTACATATATGCAATGGAATATTACTCAGCCATAAAAAAGAACGAAATTGTGTCATTTGCAGAGACATGGGTGGACCTAGAGACTGTCGTACGGAGTGAAGTAAGTCAGAAAGAGAAAAACAAATATCGTATATTAACACATATATGTGGAATCTAGAAAAATGGTATAGATGATCTTATTTGCAAAGCAGAAATAGAGACACAGACGTAGAGAACAAATGCACGGATACCAAGGGGGAAAAGGCAGGGTGGGATGAATTGGGAGATTGGGGTTGACTTATAATACACTTCTATGTATAAAATAGATAATTACTGAGAACCTACTGTATAGCACAGGGAAGTCTACTTGGTGCTGTGTGGTGACTTAAATGGGAAGGAAATCCAAAAAAGAGGGGATATATGTACACGTATGGATGATTCAATCACATCGTTTTTGTTTTTTTTTTTTTTTTTTTGCGGTACGCAGGCCTCTCACTGCTGTGGCCTCTCCCGCTGTGGAGCACAGGCTCTGGACGCGCAGGCTCAGAGGCCATGGCTCACGGGCCCAGCCGCTCCGCAGCATGTGGGATCTTCCCGGACCGGGGCACGAACCCACGTCCCCTGCATCAGTAGGCGGACTCTCAACCACTGCACCACCAGGGAAGCCCCACATCTTTTTTTAATCTGAAAAAATAGCTCTTTCCCATCATGTACTTGGCGTTGCGTCTATCCCCATTAAACTTCATTTCGGCCCAAAGTTCCAGCCTGTCTCAATTCACATACTCAACATACATAGATTGCCTATAATGGCCAAAGCCTTCAGAATACTGATTCTTCCACTGAATACATTAGCTAGTCCTCCTTGCTTTTTGTCTGATCACAAATTTAATTATTAAATGTCTTGTCTATCTTTATCCAAGGAAGAGTGTCCAGGGTCACGGGTACAGAGGCCCTGGGGGCATACAGGTGCATGTATTGGGCCAATCCTGGAAACAAAGTTCTGGGGCCCTAATCTCTGTGCATAGTCTGGGGCTGGTTCATGATCTGAACGCAGGGTTTGGGAATCCCAAGGGCAACAGATCCTAAAGACCAGGTAGACAGCCAATAACCAAGGGATCAATGGGTAAGTAGTAGAGTCAGGGCAGAAATAGAACAGAAATTCAGGAAAAGGACAAAAAGGAACATCACCTAAAATGAAAATAGCTATCAGTGCCAGGGGCTGGGAATTCTGGGTGTTTTTTGGAATGTTATTCTCCGGAGTTGGATATAATATTTAAATGACTAAAAGAAAAGACAAGCAATGCAATAATATTTTTCATAGTCCTTCTGCTGTCAGTCATGAGAGTGTGTCAGAACCTCCGCAAGGTCATCCCGAATCTTCCCACATCTTCGTTCATCTTTGCTTATTTGATCATCATCCCCTCCAGCCCAGTTCTGTGACTAGGGAAGTATCCACTCCAATCCTCAGTGGCTTAAAACAAAATTTATGCTCAGAAACTGCCCTCTGGGCAGGGCTGGGGAGGGAGAGAGTCTGTTTCTGCTTCACTCCCCTTTAGCCTCAGCCTTTTGAAGCTGGGGGCTAGAATCTGAAGGCTTGTTCATCTGTTTGGCAGCTGGGCTGGGAAGACTCAAGAAACTGGAGGCTGGAACACTGGGGGTTCCCCAAACATAGCTACCTCCACGTGGTCTCCAGCACGGTGGCTTCGTGGTGGCCAATTTCTTACATGATGGCTCAGAGCTCCAGAGCTAGTGTCCCGAGAGACAGACCAAGCAGAAACCCAGCCCCGGAAGGCAGAGTGTCACTTCTGCTGCATGTTATCATCACAAGCACTTCACAGAGGCTGGTCCGTCTTCAAGAAGAGGGAAATTAGACCTCACCCACTGGGGGGGGCGGGCAGGCGGTGGGTGTCAAACAACGTGCAGATAATTTAAAAACCATCCCTCCTCTTTTGTAACTTCGACTTATAGACTCCCACACTTCAGCATCCGTGACTTCATTGATACGGTCTTTTAGCTTCCAACCTCCCAGCTGACCCTTGGATTCTGGCTTTTCTTCCTCTCTGGGTTGGTATTTTTCAGCCTGCCTCCATCACTATATTATTTGTTCAGCTTTACCATCCTCTCTCCTGTTACGAAGGGTAATTTCTGACAGAAGCACCTATGGGCGGGTGAAGGGATACATCTTGTGACATTTCCTCCCCCTGCAAGTCTCAAGACTGAACAGTTGACAGGGCGAGAATGTCGGTAGCAATCCTACACGAGGTTCTGAAATTATCTAGAAGCTCCTGACCCACCAATCTGGGCCCGGGGCTTGCAGCCTCGGCCCAGGGGGAGATTACGGTGGAGAGCTGCGAGCACCCTCAGCCGTTGGTGGGAGTGGGCGGCACTCGGACACCCAGGCCCCCACCCCAAGCTTAGAGGAGGTGGGCTTCAATCTATAGAACTGGCTAATCTGTCTCTGCTTGAGGAGATGGAGATACTCAGGGTCCAATTTATTTCACACCAACAGGAGCTCTTATCACTTGCATTATTGCTCTAAGGAGACTGAGAAAGATTCCCATCAAGCACATTTAGTGCAAAGAAAGGGCCTCACTGAGTCCAGCTCTCCTGTGGTCAGTGGGCATCACACCTAGATTCCCCTCGTAAATAGAACATAAACAGCCCATTCAAAGTAAGAGCTTGTTAAGAACCCACATCACTGTAACCAAGGTAGCAGCTGGCTGCAGCCTCAGAATGGAGGTGAAGATTCTGTTATTTCCCTGGGGTTCACAAAAGGACCACTTTACAAGTGCGATCTCCCCATGTGAGAGATTCCATTGTATTTTGAAATTTTTGAAATTTCAGGGCAGACTTATACAAACAGACATTAAAAGTAATGCCTGTGCGCCCGGTGGTTTGACAGCAAAGGGTGTATGAAGGCGGACTCTGAGCCATGGTCTTGGGGAGTCTCCCCAGAGAGAGAAAATGGATTTTAAATGTGAAAACAAAAAAGCATCCACGTGGAATGCCTTGAGAGATCAAAGTGGAGAAAGAAGTCCTGAGCACAACCAGTTCTCTTTATTGGATGGCCCAAGACAGGAGCCGGTGATCTCCACTGTGGAGATGGGTGTGGTTGGACGTTGTACAAATGTAGTGGACCCATTTGCCTTGGGCCCTGAGCTGTTGAGGTTTCCTACACAGACTGTAGGCTAAAAAGTGGCTCATTCATTGATCAACAAAGCCAAGTTTGTGAGCAAGAGATGATTCTGAAAAAGCTGGAGAAGTGGTCAAAACTGATCAGAAATAAACTCGTTAGAGACACACGCAAAGCGGGATTCAGCTCTCTCCCAGTCCACACCCCCCCCCCCACCAAGCTCTCTTCTTTCCCACCAAACACATGAACATTCACGGTACTCGGGCAAAGGCTGGCGGAATGCGAGCTTGGGGAAGAAAGAACAGAAGGTTGTGGTCTGAAAACAGGCCACAAGCCCTCACTGTAGAGCCAAGGGCATTAAACACAATTGCATTCAACATATTTTTATTTTCAAGAAAAAATTAGGGACTCCCCTTCCCCCAGCCCTAAAGCGACTTAATTTCTCAATACAAGAGAACGAGAGCTCTCTCTCATCTGACATCACAGAGGACTTTCAAGCCAGAGGTTCAGTGAGACTTTTCTAACCCGTTGTGTCCAAAGTGGGACCCGTTTCCCAGATTGGAACCCACATGGGACGGGTGGTGGAAATCGCAAGCAGACTGTGCATTAGATCTGTGGCGTTTCTGCTGCATCAGTGTCATGCATGTTATGTTGTCCAGTTCAGGTGACAGGGCTTCTGCCTCGTCTACTCCTTTCCCTGTGGTCCTCCTGTTGGGACGGGTGATCTCAGCCCATTTGGATGGAGCTCCGAGACCCCACCCACATACTTGTCAGTGGCTCTCCCGAGGAAGGACGTTTAGTCGCTCTCTAGCCAGTGACTGGGGAGAGTTTCACACCAGTTTCGAAAAGCTGCCTGGGCCTGGATTCTCTGGGTGCTGAGCTTCATACGATGGACCAGATGCTCTTAGAACATCGAAACCTGGACTCCTGGCCACCTCTACCCTATGGGACCAGATCGAGTGCTGGGTTCTTCTAGCAAATGTTGGTTTCTTCCCTTCTCCAGTGAACAAACAAGGATAGTAAAAAGAAATTGCACATGGGAATTTGGGTCTTTTTTAGATCACTCTACCTATCAGAGAATGCCTCCTTTTCAGAGAGATCTAATTTAAAGGGAAAGTTTGATTCCCACTGCCACTGTTTGCAGTAGCAGAGAAGAAGGGACACCCTCAGAGAGGCTGGGATGTTTGGGGCTCTGTGTTAAAGTTCTTATGCCCCCCTAATACATTAACAGAAATGGCCATGAAGAGCTTGGATAATGAGTGCCCCATGGGTGTAACGCAACAGCTATGAGCACAGGTTCCTTTCCCATCTCCTTCCTTACTTTCTTCTCCATCCCTCATGAGGTCTGTGGGACATGGGTACTTGGAGGGGGTGAGTGTATTCTCACTTCCAAGCTCCCGAGGAAAATGGGGGGAGGCTTCTCTTCCGTGCTGGTCTGGTTATTTCAGCTGGGGAGAAATTCATTGGGCTAGAAATAGTATCTCTTTGATTTCTCAAATACCTTTCTTTCAAAGAGCACCTATTCCAGGTCATTAAGAGCCAGGCTGCCAGCTAATCTCCTGAGGTGGAAGAGGAGGGTTCAGCTGTTCCCTAGACACTCCTCTCATCATTTGATTTTATTTTTGTGACATTATTCCTTAGCCACTCTGACTTACACCAATTTGGAAGCTTCTCTGTAACTCTGCCAGAAACCATGGCTTTTACAGCATCCTTCTCCCAAGGTGGAGGGCCATAGCTCCCAACGCTGGGTTTTCGCTTTCAATGTGCTTCTATCCTCTTTCTAACTTTAAGCAAGAGATTATTAGCTCTGGCCCCTTTGCAGTTTTTCTGTTCTCCTCACTGCTGTGGCTAATGCATCTTGGTCCTTCTTACGATAATTTCAGTGGGGTTTGGGGAGACACAGGAGGAGGAAGAAAAAGCCTTGTGCTCAGCCGCCATCTTGAATTGGAACTTGGAAAGTATTTCAAAAAATAAATATTTCTGGGCTCCAATCCCACGCCTTCTGAACCTGAATCACCAGGTGTCCTGCCCAGAAAATAAATAAGTTTTATTGCTTTTTTTTTTTTTTTTGCGGTACGCAGGCCTCTCACTGTTGTGGCCCCTCCCGTTGCTGGAGCACAGGCTCCGGACGCGCAGGCTCAGCAGCCACGGCTCACGGGCCCAGCCGCTCCGCGGCATGTGGGATCTTCCCGGACCGGGGCACGAACCCGTGTCCCCTGCATCGGCAGGCGGACTCTCAACCACTGCGCCACCAGGGAAGCCCATGTTGCTTTTATATATATATAAAAAAATCCCCCTTGGTGGCTCTGAAGCAAGCCCTCCCTGGAACAGTGATTGGAGCTCAGACCTGTTGAAGTCCCAGCTCCCACCCAACCCCCAGCCTGCTATTTTTCTGCTGTACCAGCCATTCAAAAGATTTATATTTCCTTTTTGCCTACCGTGATATTTCATTGTTTTGCACTTTTGAACATGCTGATCGAATTGCCTGTGTTTCATGTCTCACCTTTTTCACTTAAAAAATTCTGTTCATTCTTCATTCTGTCTCTGATGGGAAGCTTTTCTAGGTGCTCTCCTGTCTCCGACGCTTCCTGTCAACAGGACCTGGCATGGAATGGGTACTTGATAAAATGCCGTTGAAATAACATTGAATTATATTAGAATTCAACCAGGTTGAATGAACAGAGTGGAAGAAGAATTTTAGCAAATAACTGAAAATTATGGGAGACCAAAGACCATCTCTATCCTTCTGGGCTAATTAAAGATGAGAAATTAAATATCTCTTAAAATATTTAAGAAGACCGTAAAATCTTAAACATGTAAATATTTAAGAAGACTCTAAAATAGTTAAGACTGGAAGAATGTGTATGTTTATTTGTATATTTGCTGTTTCAGCCTCAAAGACTTCTATGTCATCTCTCATTCTCATCCCTGCCTTTAAATCTAATGCAACTCCCCAGCTCAGCGATGAGCCGCCATTCTAGCTCCTGTGACATCAGGCCAGCTGTGTCTTAAAAGACAATTAAGCTAAAGGGAAGTTTATGTGTGGGGAAAAGGTACCACCATCACTGCTGTAACTGTGGTCACTGAAGGCACCGAGATTAGAAGCACAATCCTTTGGATTTTAAACGTGATAAGAAAGACAGAAACAGATTCATATGCCAGCAAAGACAAAGCCATGTTCGTTCAGACCTATTTTCAATTGTGTCTCTTGGGAAAAGCTTACTTTCCTGCAGCAAAATTGGAAGGGGTTTGGACTGGAGGAACTCAGATGAATGAGCGTATATGTTAATTTACTAATTAGCTTCAGGGACTTACATTTTGTCACCCTGAATGCAAAACTCAATGCTTCCCATTGTGCCAGATGCTTTCAGAAATCAAATCCCACAGACAGGAATAATTTCTCTCTTGGGGGATGAATTTTATAAGCTGTTATATTACCTGCCATGTTTGCGACTAACAGTCTTGGGGTTCTACAGATTGTGTAACTCAGAACTCCTTGGGCCATGGTAGGACTAAGACAGCCAATCAATTCAATTCAAACATTTACTGAATATAGGAATCTGAGGTCCAGGAGACAGGAATTGTCTTATCCATTTTTGTTACTGCAGCACGACCTACAGTGCTAGGTAGCTAGCAGGTGACCAAGAAATATTTGTTAAATCACAGATGGATCATAGATGGACAAAGTGGGAAGCTGGTTGAATAATACACTGCCAGGGTCTGTCCGTGATGAACTCATGGTCTAGAGCAGGGATCATGCACTCAGGTGTCTACAGGGCCTGGAAGGTAGAAATAAATCAGCGAAATGGATTGATAGCAAGAAAAATCGGTGGCCAGAAATATATTCGATCTTTCTCTGTTTTTCCAGATGTGCTGTTGTAAAGTCACAACAGAAATATGTGTAATATAGAATAGCATCAATTTGAAATTGAAAATTAACATATGCATATATTTGAATATGTAATTCATTACACATTTCAGTTTATATTTTATGTATTTTTATTTTGTTAACTCATTATACTTTGGATTAGGACATAGAAACCTGACCACATCTCTTGTTGGGGTTTTTTTTTTTTTTTTGGTATTACGATGACAATGTCAAGTCTTGTGTTCCGTGTTTAATGTTAAGTCCTTTAACGGGCTGCGACATTTAGTTTTATTCAGTTTTATAACGAAAAACAGCTGTTCACAAATGTAGGGATTCTAAATGCAGAAAGATTCTTGCACAGTGATTGTTTTTAAAAACAATGACTCTTGAAATATTTGCAATATTCTGCTTTTCTAACATCATTGTATTTACTTTTCTTTGGAGTGTAGGACAGTGATTTCCATTTGTAGCTTTTATTCAAATTATGAATTTTACATCTGAGTGTGAATTGAACCACGTTAGTTCATGTTCTAAAGTTTAAAATCTGAGCATTTTTTTGCTGTTCAGTCCTCAAGTCTATAATTTTGGAAATGTTTCACTTTCATTTCAGGAAATGGATTTCAGGAAGGGAAACTGGGGTATATGTTGGTGAAAGGTGGTGAGGTTTTTCTTTGAATTATACTAACATGCCTATTTTCCCCCAAAAGCTAATAAAAATCTCTGTCACCATGGCAAAACCAAATCCCTGGCATCCTGCCAGCTCTGAGTCTAATAAACATGAATGGTCTGTAATTTTAGGCTAGGGGCAAGCAGTATTCATGGTGTTGTGTATATGAAAGTTTTAGTACAAAATTATTCCTGGGTGAATGAGTTAACAAATAGCTAACGACAAAGGCTTTGCACACTGTTACCATCTTGGACTTTAGTACTATAGCAAGTACTAAAATATTAACCATGACCGTTCCGGGAGCCATATCGTAATCCAGTTTACTACCTTGGATGAGTTCACCTTAAAATGTTCAGGACTTTTCTCAATACAGGATAGTAGGTCATGCCCTGATATGTGTACCTATCATAGGCATCACGTCCAAAAGTTTCTATCAAACTTTGATCATATCAAATTTCTGACTGGAAGCACGAAGAAATGCAGATCTATTGGGAGATGTTATCTACATTCTCATCTGTAATAGAAAACATCATTAACCATCTATTTTCAAGCAACTCCTCCTGCAAGTTCTCAGCCTTAAGGTCAGCATTCTGGGTACAAGTGTTTCTGGTTAGACTTAGGTTTGTAAATACTCGTCTCTTAGGTTTGTAGATACTTGTCTCTGTCCTGCACTGCTGCTCTCTAGAGATGCTGTTCCAAACCCACTATCTGAGAAAGTTTTGATGCCTGGGCCATTTTTTTTTCACTTAATATATAAAAGTGTCTCACTTGCAGAATTATTTATTTTACTCACATTATAAATAAGCAAGTTGAAATTTTATTTTTTCATTTCATTCGTTTTTTAAAAAATCATATTTTATTCAGGTAAAGCTTACCCTGCCCCAGGGAAACACAATAAAGGCTGTTACTCACATTTTCCCCTCACTCCTTCATGTCCTGATGGACACTGGTGTGGCCCTGTGTGGCCCTGCCTGGTGTGACATGCCCCACTCTCCCGGGATCTGTGAGTATAACAAACTCTCTCTTAATGGTAGTCATCTCCTGATCTGTTGGCCTCACTATACCTGAGCAATAATAAATCCTGTATTTTAAAACAACGTGGGACTAGAAGTAACATGAAGTGATACCAATTCATACATTTGAACTACATGTACATCCAATTCTTGAAGTGCAATACTTTTATTTTTATACAAATACAGTTGACCCTTGAACAACATGGGTTTGAACTGTGTGGATTTTTTCTCAATAAATACATACTGCAGTACTATGACATCTGAGGCTGTTGAATCCATGGATACAGAACTACTGATATGGAGGGCTGACTGTAAATTTACAGACAGATTTTCACCTGCACAAGGGTCAGTGCTGTATTTAATAAGATGTATTTAAATTTCCTAAAATGTAAATTTTAAAATTTCATCTTAACTAATATTGATAATTTTCTTTCTTTCTTTGGTCACATGGCGCAGCATGCTGAATCTTAGTTCCCCAAGCAAGGATTGAACCAGAGCCCCCTGCATTGTGAGGGTGGAGTCCTAACCACTGGACCACTAGGGAAGTCTCTTTTTTCTTTTTTTTGTGGTACGCGGGCCTTTCACTGTTGTGGACTCTCAACCACTGCACCACCGGGGAAGCCCGCACTAGGAAGTCTCTTAACAAATAATTTTGAATAAATATTTTGATATTGGTTAATTATCACTTATAATTAAAAGAAAAATAACCTTTCGGAAAATATATAATTTAAAAAATTTTTTTAATTAAAAAATGTTTTACATTTCATTTATGCTTTAATGAAAATAAATTTAAATTGTGTATCTCTTAAGTAAAAATATGTTTTACCTTTAATCCTTTAGATCATTACTGTCAATAACAAATTATGTGACTTTTGATTATAACAACATAATAATGATTTCACTTGAAATAAAGCCAACAAAATAAGCTAAATGGAAAAATATAAAATAATTTATATCTTATTTATATCTTTATTTTATCACTCATTCAAGCATTCTTGGTCCATCCGGAGTACACCCACGTGTGTGCAGTAACAATCAAATTTAGTTTTCATTGGTATTTTGATGACTTTCCATCAGATAGAGACCTTAGCTCTACCCATATTTTTAATTTTGTCATTATGAAGGTGTATTTGTTAAAGTAGGAATATAGAACATATATTCCTCAATAGTTTGCTTAACTTATGGCCTTTAAATATTTAAGTGTGTGGTACACGGGCCTGTACTGGTATTCCTGCCTTGGCCCTACACCGTCAGCAGCAGGCTAGCAGACATACTGACTTCCTGTTTCTCAAAATGACAAGCCTCCTCCAGCCATGTCCTCTCGCAGGAAACTTCTTTCTCTGAGGTCTTCTCACAGTGACCCCTGGGTCACTCATCTGAGCTTCAATGTCACCTCCAAGGGATGCTCTTCCCTGGATAAAGGCTCTACAGGATTCCCTTGTTTTATTTTCCTTGTGTCTCGTATCACCACCAGATATTTCCTAATCTATACCTTTGTTCATTTTCTGTCTTCTATCACTAGACCCTAGACAAATTAAATCAGAATCTTTGATGTCAGGCTCAGTTTGGGTATTTTTCTTAAAGCTTTCTTATATGAAGGCAGGGTTGAAAACCACTGCCCCGGGGCTACCCTTGGTTGTATGCTCAAGGAAACATAAACAGGAATGGTCAGAAAGGCCTGTTTGCAATAGCCAAAAAAAAAAAAAAAAAAAGTAACTAAAATGTATGGCACCAGGAAAATGGAGATGTAAGTTATGGCATATTCATAAGGTACAATAAATACTACACATCAGTTAAAATAAATTTCTTTGAGCTACGTAAATCAATGTGGATAAATCCCCCAAACACAAGTATGAAAAGCAAGTTAGGGGAAAATATGTATGGTACGGTAGTATTTATTTAAAAAGCTAAAAAATGATGCAAAACAATGCATAATTTATGGATTACATCTGCAAGTAAATTTGATTTTTAAAAAATTCCTAGGACGATTAACATCAATTTTGTGAAAGTGATCATTTCTCGAAAAGTGGGGTGGGTACAAGGACTAGGGAAGGAGAAGCAGGAGCTTCACCTCTTATTCTAAAGGCTTTACTTAAATGTTCCATTTAACAGAGCTCATTCACTATGCTTTTCTGTGTCCTTGAAATCTTTTGTAATAAGAAAGAGATGATAATTTTACAGTATTTTTGGAGGCGCTATCAATAGAACTTCGTGATCGTTTTGGTCAGTTCTCTGGGCTCTCCAGTTTTGTAGCAAATATTGTCATAACTTGCTTCTAACTCTTCATCAATTCAGACTAACGTAGAAAATTTGAGAGCCATCTGGGTCTTCATAGCATTGTAATCAAGAAATTTTGCCCCTGCCATTTGGGGTGCTATGGAATCCTACTTAAATTCTTCCATTCTCAGGAAAGTTCTAAATACTGTTTTAATCCCTGTGCTCAAGGCTCATCTGTTCATTCATTTGCTTATTTATTCAGTGAGTATTTGTTGAACATGTTTACAAAGCGAGGGCGTGGGTAGAATTCTGTTCTGTCCTGAGCCTCTTCTTCTGCCTTGGGGTCTAAAATTAAAATATTACTTTCGTTGTGTGTATGGCAGGTGCTTTTCAAATAACTTAAAAACTGTCACAATTAGAATAGCTTTCATTTCTATAGCAATATATTTCATATATTCTCTCCCATGTCATGATATGTGATTTAAATTCCTCAAAGGTCCCCACAGAGCAAAATTCACTAACAGAACTATCTAAACAGAAAGACCCAGGGCTTGTGCAGACTGACAGGATGCGGCTGCGGGCGGTTATTCCTGCTCTGGAGCCGCAGCTCTGGCTGTACTGAATCTCCAGAGAACCTTAGAGATTTGCTATGATTTATAACAGTTTAAGTTTCTCGAGGACACAGATTATGTCTCCCCCCTTGTCCACATATCCGTCATTGGTCCATGCCGTTATCCAGGTTTTTATTTAACAATAACTTCCCTTTCCTATTGCTGGGTACTTGGTATCATCCTCTTGACTTAAACCATTAACATTAACTCATAATTAACTATATGAGTACAAATTAGATACAGCCTGTGAAGTTACAGCTTTATGAGGAGCGAGGGATGCTGCACGTCAAAGACTTCTTTTTTATTCACGTGTGAAAGAAACTAAACTTTTCAGGATTCAATTGGCTGGAGGGAAATGTCATGCCAGCATGTGCAAAATGACTGGGGGACAGCTGGCTGGAAAGGCGTACATCAGAAACCAGCCTCACCTCCTTGCTGTGGAAATTGACACCAGGATGTGTATAAATAGCGCTCTCTGTTCCCCGGTGCTGGCAGGAAGAGCAGTGGGTATTTAAATGAAAGCCACCACTGTGTACAGCTCGGAGGCAGGCTCAATGGTTTCCTTATAGAAGGCCTGAAAACAGAGGTCCCATGGGCAGGGCACGCTGTGACAATGTCATGTTTGCTGGGGGGAAAGGGACCCTTTGGGGCTCAGGGTAGAGAGGGCTCCAGTGTAATGGCTCTGTGAAAAACATACAGGCTCCAGTTACCCAGCAGAAGTGACTAAAGGTAACCCAGATGCTCAGACCAGCGTACGAGCCAGCCTGAGGTCCTTTACATCCTTGAGCTTTCTGCTTCTTCAGTTTGGAGAGTCGGGAGAGGCCACCCCAGATGGATGTTCATAGCCTATTCCAAACTGCGTTTTTAATTGTGATGTCTGAGTTCAGCTACATCCCATAACCACTCCTCGAAGCCCCAGGAAATCTTATTTTTCCATAAGCAACATGGAGTCCCCCCCCCCCCGATTTCCAATCCTTGGACTTGGTTCTCTTTGAAGAATGAGGCTGTAGCTCACCCATCCTACACTTCCCGATAACCCTGTGCCAAATGCAGTTAGAGTCAGTGCTCAGTTAACATTCAATAAATAAATGGGCTTTTCAATTCTCCGCCTGGGACCCGCCTCTCCGCAACAGCAGTGATGTCCCAGAAGAGGGCGGCCCCCTAGGTGGGCTCTGGAAGAGCTCTGTCTTAGGTGTATTGATTGGCTCAGTTTATGAGCACATTGACTTCAGGGAATGGGAAGAATAAACTTCAGGAGACAAGTCAGGGGAGGGCACAGCATGTCATCATTCCGGGCAACTCATTGGTTCAAATGCAACCCCAGCAAATCCAACACACGTGACACCAAATCTGGGACTGATCAAAAGTTGGCAATAACCCCATGCCACACTGGATAGCATACAGAAGCGTATGCTCATTTGTTTTCAGGTGGCTACAGAACAAAGCTGGGGAGTGTCACTTCCCCCACGCTGCTGGGGGCTGCTTAGGGACCTGCCTCTTTCTGTGAATCTGCAGTAGTTCCGTGTCAGGATGTTGGTCCCTCGTCTGCTGTGTGAAGGAATGAAGGCCCTGGATGAGGTGACGGCACATGGATGTTCTGAATGGCTGAAATCTGTCCTTCCCCGAGTCTCTCGTTCAAGACCACAGAGAGGGGACCCAGGCTGGGTGCATCCACCTCGGACCTCTTTCTGCGGCCTGTAGCCTACACACTCTCCCTCACGAATCCATTTAATCTCTGTCGTGGCAACTACGGAACAAAAGCAACTGTTTGCTCTGCTGACCTCATGTCTTTCGGGCTGTCGACCTAGGTACAGCTTGCTGGGCTCTGGGGCAAAACGTTTATGTTTGATGAACTCAGTTTTAAAGCTTATCATCCATGGAGGCACTGAAGCTCCTGGACTTACCTGCCAAGTCAGTAGCCTCTGACCAATAGTATAGCTTCTATCTAGTCTGGCAACAAGAAAAAAGCAATTTTAGATGAGATTTTTATTTGGTATGATCCAAACTCCAGGTTGTCTCTCTCAGGAGTCAGAATCATCCCACAGGAGTGCTTTTAAGTGATGTTATTCAAGGAAAAGGACCCAATCTACCTTCCGATTCCAACCAATTATGTCTTAACTCAGTTTTTTTTCTTAGGTTTTAAATACTTTTCTATTAAAGAAAACTTTAAAAGGGTAGTTCTATGATGATTCAAAGGACTGCCGCTGCGCCTTCAGCTAGAAGAAAACACACAGAATACATTTAAATGAATTACAAAGTGTATTATACCCTGCAAATCAGCATTAAAATGCACATTACTTTTTGCAGCTCTTAAATACTTCAGTTGCCGAGGAACTGCCTCCATCCTATAATTGAAATAGCTCTTCAGATGCAATTTAGTTGCTGATTGGTTTTTAAGTATTTTAAAAAGCTAACAGCTCAGATGGAAAAGGAGGGTATACCCTTGAGTTATAAATAGGAGCACAGATGTCATCATGGGTGGACCCATCAGGCCACTGCCAACCGCGATGATTTTCTCCAGAGAAGGGGTGTTCTACCCTGAAGGCTGGCACACCATCAACTGTTCAGGAGACCCTAGAGCTGGCTCGACATCAAATCGAAGACCTCAGTTGGAAGGGAGTTATGACCCTTTGAGTGAATTAACCAGGTCTCTTTTCACTCTGCTCCTTATCTACACATTCCATACTTTCTCCTCTTGCCTTTTGTTACCCCTGGCTTTTTGTCAGTTTCAAGAAATGTCAAGTAGGAAAAGAAGAGGCAAAACAAAAAAGCAAGTCCATTTTGATATTCATCGTCAGGTGAATATCTACAGGTGTAAGTGGGAAGAGGTTTCAACCAAATGTCCACATCAGGCATCGGAATGCTTTGTGGATTTTATATTATGGGCTATGCCCTGCAGCAAAAGGATATTGCAAGGTGGCCGTGTCCCCATAGCAACGCTCAATAACTTTAAGATTAAAAAGATAATCTAGGGATGCTTAGCCGAGTGTCTGCCTCGTTGAGATTAATAAAGTCATTTTGAACTCACTGCTGGGAATAACAGTATGTGTTGGAGAAAACACGGGATATATAATTAGTTCCACAAATCTCACAGTAACTGAGGGTCCATGGTCAGGTCACCTAAATTCTTGGTTTCTTAACTTTCTTCCATGACAAACAGTATTAATGATATGCTAATTAATTTACTTATTAATATATTAGTGAGATATTGTTGGAATGTTCTAAAGTTGACATGTAAAGTAACAATGCTTGAAAACTACAAATTGCTATGTGAACACAGAGTGAATTACTGTTAGGGAATTCTGAGTGAAGATTTGGGTGAGGACTCTAGTGAGCTCGCCAGAAGGGAACCCCCAAAAGCCTTCAAATCCTTTGGTTCACTGTCTCAAATCAGACGATTTGTAGGCAGTAAAAGATTCAGATTCAAAGGCAGGTTAACTGTGGTCTGTGAATTCTGTCTCTCTGTTGAGGATCCCATCCAAAGGATGAGTAGGTAAAGTTTAGGTTATGGAAAAATCTACTCTTTTTAAAATTAATTTCTTTCTTTAATTGAAATATAGTTGATTTACAATATTATATTAGTTGCAGGTATATAGCCTAGTGATTCAGTATCTGTACAGATTATGCTCCATTATAATCTGTTTGTAATGGCTATAATTCCCTGGGTTGTACGTTATATCCTGTTACTTATCTATTTTATACATAATAGTTTGTACCTCTTAATCCTTACCCCTATCTTGCCCCTCCCCCCTTCCCTCTCCCCACTGGAAACCACTGGTTTGTCCTCTATATCTGCAAGTCTGTTTCTCTTTTGCTACACACATTTGTTTGTTTTATTTTTAGATTCACACATAAGTGATATGGTACGGTAATTGTCTTTCTCTGCCTGACTTATTTCACTAAGCATAATACCCTCTAGGCCTATCCATGTTGCCGCAACGGCAGGATTTCATTCTGAAAAAATCTACTCTTTGTACTTTCTTTTTACCTACAGCATGTGAGGAGAAAAAGGGATGGAGATAGAGAAAGAGCTTGGCTGATAATAACAAAAGTAATAATGACAACATCTAACTACCGTTCCTTGCCTAGCTGAACCGAATGCCCAGCAATTAGCTCCCTATTTTATATTCATTGTAATCTTCACAAAACCCCATGAAGTAGATACTATAAATATCTCTTTTTATAAACGAGGACACTGCAGCCTAAAGAGGGTAAGCGTTGCTCTCAATCTCATACAAGAAGTGGTAGCAACATATCTATTCTAACGTGACTTTTTAAAACTTAAAGTACATTATGTATAACTGTACAGATTGTTAAGAAGTCACTGCAAAATATATCTCACTGTATGTCACTCACATGAACTCTAGTCTGTCCTGAAAGCCATGGGTTGTTAAGAAAATTCATCCAAGTGTGAAGAAGAATAGAGAGAAGAGATTTCAGGTGATAGAGTTTTCTTTTTTTCTGATTGTGATACATCTTACCATGTCTAGTTTATTCGTCTTATGAAAAACTTAACACAAAGAAAAAGGTGTCCTACATCTGTTAAGAGAAAAAGAAACTCACCACTGACCGAGGATCTCAAGAAGAGATGCAGAATGGATCACCTTCAAGTGCCATGATGATTTAATTCTCTTCAATAGATCATTCTTTTTTATTTTTTTTTAATTAAAAAAGATTTTTTTGGCAGTGCCATGCAGCTTGTGGGGTCTTAGTTCCCCCACCAGGGATCGAACCCCGGGCCCTGGCAGTGAAAGCACTGAGTCCTAACCACTGGACTGCCAAGGAATTCCCTAGATCATTATTTAAATTATACTGTCAAAATCTAAATAAAATATGCAGAGACTCCCAGAGCACCTCTTCCATAAAAATCTCAATGGAAGTTGAAAAAACAAAGCACATTATGGTCTATTTTCTTTGAAAATATACTGATGGCATTCGGAGGATGAAGTTTGAGCAATGCCCCCAAGAGCTCCCCTCTTTAGCCGAAAGTCTCTCAATCAGAGTGTTTTCGCTTTCCTTATTATGCAGGGTTTGTACGCTTAAAAAATAAACCTACCAAAAAAAAAAATCCAAGAGATAAAATGGTAGGTATGCAGAAGGGGTAGGGAGATGAAGAGGCTGTGGGATCTTTCTAGAAAGCACATCTTTTCTTCTGTGATGGAAAATCAAAACCCCTTGTTAGACACATGCCAGTATGTACACGGTGTGGGGTAATGTACACTGCTGTCACTGGCCTTGAACACTGGTGCCCTCCTTTTTGATCTACACCATATATTGTCTGCAGCTATCAAGAGATTCAACTACAAGAGACACTGGAATCCTGAAGAGCCTCAAGGAGCTGCCCTTCATGTCCTGTCCCTCCTCGGAGCCAGCGGAGGAAAGGGGTGGACATCAAGGTGGGGCAGACGGAAGTCAAGGGCGAAAGTGACCAGCCCAGCAGAGGGAACGGCCAGGGAGGACTCAGAAATGACATGCGGTCAAGGGTCTGAGTTCAGAGAATCCCAGAAAGTCTATTTTCTATTCATGATAGGACATTCATGGTTGTGAATAACACAGTTTGAAAGGTTTAAAACTCAGTGTGTCATTGTGCTGAAATAGATCTGTGCTGCGAGATTGCCAAGCTGGCATTAAAAAGAGGGAGGGGAAAAAAAGAGGAAAGAAAGAGGAGGGGAAAAAAGTGCCCACACCATGCAGGCCCAGATGAAGTAAACCCCAGACCTGCCTGCTGCTATATCCAGATGTTTCCAAGGAAGGTGGATCGCTCTTAATTGTGCCTAAGACATACTAGGAATTTGGCTTTTTGGAAATCCAGGAAATTTCTTATCTTCCTATCAGTGGTTCCCTAACTGGATGGCAGACTAGGACCCCCTAGAGGTCTCTTCAAAATGACCTGATGCCTGGGCCCACCCCTAGTGATTCTGATTTTTTTAAAAAAATTATTAAAAATATGGAATGCTTCATGAATTTGCCCATCATCCTTGGGCAGGGGCCGTGCTAATCTTTGTCCTGTGTCAGTTTTAGTATATGTGCTGCCGAAGCTAGTGTGAGATTCAATTTGTTTGGGGCTAGTACTATTTTTTTTTTAACTCTTCTTCTAAAATTCCTCCGTCGAGTCTAATGTGCAGCCAATGTTGAGAAATTCTGTTATGGCCTTGCAAACATCTTTTTAAAAACTGCCTTGGGGCTTCCCTGATGGCGCAGTGGTTGAGAGTCCGCCTGCCGATGCAGGGGACACGGGTTCGTGCCCCGGTCCGGGAAGATCCCACATGCCGCGGAGCAGCTGGGCCCGTGAGCCATGGCCGCTGAGCCTGCACGTCCGGAGCCTGTGCTCTGCAACGGGAGGGGCCGCAACAGTGAGAGGCCCGCGAATCGCAAAAAAAAAAAAAAAAAAAACTGCCTTAATTGCCTTCTCTTTGGCAGATGTTTTAGCACTTTGCTAATTGTAAGTGGAATGTCAAATCCTACCTTCATGAGTTGGAGTTTTCCCGGTGAGTTTCCCAGGGAAAAACCCTGACACAGGCTGAAGTGATTTCTGGGTTTCATAATTTCTAAGGTGCACATTCCACCCCCCACCCCGACCCCCTCCCTACCACTGCCCATTTTAATGCAGCAGAAATCAGGATGCATCTTACAATCACTGCGATTGTTCAGTCATTGCCGGACCAAGTTACAGTCCCAATTAAGCTGTCGTTGCTTTTACACACTCTTGGTCATACCGCTTCATATATCCGGCACTTCCATTGTGTTATATGAATTGTTGCAACCAGATGTGTTTAATGATTTAATGGGTGCTTAAAAAGTCTCTAAGAAGATGATGCTATGATTTGTCATTAAAGCAAAAAGTTACTGAGTACAAAGAAGGGCAGGCAAGCAGAGAAGGGGGGCACAGATTTGGTATTAGGAAAACAATTATTTGTCATTAAAGGAGTGACCGAAATTCCTCATGTTCTCACAAAGCAACAAGCCAGTGCTTGCCGGGATCTGCAGGAGGACACGTGCACTCAGAGAGGGGGGCTCCTTCTGAGACCCTGTAAGAGGACTTCCCATCACACCAGCCAAGCAAGAAAGCACTCACATCAAAACTCATGGAAAGGTGAGCAGTGGTTGGAAAGAACATCTGAGACCATTGTGGAGGAGTTCTTTGGTTTAGGGAAAACTGTATCATCGATGCTTTAAATTTTTTTTTAATTTATTTTATTAAAGTATAGTTGATTTTTAAAAATTTATTTTATTGAAATATAGTTAATTTAACATGGATGCCTTTGATGGCACAAATGACAGTGTCACAGCTAAAGCTGCCCATCAATGATCGAGTTAAAAAGTAACATAAAAGCACATTTCCTGAATAAGAAGACGTTTTTGAAATTCCATAACCAATTTTTTTTAGTTATATTTTCCTTTTAAGGTATAAACAAAGACCAATACATTATTTTTAGATGCATAAGTAAATCTAAAAGAGCTCTTACAATAAGTATAACCTGAAACTTATAAGTAGTAAAAAAAACTTTATGTTTGCAGTATGTTTTCTTCTTAGTAGTGCATAAAATAATTGTGTGTTTTTCAATCACCTGGTGTCAGAGTTGATGAATCCATAGTCTATAAATCC
The DNA here is from genome assembly GCF_059928025.1 of Delphinapterus leucas. Lineage (NCBI taxonomy): Eukaryota > Metazoa > Chordata > Mammalia > Artiodactyla > Monodontidae > Delphinapterus > Delphinapterus leucas. The sequence goes on from NC_143130.1 coordinate 24,340,434, forward strand.
TCTGCTAGCCACCATAGGGAGGGAGCATTGTTTTCTGATAATTCAAATGTTCTGGTTATTAAAGACAGAAGATCTCCAGTCTACGGCACAACTTTGAGCTTTCACAGAAAACCAACTTATAAAGATGTATAATGTCATAAAATATCATGAAAACTGACTAGCGTGTTCTCCTGAATAAGTAACTTTACCTCTTTAGGCAGCAGATTCCTCATATATACAATAATGGGGTGAAAAAATGGTTTCCAAGGACCAATCTCACCACAAGCTGTGGCAAGAAAAAGGATCAAGGAAGCCCAAACCTGGCACGGACAGACATTACGTAAAACATGTTTTATTTGGTATCGTATGATGTCACTTATATGTGGAGTCTAAAAAATGATACAAATGAACTTATTTACAAAACAGAAACAGACTCACAGACATAGAAAACAAATTTATGGCTACCAAAGGGGAAAGGAGGGGGGAGCAATAACTTAGGAGTATGGAATTAACAGATACACACTACTATATATAAAATAGGTAAACAACAAGGACCTACTGTATAGCACAGGGAACGCTACTCAATATCTTGTAAAAACTTATAATGGAAAAGACTCTGAAAAAGAAATATATATATAGATATCTATATCTGAATCACTTCGCTGTATACCTGAAACTAATGCAACACTGTAAATCAACTATACTCCAATAAAAAAAAAAGAAATAGAGAAAAATGTTTTATTTGGAAGAACAAATCATGTTGCATTCCTCCTTCCACCATCTGCCTCCGCTGCCTATGATCACGCCCAGGAAACTATCATTTGTTCATTCATTCATTCATTCACTCACCATGTGCCAGTCAGGGGCTCCGCATCGGGGATAAGAAAAGCATTGTGGGAAAGATGAAGCCCTCTCTGCCCTCTTAGAACTGGGGGCAGGTGGGCAGCAGTAGATTTTAGTATAATTATAGTTTTTGTGGGGACATGCAGCAGACAGCTCTTTCAGAATCAGAATCTTGCCTTTCAAGAGAAATTAGCTCCCTGTATATAAAAATAAGCAAGAAAAAAATACCATGCTTCATAACAATATCACCCGCCCTCCCAGCCCCAGGGTCACAAAGAGCGTCTGATAGATCAGAGAAATCCTGGGGATACAGGGATGTTTATTCTTGATTAATCCACAGAGAACAGAGTCCAAGAAGGTTTTCCTAGAAAAAGATCTGACTCCGGAGCCTATGAGTCAATGTGAAGTTAGCCATGCTAAGAGGAGCTGGGATCCCAGGGATTTGTGCTGGCAAAATACCAGCCCTGACAAATCCAATTCATTCCCACCAGCAAGAATGCGTAGTCACCATATTAGATGGAATTTTACTAATAAATTGCTCCTGGCTTGCCTTGTGTTTGAACAAACAGCCCAACAATGAGAAGTCTTGCTTCAGAGAGAGGCTCCAGCTAAGCTGGAGCAAATTTAGGTATTAACTGAAACCCTTCACTAGCAACTAGTCAGGCAATTTGTACTCAATGGCCTTTAAAAAGGATTTTTCACCACTATGCAGAACAGTATGGAGGTTCCTTAAAAAACTAAAATTAGAACTACCATATGACCCAGCAATCCCACTACTGGGCGTATACCCTGCGAAAACCATAATTCAAAAAGAGTCATGTACCACAGTGTTCATTGCAGCTCTATTTACAATAGCCAGGACATGGAAGCAACCTAAGTGTCCATCGACAGATGAATGGGTAAAGAAGATGTGGCACATATATACAATGGAATATTACTCAGCCATAAGAAGAAACGAAATTGAGTTATTTGTAGTGAGGTGGATGGACCTAGAGACTGTCATACAGAGTGAAGTAAGTCAGAAAGAGAAAAACAAATACCGTATGCTAACACATATATATGGAATCTAAAAAAAAGAAATTGGTTCTGAAGAACCTAGGGGCAGGACAGGAATAAAGACGCAGATGTAGAGAATGGACTTGAGGACACAGGAGGGGGAAGGGTAAGCTGGGACAAAGTGAGAGAGTGGCATGAACTTACATATACTACCAAATGTAAAATAGATAGTGGGAAGCAGCCACATAGCACAGAGAGATCAGCTTGGTGCTTTGTGTCCACCTAGAGGGGTGGGATGGGGAGGGTGGGAGGGAGACGCAAGAGGGAGGAGATATGGGGATGTATGTATATGTACAGCTGATTCACTTTGTTATACAGCAGAAACTAACACACCATTGTAAAGCAATTATACTCCAGTAAAGATGTTAAAAAAAAAAAAAGAAAGAAAGAAGATACAGGGATGTGATTACAGCACAGGGAATATAGCCAATATTTTATAATAATTTTAAGTGGAGTCTAATCTATAAGAATATTGAATCACTATGCTGTACACCTGAAGGTAATATAATATGGTAAATCAACTCTGCTTCAATAGAAAAAAAACAAACAAAAAAAAAAAAATAAAAAGTTCTTCCCCTTCAGAATAGTATTTTCATTTTTGATGATACCAGTCTTTCCGCGGTGTTTAAAGGAATAGAAGGAAGCATTTGTTTTTGTTAGATGCTGTTTCAGTCCCTGGGGGCTGGCCGGGCACAGCTCTGCTCAGAGAAAAGCTGGCAGAAAAGGGGGTTCGTGGCACGGCCAGCAGTGAACGGATCCAGGGCTTTGAGCCTCATGCCTTCTGGATTTCTCCTTGAGGACTAGGGTCCTGGACAAGGTCCCCGGCTGTGTAGCAAGTGTCACTCTGGCTCAAGCAATGAGTCAAAACAAAAAAAAACCTAGTCAAATCGTCTAGGTTTTTTTTTTTCTGGATGACAAATTTCAGTAGCCATAATGCAAGCCCTTTCTGCTCCATTGCTTCATCTCCTCTGGCTCCAAAATTATTTGCCCTTAAATCAGCAATGATTATTTTGATCTTCCTGGATATCTTACATGTTATTGTTACTAGCGGAAATGGGGACAATCGTCGGGAGATGTTATACTAATATTTGCCCCTAAGAACATCTTCTAGGCTCTTAGAGGATGCCAGCAATACCAGCAACACCTGCATTTTGATACGTAGAAGATCATCCTTTAACTCTTAATTCTTCAGTGTTCTCCCCTCTCCCTGAAAAAGCAATTGAAGGAGCCAGTACAATACATGCACGAGCTTTGTTAAAAATGATGTGTTAAGTGTGGGTGTGTGTATTTTCTCTCATGAGTGTGTGTGTGTGCATGTTGAAAAGGTTCAAATAATGTGTGCCAATGAGGCAATGGGGCACAGGAAGACAATTATTTGTTACTTCTGTATATACTGTGTGTTTGAACTTTCTACTGCAAACACATAGTCTTTTAATAATTAAAATTAAGATAAAAATGAAAAAGTAGGGCCCCAAGCAGATTTCAGAGAAAGTCAGAAAACCAGGGTGGGCAGTGTATGTGTTACTAAGTCATTTATTTCCACTATTAATTCTGAGTATGCAGTCCCAATAGGATTGAGCTAAGACTTCACCTATTACTTGGTGTCTATGCACCCCCTCCTTGATTGTGAAACAAATACCCACAGGGCTAGTGTGTTCTGGAAGCCCTGATCCCAGGTAGGGCTGCCTGAGCAGTGAGGCTGACTGACAAGCGATCCTGAGGCCTCTCCGCTCTACAGTCACTTCTCACAGCAGCCCTCCGAGCCCGAGCGTTCACTGGGTTCACGGTCTGGATGGGGAAATCAAGGTTCAGATGTGGGATGCCTCAGGAGTAGCTGCTGGGGATGGGTTATCCTGAGTCCTGCCTGACTGCTAAGTGAAGGTAGTTGAGCCAATAAGACCTAACGCTCCATCCGAGGGGAGAAAACTGGGGCTTGTGAAATAACAGAGGTATGGTTGAGTGAGGGCGGTTCCATCTTTCAATGACTGATAAAGGGCTGGAAAGGGCTGGGAGTGGGGGAATGGGTGGAACATGTGTATGAGACATAAGCCTTGGTCACGGGTAGGGAGTGGAGGGCTGTTGTAGGCACCCACAATGACAATTGATTGAGACCCAACAAACCCCATGGCTCCCCACTTTGAAGGGTAGCAATCAAGAAAGTCCCATATAATCTACAAGGACCTACTGTACAGCACAGAGAACTATACTCAATATCTTGTAATAAGCTATATGGAAAAGAATCTGAGAAAGACTACATGTATTTATAACTATATAACTATATATAGTTAAAAGAATATATATATATTATATAACTGAATCACTTTGCTGTATACCTGAAACTAAGACAACATTGTAAATCAACTACACTTAAAAAAAAAAAGGCCCGGGCTTCCCTGGTGGCGCAGTGGTTGAGAGTCCGCCTGCCGATGCAGGGGACACGGGTTCGTGCCCCGGTCCGGGAAGACCCCACATGCCGCGGAGCGGCTGGGCCCGTGAGCCACGGCCGCTGAACCTGTGCGTCCGGAGTCTGTGCTCCGCGACGGGAGAGGCCACAACAGTGAGAGGCCCGCGTACGGAAAAAAAAAAAAAAAAAAAAAAGTCCCATAGACCACATATGCTGTCAGGCAGGTCCACCTGGAGAGGGTGTCCAGGTGGTGAGAGAATCATGTCGTAGGAATGGGATGGAGCTTAGGGGTGGGTGATGGGTACCACTTCCTCCTTTGTTCACTTCACCCCAATAAGTAGGCTGCTGACTTTTTATTAAGAGCCTGCTGTCTCGCATGCTAATTATAGTGACCCATAAGGATAGGTTAGAGCTATTTGCAGGGATAAGAGCACAGCATTGGGCAAGGTCTCCCCCCATTGCTGTTGACCCTTTGTGTCTGGGGCAAAGGCCTTCAGACATCGACATGTAAGCAGGGCAGATGGCTCTGCTGAGAAAAAGAAAAGGAGGGTTCCTCCATAAACTCTGGACCTTTCAAAGGCCGTTTATCCGTTTGGTCTCATCTGGGGTGGCATGAAGTCACTTTAACTCTCCACTCAAAGATCTTTCTCTGAATTATTTTGTAAGGCTATATTCTGTGCAGGGGATAGGGAAAGACTCAGATTCACTCTAAATTTGTATCAAAGAAAAATGTAGTAGGAGGCTGCAGCTAGGGAGTTTTAGGGCAACTGGGGATAAGGACTTGAAAATTGTTTGTAAGTAAGATATTGATCAGAAGAGTGAGTAGAAACTTGGATAGCTTTGATTTAGGAAAAATAAAAAGAAATCCCCAAGCAGAAAAGCACAGCAATGATAGGGCACGCTTCTCCCCAGACACAAGGATGGAACACTTGTGGTGGGGGGAACGCACCTTCCGTCGCCTCCCCACGCCTCCTGTTCTCACCCCGTGAAACGAAGGACTTCAGTCCGAGGGTCTGGAAAGAGCAGGGGAAGCCAGTGGACTCTTCTCTGTCCACCCAAGTGCACACCTCAGAGGAAGCGGCAGGGATTTGAACTCCTATAACATATGCTGACTTAGGGAAACATGCAGCCTCTAGTGATCTCTGAAGGACAAAAGAAAATCAGATTTAAGCATTTCTCTTTGGGGCACTGTCAAGGGTTGAAAGACAAAGGACTGGGGAGAGAGCCAGCTGCCCAACGTGCGGGACCCAGGGCAAAATAAGAACGCAGGGCCCCTTGTTCAAAAAGCAGAAAAAAGTGTCATTAGAGGCACTGAAATGTAAAGCTTTTTCTTTTCCTCCGCAGTCTCTCTCTTGACTTCTCATGCCTTTTTTTTTTTAATTTGCCGTTTAATGTTGATCTAAAATTTAAAAACCTTAAAAATTTAAATGAGCAGGAGTTTCAGCATTCATCTGGTGCAGTGCCAGTTTTAAATGCAAATATCAGGGCATTTGATTCACATGCAAAAGCAGTAAGATCACACAATTCAGATTTAATAGCCTATCCGTTCACGTGGGTCTTTTTTTTCTTAACGGGAGAGGATGAGAAAGGAAAAAGGCCTCCCTTGACGTCTGGGAACTGGTGACTTCAAAGCTTGGTCTCAATGTTACTACAAATGGATCCAGCACTTATAGTTCAGCTGTGTGTTGTTGGACATAAACAACCTCATAGAGCATCTTCTCTGACCAGGTCACTGCGCAGCCCACAAGGTACCCAACACCACCCTCTGTGGCTGAATGAGTGACTGCTGCGTGAACCAATTACAGCTATGGCCTCACTCAGTTTTGCTCTTCCTAGAGATAAGATGTACTGAGGTCGCCACGCAGAGTCTTGCCCTGTTTTCTGACAACCCTCCCCCAAATCACCCAACCAGATCACACATCCTGTAATGGGTTCTAACACACTCTTACTAAGACTGCCTGTGATTTTCACGGGAATTCCTCACCGCAGTGACTAATGAACCCACCTTGTTAAACTACAGGTGTGTACCTGGAGGGCATTCAGCACAAAACTAGCAAAAACTAACTCAACTGTTTTTATGTCACTTCTTGATATTGAAGGGAAGCAAAATATACCACCCCCAAAGATGCCGCTTTGGCATATGGGTTACTTAAAATTAAAGTTACTTAAGAAACGGCAGGTACAAGGACACTCTGACCTTCCCCCATTCCCCTGGAAGCAGGAAATAAATCTCCCATGTGAAGGAAGGAACCCTCAGTGCATCAGGAGGGTGGACGGCATCCTTATGGCCAGCCATAGGAAGTTCAAGGCCGAGAAGGCTGTGTAAACAAACCTTGCTACTTCTTTACTAATTTGCCAGCCCAAGCCTAAACCCCTTTGTTTTGTCAATTCTTCACAGACTTATTGTTTCCTTATCTAAAAGGTATAAAAGCTGCCTGCTTTGGTCACTTCAGACAGTCTCATATTTTTATGAGCTCCAGCATGTACAAAATTAAAGTTGTTTTTCTCCTGTTGATTTGTCTCATGTCAATTTAATTGTGGGTCTAGCCAAAGAAGCTAGAAGGGAAGAAGGGCGGTTTTTCCTCCCCTACGACGTGTGCACATTCTACTAACACTCTCTACCCTTAGCTTACAGCTGAGTAAGGAAGCGTGAGAGGAAAAGGAACTCTGGGTTGCCCCCCTTTCCCTTCCTTCCTTGTTGTCATGTTTAGTGTGAGTGGTTCCAAATACAGGGGCTTAACATGAGCAGAAAGGATACAGTCGGGTTCCTTAGCTGTTCTTATTTCTTAGACTGTCATTGCTTTCTTTCCTTATTAGAAGCAAGTTTTTTCTGAACAGAAAGGATGGCGTCTTGGGGCTGTCAGCATCCCTGTTTACTCATTATAGACGTGTGCACTCACTTTAAATCTCGCTGAACTCCCACAAATTACGGATCAACTGGAGTTCTGTGCTCATGAAGCATCATGAATGGCACATGTTAACGGGCAACCATGAATGGGGGACATGCCTATGGGACATTTGTGCTCACGTGTGTGCTCCATTGTCCCATCGGACTACATTTATAAAATGCAAGTTCAATGATAAATTTATTAAGAATTTCAAGACAGCAGATTGTTAAAGCAAGCCCAGGTTGTATGCTCATGAAGTTGGCCCCGCTTGGAATGGAGTTAAAGGTTTGGAGTTAAGGGTAAGGGAAAACATCCTAAAGAGCACTTAGTGAATCAAACCCACATGCTTATTCTTAACCTTTTCCCCCAGCTCATCACACCTGAGCGTGACAAAGCAATTCCATCAATAACGAGAAATAATGATCTATGGGGTAGCCTGTCTTGTTTGGAAAGACCCCATCCTATCTTACCCCATTACAAGAATCACTGCCCTAAAAAAAATGCTTGGCCTTATTTTTTTTTAAGTTCAGCTGTTGTATTAAGATTTTATTTTACATTTTTTAAGTGGAAAAATTATGATTCGCATCTACTTTTGCTGCTATAACCAAAGTATCTACTGACACCCTACAACAGCAAAGATTATTTCACTCAACGTTTATCATTTTTTTTCAACATCTTTATTGGAGTATAATTGCTTTACAATGGTGTGTGACTTTCTGCTGTATAACAAAGTGAAGCAGCTATACATATATGTATATCCCCATATCTCCTCCCTCTTGCGTCTCCCTCCCACTTTCCTATCCCACCCCTCTAGGAGGTCAACGTTTATCATTTAACTATGTTTGCTCAGAAGTCCTAAGTGCCTGGCACTGTCTTATGAGCTTTGAATTCAAGGATGAAGCTCCCAGGGGCCTTCCTTTGTGACTCTCACAATGTAGAGGGGAGAATGATTGGAGCAAGGAAAAACCTCCTTTTAAAGACAGACATGGCAAAACTAACTCATAAATAAATGACAGCAAATGTTATACAACTAATTTATAAAACAATTCCAATTTTTGCCAAGGACAGAAAAGAAGGCAGTTTTGAGAATAACTTAAGCATTCGCCTTGCCTTGGGTGAAGACTGTCTCCCTCAGAACATACTCTTGGTTTAGTGCCATGAGGCTGCACCTCTGAGCTTGCTGTGTTTACCAGTTGCTTATTTATTCTGTAACCCTAGGTCAGCACCCCCGAAAAGAAATATATGAGTCAAATATATCATTTTAATTTTTTCTAGGGGCCACTGTTAAAAAGTTAAGGGAAACAGGTGAACTTCATATAAATATTTTATTTAAACCAGCGTATCCTAAATATCTTTTCAACATGCACCCAACATAAAAATGATGGACGAACTAGGCACATTTGTCTACCTTCTATATTTGTAGTAAGTCTTTGAATCAGTGTGTATTTTACACTCACGGCAAATCTCAGTTCAGACTGGCATCTTTCAAGCACTCAGAAACCACACGCAGCCAGCAGGTACCGTGATGCACAGAGCTGTGTTCAGTGACTTAGGATCTGAGCTAAGTGAGTCATCATGCAGCTCCTGGACAGAGAGAAATGGAAGTATAATGGGACGATACTCAGAAACTCCATTTTGATACAATTAGACATGGAGCTCCACGGGCGACTAAGGTAGATTCTGAGATCAAATTTGATTGAGAAAGGCAACGTGATTTAAGAACACGATGCTAGTAGAAGGCAAATACCTCCATTACAGCTCAGGACCAAGGTGAGGGAACCCAGGATGGGTCTGAACATAAGAGGAAATGCAGTAAACCCAGGCAGGCAGACCATTCTGCCTCATTAACTTGGTAGTTGAATCAATCATATTTTCTTTTAGGGGAGATGACATCCTTTCCTGTACAGTATTTTTATCATATGTTTGTCCTGACTTCACCAAGATATTTTTCTGGCTTTCCCGCCTGGTCATCTTTGAGCTGAGGATGGAGACCATTTGATGACCCCAAAACTCTGCACCTCTTTCCCCACCCCAGCCCAGACCCCAATATTCCTGTGGTAGAAATTCGCCGTTACAAGAGGACCCAGCCACCTGAAAGGCATTTGCATGGCGTGGAGCGGGGGATTTGGAGCCTGCTAAGTCTGTGCTTCAAGCAGAGGGAAGTTAAGCCCCATCACGCAATTGCATTCAATTTCCGTCTGGAAATTACTTTGCAGGAAAATGACACTGAGCCTGCTCTCTTTTGCCAGCTGATTCTCTGGGCTTTCAGGCCCTGGTTTATGATGACGCCAGAGAGCACTGGGTTATGTAGAGAGAGACACTCCAGATAAAACCAAGTCCTGTTTTACAATTCAGAGCTGAAATTGGAGCTGAGATAGAAGAGCAGGGACAGACTGAGGAAATGGATTGGATTATTGCATTAACCCATAGAACATTTCAAATGAAAACTTTCAGAACGTAATTAATAATTCAGTCTTATCAGTGTGTTAGCCTGGGCAGATGACATTTATTTTAGTAGACACTCTTGGGATGGAGTATGAAATTTTATGAGGTGCTTTTTTTCTTGAGGGCACAAATGTCTTTGCTTATTTATCCATAGTTGTATGGTGCTTCTCAAGTCTCTTTATTCCTTCTCTGTTGTGTAAATTTCAGAAATCTGAGTTCAGAAGGATCTAGTCTCTTCTCTGTTCCTATTTACTCCCTACCTGGTCTCTCAAACCCAGCTTTGCACCTACTTTGTGTAAGGCACTTTGGCTAATTTAATGATGCCTGACTAGCATCCTTTTTTCTTTTCCCCCTAGAAATTACTTTTATAATTTGCATTATTTGCATTTTAAAGTTCCCTCTCTTTTCTTTCTATGAATCTCTAGTCTTCTTTTTTTAAACGGGGTTGCCTGACATTCCTTGCTAGATTTTAAAGCATCTGAGGTTAAGGACGGGGTCTTTAATTTGTTGTTGCAAAGTTCTCCCAACTCCTGCCAGCACTCCTCCTCTTGGTTGTTCTTACAGACTGAATTGGCATAACCACGGCCCAAGGTCAAATCTGGCCTTCCGTCTGTTCTTATAAATAAAGCTTTATTGGAATAGAGCCATGCTCATTCACTTCTTTATGGTCTCAGGCTGCTTTCAGGCTACAACGCAGAATAGGACAGCATGACTGGCCCACAGAGTCTAAAATATTTACTCTCTGGCCATTTGCAGAAGAAGCTTGCTGATCTCTGCAGCAGGCTTATGCCCTTCCGTCTCCTACACCTACCCTGGATTTAGAATAAAGACACAACGTTAGGGTGGAAAGGGGAGGGGGCTCATGTGTCCAGCAGATGTGGCTTTGAATCCTGCTGACCCTGTCACTCCCTGGAGAATTCCCTAAACCTCTCAGAATCTCAATCTCAAAGGGGAAACAATAGTATCAAGCTCACAGAATCGTTAGGATAATTACCTGAAATAAGCTCCAAAAGGGCACAACATCTGCTGGAGGGAAAAAATAAAACTATCGCAATAATGATGGCTACCAAAGGGGAAAGGGGGGAGGGATGAATTGCGAGTTTGGGATTAACAGAGTACAAGTTACTAGGTATAAAATAAACAACAAGGACCTACTGTATAGCACAGAGAACTATATTCAATATCTTGTAATAACCTATAATAGAAAAGAATCTGAAAAAGATGTATGTATAACTGAATCACTTTACTGTACACCTGAATCAATGTAAATCAATTATACTGCAATAAAATTTTTAAAATTTAATTTTTTTTATTTTTTATTTTTTTATTGAAGTATAGTTGATTTACTGTGTTTGTTAATTTCTGCTGTACAGCAAGGTGATTCAGTTATACATACATACATTTTTAAAATATTCTTTTCCCTTATGGTTTATCATAAAATATTGAATATAAACAACAAGGTCCTAGTGTATAGCACAGAGAACTATATTCAATATACTCACATTAAAATTTTCTTAAATAAAAAAATTGTTTTTAAAATGGCATGATAGGGCTTCCCTGGTGGCGCAGTGGTTGAGAGTCCGCCTGCCAGTGCAGGGGACGCAGGTTCGTGCCCCGGTCCGGGAAGATCCCACATGCCACGGAGCGGCTAGGCCCGTGAGCCGTGGCCGCTGAGCCTGCGCGTCCGGAGCCTGTGCTCCGCAACGGGAGAGGCCACAGCAGTGAGAGGCCCGCGTACCGCCAAAAAAAAAAAAAAAAAAAAATGGCATGATAATAATGACAAGGATAATTGTCATCATTGCCAATGATACTGTCCTCTGCCAAAGGCAACACTCAAATAGAATGTTTTCCAGAATTAGTCTCCAGGGAAGCTCAAAAGAGAAGGGAAATTGTTGCTATGTGGATTACTGTACGAAAAACCATTCCCAGACCTGGGTCTTCCCTCTTTCGCGTCTCCTGGGGAGTCCTTATCTTTATCAAGTCCCAGCCCCCGTCACTTACCGTTTTGAGCTGCACCCAGTATTCAGGGTATAAATATGCAGTACTTAGGTACAGGAAAGGTGACTGCAGCTCTTTGCACTGACATTATTCTGTTGGGTTCTGTAGCCTTTAGCATCTTTGAAGTTTCTTTGTTGCATTCACCTTTTCCTGCAGGATGGTAGTATGGGAGCTGGTCATTTCCACTTCAGTTTCTCTGACCTCAGCAAGTAGAACTAGTCATACATAGTCCACATCCACTAGTTTTGGTTTGTTTGTTTGTGTTTTTTTTAAAAACTCCTTTCTGAATACTCATTGTATTAATCTGGGTTCTATAGATAAACAGAACCAATGGGAGATATGTATCTGCAGATCTTCCTGTCTATCTACCTATCTATCATCTATGCATTCTGTTCATCCAATCGTCCATCCATCTAACCATCCATCCATCCATCCAACCATCCATCCATCCTATGTATGTATGTATCTATTTACCTATCCTATCTATCTCTCTATCTCCCTATCTACCTACCTATCGTCTATCTATTCCGTTTGTCCAACCATCCATCCATCTATCCATCCTATGCATGTATATATGTATGTATGTACCTATTAATTAATTTATTTATTTTTGCTGTGTTGGGTCTTCGTTTCTGTGCGAGGGCTTTCTCTAGTTGTGGCAAGCGGGGGCCACTCTTCATCGCGGTGTGCGGGCCTCTCACTATCGCGGCCCCTCTTGCTGCAGAGCACAGGCTCCAGACACGCAGGCTCAGCAGTTGTGGCTCACGGTCCCAGCCCCTCCGCGCCATGTGGGATCCTCCCAGACCAGAGTTCGAACCCGTGTCCCCTGCATTAGCAGGCAGATCCTCAACCACTGCGCCACCAGGGAAGCCCCTGTATGTATGTATGTATGTATGTATGTATGTATGTATGTATGTATCAGCTAAAAGGGGTTGGCTCATGCAGTTATGAAGGTTGGGAAATCCAAAGCTCTATAGTTGGTGAGCTGGAGACCCAGAGAGTCAATGGTGTAGTTCGCATCTGAGACTGAAGGCAGGAGACCCATGTCACAGTTCAAAGACAGTGAGGCAAAGATATCAAGTCCCCCCCCCACTCAGCCTTTTGTTCTTTTCAGACCTTCAGTGGATTGGATGAGCACCCCCCCACCAGCCCCCGGGAGGGCAATCTGCTTTACTCAGTCCTCCGATTTAAATGTTAATCTCATCCAGAAACTTCCTCACAGACGCACCCAGGATAAAGTTTAACCAAATATCTGGGCCCATCCTGGAGGCCTTTGCATGTTAACCGCAGCCTGATTACTTAGCGACAGATGTGTGCCCCGGGGCTGCAGAGAGCAAGTGATTGGTTGTAAAACTGATTGTACACTTTTATAGCCAAGGTGAGGTAAACGCTTCAAACCAAATGTTATTTCCTTATCCAAGAAGAAGCACTCACTGTGAATATTGAAAAAGGTTCCCCAGTCCACAATTCAGATGATCCCCTTTAACAGTTTGTTTATAACCACAAGCCACGCAAGGCCCCCTGTCCGCAGCATCAGAGTCTCCGGTCAGGGCCCTGCATGTCCTTTCCCTGGGGACGCCGTCTTTTTCTGCCTGGACGAGAGCAGTTTATTAAGTGGCTTCTTAATTCCACTTTTGTCTCCCTAAAGTCCATTCTCAGCAGAAGCAGCCTGTGTGAGTTCTTAAACACAGAAATCTAATCATGCTCCTTCCTTTAGCAGTTTTCTATTGTTCCTGGAATAATACCCACACTCCTTAACGGGCCTCCCAACTCTGAGTGGCCTGGCCCTGCCTCTCTCTCCAGGCTCAGCTCATACTGATGGCTTTACTGACACTTGAACACCATAAACTTTCCCCATTCCCGGCCTTTATGCTTGTTCCTCTCTCGCCTGGAATGTCCTTCCCGAGTCCTTCACTGCCCAAGCCCCCAACCCACATTCTATCTCACGTCACACCTCCTGGGGTGGGGGATCTTCCCCCCCCCACACACCTTCTGTTAAGAATTGCCTCCTTTATTTATTTGTTTTCTTTTTTACTGTCTGTCTCCCCGCCGCCACACACACACACACACACACACCACAATGAACATCCCAGGACAGCAGAGGTCCTATCTTCTTTTCCCACTCCTGCATGCCCAGCATCAACCCAGAGCCCAGCACATAGCAGGTGCTCAGTAAATATTTGCAAAGCCGATGGATAAGCAAAAAGCATGGGAAGAATGTTAACAATGGGTAACATTTGCAAAGGGAGCTTATTTGGTTTTTGTACTTGATCTGCTCCTGTGTTTATTTTGCATCAAGAACTTGCTGCTTTGTAAGTCAAAGGAAAGCATCTTTGAGTATTAAATGGGGTGAGATCACATGGAAGACAGTCGTGCATGAGGCATCCATGCAAGCCCAGGCCTGCCAGTGTCATCCATCCTGGGTTTCCCATCTGTCTTCCTTTGGTGAAGTGGAGCTCCCTTTGTAAAGTATGAAGCCAACACTTGCCAAACACTATTTCTTTTTTTGGGGGGGTCGTATGCTTTGGATATTTGGGGTTCAAGATAGCAACCCCACATCAGTTCAAGATGCCATTTTTGGGAAGGGGATGGAAAAGCAAGACATGACAGTGCAAACAAAAGCAAAATGGTCAGGAAGTGGTTATTCCAGGTAACCGATGGAGACAAGAGGACAGAACAGGAAGGAAGCGGTCTGCCCTGGGTGCCTGAGTCCAAAGAGGTGGAGGCTGTGAGCAGACCCTGGGGAGGACACAGTGTGGGCTGGCCCAGGACGTGGCGCCGTACTGGAGGATGCATCCAGCACCAGGACAGACAAAGGAAGTGGCAGAAGCAATGAAGGAAGCGTGGAGGGGAACTTCGCTCGTTTGGAGCAGCTTCCCATGTTTTCTTTGGAATAGTCAAAACATTAAAGTAATGTCTTTCTCTACTTTGAACACGAACAGTGCTGAACTGGGGAGACTGTGGCTCCTATCACTGAACTACAGAGCCTTGACCCACTGAAATTGACTCACTGTGGTAACTTGCTGTGATAAATAATTGAGAACAATGTCCACCAACTTGTTTAGGTGGAAGATGTCAGGTTAGGGAAGCTTGACTATTTGTACAGCTATTAATATTTGTTCTTTTCTCCAATTGAAGAGATTTGATTTGTCTACTGTGTTTACCTCAGTGCAATCAAAATGATACTATCAACTGTTATTTTGGTAGGTTTGCAGTTTCCTCTGTAGAACAATGATAGTAATATAGACATAATTAACATTCATTGAGTGCTTCCCTCAGGCCCTCTGCTGTGTGCTGCATGTACTACCTCATTAACTCTCACAATTATTTAATGAATGAAAAAGTACTGTATGCTTTTCCCCGTTTTTCAGTAAGGAAACTGAGGCCAGGAAAGATTTAGGAACTTAACATTTCAAGGCCACTTGATGGTGTGGGAGGTTTCAAACCTAGAAGATCAGACTCATCCCTGAAAGCTTCATCTCTATGCTTTACTTCGTTGCAAAGCTAAACTTTTCAAACTGCACTGGAGAAAGATCTATATGTGTGGAATTAAGCCTTAATTCATGGTAGCACTGAATTTTTCTCAGTTTCTGGATTTGTTTTCTGTGAAATACAGATTGCTTTGATTGTGTGAGATATATATTGCTTCCGGAAATATATGACTTCTTTACAAGCATGTACATAAATGAATATATACATATCTTTGGAAATACAACACAAATGCAATTATGGCCTAGGTAATTTTCTACGACTTGCTTTTTTCATTAAAAACATGCACATAACTTTAGACTCATCAATAAAAAATATATATGCAGATATATATGCAAAAAATTCATTGCAGTTCTTTGGCTGTAAAAAGAAAAGACTAGAAACAATTCAAATGTTCATCCATTAAAGATTAGTTAAATTAATTATGTTACATAAAATGGATTACCATGCGGCATTAAAAGAATTATATATGCGCTGGCATGGAAGGATGCCTTTTATAATTTTTTTATCCTTTATGTAAATTTTCTAAGTCAGGTAACGGAAGACACACACATTTCCCCTACTACTATCTTGCCATAAAAGACGTGCTCAACACCTGTAGTTTTGAGGCCATGTACAGGGTTATTGCTAGAAATTTTGTCTCTTAAGCAGTAATTCAGAACATTTCCTTTGCCAACTGCAAAACAAATGTCTCTCTCGGTGCCTGTAATGCACAGAGTACTTGTTTTCCTATGTGCTTCCACGGAGAGGAAAAAAAGGGAGCAAATGATGGGAATATATTTTCTTGTTCCAACTCTGGCTCCTTTTCTGGTGACTTTCCTACGATCCCATAACATAAATTAAAAGTAAAAATAAAATAAAACAGAACAATGAAAACACCCAAGTCAACTCAGACCTAGAAAAAAAAAACTTAGTAAATTATTCAGCAAGTGGGTTTCTTCTCAAAGTTTTGAAGAGGTTGTCAACTTTTATTTCTATAAATGTAGTGCTTTAGGGAAATGTTAAAAGTTTGACAATATTCTCAAGGTGTCCTTTGCAGAATAGACTGAATCTTGGTATGCAAATCTCCTTCACCACGTTCCCACAGTGGTGGGTTCTTTCTCTTCCTGTCCCCTGATATCCTAAGCATTTGTGCTCAAGTATCACCTCTGGCCACAGCACATCAACCATTGATTCAGATGCAATGAATGAAAGGTAGGCTCTTTTGATAACACTTGTGGTTGATTATGTAAATGTATCTCCCTTGCAGTACTATTCTCGATCATATAATGATTTTAATGTCATTGGAGGCAGGAATGTATGTAAAATACTGCAAAACTGGTTCAATGCAGTGTGCTAGGCACTGGCCAATCGGGAGCATCCTGACCCTGCTGCAGCTGGTGTTAACCCTTTAGCTCCTGGATTATGGAAACTTCTGGAAGGTCCAGAGAGTCATGGGTGAGAAGCCAGGATACCTGGGAAGAGGGCACTTTGGGGATTAGGAAGCATTTCAATATTTTAACAGTTATCTTGGCTGTATTGATAGGTCACCTTGATGATGTAATGGGTACAAAAGCATAATGAGTCCATTAAAGAACAATACCAATAATCGGAGAATTGAAAAGATTTAATTCAGCAGACGTTTCCTGAGCGCCTACGGTGAGCCAGACACTGTGCTGAACAGTGTCTGGTTGTAGAATGGCTAAGAACGGTGCCACCCAGCCGGCCTGAAACTTGTGGTCTGGCAAGGGAGAAAAAGCTGTACTGAGAAGGAGAGGTTGATTCTGTTGGGACCACTTAACCTGAAAAAGGGAAGGTTTGAAGAAGTTGTTAATTGCGAGGTATGATGGGAAAGGACCAGCTGTTATCCCTGGTGATGATTGAAACAAATTGCCTTGAGAGAAATTGCTGTACGTTGGGAGGAAAACATCGTGTGTCTGTGAGCACGATTAGGGCCTGGCATAGGGTACTGAGTTAGCTTTAGGAGGCTCTCTAGAGCAAGGCAGGTGACCATGCATCCAGGGCAGCCAGAAAGTTCACCTCGGGGCAGTGGGGACAGCCTGATGTCACAGGTGTGTCAATGCTGTTCATTCTCATTTTGAGTAATGTAAGCACAATATTTGAGGATTTAAAAAAACATTTTATTTTATTTTGAAGTATAGTTGGTTTACAATGCTGTGTTAGTTTCACTTTCAGTGAAGGTGATTCAGTTACACACACGTATAGCTATTCCTTCTCAGATTCTTTTCCCATCTAGTTTATTACAGAATACTGAGTGGAGTTCCCTGTGCTCTACAGTAGGTCTTTGTTGATGATCTATTTTATATATAATAGTGTATATCTGTTAATCCCAAACTCCTAATTTATCCCTCCCTGCTACGTTTCCCCTTTGGTAAGCATACATTTGTTTTCTATGTCTGTGGGTCTGTTTCTGTTTTGTAAACAGGTTCATTTGTATCGTATTTTTAGATTCCACATATAAATGATATCATGTGATATTTTATGATTTTATCATATGACATATCTTTCTCTGTCTGACTTACTTAGTATGATAATCTTTTTATGAAAACCACAGGCAGAGCTGAATACCTCTTTCCTAAAAACAGATTTTGGAACCAGAGATGAGTTTAATCACAGAATTGTCTCAAATTCTCAGCTCTTAAGCATCGGTGGATGAAGACTGGGTCGGCTTTGCCAGGCTTTCTTGAGGAACCTTCCTGATCTTGTGCGGTTTGCTTGTTGAGTAGAGATGCGTATATCGATTGAATCAACAGGCCGTATTGCAGAGAAAATATCAGACTATCTTCCTCCTTGCGGCTGCTCTCCCATGTGTCACTTTGTGAAAGCTGCTTGCTTTGTGGAAACAAACACATTTTGGCTTCTTTTGGGCTCTGTGCAGCCAGCGGAAAAGCCAAGTTGAATCCTATTCTCTCTCATGAATCATCCTCCAACCGGCCAGCTAAATTCTGGCTGAGGACACTTTGTTTTCGGGGAAGGAGATACAGAGCTAGAAGGAAGCATGTTTAGTCTCAGACCTCAGGCCATTTATAGTGTAATTAGAAACATAATGTTTTGACTTAAAAGCTGATCACATCTGATACAGTGTCAGTAAGACAGGATAAATATTAAACTTTTTTTGATGTAATTTAATAGATTCAGAGCTTTGATGAGGACACCGCTTCAAATGCTATTGGTATGAAATCACTTTCCCCCCGCTGCTCCCTTGAAAAACTTCGATATGAAATCAGGCTAGAAATGTCCACAGCTTAATAGTGAAGATGTATAAAATATATACTTCACATGTGAAGGATTTTTAACTAAGTATAAAACACCATGAGTTATTTGGTCGTCTCATAGATGGGGAGAGGAAAAGGGTACAACATATAGCTTGAGCAGAAAACTGTGAATGCCAAGATACATTTTGGGAATTTGTTATTCTGAAAACGTATGTCTTTCTTCCCATAAGAAGCTTATTTACATAAAATTATAGTATGTGCGATCATTTAAAAGTTTGCTGTGGTGACATCAAGCCTCACAGTACTTGGATTTTATTAGAACAATAGTAAATAGTAGAATTTACTTCTGTGATGGACTGGAATTAACATAATGGCCTTCAATTCACTGGCTGGCCTGTGTGATGGGAAGTGACCATATAGGTACTGTATCCCTATGCCCACCTTTGTAGGTCTGGTGCATAGTATGACCTGACATATGGCACGCTCTCAAAAAATATTTGTCAAATGGGTGAATGGATGCGTGAACAAAGGAAACATGAATCTTGGCACTAAGAACCAGGATCTAGGTTTTGTAGGTTTGTTTATTTTGTGTTGTTTTCCCATGATCTAGAGAGAGTGAGCCCTTGGATTCATGTTTGGGTCACAGTGAAATGACAAAGGAAGGAGATTACATGTGAGTCTAGCTGATGCACCGTTACTGATGTAACCCAACAGTGTGGAACTTCCTGCATGGGCCTTGGACTTACTCTTTCTCTTTGGAAAGTACCTTCCTGTAACTGGACAGGAGATCCTTTCAGATTGTTTGTGTTTTTGAAATAAATTGGGATCTGTGCTATCTCCTTGGACCAATTGATCCGATGCCAGGTTTACTCTCTGCTTTACTTTCATAAAGCTTCCAAGTTTACAGGTACTCCTGTGACACCTCAGTGCCTTCTGTCTCTGTTCTTGATATTAGCCTAAAACTTTTCCTCCTCCTTGATTTGCTGTTTTTTTCCTAACTCTCCTTCCTTCTTACTATTTGTTCTTTTTTCTCCCTCTACCTTTGACTTTGTTCACCAACCCCGTCCAACAGGATTTCATCTGTAAAATCAATCTTAAAGCCCGTTTTTATCAATCTATCACATTCGTAAGTACCTTGCCTTAAGAGAAACTATTCTTGTATAACATACTCCAGCATATGAACTTTATATATTTCTAATATCCAAAATAAAGAAACCATCCAGGTTTTAGTGATGACAGTGGCAACATGTGTTTGCTTTCCTTTCCCCAAGTTTGTATATCGTTTCACTTATTTTTTCTTTTCTAACAACTGGGCTGGCTTGCTGGTCATTTAACAGAATCTAGCCGTAAACTGAAGAGTATAGGTATATTTTCTTAGACCTCAGAAAAGGTAGCAAGTTGCCTGTGATTTCCTTTCAATTAATTCCCTAAGCAAGCCTCATGAGAATTCTCTAGATTTCAGTCAATATTAAAAAGAAAAAAGAAAAAGAAGATGAAACTTTCTGGTCATGGTTTTGTCTTTAAGGGAGACAGATTAAGCCTGTGACATTACACAAAGAGCCCAGAGGTGTTTGGGTTAATATTAGAATTGAATCAGGCCACCACGGGTCCATGAAGCTGCAGGTAGAATGATAATGGGCAGGTGATCCCTGAGAAAGGCCCTGGGAAGCAGCTCAGCCTGACTCGGTGAGTGAGGAGGGAAGCCCGCCAGCAGCTCAACAGCAGTGAGGACTGGACATGCCTTGGATGGAAAAATGTGAAACAGGACCCCATGCCAGTGAGGGGCACATTCTTAGAGTGACCCTGTCACCGTTTGGAACTCACGCCTGAGACACAGTGGCTGGTCCTGGAGAAGTCAGGGAGGAATAGTCAGGAGGAATCTCTGGAGATTGGCAGAAACAGTTGGCACCGGGAGGGAGGGGAGGAAAAAAGGAAAAAAGGGAGTGCGTTGGGCAGAGCATCAGGGCAGAGAAATTAGGCAACTGTGGATGCAGGAAGGTTGTTCTGTTGGAAGTTTTTGAAGGCAGCTGTGCTCCAGGCCAAAGTTGAGTCCCGGAGAGGGTGGTTTGCAGGTACCCAGGAGGGGAGAAGCCCTCTTACTTCTAGACTTGAGAATTGGGCCAATGAACGTTCACCGTGGGGCGCCCGGGGGCTGAGCTGGGGATGTCGGGCACCTGGTCATGGGTGGAGAGGAGTTCTGGCTTTGAGCAGACGTGAGGGCTCTGCAGGGGCCTTCCGCTCAGTTAGCTTTGCTCAAGGACCTCGAGCAGGACCAAGCCCACCCTTGGGGTGAAGGAGTGCGGGGAGTGGGAGGGAAAGGGGAAGCTTTGCCTTATTCAATTTCAAGGCCTCAGGGGTGACAGAGACAGAGGAAAGTGGTTGAAGCCAAGGCTGAGGATTTAAAGGCATCATCCCCGCTGTTATCACTTGTTGCAAGGTTCACGATATCCCAATATACTCTTCAAGGAAATCATGACTCTGCAGTAAGGCCGGCCAGGTTGTTCTGTGTTTGGTGTTGGCAGTTACGATGGTTAGAGCTGCTTTGGCACAGCCCAAAATGCCTGAGGGTTTCTAGGATCGTTTAGGAGACAGGACCATGACATCTGCGTTTGGATAAAATGACTCAAAAGCGTTATGTCCGCCATCCGCACATCCCTAATACAAAGACCACTTGGACAGCATCCTTGTAATGATATCCGCTCCCTTCAGGTGTCAGCAGCCTCCTGAACCCTGGTGCTTACTGAGATCGCAGTCACTGTTGGTCCTGATGATTCCTGGCACAATCTCCCTGGACCGTAGGCTTTGGTATTCTGGCCAAGGTTCAGTAAACCATGCCAGGAGAATCCCAGAATGTTAACCTCTGAGACCAAGTTAACGAGACACACATCTCTTATTTTCCCTTCCCCACTGTTCACAGCAAATGTCTGAGTTTTCTCTGCATTTAGCCTGACTCCAGTCAGAGGAAAGATGTTCGTGATCTTGTAGGCACACTTCAGTGACACACAGACATTTCCAATTAAAAACACACACACACACACAGAGTAAAGTAATATTTTACTATATATCTACAAGTCAGATTTTCCCAGATTTCAACTCCAAACCTAAATTCAGGAAATAAAGCCCATGCATTGACATCATTATACTTCGCACCTACGTTTTTTACACATGGCTATCAACTATAACTCATAACAAATGCGTAACAAACTAGGTCTCTTACCCGCAAAAGAATAGTACATTCTGTTTAATGTAGACACTAACTGTGGGGAATGCAAAGAAATATTTAAATTAATGTATACTTACATATTATGGAAGATATATGTATGTAGTTAAGAAAACTTTAAAAAGGTTTCGGAAATTTTCCTCTTTGTGGGTAGAGAGAAGAGTGTATATGATGTTTGTTATGTTTATCTATCGAACATGGTTTCAGTTTAAATGTTTGGGTGTGAAAAGGATGAACTGCCCTTATCTGGAAAATTTCATTATATATAACACTTCCCTTCCCAAGATGCCAAATGAAGTGTCACTAGGTATAGTCTGATTATTTATTTTTCCTTTAAACTGCTTCTTATATTCCTGCCTGTTCTGAGTCTTTGCACCGCACACAATTTTTCTCCACTTCGTCTTGCTTCTTGGTTAAAAGCAAAATCATCAATAACTTTAGATGAAAACTGCTGGCAGACGCATGCTGAGATAATCCAGTTGGAAAGACTCTGATTGATTTGGGTCTAAAGAGAAACGCAAACCTCACCGATTGCGTCTCGGCTTTCTCCAGAGCGGAGTGCCCAAGCACCTCATTTAGAGCCTCTGGCTTTTCTCCTGGCACCTGTTGTTTCACACAATTTTATAAGCTTTCTGCTTCTAATAAATGAAATTATATATCTGCAGGGTTCCCACAAGCAATCAAAGAAACACTGCCTCTCGATCTCAAAGCCCAGGCATCCTCAGAACTGTTGTCCCAGCACCAAGATGTAATACAGGATGATTATTAGTTTTTCTCTCGTCTGACAGCTCCAGAGAATCTCCATAAAAGGCAAGCGCAGCTGCCAAACACTGGAACTCTAGAAAGTCATATATAATGAAAAAGTTTTATTGCAGATAATGTGACCCTATTAAAACTTTGCTTCCTGAGGATGCCTCGCACTCCAGAACCTTGGACTCTAGGATAAAAGGGTGACTTGGTCTGATGCCTTGGGTCCAGTTCTTATCACGCTCAGGGCACACGTTCTTTAGATCTGCCCATCTTCGTGGAAACGTCACTTCTTCGAGCCTGAAGGTTTCCACCTAACGCTTATCTTATTATGTTCCTAAATAACATCATATGATGTTGTGGAAATATGAAGAACTTAGCATGCAACGCTCTTAACAACAAAATCAACTCTGTGTGTGTGTGTGTGTGTGTGTGTGTGTGTGGGCGCACGTATGTGTGTGTGTATATGTAAAGGGCACTAAGAGGTAACAATGCTGTGGAAAAGAAGTTGACATTCTGGGTGCATCAAACTAACTCCGAGGGACTCATTTTGAGCTTCAAGATTTAAAGAAATTCTCCAGGGACTTCCCTGGCGGTCCAGTGGGTAAGACTCCACACTCCCATTGCAGGGGGCCAGGGTTCTATCCCTGGTCAAGGAACTAGACCCTGCATGCCGCAACTAAAAGATCCCGCATGCTGCAACTAAGACCAAGCGCAGCCATATAAATAAATAAATATTAAAAAAAGAAAGAAAAAGAAATTCTCAAATGCTTAGTAAGATAAATTTCAATGGAATTGATTCTGAGATCATTTTATGGTTGGAAGGTAGATCCAAAATGCACTTATTATCACGCAGGTCCTGGTTTAGTGTGTGAAGCCGGCCCTGAGTCTGGGGTGCCCCAGGCAAGCTTATCTGTACCGGTCCCCTCACTGCCCACAGGATGGTAGCCTCCCTCCCTGCCCTTCAGGCAGGAAGGTTCTCACAGTTGCTTATTCCCTGTCAAAACCTCCCAGCAGAAGGAAGGAGAAAGGGTCTGACTACAAAGAAATGTCAATGACTCATAATCATGTAAAGATCAATGATATTTCCAATTTCTTAGGGCTCAAAACAGAAGCCTAAGAAAGCAAGCATTCTTTGTGGGACTGTGAACAATAACCAGTGGTTAGCTGTTTGACTCTTGGGAACTTGCCACCCCCTTTCCTATTCTCCACATTCCCAAGAGGAAGTGGAACATGGGGAAAGTGACCCAGGGCAGTGTCTTCACGAAGAAGGGGAATCATTCCAGTTCCTCGAAGTCTCTGATCTCAGCCTAAGAACTAAGACATCGGCTGCTGTCTTTGAAGATGCTTGGTGTATTCCCTATAGTCACCAGGTGGGGTGTTTGTGAACAAAATCCATGGTGTTTACCAGTAATATCTTCCAGGATGCCAAATACTACAGATGTGTAGAACTGGAAAGGTCATGGTCTTTCTTTGTGGGTTCTTATCCCTGTGGCTTATAGCGTTGCTTTTAATCAGTGGAGTAGGAAAAACAAAATAGTTCAGAACAATTTAACACATAATTAGCAAGTTCCTGCTATGGACTAGGCACCGTGTGTTAGCTGCTGGGGGTACAGTGGTAAACAATACCAACTCAGAATTTGCTTCCTTAGATCTTATGTCTATCAGGGAAACAGACATTGAAAAAGTGATTTCATGGGATTTAGGGACAATTTAGGAAAAGAGGAAGATTATGAAAGCAAGTGATCCTTGAATTTTGTGAGCCCTGAATGGTAATCAGAAATACTTTTAAAAATCTAAAGTACAAAAACATCAAAAGCTTTATACAACAATACAGGTGATGAGGAATCCAGGTGAGAGCTAGGGCTGATCATTGGTTCTAATCTTCCTAAATTAAACACGATGTAAGAACACATGTTGGGATCAGGAGAAAAATCACCGTGGCAATGCATGATGCAAAAGGATATGCCTTAAAGGAACCATGCTGCTCTCTTGAAAGAGAAATGCTTAATACCACAGGTGCTTGGAGAGTTCTCCTTGAAAAGCACGCACACTTGGAAATTAAAAGTGCTTTAGGAATTCCAGTTCTTCAAATGGGCACTGTTCTGGGGTTTTTTTGATGCTGTTTTTCTATCATAACCCCGCCAATGGTGAGGTGAAGTGATTTCATCCTTAAAAAAATCATATATTACAGAGTTTTAAAATTAGAAAAGATCTCATTTGAATTCTCTCTAGATGTGTCTGACTCTGCTACTTCCCTCTCCCATTTGTTTGACAATAAGATGGCTAAGACAAATAACAATTATAGCCAACATGTAAGTAGTATTCTGTGTGCCAGGTACCAATTTGCGAGCCTCATCTTAGCCAATTTACAACAAACCTCTTTTCTCATTTCTGGTTTAGAGATAAAAGTATCAGATTTAGTAATGTAATAAACCATAATGGAAAAGAATTTGCAAAAGAATATATACGTATTTTATATATAAAACTGAATCACTTAGCTGTACACCAGAAACTAACACAACATTGTAAATCAACTATACTTCAATTTTAAAAAGGTATCAGATTTAAAGGGTTTCGTTACTTGTGGGAAAGTGATGGAGTGGGCATATATCTGAATCCAAAGTTTGTTCTTATACTATCACATATGTCCCCTTGTTATCTAATTAATTTAATTTTAGTGTTTCTATTAAGCAATTTCAACATCCTTGATGGAAATTTTACAGAGGAGGGGAAAGGAAACAGGAATCAAGCCCAACAGCTTTCAAGGTACAAATGAACTTTAAAAGTTGATGCTAAGTCCCACCAATAATGAAGATGGATGGAATAGGGCTGTCTCACCCACCACCCACCTGCATTGTCCTCCCAGGGGATCTAGTCTTTAAATCCAGCCCTTAGCTTTAAATGTGTCATTTTTCTGGCTGATGTAAGGTTGAGGAAGGGAAAAGAGGCTCTGAGCAAAGGTTCTTGGAAGAGGAAATAAAAGGGGTTAAGGGGACAGAGATTTAGCACAGGCTTGGTAAGTTGTGTGAAAGAGACCTCTAGACAGATCCTTTCTTTTCAGCTTTACCGAGGTATCACTGACAAATAAAATTATAGTGTGCTTAAAGTGTACAAAGTGATGGTCTGATATATGTATACAGTGTAAAAGGATTCTCACCATCGAGTTAATTAACACATCCATCACTTCACATATTTACCTTTTTGTTCTTGTTGAGAACACATAAGCTGTACTCGGCAAATTTCAATGATCAATACAATATTATCAACTATAGTCAACCTGCTATACATTAGATCCTCACATCCTAGTCATCTTATAACTGAAAGTTTGTACCCTTTTACCAACACGTCCCCATTTTCCCCACCTCTCCCCCCCGGCATCACTATTCCACTGTTTTTCTGAGTTCAGCTTTTTTAGATTCCACTCTTAATTGATATCATGCAACATTTGTCTTTCTCTCTCTGGCTTATTTCACTTAGCATAATGCCCTCAAGATTCATCTGTGTTGTCAAGAATGACAGGATTTCCTTCCTTTTTGAGGCCGAATGATATTCCATTGGATACACAGACCACATTGCCTGTATCCATTAATCTGCCAACAGACACATGTCGTTTTCACACCTCGGCTATTGTGGGTAATGCTGCAATGAACATTGAAGTACAATTTCTCTTTGAGACAATGATTTTGTTTCCTTTGGATGTATACCTAGAAGTGGGGTTCCTAGATCATATGGTAACTCTATTTTTAATTTCTTGAGGAAACTCCATATTCTTTTTCATAGCGGCTGCATCAGTTTGTTTCTATATAAACAGTGCACGAGGGTCCCTTTTCTCCACATCCTCACCAGCATTTGTGATCTCTTGTCTTTTAGATAATAGACATCCTAACAGGTGTGAGGTGACAGCTAGCTCATTTTGGTTTTTTTTTTTTTTTTGCGGTACGCGGGCCTCTCACTGTTGTGGCCTCTCACTGTTGTGGCCTCTCCCGTTGCGGAGCACAGACTCCGGACGCGCAGGCTCAGCGGCCGTGGCTCACGGGCCCAGCCACTCCACGGCATGTGGGATCTTCCCAGACCGGGGCACGAACCCGCGTCCCCTGCATCGGCAGGCGGACTCTCAACCACTGCGCCACCAGGGAAGCCCCTCATTTTGGTTTTGATTTGCATTTCCCCGATGTAGAGCACCTTTTCTTGTACCTGTTGGCCTTTTGTCTGTCTTCCTTGGGAAAATGTTTATTCAAGTCTTTTGCCCATTTTCTAATTGGGTTATTTGTTGTTTGGGGTTTTTTTTTTTTTTTTTGGCTATTGAGTTGTATCAGTTCCTTATAGATTTTTGGATGTTCACTACTTATTAAATATGCGGTTTACAAATGTTTTCTTCCATTCCATAGGTTGTCTTTTCATTTTGTTGATGATTTCTTGTGCTGTGAAGAAGTTTTATTAGCTTTCTGGGACTGCTTTAAAAAAGTACCACAAACTAATTGGTTTAAACAGTAGAAATGTACTTTCTTACAGTTCTAAAAGCTAGAAATCTGAGGTCAAGGTGTCAGCAGGATTGACTCCTTTCGAGGGCTCTGAGGGAAGCATTTGTTCCAAGCCTCCCTCCTTGGCTTAGACATGGTCATCTTCCCCGTGTGTCTACACATCCTTCCTCAAATCCCTCCACACACTCCCATTTCCACAGGAATTGTGTCCAACCTATTTATTATACTAACCTCAGCCATGAGGCAAAATTCTATGTAAGAAGACAATACTGTCATGCAATAGCTCAGGGAGAAGCCATAATTACTTTTTCATGTTAGCATCTCATGTTAACTTCTCACATCTTTTTTTCCCCATTTGGATTGTTTAATTTACTGTAGATCTTTAGAAGTGGATGGGTCCTCTTCCCATCTTAGCCTCAGTTGGACTCAAATTCCTTTCTGGGAACTCAGAGGGAAGTTCCCTTCCTTAAGACTTCAGGAAATTCACCTAAATGAGTTTTCAGAGATAATTAATCCACGAGTACAATTCCCACCTGGAACTCTCCCCTCCCCCACTGCCCAATCCTATTTAAATTCTGCTCTACTTTGCTTCATACTTCTTCCTTACTGATCCATAATTCACTTAAGGGTATGAACACACATACACTGTCCAGGAGACTACTGTTTGGGGATTCTCTGACTCTTTTCATATCCATTTTTCCACTGTTCATTTAAAACAAAGATTCAGTTGTCCCTTTGCTATTAAAGTTTAGGATTTAATTCTTATGGGATAAGCCTGACAGTTTTGCAATAAATTGCAGGAATTGATACACCTAAAGAAATGAATCACACTGAGAATTTAATTAGGTCACTGAAGGTAGAGATTAGGAACAAGAGCTGGAAGACACGGAGGCTTAAAACTCAGTCCAAGATAAAAGGTGACTTCATAGAGGGATGGCCCCCTTACACATGCACACACACACAGGCACACGCACACACGCACCGCCTCCTCTTCTTGCAATTCTTAATGTTGGGGCAAGCTAAACCAGACCTGGTACATAATCCTCCATGATGACAGAAATATTCTGAATCTGTGTTGTTCAATATAGTAGCCATGTAGAAAACAAACTTATGGTTACCATGGTATAAGGTGGCGGGGGGGATAAATTGAGAGATTGAGATTGACATATACACACTACTATATATAAAATAGATACCTAATTAGAACCTACTATATAGCACTGGGAACTCTACTCAATACTCTGTAGGGACCTATATGGGAAAAGAATCTAAAGAAAGAGTAGATATATGTATATGTATAACAGATTCACTTTGCTGTACTCCTGAAATTAACACAACATTATAAATCAACTATCCTCCAATAAAAATTTTAAAAAATTGAAATATATATAGTAGCCATTAGCAAGTACCTGAAATATGACTAGTGCAACTGAATTTTAACTTTACTTAATATTAATTAATCTATACAGGTCCATGTAGCTAACGGCTACCATATTGTGCAGTTCAGCTGTGGACACACCCAAACAAGAATTCAGGGTACAAAGTTTGAGAGTTATAGCACCTTTACTAGTGTAATAAACACAGCTCACATGGAAGTGGGGCTACGGGGGTGTATTTGAGAGAGGAAGGGCTGCCCCTCACTCGTGGAGCTGGCTCAGCCTCACATACATGGGTGTGAAGTGGGAATTCTCAGTGTGTCCAGACTCTGACCTTCTAAACTCTTTCCAGCGTTTCATAACAAGCACATAGTGATCTTGGTTCTAATGCAGTGGTGTGCTGATAAAGATTTAACAACCAGCTCTCAGAGGCAGAGGGAGGAGAAGCCCTGATTGATAACATTTGCCAATTGCTAGGGTGTATCAATAAATAACCTCCCTGTGGATGATTTCAAGCTACCAACACAAAACTACTGAACACAGAGTTGGGAGGTGTGTCCCAACACCAACTGGGGGCCCTGAAATTCAATTTAATTCTGACACTAAGTACCCTCATCAGTGCAGACCCCACAAATGAAGGGCAAATTCCTTCACAAGACTTCCCCCACTTAAGATGCCAGCCACAAATTGCAGGCATCCCCAAGTCACCTGCACTTCTGCCCGGCTGACCACAAATTTAGGAATCTCCCACAATCCCCTCAGGTTCGATGATGTGTTAGAACGGCGCACAGGACTACTTAGGATTACCATCTTATTATAAAGGGTACAAATGAACAAGTACCTAGGGTAAGGTCTAATGGGTCATCTCATTCACATAAACTCAGGGATGGTGTAAAGCGCTTGTGATAAGTAACAAAGACACTCCTATCACTCAAGAAGTTCCAAGGCTTTTGAATCTCTGTGCCAGGAACACAGATATATTCCTTCTTCTCTCACAGGAGGAGAGGCACTTGATCTGTCTCCTAGGGTGGCTCAGGCCCCCCACTCTTACCTGGCTCTGGATCCTCCTGGAGAGATTTTAACAATCCTGATATCTGGGTCTCCCCTCCAAGGGGTTCTGCATTAATTAGTATGGGGAGCAACCAGGGCACCGAAGCTTTCAAAGCTCCCAAGCTATTCTAATGTGTAGCAAAGCTTCACTCCAACAGACAACCCTCCTCTTCTCTCAGGACCAACAAGACAGACCTCTCTACATAGTTTGCAGGATATAAATCCAGAGGGCGAGGAAGTGGAATGAACCATTTTTTGGTTTTCTAGGATACAAGGCAGAGTTGCAAGGGATGTCCCGGCACTCTTTGGGGCCAGTCATTCTATTCCCTCCATTGTTCCTTCAAGGAGACCAGGCCTGGGATCTTTGAAACCCGGAATTTCTTTATGCCCCAAGCACCCTTCCAGGGCATGGACACTGTAGCAGGAAGCCCTAAACTACCCTCTGCGTCATCATCGTCATTAGCATCATAGTAATAAGGCGGAGTGTGATCAAACCTGCTGGACACAAACCTGGACAGACCCCAAGAGAGAAATGGGGCCTCCATGGGAACCCTACTTTGGCAAGGTTTCTGAGTGAGACACTTTCCTCTGGGGGCATAGAGCTAAATAATTACCATTAACTGTAAGACACTTTATAGTTTACATAATTCTTTCAGTTAGGTATTTCCATGGTTCCTTCTTCCAGTTTCTTCAAATCTTTGTCTACATGTCACCGAACCAGTACGGCCTCCCTGACCACCCTCATTTTTCTCCATCAGGTTGGTTATCACGTGGAATATTTCACACACACACACACACACACACACACACACACACACACACCCCAATGCTTCCTCTCCATGCCAGGAGATAAGCCTGGTGAGAAGGGGGACTTCTGTTTACTGAAGTGCAGATAGAAAGTGCCCAGAACATAGCAGCCCTTCTGTGAAATGAAGGGCAGTTTTCACAGAAACCCTGAGGGTGTGTGTTGCTGCCGTCATGATTGCCATGTGCATCCTGTACCATGCAAAGCTAGGCTTCCTGGGGGTAAGTTAGGTCTGATGGGGATGAGACTTCAGGGTCCACGTTTGTTATTTTAAGTCATTGAAGCCATTTAGGCAATTCATTTTAAATCATTTAGTCATTGTCATTTTAAGTCAATGAAGCCATTCCCAGAGAACTTAAAGCCCTTGGGAAAGTGTGTTAGGTTCTACCCAAGTTTAGCTGACTGAGAGGGCAGGACACGGGTTTTAGGACGTGGTGTTGAAGGGGAGAATTCCTCAGGCCCCATTTGTGTTCCCCTCTAATCCTTCTCTGGGAGGCGAGAGCAGGGCAGGTGGAATTGTTTAATTGATGGAGCAGGACGCGCAAAACTCTTCAACGTAACTGGAAACTCTGAAAACCAAAAGAGTTTACAGATAAGTAATGCTCACATCTTTCTATGAGATGGTGATCAGTCATCATCCCTAAATAACTATTTAGAGGTGATCCTGAAAATTCTCCTACCGACCTGTCATTACCATTCCTGCACTCATGAATGCCCAGGACTTAATGCGGACCCCCGAGGGGTCTGGCCTCTGCTAGGCCCTGGTGAGCGAGCCCCTGCTTTCATGGACTTTACCATCTGGAAGAGATCTGGGCATCAGACAAGTAAATACTTAAATTATTTGATTAAAATGTTAATGATCTCACAGAGAAGAAGGATGAGGTTTTGTAGGACTGTAATTAATTAAAGGCACATCATCGAACCTGGGGGTCAGAGAGGTTTTGTTGGAAAAAGTGACATCATAAGCTGAAGTTTGACAGATGAGTAGATGTTGGCATTGATTACAGTCTCACAGAATCGTTAAGCTTGATTCTCTAGCTGATGGGCATGCTGTCCACGGCGGGACAGAATTGAAGCGCTCCTGCTGCAGAAGGGATAAATAACATATTTCCTTATATATTTATGTCCTGCTAAGCCAGAAGAAAAGAAATTTACATTTGCCCGCTGATCAGATCTATACGGAGACTTGCTATCTGAGTCCATATAAAGAGATTCCCATTTCCTTACCTAAAGGTGATATTTAAATAGTAGTGTTATTAGTAATACTGATTAAAAAAAATTGTTACCTGCCTTCATTAACTTTGATATTTCGGGGCCTGTTTCTTGGTTGATATAAACTCAGGTTTTAGGCTTTCGGAAAGAATACAGCTCTTAAGAAGAAGCAGCACCCAACATGACAAAGAACAAGACGCTTCCCGCTCGGTAACCCCCAGGCACAGGCTAAGTGTGGTGAAGAGCTCTAAATGGCCTTGGAAGTTCCACCGTGCAATAGAGTTTCACATGATAAAGCATCATTTGGTCTGAAAGCTACAGAGATTGGGGCCGGGATGAGCGTTATGAAGGCCTAACCGAAAACGCAGGAGAAAAAAACTTCAGTGTGAGAAGCCTGAGAGCATGAAACAGGCTTTTGCTGTGCCCATCAGTGTGACTCTGGCTATGACAAATCTATCTTCATGTTGTCCATGCCTTCTGCACTGAGGAAAAAGAAAAGGGGAAAACACATTCAGGTAGCCAGAGGTGAGTCTGTGTGAACTCAGGGACCCACAGATGAACAAACGTCTCCATCTGCTATTTAATCCAAGCGCGGTGACCCACGGCCGATGAGGCTGAATGTTGACAATTTCCCCTGTACATGCTATTGTTGTTGTGAGCAGTGGAGAAGCACAGAGGAAAAGTGCAGCACGTACTTCATGAAAGAGCCCGAAGGAAGTGAGTCTAAGACAGGGGCTCTGGGCCCGGGAGCCATGCAGCTGTCTTCTGCAGGAATGCTTGGGAATGGGGAGGACATTGCAATGGCTGACAAAATGCCACAGAGCACTGTTGGTGCTGAAACAGAGCAGAGAGAAAAATACAGAATCCCAACCGAGGGGATGCTTGCCATGGTGTCATTCTAGGATCTCTTGAGGCTATTTGACCAATTTCCCACTTTCTAGGCAAAATTACATCTAGCCCGAAGTCATTTCAGACTGGTGGGAATTCACCCTATGCTTGCATCTTGCCATATTGAATCTGCTTGACAAGTCAGCCAGCTGTTAAGAACTCAGCTTCGATGGACAAGCCATGGGGGACGGTGATAATCATAGTTAACATTTATAATGGCACTTACTGTGTGCCAGGCATGTTTCTAAGTGCCTTATATGAACTTACTGCCCACCACCTTCTTTTTTGTTTTGTTTTGTTTTGGCCGCCCTGTGGGGCATGCAGGATCTTAGTTCCCCCGACCCGGGATCGAACCCATGCCCCCTGCGGTGGAAGCGCGGAGTCTTAACTGCTGGACCACCAGGAAATTCTCCCCTCTGCCCACCTTCTAATAGTGAGAGAGAAGGACTGCTATAGCCTCTGTTTTACAGTTGGCAAGACTGACACCTAAAAAGGACACACTATCTAATGGATATGAATCTGAGCAATCTGGCTCCAGACTCCAACTCTTAACCACTGTGGGATGCAGTATCTTTTCAACACGGCAGAACTTGTTCTACCATCGTGGTCATATTTCCATTAGAATATTAATGGACAGGTCTGTACAAACAGTGATTCGAAGAATCAGAACTTTTTAGAAACTTTAATCCATTATAATAACAGTGAAAATGGATATAGATTCACATCTATTTAAATGCCTTGCAAGTCTGTATAGAATTGGTTGATAACTTGGCATCTAAATTTGGAACATTCTAGAAACTTTCAATTCTGGTGCATTATGTCATCCACCAGATGAGGAAAAAACCCCAAAACCTTTAGGATGACCAATTCCTTTATGATCTTGTCCCTGCACTTCTATCCGGCTTCCCTTCTGTCAACAACTGCCCTCTTGTGCCTTGAACAGCAACCCTACAATCAAAGGCGGTCCATGCTGTCTCCATCCTCAGTGCCTTGTTGAAATGCCCTCCTTCCTCTTCTCTCACTCACCCGACTCACTCATCCTCATCTTGCTTTCTTTTCCCTTCCACTTTCATTGACATATAGTTGACATCCAGCACTGTATACATTTTAGGGTGTGCAGCCTAATGATTTGACTCACAGACGTCATGAGATGATTATCACAACAAAGTTTAGTGAACATCCATCATCTCCTACAGATTAAAAAAAAAAAGAAAAAATTTTTTTCTTGTGATGAGAACTCTTAGGATCTATTCTCTAAACAACATTCTTATATAACATACAGCTGCATTCATTATATTAATTGTGTTGTATGTTACACCTCCAGTACTGATGTATCTTATCACTGGAAGTTTGTACCTTCTGACCACCTTCATCGGATTCCCCCTCCTTCATCTTTCAAAGCTCAGGCAAATTACCTCCTCCAGGCCATGTCCCATCAAGGTTGAGTTAAGGGTCTGTCCTGGGTAGTGTCTCTTGTCACTTTTGGCTACTCTCAGAGCAATCTTCATGTGTCTTGCAATGGACCCGAGGGGGGCAGGTGGGGGGTTACCTGCCACACATGTGGGCTGGTGACCCTTAAAGGCAGCTCCAGGAAGAGTACCTTGTACATGGCGGGCACTCAATCAGTATTTGCTGAGCAAATGTGCCAGTTTATGTGGAGGATATAAAATTAATGTGGTCTGTATTCAAAAGTCAACTGATAATGTTAATCTTGGGTGACAGGATTAACCAGAAACTCCTTATTCCTCTTTTCTTTCCTTTTCCTTCCTTCCTTCCTCCCTTTCTTCCTTCCATCTTTCCTCCCTCACCTCCTGCTTCAACTCTCCCTCCCCTCTTTCTCTCTTCCTATTTTTTGTTACACTTGGTTGCTTTTCTTGGCAATGAGTATTTATTTTGCAATGAGCATTTATCACTTTTATAACTAAATATAGCAAACAAAGTATTTCCATGTTAGAAAAAAAATGAAGTATTGAAAATTAAGAAATAAACCCAGTAATACCCTGAACCAGAGCCATCTTCTGACTGACTGTTGAGTTTTCTGACCAAGATGGCTGAGCTGGGTTGGCAGAGACAGAGGGGTGATACTCTGGGAGTTTTCAGCTCGTCTGGTGTTTTCCCTGGAGTCCTGGGTCCACCCCATCTCTTGGGCCCTACGTGCTGAACTGGAGCATCCCAGACACAGAGGCAGGCACTTCTCTTAAAGACTGTGGTTCCATGTATCTTCTTTCACACGGCATTAAGACAGACACAGCAACCACCCTAACTATTCTGCCAGTTCTCTTCATTATGCTTGACAACTCCTTGGTGAGAGAATAGATTTCTCTTTTGTGAAGGCCACACGCATCCGTTGCTCCTCTGGGAAAAAAAAAGGCTTTGCACACATAACGAGCTAGATGGGCTTTGCCACCAGCAAAGCGAGAGCGCCCTTTCCAAGAGGCAACAACATGCCTCCCCTTGGGACCAAAGAGGCAGGACCAGCAATCACTTCTACAGCCAGAAACATCATGGAGGCAAAGAAGCAAAGAGATGGGTATTTTGAGCACCGTCCATGTGTTCGGCACTGCTAGGCAATTTCTCGCACCTAATCTGATGTTATCCTCTCGGATCTTTTTTTTAATTTAATTTTTATTTTACATTGGAGTATAGTTGATTTACAATGTTGTGTTAGTTTCAGGTGTAGAGCAAAGTGATTCAGTTTTACATATACATATAACCATTCTTTTTCAGATTCTTTTCCCATATAGGTTATTACAGAATATTGAGTAGAGCTCCCTGTGCTATACAGTAGGTCCTTGTTAATTATCTATTTTATATATAGTGATGTGTATACGTTAATCCTAATTTATTCCTCCCCCATGTTTACCCTTTGTTCATAAGTCTCAGATTTTCTTGAGGTAGAATTCTCTTAAATTTTTATGTGTGAAGAAACTCAAACACAAGGGAGTTAAGAAATTAACCTCCCTAAAGTCATATAACTAGTAAGCGAGAAGCTGGATTTTAAAGTAACCCATAGCCCACGTTGTAAAAGCAATCCAGCCCCCCAAAAAGGGGAGCCCGTGTCCTAATTCTGACTCAGAAAATGACTAGTTATGGGTTATTGGGATATATACTTTTAACTTTGATTATTTTAGATGTGAAGTAAAAAAAGAAAAAAATCTAGCACCCTGCTCTGGTTGTCACGGAGATAAACTGTTCAGTACCGCAAAGTCTTTCATAGGGGAACAGTGATAATTGAGATTTTTAACTTCCAAGAATTATATTCAAGGAGGGTTTCCACCTCTTTGACTTGTTCACAGTCTGTTTCTGAAAAAAAAAATTGGGGTGGCGGTCAGTGGATATTTACACTCATTTCCTGGTGTAGAAAATCTGAGTAGCAAGAGCACATTCCCAGACTTAAATCTCAGAGCTGTATTTCAGGACCCCCAATGGAGGCAAGTTTCTGTTTCCTGTGAGGTGTGTGCATAGTGTGTGTGAGAGAGAGAGAGAGAAAGAGAGAGAGTGTGTGTGTGTGTGTGTGCGCGTGCGCGCGTGTGAGAAAGAGAGAGAGAGAGGGAGGGAAGAGAGGGGGTGGGAGTGAGACAGAGAGTTCTCTAGAAGCTCTTTGAAGTGCCAGTCTATAGAGGTAAACATAAAACAGAGGCAAAGGACTGGAAAAAAAAAATTAGTTAGTCTCTAAAAGAAAACAGTCTTTAGAGAGGAATGAATTTCCTCTCTAAATTTGAATTCATCAAACCCCTCATCCCTGGCATACCATCTGCACCACTTATGAAGCATTGGGTACGTGTTAAGACACAGCCAGCGAACATTGTGTAGATTTTCAGATACTCAGAGAGGAGCTGTGGAAGTCGGGAAGCATGGAGAGCCGAGTGTTTACCCGGACTCAAGTTCTGGGAGTTGGGGCTCAATATGAGAGTGGGTTTTTGGGAGCTGCACTGTGCAGAGTCAAGCAAAATCCAGAAAATAGGGCCAGGAGTCAAGTTACATTGGAAACAGAGGGGTGGCCTTAATGTGGCCTCAGTTACGAGGATGGAGACAAGGAGATACAAGCAGGCACAGGACGAGGGACCAGATGATAGAGACAGGAACCCAGAGAAGGCATTAGGGAAAGTGGGTAGAAGATGGAGCAGCATTGGTTTCCCGATGTGCTCGAAATTAAGCCTGAAGTTTTTAATACATACAGTGCCTAAGCGTTAGCCCATGGGAGGGGGAGTGTGTCGAGAACACCAGGGTAATCAGAGAACATCAAACCTTTCCTTTTATAGAAGTGGAGGCAGAGAGTCAGAGAGGACAGACGATTCATGCGAGTGACACAGGAAACAAGAACACTGAAACCACAGCTCAAGTTGCTTGCTGTCTTCTTGGCTATTTTGATAAAAATAGCTACTGACTAGTGCACTGTTTTCAACTTAACTTCAAGACTCCCTCTTATCTTTTTTTTTTCATTGTTTGAATTAAATTAATTGATGATAGAAAAAAAGCAGGTGATTTCAGCAGTTCGTACGCTTCCTTGAATCAAGGAACCACTGTTTATACGGTGAGCACTGTTGCATGACTCTTTGCTGAAAAATAATCAGTGAACCAATTGTCAATATTAGGTGCTGATTATGTACAATAAAACGATGATAACTAAGTTAATGTCCAGTCTATATTATGTATTTCCAAACTTTTTGCTAAACTAACGAAGGAAATGGGAGAGGGAAATTTGAAAATAATTGACATGCAAAAATGACAATGAGACATATGATTTTCAGAAGGAAAAGGTTCATGGGAAAAGAGCTTATCCACGAGAGTCAAATGTCAGTGAAGAAGCTGCATATTGATGAGTAGAAATAGTAAAACGGGGGACAGGAGAAGAGAGATGATGAAATTAAGAGATTCCATTAAAAACTTGGAGATTTTCTTATGAACATGACTATGTAATCAATGCTTTCCTCCTCTTCTCCTGAAAAAGCAAACAAAAACAACTAGCAGGACTTTTTAAATGGTGCAAATTCAACTATCCATGGAATTTAGAAGTCAGGTAATCTGCAAGCTTCAAATACTTGTAGGGACTTTCAAAAGCCCAAGATTAGACAGAAGCAGAGGGAAGACGTGAAAATAAGGAGCTGAGAGAGTGTTGAGTGGAACTGTAAGAAGCAAATTCTAGGAAGAGCCATCAAGAATACTATGGCTGATAGTCAGACAGTGAAAGAGCCGTATCTCTTGTTTGCAACAATGGATGTGTTGTACCAGGATGAGGACAGCTGACGGCAGAAGACACGATGGAATCAATGTGGTTCAGACATGCAAAGGGGAATGGAAATACAAACTTACACAGAAAGATAATATTCACAGGGAGCAATCAGTCTTTGTGGGCGTGGAGAGACAAGCCCATTGTTGTGAAGCCTAGAAAACTATCCTGCTTCATCTCTACTTAGGGATATTCTGCTAACAGCTGGGTCATGAAAAGTCAACTTTTCAAGGATCAGTAATAAAAAAGATATTATAAATAAAAGTGTGGAAAAGATCTGCAAAGCTTTCCAACTGATGTAACAAAGGTACATTGAGATCAAACTTTTTACCATGATTTTTAAGAGCATGATAAGCATGCTTCTAAGAAGGAAGACCACAAAGTAGAAATTGAAGAACTTAGGGAGAATACCATGAAACAACTGAGGTTATAAAAATGTGTGGGCAGAACTCAAAAAAGAAATAGAAGAAAAATAAACCATTATAGAAATGAAAAGGAGGAGAGAATCAACACTGTGAAAAAGACAGAGGGGGCTTTCAGGGACCTAAAGAAATTCTTGAAGAAATAAAATTTGAATAAAATAAAATAGTAAATATTTTAAGCATTAGAGAGGAAACACCAGATATAAACGGTAAGCAAGGTAGATCTAACATAAATGTGATTAGAATCCCCAAAGAGGAATTGAGTAGAACAACTATGCACAGATATAATTTAAGTAAAATAAAAGATAGAAGTTTGCATACTGGAAACTAAATTTTTGGTGGTGAGCACGCTGTAGGGTGCACAGAAGTAGAAATATAATGTTGTACACATGAAACTTCTGTAACGTTATAAATTAATGTCATCTCAATAAAAAAAATTTTAAATAGAAAAAAAAAGAAGTCTGCATACTGAATGGCCATGCCGGGAACTAGTAGATACTGACTGAAAACAGTCAACATAAAAATATAATCCAGTAAAATTATTAAAAATAATAAAAAAGAAAACTTTGGGTAGCCAGGCAAAAACACTGTCACAAAAGAGGGGAAAAAATACCACAGAAAATTATGGTATTGAATGTTACATTCTGGTATCTTCAATACCAGAATACTTACGAGAAATACAAGAAAATAAATTATAAGCCAAAGATTTACATCAGGCCAAGCTCTCCTTCCCCTATAACGAATACAGAAACCAGTTTTGCATAAAACTCAGATAATAGTGTTCCCATAGACATGTGTTGGGGTAATTAAAGGGTGAATTTTATTCAACTAAGAGGTTACTGAGAAAACGACAGCAAAAGGACTCAGGGTAATGAGGAAAATATTTAACTGTATAAATAAGTTTAAAACGGTGGATCAGTGGGACAGGATAAAATGCAGCTATATGCCCAGACAAGGTGCAAATCTGGTGACTAACAAAAATGGGATAGGAAGAGGCAAAGAATGTGAGAGGTAGAGGAAGTTTGCTGGTTGCCTCATCTGTATTAGCCGGGAATCAAAGATACTTAAATCTCACAAACCAGGATATAGAAACATTAGCATACTTAAAAGTGCATAGCTAAGTACTGAGAAAGGTAACATTATTAACAGAATTTGGGTCATGGACGGTGAAGAGGAGCTACAGTCAAGGAAGAAACGTTCTCCTGATAACATATAAAGTTGCAATTATAATGGTAACCAACCTTTGACACGAAACATTTTTTTAATCTCTGTACATGTGACAGAAGCGCTGCTCACAGAGTGAGGGAAACACATAGGAAAAGACCTTTAAAAATCATAAACACATAAACATAAAGCAACAGGCAGACCTCAGGCTAAACGCCTCTATTATATTAATAAATATAAATGAGCTCGACATTTCTGTCAGTAGAAAAGATTTCAGGTTGGATCATAAAACCAACTCACCTCTATACTAGATAAAAGCAGCACTTCAGAAAGCATGAAGATCAAAGTATGGGTAGAGGTAGACATGTCAAATGCAATTGAAAAGGAAGCAGGATCACAAACTTCTAATATCAGACCAAGTGGAATTCAGGCCAGAATAAGAAAAGAAGGACGCTTTATAATGCTAACGTGTAAAATCACGATGAAAACATGTCACCCTTGCACTAAATAGCAGCGACGTTTACGAGAAAGATTAAAGGAGACACAAGGAGAAGCAAACGGAAGCAAACTAGTGGTAAGAAACCTTAGCTCTTCTCTTCCAGCCATGACAGATAAGTGCAGAACATTATGAATATAGAAGTTTTAAGTAATGTTATATGATAGATCGATACATAGCCTAACATCCTATCCTGACAATAGAAAATTCATACCTTTTAAAATGGCCCTGGCCTCTCATAAAAGTAGGCTACACATTGGGCCCCAAAGAAATCCTCCATCGATCCCCTAAACTAACAACAATACAAGCAATATTTTCTGATCAGAGTGCAGCAAAACTAGTGGTTAATAAAATTGTATAACTAAAAAGTCTTTAAACCTGAAAATAATTTTTAAAAGCCGTTATCTCTTGAATACTTCTATAAACCCTATAGTCCTTGGGTAAAAGATGAAATACACATGAAAACTATCAAGTGTCTAGATAGGCTCTGTCTAATATGGTTGACATCAGCCATAGGTGGCTGCTTAAAATTAAATTAAATTAAAAATTGAGTTTCTCTCTCACACACTCAAACCGCATTTTAACAGCTCAATAGCTACCAGAGGCTAGTAGCTATCACACTAGACAGGGCAGATACAGAAAACTTCCATTGCCACAGAATGTTCTATTGGATAGCACTGGTCTAAAATATAATTATAACAAAAACACTACCTATGATAATGTACAGGGAATAAAGTGCACAATAAAATCTTCATAACATTAAAAACATATGTCAAAAATGATGAAAAAAACACAAAAAGTTAGGAAAAGACCTTCAACATTGGCCTTTAATAATGATAAAGGCTATTAAAGGCTCATAAAGAATTTAACGAGTTAGAAAACAGAAAAAATGTAGCACCAATAAATAATTTCAAAAACTACTTATAAGAAAAATATATGAATTACTGGAAAAGCTACTTCTTACAGAGGGTAAAAACTCAATATAAAAAAATAAGAAACAAAAGGGAGTATACCAAAGGGACAGAGAAAATGAAAATTATTAGACCACTTCGCTCAATTCTGAAAACGATTTCAATACCTGGAAAGAATGGATAATTTTCCAGGAAAATGTAACTTACCAAAGCTGACACCAGATGAAATAGAGAAAAATCTAAAATGACTTATTTCCGTAGAAAAATCGGAGAGATAACAAAGAGGTAGGCAGCTTCACAGGGAAATGCTACCAAAACTAAAGAGCAGAGAATTTCAATGTTGTGGAAAGTATTGCAGAGCATTAAAAGAACTCTCCAGGGCTTCCCTGGTGGCGCAGTGGTTGAGAGTCCGCCTGCCGATGCAGGGGACATGGGTTCGTGCCCTGGTCCGGGAAGATCCCACATGCCGCGGAGCGGCTGGGCCCGTGAGCCACGGCCGCTGAGCCTGCGCGTCCGGAGCCTGTGCTCCGCAACGGGAGAGGCCACAACAGTGAGAGGCCCGCGTACCGCAAAAAAACAACAACAAAAGAAAAACCTCTCCAAATTATTTTTTCAAAGCAAGTATAATATTAATACCAAAATGTGATGAAATTTTTAAAAGCCTTATCAACAAACTTTATTTATGAATAGTAATTCCAAAACCATAAATAAAATATTAACAAATGGAATTCAGCAACACGTTAAAATAATTATAATCACGTTAGACCTAGCCTAGAATTCAAGGATGATTCAATAGTTGGAAATCTAACTTATCATATTAGTAGAAAAATCTTGTGGTTCTCTACATAGTCTCTCAAATGACATTTTTAAAAACTCAGTAACCATTCTTGATGAAAATAATCAATAAAGTTGGAATACATGGACACTACTTTAACATGATAAAGTATGTGTATCTCAGTTCAAACGCCAGCACTAGGGACATTCCCATTAAATATCAGAATCACAACCAGGTTGTCCACCAACATCATTATTATTTAATATTTCACTGTAGAATTAAATATGATATTTAACAAAAGAAAAAAATTCAGATTTAAAGATGGAACAGCAAATATAAAGCCACCATTTTATGCAGAAGACAATATAACTGAATACTTGGAAAACTAAAGTGAGCCAATTAATCAATTTTTAAAACTATAAGAGAATTACTAAAGTACAAAATTATATAGAAATCAATAACTCATACATATGAACAGCAGCCCATTAGAAGATAGAATGGAAGCAAAGACCTCTTTTATAATTGTAATCCAAAGAAAACATAGACAAAACTTAACACAAAATGTGCAAGATTGAGGTGGAGAAGACTTGTAAAACGTGAATAAAAGACTGCCTTATTCCATCTGGGCTGCTGTAATAGGACACCACAGAATGGGTGGCTTCTCAACAGACGTTTATTCCTCACAGTTCTGGAGAGGCTGGGAGCCCAAGATCAAGGCACCAGCAAGCAGACTTGGTGTCTGGTGAGGATGTCTGATGAGGACCCACTTCTTGGTTCATAGACGGTGTGTTCTTACTGTGTCCTCACCTGGAGGAAGGAGCAAAGCAGCTCTGCCTCATGACCTGATCTCCTCCCAAAGTCCCCACCGCTAAATAGCATCACATTGGGAGTTAGGGTTTCAACGTATGAGGTTTGGGAGGACACAAGCAATCAGTCCACAGCAAAGACACAAAAGAAGACATCTACGCTTAGACTTAGCAATTACACTTCTGGCCACTTATCTCACAGATGTCCCGGCAGATATTGAAAAGATGTATCACAAGAATTACAGCGCTGTCTGTAATTGCAGAAGATTGGAAATTAACAAAATATCTATGCATGGTGAGGTGGTTAGTAACACAGGGCATCTACTTTGACAAATACAAATAAAGGCACTTTCTATATATTGATACGGAAAGATGTCTGAGCTATAGTATTATCTGAAGTAGCAAGATGAAGAACAATGTGATTAGAGTTTTCCTTTT
The DNA here is from genome assembly GCF_059928025.1 of Delphinapterus leucas. Lineage (NCBI taxonomy): Eukaryota > Metazoa > Chordata > Mammalia > Artiodactyla > Monodontidae > Delphinapterus > Delphinapterus leucas. The sequence continues at coordinate 24,382,775 of NC_143130.1, forward strand.
GGTGTTAAGAAGGGAGAAAAGAATATATACTTACCTTTATTTGTATGCATTCCTACTTAGGAAGGAGACATCAGAAATCCACGACAATGATAAACTGTAGATGGGTAGTAGGCATTTGAAGGAGTCTTTTCACTGCATTCCTTTGAATATATTTTAACTTGTTTAAACTATGTGTGTGAATTACCTATTCAAACGTAAATATAAGATATTTAGAAGAAATACTCATGCAGATCATTTAGAGAATGGTGCATGTCAGCCTAAGCTAGCGTCTCCATCACTGCCTTAAATCAGAACTTGGAGCCTGACTGTGAGTGTTGCAGGGTGAAGGGGGTTGGAAGGCTGCTGATATACCCCCTATGAGGCTATGGAGAGTTTTTTTTCTGGAACCTGGCTTTAAATGAAAAACACTTGCTCTAATTTTCCAGTGTGCTCAAGTCAGTGAAATACTTAAACAAATGTCCCAACTGCTGTCGGCTGTCCCCCCAGAGTGGACAGAGTTTTCCTGGATGGCCCACTGGTTCCTGCAGACTGCAGAGCTCTTCAGAGATGGCAAGATTGAATGTGGAAAGACAAACTCAGTAGCACTGGTATTAGTGATTTTTCTTGTAAAGGACCATATTTTGATGTGATATCATTGAAGCTCTATGTTTAATGACTTCTGTGACATACTCTTATCAGGCAGATCCAACTGTATTGGGGCAAATTGATCACTGTGCTGTTTACTCCACATAAATTATCTTTAAGTTGTAGGGGGAGATACATCTATTTGGACATCTGTACTTAACTGATTGCGGACCGTAGTGGGCTGGCCAGTTCTGTCCTTCTTGCAGGTGCTGGGAAATGATAAGAGCTCAACCTATGTTAGAAGCAACAATCACACACAAGGGGTACAGCTTGTTTTTTTAAATATATGTCAACCAGAAGTTTAAAGGATGAGAATTGCAACCGTCCTTCCCTCCACCCTGAATATTAGTTTAATTTAGAATAACAAATATTTTAATGTGTACCAGGACCGTGCCACTTCCTTGCTTTGGAAAGGAATATGCACAGTTTGTGTGAACATTCACCCACCACCTGATCTACACCTGCCCAGGGCTCCTAAGAAAGTGTGTGAAAGATAGAAATCCATCTTCCTCTGTCAGTTTCAGAAGGTTGCTGCCACCTATAGGTGTCTGTGAGCATCTGCACATCAGTGACGTCTAAGAGTGAAGGGAGAGAAAAACCCAAGCCGAGGAGCAGAGAGGATAAAGAGGCATGATTATATGGAAGTTAAGGGCCACACAGAGGGCAAAGGAAGCCATCCTCTCTGCCTGTGACACAGCTCGTTCCAACCTTCACCTCTGTCATTTAGAATCCTTAGGGCACCCAAGGGCCTTTAGGTGACTGACATAAGGTAATCCACTTTACTAGACCCATGATGGGGAAAGGAGAAAACCAAAAGAAAAAAAAAAAAAAGCAAACTCTTGACTCAGAATCTTAGGGCTATATAAATTCTACTTTACAAAAGGAAACAACCACCACCCTGGGCTTGTCGGCTTAGCCTCTGTGGTGTATTTATATTCAAATGTATTTTTTTCAATTAGTTCTTTGAAAGTATTTGTTTCCTTTGCATATATTCTGTAAGTCCTAGAGTCATTAACTCTAGTAGGCGGAGAGGACTTTTGAAAGCAATCCAGTCTACACTTTAACTCCAAGTATGGAGGTTCCTCAAAAAAACCAAAAATAGAGTTGCAGTATGATCCAGCAATCCCACTCCTGGGCATATACCCAGACAAAACTATAATTCAAACAGATACACGCACCCCTACGTTCATAGCAGCACTATTTACAACAGCCAAGACATGGAAACAACCTAAATGTCCATTGACAGATCAATGGATAAACATGTGGTACATATATACACTATGGAATATTACTCAGCCATAAAAAAGAATGAAATAATGCCATTTGCAACAACATGGACGGACCTAGTGATTATCATACTAAGTGCAGTAAGTCAGAGAAAGACAAGTATCACATGATATCACTTATATGTGGAATCTAAAATATGATACAAATCAACATACCTGTGACACAAAAACAGATTCACAGACAGAGAGAACAGACTTGTGGTTGCCAAGGGGGATGGAGGGAGGAGGTGGGAAGGATTGGGAGTTTGGGATGAGCAGATGCCAACTATTGTATATAGGATGGATAAACCACAAGGTCCTACTCTATAGCACAGGGAACTGTTCAATAGCCTGTGACAAGCCATAATGGAAAAGACTATGAAAAAAATATATACAGATATGCATAACTTAGTCACTTTGCTATACAGAAGAAATTAATTCAACATTGTAAATCAACTATATTTCAATAAAATTTAAAAAATTAAAATCTATATCCTGAACATGTCTGTACACGATCACAGCCCTGCCCATCTTTCCAATTTCATCTTGAACCCCGTGCCATGTCTCTCATCACCCTCCAGCCACACAGGCCCCTTGATACTTTTCCTCCTCACTCGCTGTTTCTGCCTTGGGGTCTTTACCCTTCTCATCCTTGTACTTAGAACCCTCGTGTCCCAGCTCTTCCCATGGCTGCTTCTCACGCTTCAGCTTCACCATCATTATTGTTCCAGAGAGTAGCCCTTCTTACCTCCTCGTCATTGTCTATCAGATCATCCGATTTATTTCCTTCTGTTTTTGCTTTTCAAAGGGTTTTTTTGTTTTTAGTTATTTACTAGTACCTGCTCCCTTCACTAGAATATAAGCTCATCTTGTTCCCAATGATGTCATAAAACAAAATAGATGCTCAATACATATTCATTGAATGGATAACAAATGACTCTCTCTCAAAAGTTATTGAAAAACGCCAAACTACTCCTTTTTCGAAGTCCCCAGAAACTGATAACGAAAGAAGGAGAATCTAGAACTGTGTCCCTGGTGAACTCTGTCTCTCACTGAACTTTTCTGATGCCCGGCATCTTTCCAGGGCCGCCTGTTCTGTGCCACAGATTGCCCCTTCATTTGGTTTACTGTACGTCCCATGAGGAAAAAAAGAGATTTGCCTTTAAATAGTACAAAGTAGCCCTTCCAGTTAAATCAGGGTGAAATCATCTAACACAGTCTATTTGGTACCATTTCACTCCAAGGGACAATAAATACCAAATCTAATCACATGGACAGAGTGGTTTGTTGGCGACTCAAGCCATGTATATTCTCTAAATAAACTTGCAAAGCATCAGTGCCTCTAATTAAAGTCAGCACCCACTGTGGCCTCAATTTCCTTGAGATTTGTTCCTCCGAAAACCAAGAAAATCTCACTTGTTTTTTTCTGACCCAGAAATGTTGCTCAATGGCCTTGTCTGGTCATTAATGTATTCTATGAATCAACTCTTCTCTTCCGCTCCCTTTGTGAAAATTGTAGGCATTTTCCATACAGCATGAGCGCTGGGAAGAGAGCTTTACATGCAATTTGTCATTTCCTGACCATGTTATTTTGCATACCTGAACTTGATTCTCCTTGTTGTTGACAAAGCCTGGGTCATGACATCTCTTCTCCACATTATAAAGGACCAAAGGAAATAATACTATGTGGAAATGCATTTTGAAATCTGAGAAGACCAAATATAAACGACTCATTCTTGTTCTGTTTTACTTATAAGAGGACATCTAGAAAAATGACCCTGTGGTGTGGTTGAGAGCTCATTGGACCAGGAGACCTTGTGCATGGGGCTGACCTTGACTGAGACATAGCATCTTGACCTTGAAAATGAGGAACTTGGATGAATTCATCCTGCAGGTTTTTCCAGCTCTAATGTGTGAAGATTTGTTATTGCAAATAAGGCTTCAGATATTAAAATGCAGTGACAGTGTCTTCCTTCTTCTCTCAAACCTATCTACATTTTATTTATAGGCGAAAAGCCACATTCTGTGAAAGCCCATAGAATTGAAATGCTGAATACTTTTATATTTACTGTTAAATATTTATTTAGAGCTCACCATATGCCAGACACAATGATTCAAACTTTCATGATCCTGTAGCGCTTAAAAAGCACTTTTACTGTGTCTGCTGTGAGCCTCTCAAATGGCCTCTGATGGAAGGCAGGACAGCAATGACCAGGCCCATTTCACAGAGAGAGAAGAGGGAGGGGAGAGGAATTGTGAACTGCCCAGTTTCTCAGATCCCATTAGTGGGGTGCAAGTCAGGTCCCAAACTCTTGGATTTTTGAACTTACAGTAACTCCCCTACATGTGAACAAGTTCTGTTCCAAGAGCACATTTCTAAGTCCAATTTGTCTGTAAGTCCAACAAAGTTAGCCTAGGTACCCAACTAACACAATCAGCTATATAGTACTGTACTGTAATAGGTTTCCATTGTTACTGCTTGGCGCTTCTTAGGAGTACCAGCTACATCACTGCTGCTTTTACGCTTGCTTCCGGACATCCTGGGCTTGAAATAAAGATACTGCACTACTGTATTCTATACAGTACTGTACAGTAAAGTACACAAAAGCACAGCCACTTGTAGAGGATGCACACGGATGACAATGTACACCAGACACTTGAACTGACTTATGTGATTGGACATGCAAGCGCACGTTCGCATCTTTGAAAGTTCACAAGTTGAAAGTTCGTATGTAGGGGACTTGCTGTACGTTCTTTCAACTCGGGTATATGGTTATGGGACAGTTACGGGGTTCTCAAGCTGGCAACTGACTAAGACAGCTCCAGGACTTTGGCAGGACTTTGGCAGATAAAGCTCCCATAAATGGGATAGGGTTAGAAAATCAGAACCCTCAGACGTATCAAGAAAATGTAGTTTCTATAGTCTGTGAAGCTCCTCTTAGGAGGCCCCACTTCCCTTGCGTTGGTGTGATTCCATGATTTGAACATTGGATTCAGGTTTAACTTAGTCGTCGGGGAAAATTTCTAGATCTTTCAGTTTTATCCTTCCCTCTATTTGGCCCTAAGACAATGTCTGGGGCTTGAGAGAATCTGGTGGAGGGAAGAGAGCCTTGACCTAGTGTGGTCTTCAAGTGTGTTGCTGGGTTGTGCCCTTCCAGTTGGCCAAGTCCCATTCCAGGGTGTCCTGGTGGTATCTGTGGGGATGCCTGTGGTGGGTAAACTTGTGCACTATCCTTTTCCATTGTCAGCTCTGGGCAACCATGTCCTCCTGAGTGCACCTCCCTGCAGCAACCACAGGCCTTCCAGACACCTCTGAGTCGTGATTATTTCTCCTCCGCTTTGCACTGAAGGCTCTTGTCATTGCCCCGCTGAATCTAGCTCCAGCTAAAGAAATCACCTGACTCAAAGCTCACTGCAGCCTTCAGACCTGAAGCTCCATTTCCCCTGGTCACAGCCTCTGGGAGGGCACACAGCCATGGAGAGCCGGTGACCCATCACATTCTCGCGCCCTCTCTCTCAAAACTCAACAAAGGACTCAGAAACTATAGTCAGCATAGGCCAGGGGTTTGAGCCAAAAGATCTTCTATCAGGACCGGTACCATGGCAAGTCAAAGCCATATGTAAGCTTAAATGACATGGGAACAAGAAAATCATAAATCGTCATAATGATCATGGCTACTATTTATCGAAGTGCTCATCGTGGTGGGTACTATGTGAAGTGTTTTACATGTATTATTTGTTTAATTTTTCTAACTCCCACCAAGATATAGATAGATAGATATAGACCTATCTATATCTTATATCTAAATCAATCCATCTATCCTTCCATCATATCTATCTATCTATCTATCTATCTACCTACCTATCTATCCATCTGTCTATCTAAAAATATACTCCAGTGGTTTTTAACTGGGGGCAATTTTGTCCCCCAGGGATATTTGCAATACCTATCTGGAGACATTTTTGGCCTCGAGTGGGTAGACACCAGAGATGCTGCGAAACATCCTATAATGCACAGGACAGTCACCTCAAGAAAGAATTATCTAGTCCAAAATGTCAATAATGCCAAGACTGAGAAACCCTCATCTCCCCACGTGTAGAAGCTGGTTTCATAAATGGGAGGGTTTCTAGATATAATAATAATAATAGCTAACTTTGAGGGAGGACCATTTCCACATACTCCCTTATTATCATCCCCATCTTACAGTGGAGGAAACTGAGTCTTAGAGCATAATTTACTCAACTGACACATTTAGTAAATGACACAGCTGAAATGTAGACCAATTAAACAGCTGAGTCTAGGTTCCTAACCATTCCGTCGTACTGGTCTTTAATACTAGTTTCATTGCAGTTTTTTTCATCGTGTTGGTCTGATAAGCCTAATCTTTTTTGACTGAAGAAAGCATGCGTGGCTGAAGGGGGTGTGTGCTGCACCAAGCAGAACCTTCTTGCAAGTAAAACGAAAATGACTTTGCAACAACTGGGGGAAAGAGAGATTATAAACAAATAAAAGTGTCTGGTTCACTCCAGTGCACTGATTTACGGGCAGCAGTAGAGTCCCTCTGAGAAAGAAAATTATAGGATGATTCATATTTGGCATCAAATACTCTGCCTCTAGCTGAGGAAACTGGCAGGTTCTCACCTTCTCATATAAATATTTAAGAGCACCACACTGTCATTTATTAGGTTTTCTGAAGACTCCAAGTGTGAGCGTCTTGTCCAGAATGCTGACTTTCTAAGGATGCTTTATCTGATCATCTGGAACTTAAAAAAGAATTGCTTTTGGGCCATTGGGGGATTTCAGAACCACTTCTGGGAGCCATTTCTCTTTTGTAAGATTGAGACCACCTTCGCCATCATTGCTGGTCTGCTCTGTGTAGCAACTGGTATTGAGGGCCTTTCCTGGCACATGGGATGTGAGTCATCTTCCTTTTATACAAATGTGGAAAACAACGTCGAGACTCCCCTTTTGCTGTCGGCACAAAGTCAAGTTGAGTTCTCCTGGCCCACTGAGGACTGTAATCCCAGACCTGGGTATCCCATGAGGGAGGAAGTAAGGTCTAGAGATGGGTAATGCCAGCCAGAAGAGAGAGCCTCTCATATTCATTGAAAAATATTAATTGGTCTCAGTTCATTCCCCCAGGGACCACTGGAAATAGTCTCATTGTGACTTTGAAGGACAGAGAATGACCCCAGGAACTGAACCCCTAGGAGACTCAGACATCCTTGCAAGTGATGTTGGCTGGGTCCCTGGGCATAAATGGAGCTGTGATCGGAGGTGAAGAATCTGGGAGTGTGTGTAGGGGAGGAGGGCAAAGAGCTGGGAAGGTCAGATAGAATCTGGAAAAAAGATCAAAATAAGGAATGGAAAATAAATACTATAGAATGGATAACAAACCAGGACCTACTATATAGCACAGGGAACTCTACTCAATATTCTGTAATACCTATATGGGAAAAGAATCTGAAAATAAATAAATAAAAATGAATATATATATATGAATATATATATGAATATACCTATGAATATATGTATGAATATATCTATAACTGATTCACTTTGTTATACCTGAAACTAACACAACACTGTAAATCAACTATATTCCAATAAAATTTAAAAAAAAAGAACGACTTAAGATTCCATATCATTCCTTATTCAAACTTTTTGAAGACTGCAGAAATGAGATTCATCAACTCTTTTCCTTAAAAAACAAAAACAAAAAAACCTTTGGGACTTCCCTGGTGGTGCAGTGGTTAAGAATCCGCCTGTCAATGCAGGGGACAGGGGTTTGATCCCTGGCCTGGGAAGATCCCACATGCCGCGGAGCAACTAAGCCCGTGCGCCACAACTACTGAAGCCTGCTCACCTAGAGCCCGTGCTCCGTAACAAGAGAAGCCACCACAATGAGAAGCCGGCACACCGCAACAAAGGGTAGCCCCCGCTCACCGCAACTAGAGAAAGCCCGCGCGCATCAGTGAAGACCCAGCGCAGCCAAAAATAAATAATTAATTAATTAGTTAATTTTAAAAATAGCCCTTTACCTCCCAAGCCTACTGAGAGGGGAGGGACAACCCTCTCCTCCAAGGGGAAACCAGTTCGATTTATTGCTGTTTCATGGAAGCAGCTTGATCCACCAGGGATGAGCCAAAGTGGGGCTTTTGTTTAACATTAATGGCTGAGGTTGGCTCTTAAAAGCCTGTCATTTAAATGAACAAAGGAGCAATTGCTTCCTGACAGCAGTGGTGGGAAAATGGAAGCCTGGGCTTTGATGTTTCACCCACAAATCTCCACTCATCTACTTACTCCACTTTATCCCTTGACCTGTCTGTTTAATCATTTCACCTCCTTTCTGCAAAGAATTACTGCTGTCTCTAGCACACGCGGTGATCTTCCTGCTTCGTGATTTCAAGTACCCCTTTGACAAGAGGTCACTAACTATTGCTCATCCATCCTTTCTGCAATAAATTATATGGGTTCTTCCCTTCGGGTGTGGGCTAACAGGTGAATGGAGATTAGGGCAAAGGGTTGGACTGGTCACTGTCTGGAAGAGGGAAGCCTGTGGCTCCCCCTTCACCACCTGGAGGTCAAGTCCAGCTTCCAAATCACCCATCCGAACCACTCCCACGGTGCCTGGATAAAAGCAGAATCACCATATTATACTAAAGCACCACTGTTGCTCTGAAAATACTAAGGACCATCTCTGTAAGCAGATAGGTTCAGGGGTCCCCAGGAGAAAGAGAACCAGCTTTCTTAGACCATTTTGGTCTAAGCCATTTTGTGATCTAAGCCTGGCCACAGTGCTTGCCCTTGAACAAGTCTTCTTCATCAATGTTCTTAAAGGAAACAAGGGAATGCAGGAACAAAGGAAAAGCAGTCGAAAACAATAGTTCAGCAATAAAAACAGAGTCCTAGTTCCTCCTCAAGGGATACACCTCATAATATATCTTTGAGTTCTGCAGGGACTAAGGTCCCCACCAGGTGGAGGATGGAATGATGACGTTGACTCTCCTGACTTCAATCAACTAAGGCTTGGACTCTGTCAACCTCTGCGCCAATTCTATGCTGAATTCTCCTCTGCTCCAGCCCCTTCATGAATATGCATGTACCCTTAGCTTAAAACTTCCCCAGTTTTGCTGTTGAGGAGACACTGCTTTGGGAAAGATCCTGGTATTCTCCTCGCTTGCTGTAAGTCATAAATCCTTCCTCCACCTGATCTTCGGCTTGGTTGTGTCTATCAGCTGGACATCCACCAAGAGGCGAACCTAGTTTTCAGGTAGCATGTTGGATAAAGAATATACCATCACTGCAGAGTATTCCTTTGTTTTACTGTATTTGAGGGAGGAAAGGGACTTAGTTTTCCCAGTGGTCCCAACTTTGGAAGCAGCAAGAGAAAAGTGAGAAGTCTACAGATTCTGTTGGACTCGCTCAGAACTACTTTTAACCCAGGAGACATCTGTATCTCCCCCCAAGACCTGCGAAATCCCAACACTGGTCGAGACAGTCCTGGTCCGAAATCTCTAAAAAAAAAAATTGTCTCGGACGAAGTGAGAGAGTGGCATGGACATATATACACTACCAAATGTAAAATAGATAGCTAGTGGGAAGCAGCCGCATAGCACAGGGGGATCAGCTCGGTGCTTTGTGACCACCTAGACGGGTGGGATAGGGAGGGTGGGAAGGAGATGCAAGAGGGAGGGGATATGGGGATATATGTATACATATAGCTGATTCACTTTGTTATACAGCAGAAACGAACACACCATTGTAAAGCAATTATACTCCAATAAAGATGTTAAAAAAAAAAAAAAAGATTGTCTCTTTCTCTGTTCCAAACTTCACTTTTATTTCCCCCAAGAAGTATACAATGAGGCTTAGGAGGCAGTACAGTGCAGGGACTAAGAATGTGGAACCTGCTGTCCGATTGAAGGGATTTGTATCATATTTCAGACACTTGCTGGTAGTGGGAACTTGAGAAAGTTTAAGCTCCAGTTCCCTTATCTGTAAAATGGTGATAATAACTTTAACATAGTAGTATTCTTCTGAGGCCTAGAGTAGCCCACAGACTTGGTATTGTGCCTGGTACATAATAAATTTTTGATAAATGTCAGCATTGTTAGAATTATTATTGCCTCTAACTACTACTATTAGCAGTATGTACGCTATGGAATTCAAGTTAGATGAGTCACCAATGCCATCCTACATTGCAAATTGCCTAACCGTGGCCTTCCACAAGGAAAATACTTAATAAACATTCTGAATTTGGAAGGAAAGGTGAAAGAGAAGGAGAGAGAAGTCACAAAACACTCAATAAACATTGATTAAGTGGCTGGCAAGGCGGGGACTTTCACATAAAAGAATCTGTCAACCCTTGTCACTCCCTGCCCCTTTCTGAGGGCCTAACCATGAGTGGTCCCGTGGGCACAGTCAAAGGCCTGTAACAGGAAAGAGCATGGAACATGCAAAGGATGGACAGGAGCTCAGAGGCAGAGCACATAGAGTAAGGATGGGCAGTAAGCCTGCGAGACAGGCAGGGCAAAGCCATGCAGGAAGTTTTAGGTCATGGTGAGGACTTTGGTCCTTATCCTAAGAGCAATAAAGCCACAAAAGAATTTTAACCAAGGAGTGTTATATGATTACATTTGTATTTTGAGAAGACTACTCTTGAGAGCAATTTGGGTGGGACTAGAGTAAAAGAAGGTGATAGATCCGTTAGTAGACCACTGCAGCTGTCGAGGCAAGAAATGGATTCGCTGGGACCTGGGTTGGGGTGGATGAAGTAGAAAAAAGTAATCTGGAGTCAAAATCAAGAGGACATGTTTATGAATTAATGGAGGAAGGGGTTGAAAAAAAGGATGGTCTCAACTCTGACTCCTAGCGTTGACTAGTAGGACTGTATGGTTGGCAGGGCCATACCTGAGTCCATTTTGAGATGCTCTTGAGATATTAGAAATATTAACTAGAATGCTGGCTATGCCAATCGGGGGCTCAAAAGACAGGTTAGGGCTGAATTCAGAAGTCATTAGATGGTAATAAGAATTTTGCAGCATTAGCCAAAGTAAATGAGAAGTTAAGGATATTTTAAGGTCAACGATTCTTGAGTGTGTACAAATGCTGAGGGGAACGAGAGAGAACACTGGAAGATTCAGGAGGAAGAAAGAATAATTAATTGCGTAAGGAATTCCATCAATTTGTCTGTGTTTTGAAAGAATTTATACCTTTCATACTTCAAAAAGGATTCAAAATAACATAATATTTCAAAATACAACAAACAAAACAAAAAAGGACCAATGGCTGGGACTGATTCTTTTTTAATATTGAAAATCACTATCAGAAGATGGTCATGCATTCAGAGGTCTGGGGTTAGTTGACCTGTCAGGATGACTGAAATTAACGAAAATCCTCAATGGGATCAAATCGACCCAAAACTCGATTTTGTAAATGAAAGTTTATTGGCGCACGAACATGCCCATTCACTTATGGATTGTCAATGGCTGTTTTCCCACTACAATGGCACAGTTGAACTGAGATTGTATGGCCTGTGAAAACCTAACCTATTTACTATCTGTGCCTTCATAGAAAAAGTCTGTCCATCCCTGCAATAAGAGGACTGGATCTTCTCACTAGAAGAGAAGTCCGAAGGCCGGACAATCTCCAGGATGGTTGCCTCAGGGGATCAACCACGTCATTCCTGCACTAGTTTCTTCCCATTTCTCTGCTCTTCCCTTCTCAGTGTGTGAGTTTCCTCCTGAGGCTGGGGCTTGTCATGGTTGCAAAAGGACTAGGGCAACATGGTTTCCACAAATAGGTGAGACAGTGAAACCTCGTCACCAATCATGGAATCTAATTGTTTTTTCCTCTCGTTCTGATTGAACCTACCTGGATGGCATACTCCCCTGGATTGATTAGGGTCACAAAGGAAATGATGCAACACAGATGGCGGAGTAATGGGATGGTGTGGGGAGGTGGGAGGTTGAGGGAGTTTATTTTCCCGGTGGGTAACGTCACCTTCCTCTGAAGAACAAAGTTGTGCAAGGCAGGTGGGCTCAATTCAAGAGAATTAGAATTCTCCTAGGAGCAAAAATGGAGAAAATGGATACTAGGTAGACAACCTACAAACATGAATCACCATCACTGCTTCCTGCATTTGAGTAGCACATTTATTCAGTGCTTCCTAGCCAAGACATATGATAATAATAATGATAATGATGTTTTTAATTTTATGACAAAGGAAAGCATCTGATTCTATCTACATAAGTTCTTCTGCAAAAACAGTCTTTCTCCCAGCAGCTCCAATAGCATGTGTTAGAGGCTCAGACTGAAAAGAGGTGGAAGAGACAGATCCCCTAAGCCCTCCTTTCTGGAACAGGACTCTGTGGGGAGAGAGAGAGGGAGAAAGCAGGAGTCAGGCGAAAAGATTTTTAGATGTGAGGTATTCAAAGGTGCTTGAAAGTGAAGGAGAAGAAACGGAGAAAAGGAGACATTGATGATAAAGAAAGGAGAAGCAGATAAAAGTGTTACCGGGGAGCTTAACGTAATCCACATAGCAGGCCTGTGATCTGCAAATATCAGTTAGAAAAGGAAGCAGAAGCTGGGAGGGGAAACTGACATACCCCTGTTTTCCATTGTTCAAGTCACATCCTTCCGTGCTCTTAACTCATACCTTCATGGAGAAGATTCTTCTTTTAGAAGTTCTCCCAGTGTGGTTTTGGTGTCCAACCTTGTCCCCTCAGGCTTGGACTTCTGTATATTTCTACATAAACACTCACTTCATCTCCACAAGGAAGGCATATTTCTCCCCGTGGGCATGTTCATGGGAAAAGATTTCCATGCAGGGCCTTGGAGACTTTGTCCCATCATACTTTCTTGTTAGCTTGAAACAACTTCATCAGTTTTCCTTTCAAAAAATCATTTCCTTATTTCTTTCCTCATTTTAATTCGGAAGACAAGCAAGTCCCCACCCAGCAGAGTACGATAGAAGTCTTAGTGACAAAAAGAGATTTAGAGAGACTTAGAATGTGTGACTTGTGCAAGATTCTTTTTTTTTTTTCCATTGAAATATAGTTGGTTTACAATGTTGTGTTAGTTTCAGGTGTACAGCAAAGAGATTCCGTTATATGTACATATATATATATTTTTCAGATTCTTTTCCCTTATAGGTTATTACAAAATGAGTATAGTTCCCTGTGCTATACAGTAGCTTCTTGTTGCTTATCTATTTTATATATAGGATTGTCAATATATTAATCCCAAACTCCTAATTTATCCCTCCCCCCACAGAGATTCTTAATAAATTGGAATTTGCCCAGTGGGTGGCTTAAATGAGGGATTTCCTTAAGTTCCCCCTATGGTCACTCCCTGGAGTGTACTTTGAGATACATTTGTAATACTAATTGAGTACCTTCTCTAAACCTTGCATTTCACATACCTTGTGGAATTTAGTCCTCACGATAACCTTGCAAATATAGCTTATTAACCCATTTTATAGGCAAGGAATGAGGTTCCCAGAAATGAATTTCCCACACTCAGAACTGGAATTTGAATGTAGGTCTATTTACATTACAGACAATTTCCACTGTCTCCCTGCCACACTTTCTTACATAAGATGTATATTCCTGCCAAGTTAATTGTGTATCAACATTCAAATACACTGTTTACACCAAGAGGAGTTTGTTATTTTAAGAATTTCTGGTAGAGTTCTTTTTTATGTGTGACAGAAAAGATACACCTAGATTTGTCCACGTTGATTTCACAAATGTGCAACCAATCTATTTGTGGCCTTCTCTGTTCTGATTTTCTTGTAGCTGAACACTTATTTCCTGAAGACTTCTCTGTTCGCCAGTTAAAAGTATCAAGAGTCTGCCCTATATCATCCTTAATTAGCTGAGAAAGCCACTGTTGAAACTGCTTACTGCTCACCTTTTACCCAGAACCAAACTAGGAAAAACAGAAATGTACTGTTCTTTCTGCTTTTCAAAGGGACCCATTAATCATGCAGAAATCTATTACAAAGCTTCTTATTGAGCAGTTTTGCAAATTATAATAACGGTCAGCCCTCTGTATCCGCGAGTTCTGCATTTGCATACTGACACAACCACAGATCAAAAATACTGGGGAAAAAAAATTCTAGAAACTTCCAAAAAGCAAAGCTTAAATTTGCCACGCAACTATTTATATAGAATTTACATTGTATTAGGTATTGTAAGTATTGTAGAGATGATTTAAAGTACACAGGAACATGTTCATATGTTATATGCAAATACTGTAAGGGACCTGAGCATCCTCAGATTTGGTATCTGCTGAGGTCCTGAGAATACTGAGGGACGACTCTAATAACATTGCTTAAGAATTAGATTTTGGTAACAATGGTTTGTAAGCCTAAACGTCTTTGAAAATGCAGGGAGATGTCATTTAAGCCTTTATTATGAGAATAGGTGAGAGTGAGGGATTCATTACTGGCTAATATTTTGCCAGCCCTATATGTAAAGCACTGCAGCTTAAGACATAGAATATTAAATCTACCACAGATACACTATTGATACATAAGGAAAAACTCTTTTAACAGCTATATGCCATTTTATTTTTACAATAGTCTCACCAATGTGGCTTTAACAAAATTGATGCCATAATACCTCCCCTAAATTGGTTGTTACTGATAATGACGGAATAATTTGGAAGTAAATAGTCTCTGGCAAAACTGAATATGGCTATTTATTTCAGAGTTGATTAATTAATAATTGTGAACTAATGCTAAATGCCTCATGTGTTGTGTTTGCCTCTTTGCCAAAAGATATTGGTGCCTTATTTTGTTGCCAGTGCTAATTGCTAATTACTGCTCTGGGACCCTGGAAATTGACTGAGGCACAAAAGTTGGCTAGCAGCTTGCTTTCCTAAACGCTTTGCAGGATGGGAAAAAAAAAAAAAAAAAAAAAAAACCCTCCAGGCCCTGGAGTCTCACTTCCAAGATCTTGTGCTTTATGCAGAATGTTTGGGCCCTGGGGCTAAGGTTTGGAAAGCTGCAGGAAAAGTGCACAAGAAAACTATTCATAGCTAAAGCTTTGGGGAATGTTTTCATGGGCTGAGTCTTAAATAAACTGAAGTCGTTTTTAATTGAATGCACTAGTAGTCTGCTTCAAAGAGGAATTTCACCAGGGTGTGGTTAATACCCCATTTGCTGGTTTCCTCGTTGTGGAATATTTTGACTACTGGGACCTAATTGCACCCTAAGGCTTGGAACAGCTCCAAACAAAGAGTGACATTTTCCAATGGTTCAGGGAAATAAATGAACTTCCATAGCTCTTTTACTCTTTGTGGCCAGAACTGGAGACTGCGTATTTACTGAAGGGCACACAAACTCACCTGATTTATTGCTTGACCCTTGACGAAAGTGTTGATATTTGCGTGGTGAGACCTGGGTGATAGCATATTTTGAAAATTTTTTTCCAGGGTGTGAAGTATATATGTTAGTTTTAAATTTCTTTGCAATTAGAAGTGTTTTGACTGGCTGCATTTTTAAAGCCTAAGAATGCACAACCTCTGCAACGTATAGAGCTCTAAATTTAATTATTATCATTCTTACAGGTAATATTTAGAAAAATTAACACTAAGCACTTTGTGGCCATTTCAATGAGTTTCTTCCACATTCTTCTGACAGACTGACTGGCTCATTAAAATAGAACTACAAATCCCCCATGGAAGAAACACAAGGGGTATTTGTTTAATTCTTTGATCCAGGACTAGAGCCAGGTAATTGAACAGGGGGTTGTCTAACCTATTGTGAAAGGTTTCCAGGAACAAATATTTCATCCCCTGGTAGCCTGTTTCAGTGTCAAATCCAGAAGTTCTCAGCCACGTCTTATTCAAATCCTTCTTGCGTCGTCAAAAGCTCTGCTCTCTGTGGCTACTGAGAACGGTTGGGAAACAGCCTATGTATCATAGTCTTTCAGATTCCTAATGATAGTCATTAAATTTTCCTTCAGCTCTCTTCTCACCAAGCTAATTAACCCAATTCTTTGAATCTTTCCTTATAAGACTCCACACAGCCATCCAGCCTCGTTTACATAGCGATTCAGTTCTAGAGCTCAAATTTTTTCAAGGGTACTTACTGGGTATTTGGCTGTGAGACATTTGAAAGGGTCTCAAGGAATTCCAACTAAGGGTATCCTCTGTGATGACTTAATAAATCCATGTTAGCAACCAGGTACTGAGATCTGCCAGATACCCCTTATTCCAGGCAAAGTTATCAGGGGCTTATGTTTTACAGTGGACAGAGCTTCTCTTTGTGGAGTTTAAATATTATCAAGGAGTTTACATTCTCAACGGATGAAGTCATTTCAGCCTACCTTCACTGTACTGTCATCATTAACGTTGGTTGCTCTTCCGAAAGTAGCTTCCTTTCAAAACTGATTTATCAAGAAGAGTCCGTTGGTTGAGGGAGCTGACAAAATAATTCACATCAGAAGAACCTGAATTAGGAAGAGGTCAGATGGCAATGGCCTGGGTTTAGTATCTGTCCACCGTCACAGACTAAAAACGTGAGGCCTCTGTCACATCCGTGGTGCTTATCTTAATAATGCTCCACATAGCACTTGGCCACCCCATGCTACTCTTTATTTCACTTTTTAAGACCGGCATAGCCATTGCAATAACACCATAAACTTCTGTCTTGTCATTACACAAACATTAAATGTGCATTTGAAATTAGTGAGCAAATGCAGATAAACTAAAAGAAGGGAAGGAAAAAATCATCCTAAGTGTAAATGGTCTAAACAGCCCAATTAAAATGCAGAGATTGGGCTTCCCTGGTGGTGCAGTGGTTAAGAATCTGCCTGCCAATGCAGGGGACACAGGTTCGAGCCCTAGTCCAGGAAGATCCTACATGCCACGGAGCAACAAAGCCCATGTGCCACAACTACTGAGCCTATGCTCTACAGCCGTGAGCCACAGCTACTGAAGGCCACGTGCCACAACTACTGAAGCACGCGTGCCTAGAGCCCATGCTCTGCAGCAAGAGAAGCCACCGCAATGAGAAGCCTGTGCACCGCAGTGAAGAGTAGCCACCTGCTCGCCGCAACTAGAGAAAAGCCTGCGTGCAGCAATAAAGACCCAGTGCAGCCAAAAATAAAATAAATTAATTAAAATGCAGAGATTTTTCAAACTAGATAAAATAACAAGATCCAACATAGGGTATCTATAAGAAATAGATATAGATACTTTAAATACAAAGATATCTATGGGTTAAAACTTAAAGGATGGAAAAGATATACCGTGCAAACAGTAATCTTAAGAAAGGTGGAATTGCTTTATCAATATCAGATGGCAAAGACTTAAAACAAGTAATGTTACTAGGACTAAAGACGTATATTTTATAATGATAAATAAATGAATGAATCAAGAAGATGTAATGACACTAACTTTGCATGCACTGTAAAAAATCTTTCAAACATATGAAGCAAACACTGATTATACAAAAAGTAAAGATAAATGAATCATTTTAACATTTTTTCTCTTTAGATTTTCATCTTTTTGTCCAACTTGATTTATAAGAGCTTTTTACTTATAATTCTGTAAGAAAGTTAAAACAATTTATCTGTTATATATGTATTATCAACATTCCCAGTTTGCTACATGTCATTTTATTTTGTGTGTTATGTAGTCATTGTTAATCTTTCCTTTATAGTTGTTGGTTTTGGTATCATGCTTAGAACATACATTCTTATCCTGATATTACAGATGTAACTACCATCACAGTGTCATTTTCTTCTAGAAGTTTTTGATTCCATTTAATTTTTCTTCTTAAATATTTAAGCTTTTTGGAATTTAAACACTTCTTAATTTCATGTAATTTTTACTTTTAAGTATTTAATTATTTTGACATTTTGCCTTCAGAATATAGTGTGTGATAGTAATCTAACTTTACTTTCTATTAATCATTTTCCCATCACTGTTGGAAACCTGTCTTTTCCCAGTTTTCTTTACAAGTTTAGATGGAATGACTTTTCTTTCTCCCCCCTGCCTTTTCTGTCAAATAGTCACTGAGCAGCTATTACACACCAGGTAGTATGCTTAGCACTGGGGACTGGAAAAAAGAAAAAAGGGTGGAAAAACCAAATACGTTGTCTTTGAGCTTATGGTCTTTTAGAAAGCGTAGGGGCAAATAGTAGTGGTATGAACAAAATGCTGTACAATCAAGATGAAGGAATGACACTTTGTTTCATGACCACCCATCAGATATATAATGAGCTCTAAGCTCTGTTCATGTTATAAACATGACCAGACCTTTTAGGACTAGACAATCGAGTGGAAGATTTTTTTTTTAAATGCTTACATTTTTATAGTAATGTTTTGCGTCCAAGAAAATCCTTCTCTTCTGTAGTAACGACCTCTTTTAGGTGCACTATTAGCCCTCGGGTCTTAGAGCCTCATGCACTCACAACCTGATTTCAATGTCATCTGAAAACATTTCTCTCTGGTGGCCTCCATTTTCCCTCCTCATACGTCTCTTACTGGCCTCACAATTGCGGACTTATTTTATTCACCACACAATGTCTTTGCCCTCCTGCCATCTGTAATTTATGCCTTACACATGCTGCTCCCTGGTATTATTTAATTCTGCTTTAAAAAATGACAAGAGTTTTGTGAACCACTTGGTAGGAATCCCCCCATTAAAAATATTGTTATGCATAACGGTGTTTAGAAAAAAGCCCCAGCAGCGAATTTCAGTTTTGTAAGATAATGCTCTTTATAGCACAAGCCAGCTGGTGGTTACAGTTATCATTAATATTATAAAATAAAGATAACAGGAGCCCCGGGGAAAGAAGAATGACCTCCTAAGAGAAGGCTAGGGTTTCTAATCCAGGTCTGAACCTTCCATTCAGCTACACAAAAGGAAGCAGCAACATTGCCAGGGTCAGATGTGGGTTTTCACCTCCCCCCGCAGCAGGATCTCCGAAGTGCTAAAATGTGCAGGCTGTATTGGACGACCATCGACCTCTCTTTTCTTCAATATCATTTTTCAGCAGAGCACACATTGGTCATTAAAACATCAAGAGTGTCCTGAGGGCTTCCCTGGTGGAGCAGTGGTTGAGAGTCCGCCTGCCGATGCAGGGGACATGGGTTCGTGCCCCGGTCCGGGAAGATCCCACATGCCGCGGAGCGGCTGGGCCCGAGAGCCATGTCCCCTGAGCCTGCGCGTCCGGAGCCTGTGCTCCGCAACGGGAGAGGCCACAGCAGTGAGAGGCCCGCGTACCACACACACACACACACACACACACACACACACACACACACACAAAAGCGTGTCCTGAGAAGTGCAGAGAAATGGTAGCTTTGATTTTGTTTTCTCCTTGGCGCTCTTGCACCAGCATGCTAATTTTAATTTCCTGATCACAATGTCTTTCCTGGGTAATCTGGGTGACATGGAATAGAGCACAATGTGGAAGATACTACCTCACTAACCACCACAGCCCATTCCTCTCCTTTCTGGACACGCGGTTAATCCACACTCTCCATCTGTCTGCCATGACGCTGAGTTCTAGCCGGTGGAAAGCCAGCAATAGGCTCTGTTTCCAGGCTGGGGACCCATAAAACCTGCCGATGTTTGATATTCGCAGCTCTTTTTCCTCTCACCAGCTTGACCCAACTACAGAAACGTTGGAAGCCTTTGCTCAGTACAATCGACATGAGATTGAGGGAGACTGGGTCTCCAATACTTGGAGGACAGCTGCTGTTCTGGGCTAAATTGTGTGCCCCCAAAATTCATATGTTAAAGTCCCAACCCCTCTGGTACGTCATATTGTGACCTCACTTGGAGATAGGGGCAATCAAGTTATGGTGAAGTCATTAGCGTCGGTCCTAACCCAATGTGACTGGTGTTTACAAACAGTGGAAACTGGACACACACACAGCGCGGAAGATGACGTCAAGATGCAGGGAGAATAGGCCTCCACAGAGCCTCCCCTCAGAGTCCCCAGGAGGAACCAATCCTGCTGGCACCTCCATTTTGGTCTCTGACCCTTAGAACTGGGAGACTGTACATTTCTGTTTAAGTCGCCCAGTTTGTGGTATTTGGTTAAGCAGCCCAAGCCAACTCATCCAGCCGCCCACCTAGCATGTACACTCATTTTGGAATTCATTGAAGTGAGAAATAAATATTCTCTTTTGGGTTTGTTTGTTTGTTACAGAAGTCAGCTTTATCTTAACTGAGAGATGAGAAGAATACACTGTATGTCACCGTCCGCATCTTACGCCCGTTTTAAGCTCTGATCTTCCCCAGGAATCTGACGCAAGCCCTCTGGGGACAGTCCTGAAGACAAGGTGCAAAGGAAGAGTGTAGTAGAGGTAGGGACGTCGGTGTGAGGGTGGACTCGTGCCAAGCCTGAGGCTGGGAGGGCAGCTGTGAGCACAGATCTGAGGGCTGGTCCCCAAGCAGGCGAGTGCAGGAGTTCAGAGCAGAGCACCTAGGCAGCACTGAAGGGTGTGCACGGACACCCATTGCGAGAGAGCTGGCCCTGTGCTTGACAAGCTTCATAGCTTACAAGAAACTCTCCAGCCAGGACATCAACCTCTTCCCAGTTTGCAAAGTGTTCATTGATAAAGTCCCTTATTTCATCAAACATTTATAGCCATCCTGGGAGGAAGGCAAGACCAAAAAGTTGTTAGGCCACTTCAGTCCAAAAGCCTTCAGGTTGGCAGAGCCAGGAACTGGATGGGGAAGGGTGTGGTGGTCCAGAGCAGACTGTTGAAGCCCAAGTGGGATGATAGGGGTGTCCCCACAGGAGGATGGTCCACGTGGGGTGTTGGAACCCTAGCGGAATAAGGAGCATGTCTGCAAGTATCAGAGCTGGAGTGGAGGAAGGAGGGAATCTATCCAGGAAGGAGACCCAGGACAGGGGAGGGGGCCAGCAGCATGAAGACCTGTGATATATGGGGTCTCTGATCAAAGGAACAAGCGAATTAAGGATAATGGAAACCAGCTTTCTCCTTACCAGAGAAGGAAGCTGAAAACAGAGACAACCACACCCCCCTCCCGCAAAACAAGAAACTCAAAAAACCGGAATTACCCCTGTGATATAGATTGGATTTGGAGGTACTGGTGTGAATATATGGTTTTCAAAGTACTGTCTATATAGCTATAGATAAATACAGATATAAATATGGGTGCATGTGTGTGCAATGAACCCACCCAGTGCCCAGATATTATTTCTAAATACTACTATCTACTAACAGGGTCCAGGGTTCCTTGGAGAAATGGCTGACTCCAGATTTGGGACTGGGAGAGTACACGGTAAGTCTGGATTGTCTCGTGCCAAAAAGTAAGAAAGTATTCACAGAATAGGTGCATATCAAAAGGACACTGCAGGTAGCTTGAAGGGGCTGCCAAGGGCCAAATCTGGGACAACTGAAATATCAAAATAAATAACGAGGGTAAAGAATTGCATCCCATTGAATAAAATGGGCCAGTATGAGTTCATATTGACAGGAATAAATGAGAAGTTTGATAAGGAACGGGATATTGACATAGTCTCAGCATATATCTCTACAAGGTACATAATAATTATGAAAAGAAAACGTCATTAGGGTGAGGTCACCTTAGTCATGTGACTAAAGTTAACAACACCAGTGATATGACAACCCAAATCGTACCCCGCCTGATAGGATGCAGTCAGCAGGACACAGCATCCCTTGTGTGATGTGACGTTGACATCAAAGATCTGAACCTAATCACGAGGAAACATCAGGAAAACCCAGACTGGGGGCTGTCCTATAAAATAAGTGGCCTAAAGCAGTCAAAGGTGTCTAGGTCATGAAGGCCAAGGGAAAACCTAGGAACTGTTCCAGATTGAAGGAAACGAATGATGTGACAATTAAAGAAACACAACAAAGCAACGTGTGATTAGGAACTGGTCCCCTGTGCTAAAAAGGATGTTATTGAAGGAACTGGTGAAATGTGAATGCATTTTGATTTGGGTGGTTGTATGGTAGATTTTCCCCTTGTTTGTAGGAAATACACACTGAAGTATTCAGGTCAATGGAGAACCACATTGGCACCATGTTGGCAACTTTCTCTCAAAAGGTTCAGGAAGGGAAAGTTCTTTGTACTGAAGGTATGACTTTTTTCCTAAGTTTGAGACTGTTTCAAAATAAAACAGTCTTTTAAGTCACCAGACCCATTTTACAGATGAAGAAACAGAGCCCCGAGGGGTGTGAGGTTACCCAGCCAGTGTGGGACGGCTCCAGGCCAAGAACTTCACTTCCTGGACTTTTATTAGGCAACATTTTCACTAGAATTAGAGAGATGTAAAGAGAGATTAAAGCAAATAATTTCATCAGGAGATAAATCCAGGTCTGAAACCTCACTCTGTGTAGTTTCTGTGTGCCTGGATCCCCGTATTGACTTAATCAGGCTCCTGTCATTGTCCAAGGAAACATTCAGTGCTAATGTGATTCTACATTGGAAAAAGCCAAGTGACACCAACAAATGCTTTGGGGATGGAAGGTTTGGGAACACTTTCTTTCATTCCGTTTTCTGCCAGGTCCATAAAATAGAGAAGCTGTTATGTTACAAAGCAAGTGATCTCCTTCTTTGAAAGCCGTGAGTGGTCTGAGGGTGGCAGTTGGGAATGGTGGTTAAATTATTCATCGTGACAGAAATAATTATCTTCATACAGGAGACAGAAGCCCAAATGCCTTTTAGGAAGTCAGCTTGAGAAATTGCTCCTCGGTGATAATGAAAGCAATGATGTGTCCCGGGCCCTATTCACAGGCTCTGATTTTTTCCAGCGTTTGCAAATAATGTCCTGTGCTAACAAAAGTCTGATTAACAAAATTAAGACGAGATTGGGCTGTAGCCTTAACCTCTCCCCTGGGCCTTCTAGTTTCTGGATTTCTAGGATGACTATCTTTTCAGGACAGATCTTTCTTCCTCAGTCTCATTCTTTATCATCTGGAGTTGAGGCAATTTGATGGTTTTCTGCCATGACAGGGGTTAGAGCTGAATACATATCTCCTCACAAGAGGTTCTGCTACACTAACGAGTACTATCCCATTATGTCTCGGATGCAAAATAAAAAACACTGTTGATATCTTGTCACCTTTCCCTTCAAAGTTTCATACTTTGCTTCAAAACAGAAATATAAGCAATGGTATAGAAAAAGTGGCAAAAGTGGTTTTTATCAATTTTTCTTATTCATGTATAGTTGATTTACAATGTTGTGTTAATTTCTGCTGTACAGCAAAGTGATTCAGTTTTATATATATATATATATATATATATATATATATATATATATATACATATTCTTTTTCACATTCTTTTCCATTCTGGTTTATCAGAGGATATTGAATATAGTTCCCTGTGCTATACAATAGGACCTTATTTTTTAATCCATTCTCTATATAATAGTTTGCCTCTGCTAATCCCAGCCTCCCATCCCATCCCTCCCCCGACCCCCTCCCCCTTGGCAGTCACCAGTCTGTTCTCTATGTCCGTGAGTCTGTTTCTGTTTCGTTGATAGGTTAATTTGTGTCCTATTTTAGATTCCACATATAAGTGATATCATCTGGTACTTGTCTTTCTCTTTCTGACTTACATCACTTAGTAGGATACTCTCTAGTTGCATCCATGTTGCTGCAAATGGCGTTATTTTGTTCTTTTTTACGGCTGAGTAGTGCAAAAGTGTTTTAAGTCAAACCTGTACATGACTTGCATAGATCCGGGAAGCTTTTGGTGTGTTTTTGCTAATTGGCACGTATTTTGGCAGTGGGGGCAATAGCGGTGGACAGGGCATCCCAGGGCACAACCTTCCCTTACAGATAAAAAGAGTAGTGATACTGAAGCCCTGTGAGAGGGGTGAGAAGATCATTATTGTTCCTACTGCTCTTGTTATTGTACCGTTGAGAAAACTGAGACTCAGTGTTGCTAAATGACTTGCCTTAAGTCAGGGAGCTAGAAAGGAGTGGAGTTAAGACTTAAAGTTGGGTATTTGGATTCAAAAACGCCAGTCACCGATTTGAGCATTTACTAAGAAATGAATTGATTCACTAGGTGTAAGTATTGTGTTATAAATGATGCAGCTTTAACTATGATTCAGCTGATGAACCATACAAACTATTATAATCCCTGCACTCAGCCAGTATCATGACTGGACATATATATTTTAAGGCTAAATTATATATGTGTATATAAAATTAGTTTCTTTATAGCTAATCCAGAGGAGCAAAATACACTTATTTTTCTGACATGGTGGGGAAACAAAGCCCCAAATGATATTTTGGCTTTGAGAAGTTGTCATAGAAGGGGAAGAAGAGCAAAACAGTGAACAATTATATATATATGTGTGTGTGTGTGTGTGTGTGTGTGTGTGTATGAATTTCAATTTTAAAAATTCGTATCAAGAAGAAAAAAGAAAATATAAAAAGTGAAATATTAGAGATTGGTTGAAATTAAGTGGAGCCAAAACAAAGCAAAGCACAAATTGGTCCTATTCTTATTTTTTGCTTAACATTTAAACAGATACTTGCCTTAATACCGATGCTAAAAAGAGAATGATCAGAAAGGACCCGAACGTGTCTCCTAACGTGAATGTGAAAGGCTCGCTCTCGAGAGAAAATGCAGACGTTGCCATTTACACATTTTAGTCCCAGCTCTGCAGTGTGGGCCTGGGTGAGTCTTCCCCACCATTCAAAGGCTTCGATTTTTCCACAACAAAATGAGAAGTCGAAATAAAGTCTCTCTTGAGTTCCCCAGAATTCCACATTCTAGGGCTCTATGGCTTTATAACTGAATGAGATAAATTTTATGAAGAAGTAGCAGAGATTGACAAAGAAAAAGGATCTATTGTTTCCAAACCACAAATAGCAAGACAGAATGAGAACCACCACCACAAATTACTGTCAGGCGCAGGGAATTATAAAACGTAGACAATCCAGTCAAGACTGGATGATAACCACTTAGATGTTGGAAACCTTTGTAAACTTTGGGCTCAATCCTTCTTCCCAGATTTTCTCATTTCCCTTCTTCAGGAGGCAAAGATGCTTAACAATTTCTATGTTCTCATGAATATTACAGAAACATTCTTGGGCCTGTCATTTGAAAAGGAAATATAAATATTTAGATATTATACAGAAGTGCTTGAAGTGTGGAAGCATGGGAAAATTTTCAGGCTTGGGTTGTCATATTTGACTCATCTTATAGGAATAAAAAAGAAAAAAAAACTCTCCCAGGGTAGACAGTATTAAGTGAAAAGGGACATTTAGACAGTATTCTTTAGTGTATTTTTTTTACTGCCAATTTTGTCTTTTAGGATTGTTGAGAAAACAGGCAAATAGAGAAATCATAGAAGTATTTCAACTGTGTGGGGAAAAAAAGAATGCAGAGATGATTATTCTTCCATGTCCGGAACGTTTTATGAGATCTGGATTTCTCCTTTACATTCTGGGGCCAGGATCCAACTGGCCCCTTCCAAAGCCCTGAACTCTTGAAAGGTAACTATGTACTAATAAGGTCAGTATGAGGCGGGGGAGCAGAACTTCATCTTTATCTCAGACAATGATCTACAGATCACTGAATCCATAAGCTCTGCAATTTGATCGAAGTTTCTATGGCATTGACCCAGATATTCTGGTTCATAAAAGTGCTAAATCCTTTAATGAAACACAGAATTAAGTTAATATGATTTATGTCACCCATCACCCAGTGGGCTGATGCTTTGTAGTGATCTTGATTAAAGGAAGATTGTAAAATAGCTGCAACCCTCACTCATTTGCATTCAGTTCAAAGGAAAGGGCCCAAATGGAACTAAATAGGCATTTAAGCATAAGAAAAAGATTTTCTTCTCTTTTTATTAAGCATGAACACGAAACAACTTGCCAATAATTTGCACAACATTATTTTAGGACTAGAAAGCAAATTTGGCATGAAAAAAATTCCAAACTA
This sequence comes from Delphinapterus leucas, assembly GCF_059928025.1. Classification (NCBI taxonomy): domain Eukaryota; kingdom Metazoa; phylum Chordata; class Mammalia; order Artiodactyla; family Monodontidae; genus Delphinapterus; species Delphinapterus leucas. The sequence goes on from NC_143130.1 coordinate 24,408,597, forward strand.
ATCATGCTAATTATGTTTCTTCTGAACAAGGAAATTTAATAGTCTCAGTCTCCGAACGTATCAGTCTCAAACTTGGTACTTTAAATTATTCCTGTCTGATGGTGTTGAGTGGTGCATATTTTAAACACATGTTTTGTTTTGTTTTTTCCCTCGAAGGAAGAAAAAGGGTAGAAACTATCCTTTTTGTGTGGTGTATTAGGATATATGTTTTATTATCCTCATTTTACAGGTAAAAAAGTGAAGCTGGGTGAGCCTTATCTTAATATTAGGAAGAAGCAAAATAGAAATTTAAATCCATACCCGTCTGTCTATAAAGCCCACCCCTTCCCACCTCACCATACTACCTTCTCTTCTCTTTATAACTTGTGCAAAGAATATTTCAATTGACTCATATACTCTGCAAATCCAGAAATGGTACTTTTGACAGAAAATGCTAATCTCACTAATACTCTCTCTATACTTCCTTAGACACGATTATGGGTTTGCTAATACCTCTCCCTATAAACCAGTGATATGTGTTTCCCTCAGGTTGAGCGAGGTACAATGTTCATGCAATTATGTAATTTCAGGTGTCCAGTGAGAGTAAGTATGCAGGGAATATATGAAAGTCACACCATATTACTTGCAAATTGCTGGTATGAACAGATGACTGGTTGGTGGGAACTGCTTACAAGAAGCCTATCGGTCTCCGTGCATTTATTTATTTATCCAAATTTTCAGATGTGTGAAAAACAGCTGATGTGAGACCACTGAGAAATTATAGGAGAAATGCTAATGATATCTGAGAGCAAAGATCACACAGGTTACTAGACCAAAAGGAGACACTATGGTGATAAAGAAGAGCAGAAAATGGAGAAGGAAGAACAATGATTGGGCACGAGAACAAATCATATAAATGCTCCAGTACGACCAGTCGACAAGCTGTAATCAAAATGGAACAGCAATCCATAAAGGCTTGCTGTAAAGTTAGGCATTATTCTCATACTGTACATACCTCTCATTCCATCTGATACACGCATTTTTTCCTCTTCTGAAGAAAACAACAGCTTGCTAAAGAGAAATCGAAGTCTTTTGAGTCATTATCAACAAATTTCAGAGACCGACATTTGACACAATCTTCTTGCATCTTCCAAAACCTCTATTTACTTACAGACAGCTGTATATGTCCTTTCAACAGGAATTGGACTTTTTAAAGTATTTAAGATGATTTTGCTAATTGTGCTTCCAATGAACTAATAAAACATGAATATGCAAATGATAATATTACATGACAAATGAGTAAGCTCTGCTGTAATGGCGTATGTTGTGATGAATTCTGCTGGTCTTGTAATAAATTCATTTTCAAAGTACAGTCTTCCTAAGGGCAGTTCACAAACAGGATCTGGATTTTTCACAATGGTAACCCTGGGGCTGAGTTTAGTCTGGAACCTAGAAGATGCTCAGGGATCATCTGTTGAATGAATGAAAGAATGAGAGGAAAAGAGACAAAGCCTAACATTGTAGCTCATAATTTTAGAAGAAAAATGAGCAAGATATTCACAAATCAGCCTCGATATCAGTGTTTATTTAGCCTACATGAGCTTTGGACGGTGAAGCTACTGCCTGCTTTAAGAAAGGGGTAAATGCTGAGAAAGCAGCTTGGGAAGATCCATGGTGAGAGATGGATTCCCACATAGGAACGTGAACCATGGTACCTGGTGGAACTCCTATCTTGTATGCAGATGTTTGCATAACAACAGTTTGCAATGCCTTCAATGTCTGTTAAAATGACAAGTGGCTTTGTATACAGTTATATTTTGGCAATCGTCACTGAAAGAATGATTGTGAGGTATAAATCACTAATATTTATGGTTTACAAATGTAACTAAATTAAAGGTCTTTTACATTCCATGAAATCTAGGTCCAATAATGTAACAGCAGATGTTCTAAATAAAAGGCTTTTAGAAAGAGAATAATTGCTTTCAATAACTTAATATCAAACTCAAAAGGCTCCTGAACTTTTGATATGACATTAACGTTAGCCTGTCATTTTAATACGCACTGACAGAAAAATGCTAATGGATAAATATTGTGTTCTCTAAACATGATGTTAAAACGCAATGGCACATCCCAGAGTGTTTCAAGAAATAGGAAATGTGTGTTTGATTATTTGGTAAAAACCACAAAGCCAGGGGAGTTGAGGGGTTTCCCTGGGCTCTTTGCTCTGTCTCCTCAAGAGATTCTTAGTCTCTTCGCGGGTTCAGCAAGACTGCCTGGGGGCTGGATTCTTCCTCTGGAGAAAATTCTGAGGCAACTGAAGTTCAAGTGTTTTCCTGTGGTTCGAAGAAGTAGGAGGAGAATGTTTATCCCTTGTCCTCCAAGCTTTTGTGCCCAGCTGGGAACCATCGTGTTTTTCAATATTTCATAAGAGGACGGAAATGAGGTTTCTGTGAGAATCCAGTGGAGGGATGGTGGCCTAAGGACAGCAGGAGGGGTGAATGGATCAGAACAAGGGCAATTTAGAGTTCATGTTTTCTTATTTCGTTATATCGTGGAAAAAACACACAACATGATACTTACACTCTTAATAAATGTTTAACTGTCCAGTACATCATTGTTGACTACTGGTACCATGTTGTACAGAATCTCCAGAGATTTTTCATCTCACTTCACTGACACTTTATGCCCACTGATTAGGAAGTTCCCATTTCTCCCTCCTTCCAGGCCTCAGCAACCACCACTCTACTTTTCGATTCTATGAATTTCACCATCTTAGATGCCCCATATAAGCGGAATCACGCAATACGCGTTGTTCTGTCACTGGCTTATTTTACTCAGCGTAATGTCCTCGAGGTCCGTCCATGCTGTCACATATGGCAGAATTTCCTTCTTTTCTTTTAAAAGGCTGAAAAATATTCCATTGTACGGATAGGCCACATTTTCTTTGTCCATTCATCTATCGATGGGCATTTAGGTTGCTTCCACATCTTGGCTATGGTGACATAGGACCAAGAAGGGGCAGTGCTCAGGGCCCCATCCACTGGCACAGAAGGATGTATTGTATTGAGGTTTCGTGCTTCCAGAGTCTCCTCCTTGCTACACCAAGGATGGATGTTACCAGCTTCCGTTTCCACCATGTTTGTTCTAGCAAGTGGTCCAGATGGGATTGATGCAGACTCTCTGAGGAAAGTGACAAATGGTTCCGTGCGGAGGATGGAATCTAAAGAAACAGTTTTTCCTCCCTTTCCTTGTACCTTGGGAGTGAGGGTTGAATGACTTTTCTGACTTGATTCACTGCCTCTGAGAAGCAGGTTAAAGGGTTCTCTGTCTAAATGTTTGTTGGATGTCCTTATAGCCATAGAAGGATGGTAAGGAAGGACCCAGAGCCACAGATACATTTTCATCTCATCGAAGTGCACATACATGACAAGGTGCCCACTTGCTCGCTAGTGGAGCTCCCGGTCTTGTCTGTCAAACTCTACAACAATCTCTGTGGCTGGCCCGTCAGTATTTATATGTGATATATAGACACCCTTTCTAATGATGCTCTTCAAGGAAAATCTCACACATCCGACCTGAAGCACTGGGAGAATGTTCTTTTCTTGCTCTGAAATGCAGAGAGCTCGCTCCTGTTCCAGTTTTCTAGCAGGACATACCCAGGCCAGTATCACCGGCCACAGTGGGAGACAAATTGCTGTGCTTTTGTAAACAGTCGACAGCCATTCTGCCTGGCAGTTATTAGAGGAAAACTCCGAGGCTCCCATCAGACAGTGATGGGCATGGCCAGAGCTGGGTGCTAAGAGTCAAAAGATCTGGTTCCAAATCCTAACTCCCCTACAAGGAAACAATGTCACTTTCTCTCTTTCTGCCTTGGTGTCCATATCAGTAGATGATGGTGTTATTGTGCACCTAATAGATTTTCTAGGAAGGATATGACAACCTGAAAACTGTGTGTAAACTGAAAACATCTAGTCAAAACTTTTTATTACTATTTTACCCTCGTGACCATTAGCACTCTGATGGCTAAGGTAACACTGTATTGATCATGTGTTTAACTTTTTTCTCTATTTGGGGATGCTTTGGCATCTTGGGACCTTGTGGATCAGAGGAGGGACTGCCCTCCCTTGTTTATCTAATTCCTGGAGAGAGTAAGAGACTCACCTGTGTGTGTGTCTTTGATTTACAAACTGAGCAGTCACGAGTCCATAGCCCTATTTGCATCCTTCCATCAGACTCCCGCAGTCAGGATGTTACGGAAGTGGGTCCAGCTGCTCGCCACTCAAAAGCCAACAAAGAGACAAGGTTGGTGGAAAGGAAAGTTTGCTTTACTTTGGATGCTGGAAACCAGGGAGGAGGGGAGGGGGAGGGGGAGAGGGTGGATTCCTGGCCAAAGGCAGATTCCCCCGCAAAGACAACCAGTGGGTAAAAGTTTTTATAGGCAGAGGGAGGGGGCTACATGCAGAAACAGCACAGTCAGCTCTGTCATCTTGAAATTGGTCATGCAGTGGTCTGACCAGTGTCATCTTGATTGTTTTAAGTACACTTAGTCTTCAGTTCCAGGGTCCGTTCATTCCCATTCCTTTGAGGCCAGTTCTCAGAATTGTGGCAGCTTATGTCACGGCTACAGTCTGGTTATTATGTAGTTAACTTCTTCCACCCAGTAGGGGTTTCAGTATTTACAAGACAGCTCACAGGATATGGCTCAGAATATTATCTATAGCCCTTGAGAAGGAACTAAAGGTCCTTAACTATGCTTGATGACTAAACTATTATTATTTAGTCTTGTTGGACTGTTTTCCTTCGTTTTTGCATTTTCTCACTTCTCTGATTAAACTTATTCTTTGGCTAAAGTTTTTCCAGAGACAAAATGCAGGCTGAGGACATGGTGCAGGGAAAGGACCATCGGGTCCTGCTCTGTTTCAAGGACACTATTCCCCTGTCCTAAATCACCACAGGGCCAGGCACTGGATAAGTAGGAGCCATCCATACACCCCAGAGCTTGTTGAACTCATGAAATTACTCAATCCTAAAGCTGTTCAGCTTGCTTACTTTGCCTTGGTCATTCCTTCCTGTGAGATAAAGACTTTTGCCCATGCATCCCCCTTGCTCCCTCCTCCCTGCCTCCTGGCTGGTCCTGGTGCTTCCCCAGGTGACCCTACACGGCATGCTGGGTCTTTGGTTTCTAGGGGTCTGTGACTAGAAACTTCTTCCGTCATGACTGTCATTTCTTTTTCTTTTTTTTAAATTTATTTTTGGCTGCATTGAGTCTTCGTTGTTGCGCACGGGCTTTCTCTAGCTGCAGTGAGTGGGAGCTGCTCTTCGTTGCGGTGCTCGGGCTTCTCATTGCAGTGGCTTCTCTTGTTGTTGAACGTGGGCTCTAGGAGCACAGGCTTCAGTAGTTGTGCTGCGAGGGCTCAGCAGTTGTGGCACGTGGGCTTCAGTAGTTGTGGCTCGCGGGCTCTAGAGTGCAGGCTCAGTAGTTGTGGTGCACGGGTTTTGTTGCTTCGCGACACGTGGGATCTTCCCAGACCAGGGCTTGAACCCGTGTCCCCTCATTGCAGGCAGATTCTTAACCACTGCGCCACCAGGGAAGCCATGAATGTCATTTCTATGTCTGTATGTCTTAATATATCAGATTAAAACAAATCCCAGGTACATTTTAAAACAGGTGTCCACATGGATACATTTTGAAATGAACAAATCATGGGAACAGAAAGCACCATGGCGGTCAGTGTGGAAGCTGCTTCACCTTTCTAGGCAAATGTGTTGGAGCAGGTGTAGGTCAGTGCTTGCTCTCTACCACCCATAGGAATCACCTGGAAGATTTGAGGAACTGCCCCTTCTCAGAGCAGACATACCAGTACTTCTCGGTATGGTATTTTTTGGTTAAAGCCCCCTCCCATGAGTTTAAGGCTCAGCCAGGATTCAGAACTACTGATTTGGGTCACCTGTGAATTTTTTTCAAGCTTTAAAATATCATATTAAATAAACCCTGAAGGATCATCTTGTGGGGAAAAATATTTGAGAAAGATGAACTAGATATAGAAAGCTCCAAACATTAGATCATACAGACTAGTCCCTATGGGTGCAAAAAGAATACATTTACCATACTTTTGAAATGAAGTGAAGGGGGGCCCAAGGTTTTCCCCCATGTCTGAACCAATTAGAAAACTGCCACACCCATTAAGTTAGGATACTGACATGCGATAATATGGCCTTTTGGGTTTTCATTTTGGCCTCGAGCTGTATGATGGAAAGATCAGCTTCAGTGATATATAATTCAGTGTCTTGCATCCAGCCCCAGAGGCTGCTGAGATCGTTTATAGAATGATTTTACTCATGAGGGAAAAATTAATTGTATCTTCCTCAGCTGTTTGCTCAGTGCTACAGATTCATTGGCAAAAGCCAGAATTCCCCTTGGGAGACCCAATCTCAAGTTAATATATAGTAATGCTGTACATGGCTTTATTAATCCAGAGGCAGGTGGATCCAGAGGTGGACATCATCAGGCTGAGAGCTGGAGAGGTTCACTCTTGTCTGGCCGGTCCACGGGCCAGCTGTGCGATCTTGGCCACATCTTACTTCAGGTTCTGCCCCTAAATGTGGAACCGGAATAATCACATACGCCTCTTGGGCACAAATAATAAAAACAAATGAGGTAATGCCTTTGGAGAGATTGGAGTTCCTTGGAGACCGTGACTGTAAAACAGACACATACCCAACACTTGTGCATTTTATCTCTCCATGTACATTATCAGTGTAATAAACAGAAAATTATAATCCTCCCGAATCCTAACTCTACTCCACCCATTATCTTTAAGAAAATACCCCGTTTCTCCCCCACGGAGCTGCTGGGAGAGTCATTCCTCATGTCCCCAACAGGTTGCAATGGAAAAAGGATTTTTTTTTCCTGTCACCAGTAGAACAGCTGGAACTCCCCGTGTTCTATGGGAATGACCCCATCTGGGGCTCAGGGAAGACCTCAGACATGTTCTCCAATGTTTGGACTCCATCAAATCCCTGTTGTGTATTTGTTTCCCTACTAATCGTGATGATGTTTAATTGTTAAAGCCACATGGGTTTCAAGGGAAATTGAATTCATATGTTTCCGATTCATTTGTACTGAGCTCATCAAATGGTTGTTTTGTAAGAGCTGTTTGCTGTCCAGGAAGAATCCCCAAGTGCCTCTTCATACAGCATTCTATGCTTTTCAACATCTTGGAAACAGGAAGCAAACCCCACCATCAACATGACTACGATTGCCTCCTCCTCCAAAGCCTTTTAATGATCAAAGTTGCCCTCCTTTTCATGGGAGCCAGACAAGAAGATATCTTCCAGAAGGGCTTCCCAAAGTAGGTTCCGCAGAAATGACAGAGTAAAGACTGAATTTTAAAAAGTGAAGCAAGTGTCCCTCATCGATTTTTCAAGACCTTAAACAGGAAAATATGTGAAGGTGAAAAGTTTTCCTAGATTCAGTCGTTCAACAAATATTTAGCGAGTATCAACCATGTGCCAGGGTAGGTGCATAATTTTAGATGCTAAGCATATTGCCATGAAAACGTAGCCTGTCCACATGAGGCGTATATTCTACGGGGGAATTTCCCAAACATATTTCGATCATGGAAACCAGTATTCTGAAACCCACTTCCTAAGAAATACTAATTCACAGGGGATACAAAATGTAAGTCTAGCTAACCCAAGTACCCCAGAGCTTGTGCTCAGATCAGAAAATATCATGCCAATTCATTGTCTCAGGACATATTCTATAGCAGAAAGAAAGAAGGTAAAAGATTGCTTCTAGATGTGTGTCTGTAGGGTGTTTCTGGAAGAGACTAGCATTTGATTCAGCAGACCAAGGAAAGAAGATTGTCCTCCCCAGTATGGGCAGGCATTATCCAATCCACTGGGGACTGGAATGGAATAAAAACATGAAGAAAAGGCAAATTCATTCTCTCTCTTCTTGAGTTGGGACGTCCATTTTTTCCCTGCCTTAGACATTTGCAACCCTGGTTCTCACACTTTTGGACTCACTGGATTACCCCCACTGACTTTCCTGGGTCTCCAACTTGCAGACGGCAGATGGTGGGACTTCTTGGCCTCCGTACGCTCGTGAGCCAATTCCTATAATAAAACTACGTTAAGTCTGGGAAAGAGTAGAGCTCAAAAAGCTTCCCACTGATTATGAGTTCCGATCTCAGCTCTGCCATGAGCTCTTTATATTACCTTGGGTCACTTAAAAAATTCTCTCATTTGATTCCCACCTTACTACCCCTTTTTGCACAAAGACTTGTTTTTGTCTAACTTTAAAATGAAGGTAACATTGTCAAAAGACCACACAGGGTGTTACAGGAAGAGCCAATAAAAATGACTAAAATGCAGTTTGAAATTATAAAAGCATCCTAGGATCGTCTGGCAGGCATTCTGTAGGACTATGTCTTGTTACTGGACTGCTCTAGGTGGGCCAGTGTCATTGAGAGCAGCTTGGTCCAGCCCAGCTTTCAAGGCTCCAATGCCAATGTGCCTTCTGACCTCAGGTGAGACAATCTTTCTGAGCCTCATTTAATTCTAAATCTCATCCATTTACCTTTTTCAAAGTCATTAGAATAAGAATAAATTAGTAACTAAATTAGAATCTTGTAAATAGATGTGACTGACCCCAATGTTTAACTTTGAGGGAAAGGACTCTATCTGTTTGGATTCACCATTTTATACCCGGCGGTGGCACACAGCAGGCTCTCAACAGATGTTTGTTGATCAGTGGTGAATTGATACATTGAATAAATGTATGGATAACCAATCACCTATTTTTAAATACCCATCGACTCAATTGTCCAAATCCTGGCAGCAAAATTGAGAGTAAGGATCTCTATTAAAGACTGGTTATTTCCAAGTAAACTCAGTTGTTTTCTTCTATCAACCGAGAAGAATAATCAACTTTGCTACATCTCCCCATCTGTGATGGTTAATTTTATGTCAACTTGACTGAGCCACGATGGGCCCAGATACTGGGTGAGTCTGTGCGGGTGTTTTCAGATGAGTTTAGCATTTGAATCGTGGACTCAGTCAAGTAGCGGGCCCTCCCCAATGTGGGGAGCTGGGCATCATCAAATCAGTTGAAGACGTGAATGGAACAAAAATGCTGAGTAAGAGGGAACTTCATCTGCAGTAAACTCAGCTCTATTTTGCCTTCTGGGCAAGCGCCCTGCTGAGAGGTAAGTGTGATGATTAGGACGGGCTGAGGGCCTTATTCAGGCAGAAGGACAGAGAAAGGCCAATTGCAGGCCACCTTTATCCTTTCTCTGCCATTAAAAGGAGGAATTGGGCTTCCCTGGTGGGGCAGCGGTTGAGAGTCCGCCTGCCGATGCAGGGGACACGGGTTCGTGCCCCGGTCTGGGAAGATCCCACATGCCGCGGAGCGGCTGGGCCCGTGAGCCACGGCCACTGAGCCTGCACGTCCGGAACCTGTGCTCCGCAACGGGAGAGGCCACAACAGTGAGAGGCCCGCGTACCGACAAAAAAAAAAAAGGAGGAATCTGTAGTTCACTGATTCATCCTCCCAAATTTACATCACTAGAAATTCAGGATAATTCCTAGTTGTGTGATTTACTTGTAATGCTCAATTCCTAGTTGCTTCAACTCCTTTAGCTCAAGAAAGCAGAGATCTGCAAAAGTCTTCCAACCAACATGCTGAGAGGTGCAAATATCTCCAGTGCAATTACTCAAGACCACACCTATAAACATTTTAAGCTTAACTCTCATTGTGTCAAGGCAAGATGATCGCGACAGGTTCCTTTTAATAATATCCCTTGCCGCAGAGTTTTGTTCCTTCTTTTTGACGGAGCATATTCTATCTCATATTATTTGTGTGGTTATCATATTTTTACTACTAATTCTGACTTTCTTAGACATTGAAAATTCACAGTCTATTCTATCTCCATCCCTGCCCCATTTCTGGCCTGCGATAATATTGGTTAACATTTACAAAACTCTTATCGTGTACTAGGTATTGTTCTGGGCCCCCTACATATATTAACACATTTAATATTCACCAAAACCCTTAAAGAGAGATACAATTATTATCCCCACGTAACAGAAGAGAAAACTGAAGAACGGAGAGGTTTCCATACCTTGCCCACTCAAATTAAAAAAATAGAAAGTAGTTTCGACTCAAACAATTTGATATCACAACTTATTTTCCAAGATAATATGCACTATCGCCTCCTGGTTGGTTTTCCTTTAAAGACATTTTTGTTGAATAAGTGTTATTGAATGGACTACATTAAATTACTTGAGGAAAGCTTTTTCAGTAGATACAAATAATTTTCATTTGTATTCCAGGAATTTCGCCTGGAATAGAGAATAAATCAGCACTATTTTGAACATGGCCTTCGTCCTTTATTTGTGCAAGTTAGGCCAGTGAATCTCTTCCCTAAGTCTTTACATATTTATGCTATTTACTTTAAGACGAACCACCACTTCCTCTGCATCAGATACCATTTTATTCTATTTTACTTCATTTTATTTCATTGGTACTTATATTCTCTCTTAAGGGAGCTAAAAGGGCTTAACCAGTAAAGAGTTAAAGCCTCAGCTGACAGTTACCAGATGATCAAAGAGCAATTCCACCCAGAGAAGCCCACTCAAAACTGAGCCTTAGTAATTGATTTAATAACAGCAGACAGAGATATGGATACAAAGAGGGTGCATATGCTTTTGTTGGTTTTCCCACTTTCTCTGATGCTCTGTTTGATAGCTGGTGTGACAAATTACATAGAGGCAGTAGTCACGGGAAAAGGGAAAAGAAATGCCATTTTGACAATACTGACAATTACAAATCCCATCACGTGGGGCCTGTCACAAGTCATAGAATCCCATGAAAATATAAATTTTGCCTGTGCACCCTTCGAACTCCAGGATTCCACCCCATCATAAATCACCCTCAATGGTGCCAATGGCGCCACTTGCAATTCTGATAAGAAATGGAGCAGAAGAGTGTCTGGACCAAAGGGACGATCTTCCTCCCTTTCCTCGGACTGTGGAGGCCTGCGTGAGGTCTCTGCTCTGTTATTTCTAGAACAGCTTCAAAGGACAGCCCCGTTCATGGTTTGTCTGACCCCAGTGTCCATCAAAAGGAAATCAGTAGACCATCAATCTAAGACCTCGTTGGGGAGGACCAGACATGAGGCTGTTGATCTACTCACCTGGTAAGTGATGAGTGTCTGTTTCAGGTTGGAGACATGCGGCCTTCTTATAGGGACGTGGCTTCTACTGTAAGTGGGTTTTAAATCTCCTACTGTGGACTTCCCTGGTGGTGCAGTGGTTAAGAATCCGCCTGCCAATGCAGGGGACACGGGTTCAAGCCCTGGTCCAGGAAGATCCTACATGCCGCAGAGCAACTAAGCCCGTGCGCCACAACTACCGAGCCTGCTCTCTAGAGCCTGACAGCCACAACTACTGAGCCCACGTGCCACAAGTACTGGAGTCCGCGTGCCACAACTACTGAAGCCTGCATGCCTAGAGCCTGTGCTCCGCAACAAGAGGAGCCACCGCAATGAGAAGCCCGAGCACCGCAACAAAGAGTAGCCCCTGCTCGCCACAACTGGAGAAAGCCTGCGTGCAGCAACGAAGACACAACACAGCCAAAAGTAAATAAACAAATTTTAAAAAAGATTGCCGTCTCTCATACCACTAAAAAAAAAAAAGTTAAAAAAAAAATCCCCTACTGTGTTTGTAGTCCTCTAAGAGTATGGGATCTTAAAAATACTCCAAATTCTTAAGACATGTAGTTTTATAAATGGGCATCCTTGTTTCAAAAGCTTTCCTTACAAAAGCACTCAGGGTATACTTTCCCAAAATTGGTGCTTTCTGTATAGCATTTGATTTACAAACCCTAGTTCACTACCTACATTTCAAAATTCCACAGAATGCATACGGGGAAAAGGAAATAAATACTAACCTTTGACGTATTTTGTGAATAAGACTGAGTCTCTCATACCCTAAAAATTGTGTAACCTCCATTTACAGCCTTGCTGGGGGCACGTCCCCATAATGAAACTGACTGGCTGTCAGAGTTCAGTGACAATTCAGAAAGCAGAACACCTAGCCACCTGGAATTTAAAAGACACATTTTAAATCTCAACATAATATGCATGGCACTAAAATCTGCATGATATTAGTTTTATCTGAATAATAAAATAATGAGTGACTCTAAAGAATAATAGTTAACATTAATCATTGCCATTATTACTAAGTTGGTTTTATCACTGCCCACCTCACATTCACACCAAATATAAAACATGATAAGATTAGTTTTCAAGAGGCAAGTAATAATGATAATAATACAGTAAAATCCTTAAAGGATGTCATTATACCATAGAGCAGATATCCTGCTGCTCAAATAATAGCTACCTTACACATATTAAAATATAGTGCACCATTTTCTCCAATCTAGAGATAGTCGAATATGAAGATTCTAGCTCTGTCCTCTCTTACCAAAATTCTAAGGGTATTTTCCCGTTTTCAAAATAACAATTAAAATCTCATTTTGGGGACCTAGCTCATATAGCTGCATATACAAGGGAATTTACTGTAACAAAATTGTTGTCATAGCCCTCTCCCCTCAAAAAAAGAAGAAAGAGGAAGACGATAAGGAAAGAAAAGAAAAAGAAAGGAAAAGAAAGCAAACACAAATGTTCACCAATAGATTACAGGTTGAATAAATGACAGGGTGTTTATACTTTAGGATTGAGTGTACCTATTTAAAAAAGTGATTTAAAAAAGAATAAGAGCTGTATGTACTGACTGCAAAGGAGGCATATTATATTTTTAAGTAACAATATAAGCAAGTTTCATAGTAAGTGGTATATGATACACCCCATTTTTGTTGAAAGAGAAGAAAAAAGAAGGAAAGAAAAAAAGAATGGAGAGAGGGAGAGGGGGAGGGAACAGGAAGGACGGAGGGAGGAAAGGAAAGAGGAGAGAGAAGGGTAATCTATACGTTCAGACAAGCACAGACATATGAATAGATGAATAAATACATGGAGGGGGGATACTGAGTAAATGGTTAGCATTATTCTGGACGTGGAATTTGAGGAGGGTGAGGGTTAGAGCTGACCAACCATTTCTTTGTAAACTTCCGTTTGGGTTTACCCATTGCAGCAAGTGTTTACTATTTTTGTGATATTTAAGACTTTTAAAGAAGTAGAAAAACACAACACCAAAATCAAAAAACAATGATAAAATGTTTCATCTGCTATTCCTTGACTCTACAGTATTCCATTTCCTGAGGATGAGAAAGAATACAATGTGACTATTTTATTTCCATGTGTATCCTTCACAGATGCACATTAAAAACAAAATGAAACCACCAAACAGACCATGGCTTTGGAACATCAGAAAAGAAAAATGGTTCCTTTATAGGCAATTAGCTTCTATTCATTGACAATCTAGTTTTAAATGAGGGGTACTTACACTAACTAATATTGATATCATTCTTCACTATTTACAAAATGCTCTCATGTGCACTGTTTAACTTCATCCTCAGAGCAAAATTCTCAGGATTATTTTGCTTCAGAGAAAGGAGTTAGTGCCTGTGATCATCCCCCAGTTCTATCATCAATAAAAATTCAACTTTGATTTGAATCTATCAGATTCAGAATAATGCAATGCTGTTTCTACTGAGGAGAAGATAGATTTCTTGTAGGAATTCTGTGCGAAGGATGCATTTATGAGGTATGCAAACATAACAAAAGTGAGAATAGCACATGATTCATCCTGGGTATTAGGAACCTACTAAAAGCAAAGTGTTTTCCGTTGTTCTGTAGGCTTTATAAATGATGATAATTAAGTCTCGGGATCATAAGGCAAATGTCGTCAGTTGATTGGGTTTTGATAACTACTCACTGTCCTTAATACAGTTTGGTACAAATGACATTTCTGGATTCAGGGCTCCAATGAAAATAGATTGTTCTAGGCTGTTGTAGTTCACTTTTCCAATTACAGTGGACTCGTTCAGGAAAAACAAAACACATTTTAGATAGGAAAATGGCGTTACAATGGTTGGTTCTGTTAGAACAGAAAATACATTGTTCTAATTCTCACATTTTGGGGAAAGATGTACCATAAATGCTTTCTTCTGTTATTGGTGGTCTTGCCTCACGCGTGCAGTGACTTATGTGGGTGATTCGTAGGTTGGAAGCTTGTTATAATGTTATTTTGTTGCAGGTGAAAGAGAAGCAAAAAGGAATCTTGGATGGTAGTTATCCCGTGGTGATGGTAGAAGTGAAACCCGTTTTCCTGACTCAACTCACACCACCCTGTATTTCCCTAATTAAAACACTCAGATCGGTCATGTTCATGGCTTTATTCCCAGTACCCACATGGAGCCTGGCTCAAAACAGCTATTAAAAACATCTGCTAAATAAATGAATGAATGGACACTAGAACACTCTGGCTAGAAAGCCCGTTCCAGTCACCTAGTCTGACCTTCTGATGTTACATGTAGTCTAACTGTGGTCTGAAGAGGCGGTTTCCCAGTGTTGCACAAATAGTAACTCAAGGTCTTGTCGAGGGCTATAAGGAGATTATACGAAATCACCTGTGTGAAACTTTTGCAAGTTGTAAAGCACTATAGAATTTTAAGAATCTTTCATTCAATAAAAAAATAAAAATAAATTTTAAAAGAAGATATGCTGATATTCCAAGCCATGATATCTTGTTTGTTTTCTTAATCATACGTACCTGTTAAATATCTTTAAGAAGAAATGACCTAACTTTCGAAATGGGAGGTTAAAAAAATCCTCTTGGCATCCCTTACCTCCAATTTAGATAATTTCCAAATGACATCCACCTCAATTTGGTAGTAATTAAAATGTATAACCTTCTAGTTTGATTGTCAGAAGGAAAGTTGATGATGAATCTTTGTGGTTGAGTTTTCAAGTAGTGTTCTGGTGACTTAGACCAGGAAAATAGGGTTAAATTGTTAACTGTGCTTCTGACTCATTCAATGATTTATAGCAGTGGTTCTCAAAGTGTGTTCCACAGACCAGCAGCACCTAGGAACTTGATAGAAATGTCAGATCCCATCCCAGACTTACTGAATCAGAAATTTGTGCTCATACAACTCAATATCAAAAAAATAAACAATCCAATCCAAAAATGGGCAGAAGACCTAAAGAGACATTTCTCCAAAGAAGACATACAGATGGCCAACAGGCACATGAAAAAATGCTCAACATCACTAATTATTAGAGAAATGCAGATCAAAACCACAATGAGGTGCCACCTCACGCCTGTCAGAATGGCCAACATCAAAAAATCTACAAACAGTAAATGCTGGAGAGGGTGTGGAGAAAAGGGAACCCTCATGCCCTGTTGGTGGGAATGTAAACTGGTGCAGCCGCTATGGAAAACAGTACGGAGCTTCCTTAAAAAACTAAAAATAGAGCTACCATATTATCCAGCAATCCCATTCTTGGGCATACATCCGGAAAAGATGAAAACTCTAATTTGAAAAGATACATGCACCACAACGTTCATAGCAGCACTATTTACAAGAGCCAAAACATGGAAGCAGGGATTTTTTAGGGCAATGGAACTACACTGCATAATACTATAACGTTGGATATATGTCATTATACATTTATCAAAACCTACAAAATATACAACACCAGGACTGAAACCTAATGTAAACTGGGTGATTATGATGTGTCAGTGTAGGTTCATCCTTGGTTAAAAAGAAAATGTACTATTCTGGCGAGTAATATTGACACTGGGGGAGGCTGTGTGCTTGCGGGGGCAGGGGTATACGGGAAATCTCTGTACATTCAGCTCAGTTTTGCTGTGAACCTAAAACTGCTCTTAAAATATGAAGTCTTAATAATAAAAAAGAGATACATCTTATAGATCAGAAAGTAAAAAGTGCTCAAAACCCAAAAAGGAGCCAATCTGAAGAAGCTCCCAATGATCAAACAGGAAGAGTCTGAACACCAAAATAAAATAGCATTAGATTATAACCCAAAGAATCCATGAGGCCATACTGATACAAATACATTATTGAATAAATAAAGGGAAAGAAGAGAAACAGAAGAATTCTTCACAGAAGAATTCCAAATAATTTATGCAGATATTCCTGCCTGGATATGATGTGATGAGAATGGTACTTCACCTCTGTGGTCTTTCTCCCCAAAACCCATAACCTCAGTCTAATCATAAGAAAAATATAAGACAAATCCAAACTGAGGGACATTCCACGAAACATTTGATCAATACTGCGCAAAGATGTCAAGGTCATTGGAAACAAGGAAAGTCTGAGAACTTGTCCCTGACTGGAGGAGTCTCAGGACACATGAGAGCCAAATGAAGTTCAGTTTCCTGGATGGGACCCGGAACTGAAAAAATGACGTTGGGAAAAACTGGTGAAATTCCAACAAAGTATGGAAGTTAGTTAATAGCAATGTACCAACGCTGGTTTCTTAGTTGTGACAAACCCTCCATATAAAGTAAGACGTTAAGAGTAGAAGAAACTGGGCGAAGGGTATACGGGTACTTTCTGTATCATCTTTGCAACTTTTTGTAAATCTAGAAGTATTCTAAAAATTTTTAAATCTCATTAAAAGATGAAGGATGTTAGTGTTAAATGTCTAATCCAAACCAACTTTCTCATTTGTGAAGGTAAGAAAAATGGGACCCATAGACCTTGGCCAAGTTCACATTTTCAGGATTTCAAAATTGTTCACACACTTCAGTTCTACCCAAGTTACTTACTTTCCCAAAATGTCTGCTGCACAGAATAAATAAAACATTATTGTTAGTTTTATATACTTTGAAAAAAAACTGGTGTGCAAAATTATAACATATATAGGTCAAGGAAGGCTAATGTACTAGTTAAGTGCTTTTTTTGCTTGTTTTATAAAAGAATTCACTGAAGTTCTTTTAATAACAAGCTTCTGGATTGAACTAGTAAATTATTTACCTGCTTTTCCACACACAGCAACTTTTTACAAGTAATTTATGCCCAGAGTACTACTCTAGTAAGAAGCTGTTTCTAGATTTAGATTTTCAACCCTATTTTCCTTTTTAAATATTTGTTATTTAAAGTAAGCAAGTTATTTGAAATGTTTTAAGACTATATTAAAACTTCAAACAAATAAAAATTCTTATTGAGGAAAGGAATTTAATCTAATCTTTTATTTTATGCATAAATGAAAATCCCCAATGCTAGTCCAAGATTTCTACTTTTTAATGAAACATCATGCCTACTCAAAATCTGTAGCCTCAGCTATAGAAACTTAGAAAGCAAAGAATTATTGTGGAAACATTACTAATTGAGGCCTTTAATTATCTATGTTGGTATAATCCATGATCTGAACTCATTCAAGAAATAGCAAATTTAAATGGATTCCCTGGTGAAAAAAACATAAAAAACATGGTGCTCATAGGGTCATTTTATATAAGACAATCAACATATTTAGCTGACGCCAATTTTTTAATCATGTCACCTTCCCTCTGGTGACTGGAAAGCATCTTTTATCATTGAAGCCATTAAGCAATTCCATTCTACTTTGGTGTTTGTAGCAAAATGTGACCCAGGGCGAGTCTAACAGAAGGTTTCCTAGTCAGCTGTTTGCTTGTTTTTAATATTCTACGTCTTCCTGGAGTTTCTCCTGTAAAAAGACCAATCCATCCATTGCTCACAACAGTACCACATGTTCACACAGCTTTTAAAAGTGCATGTAATCTTTTCTTAGATTCTTAGGTCAGAGAAAAGGCACACATGAGACAGAAGACTCTACATTGTCTACTATTAGACAGGTAAGAGTGGTCCTCACTCAGCCTCAACACACCCATAATGGGGACCAGTTTCGTGGTGCAGCCCATTCTATTTTAATCAGAATGTTATCTGTTTTTATTTATTTTATATGACTTTTAATTTTTTTAAATATAAATATAATATTTTTTTAAATTAATTTTTAAATTTTGAGATAATCACAGATTGGCATGCAGTTGTAAGAATTAATACAGAGGGATCCCGTAAACCCTATACTCAGTTCCTCCAATTGGTAGCATCTTACAAAACTATAATATAATATCATAATTCAGATACTAACATTGATACAGTCATGATATAGAACATTTTCATTTATGTGACTTTTTTTTTTAACATCTTTATTGGAGTATAATTGCTTTACAATGGTGTGTTAGTTTCTGCTTTATAACAAAGTGAATCAGTTATACATGTACATATGTTCCCATATCTCTTCCCTCTTGCGTCTCCCTCCCTCACACCCTCCCTATGTGTGACTTTTTAAAAGAAAATTTTTCCTTGCATTGAAACAAAATCTTTTTTATTAGAGCTTTTATCCTGGTAGTCTAGCTCTTTTTTCTCAAACAAGAAAGGCAAGGTAGATAACATGATGACACCAATTTCTGAGAAGAGGTACTGTCTGAGGGAGGTCACGAATCTGGTAGTGGGTCAGTCCGGAGTTAACCCGAGCCTGACTGACCCCAAAGGTCTTTGTCACAGATGCCACACTGTTCTAGTTTAGCATTATAGCATCTCGGCTCTGAACAAGGGCATCTGCCCAAGGCAGCCAGCAGGAGCTGAAATCCGGCTGGTGCGCTGATGGAGAATTGCTTTGGCTGAAAGGAAGGGGAACACTCTTCTGATTTACACTGTCCACTCAGGCATGGGCCTCCAGGACCACGTTAGCTGGGAAGGAAGACTGTATCTGATGCACACAGAGGTGCCATGTGGGGAGGCGGTGGTCCCATTAGACCGACACATTTCTCATGTTCTTAGCCATCACTTCTTTCGCTAAAGAATGCTCCAGAATCTCCTTTTAATGTTCTGCCTGAGTATTTTCCCTGGAGTAATGCCAGGGTTACATGTCTACAGTATAATGATTTCCACCCCGCCCCCCAACATACATACCTTTAAAAAATATTTACTCAAAATATATCCTTATCAAGACTTCCAGTGCTTCTGCTGTCAACATTATTTCTCAGAAGACTGCCAACAGTATTTATTCACACCCATCAAGGTTTTCCTACTACCCTGGGAACGGATAGGGGAGCTTAAAGACTAAAATTCATCTAAAATAGCTAGACGTCCTTTTGCAGGATTCTCACCTTTTCCCATTTAGAGATCAATTGTCATAATTGGAAAAAGAGGAAAAGTTAATAAAAGATAAAGATAAAAGAAACCATGCTGAGTTGTCAGAAGAGATCATTTCCCCCCTGACTTTATATTCTGTGAGGAAATTGTGTAGACTCTCATATTAAGAGCATAGGATAATATAAACAATGTCCTCAGAACTATTTTTCTAGAAAAAAACCATATTTTGCAAATAATGTTTATTATCTTGTCATAATCTCATAGAACAGAGAGGGTGGAAATAAACCATCCTGGTTGGGAAATGGGACTATCGCGGTATTTTTCTTCTTTTCCTTTTTGTGCAGTCTCCACACTGTCTACAACGAGTATGAATTACTTATACAAGGAAAAGATAAACTTTATTGAACCATAATAAATAAAAGCACATTGTGAAGGCTTTTTTTTTTTTTTCTTTGCGGTACGCGGGCCTCTCACTGTTGTGGCCTCTCCCGTTGCGGAGCACAGGCTCCGGACGCGCAGGCTCAGCGGCCATGGCTCACGGGCCCAGCCGCTCCGCGGCATGTGGGATTTTCCCGGACCGGGGCACGAACCCGTGTCCCCCGCATCGGCAGGCGGACTCTCAACCACTGCGCCACCAGGGAAGCCCTGTGAAGGCGTTTTTAAATACAACTCTTGGTGCAAGTTGGGAGCATGATCCTGAATCGTACTCCAGGAAAGCATTTCTACAGGGGCTAAATTCATAGAAACCAGGCAGTGTATATTCTAATGTTCTGCTTGGCAACTGTAGCTAATGAGGGTGCTGAACTTGTTCTTCAAACTGTCCCTCAAATACCGTTTATCTCCACTGCACTTTTGACTTGGGTTAAGTAGCAGTCAATCTGAGGTTTAACTCTCGGGTTATTACCGAAAAGCAGAGATTCTCTCTTAGGAGAAAAGGTGATCAACAATAAGCTAGACCTCGGACATGGTGTCCACGTGATACCATGAAGTCTGAGAGTTGCTGATTTATGTGATCTTCCAAACTGGGCTGCTCTGTCTCTATCAAGCAGTGGGCTACGTGGAAGGAAACTTTCTTCAGAGCAAACTGCTTTTTTAAATTGGCCCCCATGGGCTTCCCCCATGGGCTTCCCCCATGGGCTTCCCTGGTGGCGCAGTGGTTGGGAATGTGTCTTCTTTCACCAATAACACATCTCCTGGATTTCTGCAGCTCTTTTGTAAGTCTTGAAGTTAAGTAGCTTGGGTCCTCCAATTTTGGTTTTTTGTTTTTTCAAAATTCTTTTTGTTATTCTCTGTCCTTTTCTTTTCTATATAAATTTTAGAATCAGCTTATTAATTTCTACCAAAAAAAGTGTCTTCTAAGAATTTGATTGAGACTCTGTGAATCTATCTATCTACTTAGGGAGCATTGACGTATTAACAACATGCAGGCTTTCCACCCAGGAGCCCTGTGTATCTCACCATATTTATTTAGGTTTTTGGTTTTTCTCATCAATGTTTCATAATTTGCAGTATACAAATCTTGCAAAATTTTTTGTGAGATTTATCTCCAAGTTTTTGGTACTGTTTCAAACAGTGATGTTTTAAAAATTTCAATTAGCAATTGTTCATTGCTCATATATAGAAATTTAATTAATTTTGTCTATAAAGTTACTATGTTGAATCTGACAGGTTACCCCCTACTTTCCTAGAATCTCTGTAGTGAACTGCTAGTGCTCTAGCTGTTCTGTCTAGTTAACTCAAAGAGTTAAAATAAGCACAATTCATTCAGGCAATTGATGAGATTATTTATGTGTCCTTGGATCCCTTTAATGTTTTACTGAATAGGCTGGTTGTTTTGTTATTGTCAATTCATAATCCATAATTTTGTGTGTGTCTCAAAGTTACGCTAGTTTTTAAAGCGTAGTTAGGCAGTTTTAACAGTTCGTTACAAACTCGGTTACGTCTTAACTAACAAACTAGACATTTCACCTGACTCCGGAGAAGTTGCTCGTGACAACGGGCTCAATGAGGTTAATTTAGCTTACTGGGCTTGTGCTCAAGTCTCCCCTTCCACACCATCAGCAAAGGGCCTAATGAAGTACTAACTTCATGTAAAATAAAGAAAATTATTACTAACTTTACTTAGGGAATAAGAGTTAATCTTAGGCCATCAATCCTGACCTTCATTTTTCCCCCTTAAACAGTGTAACAAATAAAAGTTTATGGGGGAAGATTTTTAACTCATAAAGCAATTGAAATAAAGTGTTAATGTTCTAAATTTTATGAATTAACTTGTCACAAAAAGTAACATAAAAATACAGAGATATACCAGAGTATAAAAATATAGGAATGGAGCTAATTTTTACACTCATAATCTTACCGGTGAAAAAAATCTTAAAAGGTATCTAAGAATCCTCCATCCTTCCAAGCCAAGCCAATTTTGAAATCCCCATTTTAAGACTATTAAGACCCCATTTTCCTGCAGCTAGCCAAGAAGCGTTCTTAAATACTTTAGAGAAAGGCATGCCAACTGCCATGCAAGGGAAGCTATTCCATTTCCAAACCCCTAAGATTAGTATGGTAATGTTAAAACCGTCTCCTTTATATCAGCTTATCTAGATTGACCCCCAGAGCCACAGGGAATAGGTCCTTAAAATATCTGGAGACAGCTATCATGCCCCATGTTTCAGTGTTCGTTCTCTTAGACAGAGCGTTCCTTGTTCATCTTCATATCTCACTTATCGGCCATGTTTTCATTTATTCCACCTTCTTTGGAAATGTGGCTTCATCAGTGCATAGTATGTGCAAAACACTTTTCGGTCCAATACTACCCTTAAAGAACCACATAAGATTGCATCATGTCATTTTTAGCTCACTGTGAACTTGTGTAGCTAACATTACTTCTAGGCATTTTTCTTTTGAATTGCTTTTACGCTACTACCTTGTGCTTGTAAAATTAGTGTCATTGCTGGTGGAGAAGACTGAACTTTTCCTCTTTGAAATGGCATAGACTGAGTGGGAACTGAATGGTTGCTGTTCCAGACCGAGGGGTCTGGTAGTGCCGGAAGTGCTGCTCTACAGTTTAACTGAAAAGAGATGGAAGTACTTCGGTTATCAGGAGTTTGGATATAAGCTTGAGATGGTGCTCTGGACATTAGAGAGCTTTTTCCAGGTGAAAAGTCATCTAAAGTCTGCATGGAGGTCTCCTACTGGAACATGAACAAGCAAGGCTGAATACTGTCTTGCATAGCAACTGTGGAACTGTTCAAGTTCAAACATATATTAACTGAAAGTCCCAGAGACCTGCACTGATAGACCTTCATAAAAATGGGAAGGGTTGATTGTAGGAAGACTTTGAAAGACAGATACTAATTTTCTTTTTTTTTAACTGAAGTGTCGTTGATTTACAATGTTGTGTTAATTTCTGCTGCACAGCAAAGTGACTCAGTTATACACACACACACACACACATATATGTATATACATCCTTTTTTTAATATTCTTTTCCATTATGGTTTATAACAGGATACTGAATACAGTTCTCTGAGCTATATAGTAGGACTGTTGTTTATCCATTCTGTATATATTAACTTATATCTACTAACCCCAACCTCGCAATCCTTCCCTCCCCCAACGTCCTCGCCCTTGGCAACCACAAGTCTATTCTCTATGAAGGACAGATATTATTAATTGTTCACCTAACTCATTCATTCAACAAATATTTATCGAGTACCTACTACATGCTGGGTTATTTGGGACACTAAGGATAGAAGGGTGAACAAAACTGACAAAGTCTTTTCTTTGTGAATTAAGTTTCTAGTTGGGGGAATAAACATTAAGCAGAAAAACAAATCAAAATATGTTTGGAGGGGTTGAGTACTATGGAGAATAAAATAAAATAAAATAAAGCAAGTTAAGGGAAATAGGTTATGCTGGTGATTGTAGGGTGGGGTGACTCCCTAAAATAGAGGATGTCAAACATTTTGGTCTCAGGACCCCTTTATGCCCTTAAACATTATGAAGGTCTTCAAAGAGCTTTTGCTTATGTGAGTTATTGACAATTATTAGGTTTAAAATATTGATTAATTCAAAAATGATTATAGTAAACCCATTAACTTTTTTATTGAACTATAGCTGATTTACAATATTATGTTAATTTCACGTATACAGCACAGTTATTCAGTTATTTTTATATATACTATATGTATATATATATTTTTTCATTCTTTTTCAGATTCTTTTCCATTATAGGTTATTATAAGACATTGAATATAGTTCCCTGTGCTATACAGTAGGTCCTTGTTGATTATCTGTTTTATATGTAGTATTATGTATATGTTAATCCCAAACTCCTAATTTATCCCTCCCCCCACCCCCGCTTCTCTTTGGTAACCATAAGTTTGTTTTCTACGTCTGTGATGTGGTATATATAAACAATGTAATATTACTCAGCCATAAAAAAGAATGAAATAATGCCATTTGCAGCGACATGGATGGACCTAGAGATTATTATACTATGGGAAGGTAGCCAGACAAAGATAAATATCATATGATATCACTTACATGTGGAATCTAAAAAAATAAAGATACAAATTTATTTCCAAAACAGAAAGAGACCTATTAACTTTGTTCTTTCAAGCTTTTTTTTTAAAATTTACTTATTTATTTTATTTTTTTGGCTGCAATGGGTCTTCGTTGCTGCATGTGGGTTTTCTCTAGTTGCGGCAAGCAGGGACTACTCTTCGTTGTGGTACGTGGGCTTCTCATTGCGGTGGCTTCTCTTGTTGCAGAGCACGGGCTCTAGGTATGCGGGCTCAGTAGTTGTCGCTCATGGGCTTAGTTGCTCCACGGCATGTGGGATCTTCCCGGACCAGGGATCGAACCCATGTCCCTTGCATTGGCAGGTGGATTCCTAACCACTGCACCACCAGGGAAGCCCCCGACCCATTAACTTTTATATAACATTTTATTTCAAAAGCTACATTTCAGAAAATTGATGAAAAGAGTGGCATTGTCTTACATTTTTGTAAATCTCCTTGATAATCTGACTTCTAATATCTGATCCTGCATTCAATATGATATATTGCTTTGGCTGAAGATCTAAACTCAAACAGATAATGTGGTTGGAAAAGAGAGGAGTATTTTAGTAACCTTTTCAGTTAACTGGATATTTTCCTTTGATGCTAACAGCAACAAAGCTCAATCAGTGGTATTTTCTTAAAGGTTAGCTACAGTGTGGAATCTGAAACCCTATCAATGAACCTGCATACTTTGTTGTATTAAAACCCACTGGTCTATCTTGTCCTTTGAATGGGCCTTTTAACCATGCACGGCTTTGTCTTCCAAATGTTCATGCATTTAATTATATAGTGTCAAAAATAACATTCCTTAATTATCACCATCATCCTCAACAGAAAAGTGTTCAAGTATTCGAGGGCTTCCCTGGTGGCACAGTGGTTGGGAGTCCGCCTGCGCTGCGGGGGGCGCGGGTTCGTTCCCCGGTCTGGGAGGATTCCGCGTGCTGCGGAGCGGCTGGGCCCGTGAGCCATGGCCGCTGAGCCTGCGCGTCCGGAGCCTGTGCTCCGCGGCAGGAGGTGCCGCGGCGGTGAGGCGCCCGCGTACCTCAAAAAAAAAAAAAAAAAAAAGTGTTCAAGTATTCGGAAACTATCAAGCTCACTCTGGTGAGTCTAAGTTTTCCAAAATTCTGGTTTCACTTGGAAACTTGCAATTTATTATTGATCACAAACGCCGTCAGTTGTTTTCCTTCACATGACAGGCTCACTTCATTTGTTTCAAGAAAAGTCTGCTAAATGCCCAAGCCTGCGTACATATAGTTAGTAGTTCTTTCAAATAAAAATGTTGCTCCATGAAGAAAGGTGGCTAACGCAGCTTGCAACTCAAAAAATAGCATACATGCTTTTACTCAAGAAAAATCATTGTAGTTTGATATGCAATAGAATTGCTTTGCTTCTCATTTTGTCAGACAAAATAGTAAAAAGATACGTACTCAAAGATCAAGATTTTATAAAATAAATTTTACTGCTTCATCAGGACCTTCTTAAATGATACTGTGGACTATTATTTGCTTACTTACTTACTTGCTTCACTATGTGGTGGCAAAGAATAAAGTGACTTTCAGACAGTGTGGGGTAAAACTTGTCAGCAGTTTTACCCACCATTGCTTCTGCACCATCCATGCAAATGTCAAAGCAGTGGAAATACCCAATAATGTCTAAGTACTGTTAAGAAAAAAAGTTTTGACCTTGTAAATTCCCAGTGGCCCATGAACCATACTTTAAGAAACACTACCATGAAATAAACTTGGGACAACTTCTGTATTAGTTCAAGACTTGAATATTACTTCATTGATACCTCAGTTTTCTGAGAGATTAAATTGTCAACAAGCCAAGCCATGAATTTATCAGGTGATCGGCTACCAGACGAATGAGACTTGTAGCAAACGTGCAGAGAGTTGGAATTCCTTGCTGCTACTAGATCTTATTTCTCTGCCAGCTTTGTGGAACAGGGTCTGTGTACCAGGACAGCATCATCTGTAACCTCATTTCTAAAACTCTATTAGTTCTGCATCTTCCTCCATTTATTCTCAAATACTTCCCACACTATTTATGGCTTCAGGCTGATGAATTTCTCCTAAGTTGTACATCTTCTTGATTTATAGTGGTTCTCCTCTGCATCTTATATTAGTTTTCAAAAAACAATTTTTTTTAGAAAGGTACATTTTACTTTTTTCTATCTTAGTCATATGTCTGTATTCCCAACTTTTTTGGTTAAACTAATGTGACCTTATCCACTTGGGTTAAATACCAAATTTCTCTTGTTTTTACCTATATTTGGTACATCTGAAAACTCAGGAGTCAGTTTCAATCCTTTTTCCTTTTCTTTTTTCTGGAGAATTACTGAAGACCTTCTCCGTTGGCGTTCCTTTTTCTAAGTTGTTGTTCCCAGAACCTGATGCTGCCTTACGCAGGTAATAAAGAACTTGACAGGGAGTCAAAAAGAAGGGTGTTCCAGCCCTGGTATCACTATGAATTAACTGCACAAAACAGCTCCTCTGTAGCTTGTGTCCACATTTGTAAAGCACATGGATGGGGCTAAGTCATCTCTAGCATCCTTTCTACTTCTGTGATTCCTCAATTTCTAGAAGTGGATTCTCTGCTCCATCTCTCTGCAGAGACAAGTATGAGGGTGAGTGAGGAGGGGATAGTTCAGAGCGTTTCCAGTATTTTCCTTCCTAGGAACCTCCCCTACCAGGCAGTACTTGCTCCCCTGGAAATGCTAATAGAAAGTTTACCTTTAGTTAGAATGCGTCATTTGCCTTATAATAAAGGGTGGGACTGGATGAGTTTACCACTGCCCTCGCTCCTGGATGGTAACTAAGGTAGAAGATTAGAGCAATTTTCTTGCTAGGCCTTTGCACTAATCCCTTCTGTGATTAAACAATAAATAAACAAAAAATGAATGAATATATATGTATATGAATATATATATATATATACACACACACACACATACATATGTACAGATAGTGACCCACTTCCCACATTGAAAAAAATCTGTGTAATACATAACCCAAACTCATCTCCAGGGTGACCACGTGGCTGGTCTCTCTTTGGGGTAAACCGATCTGTCTCTGACCTCACTCCCCTTTGACACTCACATGAACTCCTGATTCCACCTCTGACCCTCTGCCTTCTCATTTCTGGCTGAATAGCCTCTCACTGACCTTGTGCCAAGTCTTCAGCCCATCTTAGGTGAAGACTGAAGCTGATTACCAATTTCCCACCCCTGGATTCCCAGGGCATCTTTACCTACTTAGAAGCTGCCCCAACTTGGCCAGGACCCCGCTGCTCTGAACAATAATCCCCTGATCTCTGCTTCCTCTGTCTGGCAAGGTTGGTGTTGGCCTTGTCATCCCAGTATAGACGATCCATGTTTCCTATAAAGGACGGATCTTGGGTAAAAAATAGCGGTGGTCCTCACCCTCCCCCAGAGGCACAGACTCTTTGTCTTTTAATTGCTGCTGCTTTGAGCGACAGATTGGGCTCACAGTGGTCAGGGCTGAACTCAAGAGAAGTGGGAGCTGTAAGTTTATTATCTTATTAAAAACCTATGTCTGCAACATGGTGTAAAGTATATAATTTGGGTCAAATATCAGTTCTATCACCGACAAGCTGGGTGACTTAAAGCAACGGATTTAATCTCACTGACTTTCGGCGTCCTTATCTATGAAACATAGATAATAAAAGTTTGAAGTTTTAGAAGATGAGAAGACATAAATGTAATGTTTTACACACAGGATGTTTCAGTTAATCGTTTTTATTATCTTTACCACTGATAAGGGTTTTAATTTGAAAAGTTTGGGTAATGTATTTGCATCACATCCATATGCTAATGATCAAGTGATATAAGTTGTATATCCACATGTGTTAATTCGTATGCATCCTTTTTTTTCCTCTGGAAAGCAGGAAATACTACATGTTATGTAAATTTATTTTAAGATTAAATTAGAAACAAAGGAGAATTATGATATCATATTGGAACGCTCTCATTCCTATGGGCTTGTCTACTCACTTCATGAAAGAAGGACTGACTTTAAGGCTGGTGAATTTCTCCTGCATTGTACATCTTCTTGATTTATATTTATAAAGAGAGACCACCTGCGATGCAGGATGCAGAGTGTGGCGGCTGTCGTGACACTGCCCACTATCACTAGTGGGGACCAATATTCTTCTAAATCTGGTTCTTAGAACCTGGTCAATGGTGAAATTGATGTGTATGACCTCTAGTCAAAGACTGTTAATCTGGTTTATTTTCCTGCCACTGAATCTCTTCTAGAATTACACTAGTTATTGCCTATTAAAGCTGGGCTCTGAGTACCAGGCGATTGATCTGCACTAAGAATGTCAAGGGTATTATCAGATATTGCAATCGGTACGGAGGGAGGAGGTTTCCATTTAATTTCAACTTAACCTCCCTCCCCACTTGTGAACATTAGAAGAGGGATTCTAATAAAATGGCCAAATGTGTGATCTCATTCGTTGTAACTAGCACTACCTTCCCAGATGTGAGGCCTGATTTGCAGCAGCAGAAGGAAAGTCTACTGGATTAACTCCAGTCTCGTGATGGATTTGCTCTGGGTTTCATCAGCCTTCAAGGCAGATATAACAGGAGGAAATATAGAGTGTGTGTCTTGGCTGACGACACACTGGTTCTCTTCCAAAACACAAGATACTGTCAAGACTTGGGGCAACAGCTCATCATTCCAGGAACTTCAAGCTCCCTCCACGATGTGAAATATACATTGTTCTCATTTCAGTTTTGAAGGAATTCGTTATCATTCTAGAGTGGCAATAATCAGTTATCCACCTGTGGACTTTTCTCATTGAAAGCTCAGCATCTTCTGTGGTCAAGCGTTACTTCTGGCTTTACCACTTTGTCATCTGTGAGTGTCTATTCAAAACATGTTAACTAATAGAGAACAGACTTGTGGTTGCCAAGTGGGAGGGGGGGAGGGGGAGGGAAGGGCTGGGAGTTTGGGATTAGCAGATGCAAACAATTATATATAGCTTGGATAAACAAAAAGGTCCTACTGTACAGCACAGGGAACTATATTCAATATCCTGTGATAAACCATAATGAAAAGAATATGAAAAAGAATATATATACGTATAACTGAATCACTTTGATGTAGAGTAGAAATTAACACAACATTGTAAATCAACTATACTTCAATAAAATTAAAACAAAACAAAACATGTTAACTAATCTTACAATAACCCCAAGAAACCATCATCAGGAAGGTGAATAAGATTTGGGGAAAAAAATACCATAGTAATACATCCCCCAGTAAACCAGAATTGATTTTTTGATCAGACCTTCCTGTATTTCCTAACATAATAAAGTTTTGGTGAAAGTTGATCGAAGCTAGTCAGTTCTTAAGAACTCAGCAAATTTAGATTTACGAAGCATGTGCTATAGATTATTATTTAGGTCCTGGTTATCAGTTGAGCAAAAGGAGAACCGAGGTTGCTTGTGTAAAATCCTTGTTAGGGACACGGAAGACTCGAGACTTGAAATGAGGCCATCTAATTTCCACCACTTTCACAAAGCTGCCTTCCTGGATGTTATTTTTAATTTTTTTTTTTTTTTTTTTTTTTGCGTTACACGGGCCTCTCACTGTTGTGGCCTCTCCCGTTGCGGAGCACAGGCTCCGGACGCGCAGGCTCAGCGGCCATGGCTCACGGGCCCAGCCGCTCCGCGGCATGTGGGATCCTCCCGGACCGGGGCACGAACCGGTGTCCCCTGCATCGGCAGGTGGACTCTCAACCACTGCGCCACCAGGGAAGCCCCTGGATGTTATTTTTAATATTCTCTTTAGTAAGCAACACAGATGAATAATTTGGGGGGGATTTTCTTCTTTAGACATACACTCATCGGTTCAGCATAAATTTATAAACTTTTTAAAATCATTGGTTAATCTATTACTAAACTCTTAATTGGAATTTATCCAGTGCTACCAATGAGAAAAATACAAACGAAGTGATTTACAAGTAGGCCGCTAACCAGAAGTCCATGAGGTACACCAGGCAGCTTGACTGCTAATCATGATTGCGCTTCTCTAGGAAGTTTTCAAGTTCTGATGAAGGTGGTTACAGCCCTGAAAACACTGTATTTGAAGTAGATTAAGACGAACACTAACATGGTAGGGCCAGCGTAGAATACACGTGAGAAATGTGCCCACAGGTCCCAGGCCATCAGGATTTCAGAAAAACAGAGACATGGTAAGATTTGGGAAGATTGGAGGGGGTTGCTTAAGATGAAAGGAAACAATTAGAATGTTATTGAGGAAATCTGGTCAAGAAATAGGAAATTATGGTAGTGGCAGTGCGGATGGGGAAGTGGTATGTATTTGAGAAAAACTGAGGGATCTGAGAGAGAGGCTGGCAGAGGAGAAATGGACGGAGGATGGCAGCAGCTTCTGGATGGTTTCTGGTTTTCTGGGATTGAAGCCAGTGTCGGGGAAGAGGAGGCTTCCATCTGGATAGAGACTAATGGGAAAGGAGGAGGGGAGTGGAAGGGAGCTGCGTCTTGGGACTGGTGTTTAGTCTGACTTGTACCAACAGGTTATCAAGACTCCTTTCAGATTTCTATGTGCAAAGGTCCAGCAAGCAGTCATAGCCATGCGTCTGGGAATCAGAAAAGAGATATAGCCCAGGAAAACAGATTTGGGAGTCATCAGTATCTAGGTGGAAATCAAAGTGGTAAGTCTAGATAAAGTG
Organism: Delphinapterus leucas; assembly: GCF_059928025.1. Classification (NCBI taxonomy): domain Eukaryota; kingdom Metazoa; phylum Chordata; class Mammalia; order Artiodactyla; family Monodontidae; genus Delphinapterus; species Delphinapterus leucas. Next base: position 24,438,969 of record NC_143130.1, read on the forward strand.
TTTTGGGGGAGAAACAGAAAAAGAAAAGAGTGGAGAATGAATTTCTCCCTGGGAAGCAGCACTGCAGGCCTGGGTAGAAGAAGAACAGCCTTCAAAGGGCCTGAAAGGATACTACAGGGAGCCAGGAGGTGACGCAGCAGGGGCGACCTTGGGGCAAACCCGGGGGATGAATGCAAGGTGGCAGTGAGACCAAGCAGAAGCTGCCCACTTGGTAACCTGGCCTTCTCGGCTTGATGAGGATAGTAGGGCAATGGGGTGGATACCAACCAAACAACAAACGAGAAAGTAAAAAAACTGAATTTCTCAAACTGAGGTCTGTAGTCGTTTGGAAATCCAAGGGTATTTCATTCAATCATTGAACTAATATTTACTGAGTACCTACTATGTCCTGTGCTCTGTTCCAGGCCTGGGAAATTCTGCATTTATTCTAGACAGAGATGCAGACAATAAACCAGGAAACCAATTAATAACACAACAATGTAAAATAATAACAAGTGCTGAGAAGGAAATAAAGAGGGTAATGTGACCGAGGGTGATGCAGCTATTTTTAGATATCAGAATCCTTTGGGAAAACCCAAAATTGTGAAGGTGTTGAACCTGCCCCAAATCAATCTATAAATTCAGTGCAATTCTACTTAAAATCCTGCCATAATTTTTTGGAAAATTGACTAACTGAAACCAATGTGCAACACAAAGAGGGGAAAGTAGCCCTACCAGATATCAGAACATACGATAAAGCCATAAAGCTTTGTTGTAACCACAGAACATTAGGTCAATGGAACAGAACAGGAAGTTCAGAAACGGACTCACATGTGTAAGAGAAATTAGACAATGGAAAAGGTGGCATTTGGAGAAAGGATGCTTATTCTATAAGTGATTCTGAGACAACTGATCATCTGTTTGAAAGAACAAAAGTATCATTCTGGCACCTATCATTTACCAAAACAAATTCCAGTTGGAATAAAGGCAAAATTGTAAAAGAAATGAAAATACAAGAGAGTATATTTACTGTATAGTGTAGAGAAGGTGTTCTAAACAGGCCCCAGAAAAGAAACAAAAAAAAATAGGCCATAAGAAACACACACACAAAGTTAAAAATAGAGAGAAAAATACTGACACATTTGACTCCATCAAAAGTTATGGAGGATAAAAGACACTAAGATAAATTTAAAATACAAAGTTCATGCTGGGAAAATAAAAGATACCTAGATATCTGGGATATCTGAAGATATTCAATTTACTTGTTACCTCAACAAAAGCTGCCCCAAACAGAAAGAAAACAGGAAACATGAAAATTGGATGAGTGAGCTGACACTACAGTCCATGGGGGCCACTGAGGCCAGGAACCAGGGAGACACTTATGGCCTTGGGAACACCACATCCAAACCAGTCAGATGTGAAGTCAAAGCTGGACATCACAGAACAAGAGTTTAGAGTGAGGTAAAGGCAGAAAAACAATAAAATTGGACTGTGAGCACACAAAAGTTTGGGGTAATTACTTTATCTGCAAATCCATAGGAAGCTCTTCTTTATGGAGTAGAAAGTATGGGATGTATGGATGGACCTGGGGGCTTACGGGGCCAGGGCTGGAACATTTGTTCCTGGGTGCTCTGGCTTCTGTGAGACATCATGCTGTCCCCAGGTGACCCCTACCATACGCCCCCCCACCCCAACTCTGATGGACGTCACTCACTGAAAAGTCGGTGGGCAGTTACAAATTGGGTTGCACGGTTTTGACTACAAACCTCGCTCCCTTACTAGACCCTGGGCAACGTGGGACCAGGGCAATATCTTATGTGCTTGTTTCCCCAGGACCTTCCCTGATTTGTGACACTTAAGCATATTCAGTAAGTATTAGTTGAATAAATGAACAGATGAGCAAATGAACCCAAGTATATTCTATTTTAAGCATGAGCCATGATTGGATACTAAGGTCAGAGCATCAAATGCAACCAGATGTAATCAAAATGATCCTCGAAAAATTCCTTTAAATGCTCATAAGCTACAGAATTCATACTTTTGTGTATATAATCACATATGTTAATTCTTGTACACAACAACTAGTTAAGACATCCTAAACTAGATTAAAGGAAAGAGCAAAAGGAAAAATATTTATGTAGATACCTCAGCATTCAACCCAGTCCATCTTTAAGATAAATATAAAACTCATTGTATTAAATGGGGTATGGGGAGAGTCACCTCCACCTTCACTGGGTGTGAAGATTAGGTTATAAATGAAGTCTTTGTGTGATGTGACTCCATCATACACATACAAGTGCTTTTTACACAAGTTAACAGCTGTAGATAAACTGAGATAAAGTTTTTTTCATTAAGATCCAATTAAAAGATTCAGGTCTAAAGTGACAGCTGTAATTATTTTTTTAAATAATTATTGTAGTCAGAGGGAGCACGACATCGATGGGCACTCTAAACAGCTGATACTTTGGCATTTATTTAAAATCATATCAGTGAAGTATTTGATCAGTGTTCACTTGGGAGTGAGATTGCACATTCTTTGGGGACAGGGTGGAAAAGGAGGCCCAGTGGTGGCCTTACTCACCGGCTTCTCCGTGGTTCAAACAGTTTGGTTTCCACCCCGAACTTGAGTACCCAATCTGCAGAACACACTCTCTCCCGCTGGCTGGACCGAGACGCCTTAGAAAGCCTGCCCACTGGGGAACACTCCAGCCACCTCCTTACCACCCAAGGGATCAGTGCATTTCCCACAAGGCAGTGCTGTTGTCCCAATGAAGGAAACCCTCCCTACTGTCACACTCCCATTGAAGCAGACTCGTGGACGCGTGCTTCAGGTGCGTCCCCTCCACGTGGCTCTATCTGAAGGCCCAACCCAAAGGGACAGCCTTGGCCTCTGAACAGCTCCTTGGAGTCGAAGCTGCAAATTACAGCCTGTCCGAGGTGTCACACAGTCACATTCCTGGTCTCAACACAACGTAGACTTCGAAAGATGCCAACAGTGGGAGAACGATGCAGGCGAGACTCCGCAACTCTGCTCTTGGTGAAGATTGAGGAAGCTACTATTTTTTTTTTCTTTAATGAAATGGAATGAGGTATATCCTTTACCACACTGGCAGTACCACGTGAGTATGGTATTGAGGGGCTGATACCATATCTGGCAAGTGGCATCTTGCAGAAGTTCAGATGAGGGATGCAAGGCTGACCTGAAGGCAGCAGTCCAGATCGATTTCATAGTGATCTGGAGAAGCAGCTCATTAGAAGGTGATTGACCAAATGAGCAGGTGTAGACTGGGAAAAAAACCAATGATTTTAGAGTCGATGTCATCACTATATGACAATTCCAATAGAACTATCAACGTGATTAGAAATAATCAGGTTGAACGTGATTTGGTCAAAAGTAATTACTTAATTACTTTGAAGACAAATTGGATGGAGCAAGAAATTGTTGAAATAGTAGATTGGCCAAAAATATTCCATCTTCCACTTTTATATATATGTGGGATTTTTCAACTTATTATGCATTTTTAAGCATTTCAAGTGAGATAATCTAAGGAGAAGTTCCTTTAAAATGATGACATGCTAGCAATGCAAAACAATGACATTTATTGGTGAATGATGTTCAAAAATAGAGAATGATGAGAAGGCTAAAGAATGGCTTAATTACGAAACAAATTAAGGAGCAGAAGGGAAGGAGGAGCTAAGTACGAAAAAACCTGTCTAGGGGAAAGAATATATACAATAAAGATATTATCTAGCTATACTAATACATTTAGTAGATAGATAGAGTTGACTTGTAGATTTTTTATTCTGCATTTTTTCTTTCACCTGTATCATATAATTCTCCCAATTATCTGGTGAGGAAATGGACAGGCATTATTAACGCTTAGAGATGAGAAAAATGAAGCCTACAAAGTGAGCAACTTGCACAAAGTTGCACCATTTTTAAGTGCCAGATTTGAACTTGTGTCTTTCACTGTCCTTGCTATTGTCTCATGCCAGGTCTTCAAGATGGAAACAAAACTAAACTGGAAGTTTGTACCTTAGAATTTTTATCCTGGATGTGTCTAAATAGATGACCTAACCCTTTACTTTTCTAACTTCATGATTTTCATTTGTCAGATATGGAAATGGAACTATCTGTGTTTTTCAAAGATGTTTGATAATCAGAAACGTGTTTCACACTGTGGCACATGCATGTAACTGAAACAGAACAATGCTTAGCCCTACTATGTGAAATGAACTCTGATATTTTCTAGTCCAGTCTGGTCACAACCCACCAAATTGATTCCATGACCCCCTAATTCATTGCAATTTTGGACTCGATAGATGAGATCTTTTCCAATTTTCTTATCATGTGGTCTGACATGTCTAGAATGAATCATGGGGCCAGAGTAAATTTAGTAGGCAGGAAAAATGAGTTTTCTACTTGGAGAATTTATCAACCCATCTGAGTCACTGTAGTTAATACAAAGAATCAGAAGCACTAAGAGAAAACCAGATCAGAACAGGAGGAAAACATCTGTGCTGACATCAAAAGGCTCTACCACGACTCCACTCACAAGTCACCAGGTCATTCAGGCAGGTTCAAAGCTGTCAGCTGGAAATAAGACGATTTAATAATCATGCTGATAATTTACATATAGACACTAGCAACTTTATTTTCAAGATATTTCAATATCACTTCAGAACATTCTTATGGGATGAGCTAGACAGGTGTTATTATTATAACTTTGCACAGATTAGAAAACTGAGATGCTGAAAGATTTGATGGCCCACCGAGCACAATGCTTTGCACAATATTTGCAATTTATTTTAATAAATATTTGTAAATGTTATTGAACTAAATAACATGAATTTTTAATTAATAACAAATGCATTATTCTCATTAATAATGCATATTATTAACAATTGAATAATTACTTATAGATAATATAATTAATAACATAATTAATAGTTATTAATAAGTAATTAAGATCAATTATTATTGATAATTAATAACCTATTCTGCACAAATATTTAGAAGGTCACAGAGAAACTTAATAAGTGAGAACCAATTTCCTGACTCTAGCTCAAGTTTTTTCATCTATACTAAACTATCTGAGTCACACTGGAAAGTAAACTCTCAAAAATACCTTTGATTAGGCCCTCTTTCCAGACCTGATTAAAAAGAACCTTCAAGATAGAAATAATATTACTTTCATTTTTGGCTTGTATACAGAAAACTATATATATATTTTTCTCACATATATACCACAGCTTTTACAAATTTAATTTTTATTTTACACTTAGGTTTGATAGCTTTTAACCACGTAGAATGAGAGACCCCAACATTGTCTCCATTTCTTGTAAGAGTGATTTTGCTTAAAGAGGGCGAATGTGAAACGATCCTACCAATTCCTAAGGTTCCATGATTTAAATAAAGCATTTAAAAATTCTCTCTAATGATTCTTTTACAATCCCAAAAATATGGCATATTTTTAAAAGACAGTTCTCATTCTCTCATTAATTTATTCAACCAATATTTGAGTGCTCTTACATGCAGTTTCTTTGCAGGTTTCTGAGGACCTGCAAAGAAACCTTCATCACAGAGGTGAATAAAACATCATCCTTGCCGCCCACAAGGAGTTCATTGTCTGCGGGTGTAGAGAGACATCTGAACAATTTAGTGGGCTGACAGCAGCGCTGAGGAGATTGGGATATTACTACCACATGGCTATTTTTCCCAGAGGGAAAAGTCTACACCCTGTGCCTCTAAAGACTTTGGGGCAAAAATATCAAAGCTGTATAAAATAGTTTTACTCAGGAACCTAATCTCTCCTGAAAAACAATGAATACACTAGTAAAATAAAGTACTTGTTGATTGAGGCTTTGAGATTCACTGTTACTTCCTAGTGAATCTTGAGTACTTAGCTAAATTAATCATTGCAATTCTGTTTATTTGCAGTCCAAGTCCGTTAAGTTGTCTTTATCATGGGATGAGCATTCACTGTCATTTTTCCAGAAATCTGTTCAGTTTGTATTTACGTTTTTGTCTTTTGTGTATTTGCTTTCCAGGTGGACAGGACAAACTGCCCCTGCTGCATGGTCACGTGGATGAATACACAGCTCAGTGATGACAAATTTATTTCACCATCTCTTGAGTAATTTAAAATTGAACTAGGTATAAAGCTGGGGAAAACTGTGGTAGCAAATAATTCTGCACGATCCACAAGGAGCTGACATAGTAACCCCCGAATTTCTATGCTTCATAAATCTTGTTTCAAATAATCATAGCTTTCTTGGAAGAGAGATGACTCAGAAATGAACACCCATGATCTCTGAGAATAGTCCTGTCAGGAGGTCAAGCAGGCTGGCTATGGCTTTGATTGGATTATCTCCCACACCCCAACTAACTCAGTATTTAGTTCCAGATAAACAGCAAAGGGATCACATATCTCCAGGAATTAATGTCACGAGTGGGGTTTTCTTAGTCCATCATAGTGGGCTAAGCAAACAAAGCTGGCCTGATGGGCAGGTAAACTGGGTGGTGGTCTACCTTGGCGCTTCCCAGCTGGTATGCTATGGATGGGAGAAGTGTGTCTGCACAGAGCAGCCAGGGGACATGTTGGGGCAGTCTGAGCCCCCAGACAGATTCTCATGAGATCCATGTAGGCACAGATTGTGTCTTATACATTTTTGGTAATTATCACAGTACCTAACATTGTGCTGGGAATACAAGAGTTTCCAAATGTAGTTTATATCTGTTGAATACTAATATTCTTTATTTTTTATTTAAAAAAATTGTTTGCATTTTAAAATTGAAGTATAGTTGATTTACAATGATTTGGATGTATAGCAAAATGATTCAATTATATATATACTGAATATATATATTTTTTCAGATTCTTTTCTATTATAGGTTATTACAAGATATTGAATATAGTTCTCTGTGCTATACAGTAGGTCCCTGTTGTTTATCTATTTTATATATAATAGTGTGTATCTTTTTTTTTTTTTTTTTTTTTTTTGCGGTATGCGGGCCCTCTCACTGCTGTGGCCTCTCCCGTTGCGGAGCACAGGATCCGGACGCGCAGGCTCAGCGGCCACGGCTCACGGGCCCAGCCGCTCCGCGTCATGTGGGATCTTCCCGGACGGGGGCACGAACCCGCGTCCCCTGCATCGGCAGGCGGACTCTCAACCACTGCGCCACCAGGGAAGCCCAATAGCGTGCATCTCTTAACCCCAAATTCCCAATTTATCTCTTCCCAACCCTCTCCCCTTTGATAACCATAAGTTTGAATGCTAATACTCATTATTATACAAGGAATAATGTTCCTATTAGTAAGAGTACTATCCCTATTAGTATACAAGGACTATACTAACATTTCTTGTTTTCCTTACAGAAACACAGCCTAACATGGGAGGGAAAAGCCTCAGGGGGTGAAAACTGTGGAAAGTGATCAGAAAGTAGGTCTGAGCCTACAGGAGGCGGGGCCTGTTAGGAGGCTGGGGAGATGTTAAGACAGCAGTGTGAGCTGCTCATACTGACCTCCACCCCCATCCCATGCGTTCACGCTGGTTCCACAACTGTGAAATTGTCAGAAACCAAAGGCACCAGGTGACACTGCTGTGGGAACTAAAACAAGCACGCAGAGCAAAGTAGGGGGTAGGATGCAATTTTGCTCTTCAGTTCAGTGACCCTCCAAGTCAGTGGAAGGGGCAGAGGATGTCCTGCCCGTGACCTAGAGATCAACGTAGGCAAAACTCAAGAATGAGAAAGAAGTACAGACAGGGCGGCTTCCAGGGCATGTGGCTTGTGTGCCGTGCTTAGCGGGGTCTTGCACTTGGTTTAATGCTTTGTTGTTGCCATCTTGAAATTCTTAATAGTTTTTTTTTTTAAAAAAAGATGTCCACATTTTCATTTTGCACTGGGCCCTGCAAATTATGCAGCTGGTCCTGACTACGGATACCTGTGCAGAACCAAATGGCCCACACGAGATCTCTGGGGGTGTCTGGGCAGCAAGGCTGGGCCTGAAGAACCACCACTGGGGGTGGCAGAACAGAAACACACCACAGAGGGGCCGGGAAACCCACGTTCACGTGCACACAAGACACCACACTAAATCCTGAGGAGTCAAAGGGACAGAACGAGGCCAGGCTTCCTGCAATTTTGCAGGTGGGTGACGAATCAGAGAAAACTTCTTTCTGTTATTATGACTGTGACTTCACTGTAATCCCTTGGCAGTGGTCACCTGAAGAAAAACAGGCTTCAGTTATAAAGAAAAAAGAAACTGGCTTCAGATAGACTAACCATGACATTCAAAAATAAGTCTGTTTGAAAGCATTTACTCTCTCAAATATCCAGGGAGTCAGCTTGAGAAAGGGCTTGTGCCAGACAGAATCTACCAAATATATTTAAAATTTTTTATTTGTATTCTTTTGAAAAATAAAAGGAAAAAGAAATCAAGTATTCACCTAGGAGACATAACTTGACTATTTTTTTGGTCTCATATAAACACATAGAAACAGGGGAAGCATCACACCTTCCTTCAGCAAATCAATAAATGTTCGTGTTGCTTAAAAGACCCAGCATGTTTGAGATTATAGCCCATAATCGCTCTCAGTGAACATTTGCTACAAGAGTGGATGAACTTCGCTAATCAGATTAGCAAGATTCCAGAATCCAGGAAGTGGGTGGAGTGAGAATATAGTCACAACAGAGGGAAAAACAAACAAACAAACAAAAATATGCAAACAGGCCCCAAACTGCTACTTAGTCATCGAAACCAGAAAGAGATGGTGGAAACATGAGGAAGGAAAATGCACCAGTTAATATCATAACACTACTCCAATGATCACTACTCACGACCGCAATTTGTCATGTGTTCTCTATAAACATTTGTAAAAGAACTTTACACGCAGTAACTTATTTAATATTCGCAACAACCTACGAAGTAACAAATATTATCCATAATTTACATAAAGAGGAAGCTGAGGCACAGAGCCATTAAGTCAGTTGCTCCAAATCTTATAGCTAGTAAATGAGATTCAGGAGTCCAGTCCAGGCCAAAATCCTATGCAATTTTCCAAGCCCAATCGTGGAAAGTTACAAAGACTTCTTTGCGGAAAGCTGCCCTGTCCACACCAGACTTGGTGCACGGCCAGTGCATTACAGGCACCAAGGAAGTTGCAGGCAAGGACTGAGGCCCCTTTGGCCAGCCATACTTTTAAGCGTATTTGTGTTCCTAGCCCAGGTGTCTCCATTTCTAGGTCTCTTTATCTGGGCCTTTAGCCAAAGTCAGCTCTAGACACCCCTGTACCACTCCTGGCCTTCCCTCCCCCGCCCCCCAACCCCCCCGCTGTGTATCAGGGTTTATAAAACTGCCAATGAGGAGCCAGCGCCTTTTCCTGTTTTTACCTCTTGCTTATAAATATCATTACAGTAAATGATTAAAAGCTTAGTTCTATCATTTGGGCTTTTTTTTTGAAGAAATATTTCATTTCTTTTTTTAATTAAAAAAATTTTTTCAGCTCTCAATATGTTTTTTTAATTTTTATTTTATATTGGAGTATAGTTGATTAGCAGCGATGTGTTAGTTACAGGTGTACAGCGAAGTGATTCAGTTATAGCCATACCAGCATCCATTGTTATCCAAATTCTTTTCCCATTTAGGTTATTACAGAATATTTGGCTGCTTCAGCGCCGGGCAGTTTAGATCTCTCTCCAGTTCCCAGCTGAGCTCCTGACAGAGGTCCGTTGCATGTTGGTGTCTTTCCTCTACCTCTAATGGGTGTCACACTAGATGAAACACACATGCTTTAAATGCCAGAGGAAGGATTCTGATGAGCTGGCTCAGTCTTTCCTGGAGCCCCATACCTGGGTGTGAACTCTGGTGTCGGTCTTAAGGGGTCAGGGAGGTTAGAGAGAGAATAGGTTCAGGAATTCCCAGAATAGAAGCGTTGTCAGTGCACAGGTGCACTCAAAGCTAACTTGTTAGAGAAATACATGGTATTGGCAGGTGATGCTGGTCTCCTTCTGCCTCTATCATATATGAGATGCAATTAATAAGAATGTCACCTATTAAATTTAATGCTTTGCATCTGCCTCTCACTGTCACTGGGGAAGCCCTCTGCTGCCGTCACCTTTGAACTGGGTCTTGGCACACAGGTGAACATGACAAAAAGACTTCACTGGAGCTGAAATTTATTCTCTGATGATTCAGTCGTCTGCCCTTTGGCTCAAGGTCAAAAATCAGTGGAAAGACTCATTAATAAATTAATAGAGTGTCTCTTTACAATTCTATTATAAGGGATTATTTTTCTTAAGTTAAATCTCTTACCTTGTATATTAGGATTCTCCAGAGAAACAGAACCAATGGGGATATATATATATATATATATATATATACACACATACACACACACACACACACACACACACACATATATATTAGACACATGGAAAATACAGATTTAATAGTAACGATAATAAATTTTTATAATAATGATAAATTACCCACCCTACCTCTGCCCAGATAATTCACTATTGACATTTCAACATATATGTGCCCATGATTTTTAACTTAACACATGTCCTGAACTTTTCTCCATTATTTACTGTTTATTATTATTTATTATATATGAAAATCACCTGGACTTCAATTCTTATTCATTGTAAATAAGAGATACAAGCTTTTGAAAATCAAGCATGCTGGTAAGTCAGGTACCTACAGCTATGAGAAGTTAGACAAAACTCACTTTATACCACCAAGAGCTTCTCATTTCCAACAGGAGGTAAATAAGGGCCCCAGGTCTGAGATGCCAGTTGTACCCACTTGCTGAGGCAACCAGTCATTTGAAACAGTCCCTGTTCTTTCTGCCCGGACCACCTTGTCTGTTCTAGTGTGGCTGCAAGAGGCTTATCCATCAGCTGAGAAGCAGCATTCAAGGGTGGGCTATCCACTTGCTTCCTGATGGAAATGTTTTGGATTAACTGAAGAAAGTGAGACCAAGCTGAATTTCTCTAAGTGAAGTTCAACATGCTTCTATTTATATATTTATTTATTTTTGGCCGCGCCCACGACTTGCAGGATCTTAATCCCCCAACCAGGGATTGAACGCAGGCCACAGCGGTGAAAGCCCGGAATCCTAACCATTAGGTCATCAGGGAATTCCCCAACACTTTTTTAAAGACATGGTTCTCAGGGATGATTCTGGTTCCTGTAAAAATCAGTCTGTCACTTCTCCGGGCATACAGATGGCTGGTATGGGGTCAACTCACCAGTAAAAAAAAAAAGGGAAACAAATAACATCTATCTTTTATGGAACTGTTTTCCGTGGCAGACCCTATGCTTCGTGCTAGGGGCTTTGATCTCTCTTAAGATGCACTCATTAACTCGGTGAAGGAGGCATTATTATGCCATGTCACACAACTTATGCCATGTCACACAACCCTAGGATCGAGGCAGAACTTAAAACCAGTGCAGCCTGGGTCCAGGGATTATTGTCTTTTCATACATCTAACCTGATCATCCTGTTGATATAACAGACTCATCCTGTAAGGAACTGAGTGAACATTCACAGGACATTCCATTGTCAGGAACCCCAATAAATAAACAAATTAGCACCCTATTCCACCCCCAAAAACTTTCAGGAAATTGAGTTCAAAGGCTTCTTTAAAAATTTACCTTATTTCAAGAAATATTATGATTAGAAGAGAGCATTCAGGAATTTTCCCTGATGAAAAAATTAAGTTTATATATAAACACTTTCACCAAAGGGTTATTTATAATATGGCAACAAAAAGAAACTCTCCATTTTAAACAATGGATTAGTACACTCATAAGGTAGGATGCAGACAAATGTCAACAAGACTCTGTTAGAATATAGAAAATATTTATAACATTAAATTTAAAAAAGGCAAAACTGTGTCTATAGGCTGAGTTTAAAATGTAAAAACATATATATGCGTAACAACAGCCTGGAAAAGAAATCACCAAAATTTTAACAGATGTTCTCTCCAAGTGATAAGATTACAGGTACTTTTTTCCTGCTTATACTATTGGGCACATTTTTTTTTTCTTTACTAAGCATATGTTGCATTTAAAAAAAGGAAAAAAATTTCAATTTGCGACCGCAAGCTCGTTATTTATGCAAGTCTTTCTCACATTTTAATGTGCAGATGTTTACCTGGAGAATTCGTTTAAAATGTAGATTGTGATTCAGCCTGAGATGCTGAATTTCTAACAAGCTCCCAGGTTATGCTGATGCCGGTCTGGGGACCACACTTGGAGTTGGATTTCATGTCGAATAAGCAAGAAAGAATCATTGTAGATCCACTTAAATCTGAGAGTTAGAACCTATGAAGCTTCCCTTGCAAATTCTTTTCTTGAGAATCTAAGTCAGGAAGTTTTGCTTAATGGCTACCTAAATCTCTCCTGTTGTGCTGTAAGCCTGTTTCTTTTCCAGCTGTCCTCCTCTCTGAACCAATTTTCAAATCCACAGTACAGCTCATGAGGTTTTCTTCTCCAGGGTAACTTTCCTTTGCCCCTGTTTTGAAATTAAATTCCATTTGTTCTGCTCATGTTGGCACAAAAATTGTCTCCAGTTAGTTTAATGAAACCATCACTAAAACAGTTTTCTTGAGTAGTGTAATTATAGAGCTAGTAATTAGACTCCTCGCTAAATGAATAGCCTAGTTAGATTACATTTAGACAAGCACCACGCACCCCATTCCATTTTAATCACCCCTTGAATGCAATCCCGTCTGTTTGCAAGGAAGGGCTTTTTAAATGCTAACAGTAAGAGCATCACAGACACTCTTGGAAGATAATGCTGCCTCTAAAATTACGGAAATTTGACATCCACCACATTACCTGTGGCAGGGGTGGGAGGAAGGGAAGGAGGAAGGGAGCTTTCCCAGCATTTTGTCAATACGGTGGGGGTATCTTATCTTTCAACCTCTGCAAGTGGTGTGAGCATTCACTGAAGTCCGAGTCGGGACTCTCCTATGATACCTGCCACATGACATGGTCACACCATAAAGATGCACCTTTAAAGCTCCTGTGGTCTCCTCCAGGAAGTCTTCTTTGGTTCAGCAGTTTCTGGGTGGACCCTTGACTCTCTCTTTTGTTTGTTTTAGTGCTAGGTTTTGTATTTCAGCCTGCAACCTATTTACCTTCTCTATTTCCTCCAAGGCACCTGCGGTTTTCTCAAAGCAAAAATGATGCAGACTGCAGGCACCCAGATGCCCTTGGAGTTTTGCACTGTAAGGTAGCTCTCATAGGAGTCTACACGTGTCCATGGTGCTCTTTACGTGGACAGAGTCACATTGCAGAAAGTTCTGCTTTCTATCTAGGAATCAATCACCCAACTTTCCACCAAAGATAATATGACTTTGACCTGACTCATCACCTCCAAAGGATGGAGCATTCCCAATAGCTAATAGTCATTGGGCTACACGCTTTATTTTTTATTTATTTATCTTTTTTGGCCATGCCGGCTTGTGGGATCTTAGTTCCCCCACCAGGGACCAACCCGGGCCCTCCACAGTGAAAGCACGGAGTCTTAATCACTGGGAATTAAGACTCCAGGGAATTCCTGTACTACGTGCTTTAGATGCATCCTTCCAGTGGATTTGTCCAGGGGAAAAGCTGGGCAGCTCAGAGAGGCTATGTAATTTGCCCGAGTTCAACCAGCTTAGAAATGGTAGAGAAGAGAGTGAAAGCTATGCTTTCCTATTGGGAAAAGTGTGGGTCCAATAGTATCCCTGAGTTCCCCAGGCGCCTCTCACTGGCTCTTCAATTTGAGACCTTTGTTTCCTTATCTGTGCAATGAGAATAATTGTACCCATGCCACTTACATCTTAAGGGTGTGTGTGTGTGTGTATTACACAAGATAAGGTTTATAAAAGCAATTTGTAAAATGGAAAATGTTATCACATGTAAATTATTATTGTTATGACTTAACCAGATCCAAGACATGCATTGCTTAATAAACCAAGTTCATCTCTGAAGTAGTTGAAGTGTCTTATGTTCTATCAAAGAAAATAGTCTTATACTAAATGTTAATATTATTCACGTGTTATAGTTAACTTGTTAAAATGTCAATAGTCCTATCAGGAAGAGGCTTCCACAGACGTTGTAAGCCTCCTTTTACATTTTATTTTTTATCCTGGTTTTAATTTGCATGCTTTCAGTTCCCTCTTCAGTAATAGAATTACTCTGTTCTCGGCTGATTGATTCTAGGAATTTGTGAATGCAGCCAAACTAAAACATATTTGCATTTTTAAGGCTTGAAATGTTCTTTCAGTTTTGAAAATGAGTTTATTTTAAGGAAATGTATGACTTTTTTGAACTAATGGCAAATTACATTAATAAAATTCATACCTGCTGTGGGCAACGATGATTCTGTATCAAAGGGAAAGTAAATCAAAGGCTAAATTCCTTGCTCTCTAATTGGTCATATCTCCCACTCATTTCAGTAGGAATATTTACTGTTCCAGATTATAATATTGAGGCATAGAACAAACAGTTCTCCCTTTTAAGTTGCTTCTCTCTCTCCAGCCTCTTCTCTTTCAGAAGCTCCTGCTGCTGACTTTGGTTCCCTCCTTTCACCAGCCACACGGCCATCAATGAATGTTTTCTCGCCACATCTGTTCGCTGTACAACATACACTCACAATCTTGCAATTTTCATTTTCCTTAAGAAATGTGTTTAATTTGTTTGAAATTGTGTTGGCTGATGGCTTAACACCAGTCACATTTTTTAAAAGAACTTGAAAGAAGCTGGCATGGAGTGAGACATGAGGTTGAAATTCTGATGTCTTTTCCATAAGGGCCCTTCTATCCGCAGACCCTAGCACCATCTGGCCAAAGTTATAACCTGCTAGCCCGGTGCCCTTGAAGCCAGCCCAAGTCAAGAAGAGTTAGAAATTATATGATCTCTGACGACATGGATGACTCTAGATAGTTTTGACGTAGTATGTGCTCTAAGGGGACCATAAATCCAAGTTCATTTGAGGCTGAACCAATTAGGAATCATAAGATAAGTTGGCAAATATTTATGCTAATATAGATGCATGTCTCAAGTATGTACTTCCCTTGAGCCCAAACTAAAGTCTACAGTTTCTAATCTAAATTTGCCCCCAAAGAGATCGCCTTCTGATTTTTACAAACAATCCTATCTCTAATCTATTGTCATAGAAGTTTCTCAGAATTGAAAATGAGCGATAGTTTTCTTGCTGTTATTTCACCATATGTCATGTTAGAATTCGCTCAGTCAACGTTTTCATAAGCATGCAACACTGATGGACGACAAAGTGTGTAAAGTAATTCAGCACAAAAAGCAGCCTGTTTCGAGAGAAAAACTCTCAGAGTAAGTCTAGTTAGAGATGCCAAGCAAACTACCAAATAGAGGAAGACATCTGGCCAAACCACACCAGGGGGTGAGGATATTTAGTAGAAATATTTCCGGTAAGTATAAAAGAACAAAAGATCACAAGAGAGCACAAATAGCTAAGAAAGTATATCATCAGAAATGGATAGTCTCCAGAATTCAAATCAAATCAATACAATTCAATTCAATGCACCAAGCATTCACTTAACAAATGCTACGTGCAAAAACATGGTGGTAGGGGATCTAACATTTAATATACATATCACCTCAAACGTAAAGTACTTATACCTAGAAGGGATAATTTGGAAAACTTATAAATGAATACAAACACAGCTTACAATAAGATGATCAAAAAGGTAATTGATTATTAATTTAGATAACTGGGTTTGAATTTCACCAGGTCACTTAATTCTCTTTGTTTCCACAATGATATGTGGGGATGTTAAGACCGCTTAGACCGCTGGACCATTTAGAAATATTGTATGTGGAAGAACTTTATCGTGTTTAATCGGTCTCTCTGGGAATAAACTCATGGGCAGGAACTGAAGTGCTCAATAAAAACATGACAGGATAAATGAACATGAAAATGGGCTACCGGAGTTCTAAGCTTTGTGCTTGGTTGGAGAGATACAGAAAGAACTCTTTAATAAGATAGAGTTTAATATTTCTGTGAAGGATGGTGTGTGTGGGGGAATTCCAGAGATGTGAGAGCAGAAAGTGAGCAGTACATTCTGGAATTTGGTTGGAGTGCAGAATGCATAAAAGAAATTACTGAGAGGAAAGAATGGAAAAGAAATTTGTCCTTAATTAAGCAGAGTGGAACCATTGTTCTTGGGTAACTGAGTGACATAATTAGTGTTGGGGAAAAAAAAAAGAATCTGGAAGTAACATATAAGTGATGATAGAAAGAAGGCAGGTGGAGTATCAGGAAGCTTTAGTCTACAGGGGGAACAGCAGGTTCTTAAGTTACTGTGGAAGTAGTCATGGGAATTACAGGGAAGGAAAGATATGGAAAAGTTTTGCTTAAATTTCATGAGCAAAGATGAAGGAGGGCTGTGATAAAGACAATAACAAAGGGGACACGTATCTGTGTAGCCTTTTACAATTTACAGATACAGGTAGAGGCCATCTTCTGAAGAGCCTTGATGGTTAGGATGGGTCTCTACTTCTGGGCAGATGTTTGAGGTATCCAAGCTCCTCATGAAAGAAGATGAATCTGGCAGCAGTGTATATATAAGTATATATATATATATATATATATATATATATATATATAAAACTTATACATATATATATATATGTATAACATATAAGGACACTAATCCTATCATGGGGGCTCCACCCTCATGATCTCACCTAAACCTAACTAGTTCCCAAAGGTCTCACCTCTCAATACCATCCCCCTGGGGATTAGGGCTTCAACATATGAATTTGGGGGGAATACATTCAGTCTACTATATATATAGAAACTACTTATAATATATAACTAACATACACTACACATAGTTATACATATAATATATATACGCTATATATATTACATATAAGTTAGAGGCCAACCAAATTGTGTTAGGTCATAATTTATTATGAAGATAACTCAGGGCTATAAGGCCAATCCCAAGGTTTTAAGCTTTCGGAGGAGGCTTTGGAATGTGGGAATGGCTTTTGTCACATCATCGGGGGCAGAGTTAAGGTTTTGAGAAGTAGACTGTAGCCTTCCTACTTCTTATGGGGAACTTGGGCACAAAAGCCAGAGTCCAAGAGCTTGTAGAATTCAAGTGGTGGGCGGGGCTTGAGGGGAGAAGGGAAACATCCCTGATACTCCTACACATGTGCACCTACTACTTACCAGGCACTTCACACAGGTTATTATTTTGAAACGTAGGTTTTATTATTATTCAGGTGTGGTGAAGCCAACAGGTCGGGGGACGATGGCCATGGAAAAGATTGTTACTGTTGTCAAGGTGGAGGGGGCCTACAGGGCCACGTGGGACAGCTCCACGGTCCATCGGGAGGCAGGGAGTGGGAGGGGACGGGTGAGCAAGAGCCTTCACTGTGGTTTCTGTGGGAAGAAAGGAGTGAGGTGGGGTAACAGGCTGAGGACTGGCTAGTCTGAATCATTTCTGTGGGCTCTGGGCACAGGGGCCACCCCTAGTTGTCTGGTACCTGGTCCTGGTGTGATTAGAGCAGGTGAATAGTGGCCCTGGGGGTGAGAGCCCCGTAGAGGGGGTGGTTGCAGTGTCGGCTTTGATTGGTTGTTTTGTGTTTGAAAGATACACTCCCAGGTAAGCTGTTTGCTATTTCTAGGAATTAGCCAACCCCAGGAAGGGCAGTCAGCTGGACCCCAGGTGTCACAGCATCCGAAATACAGAAAATAAAAAGGCAAGATGAATCCAGTCATCTTATTCTAAAATGTGAACACTTGCACAATACATTTGTCCAGTCGTTTGTGACAAACGATCATTCCCATCCATAGAAAGAGAAGACAAATTGAATTCTTGCAGTGAAAAAGGAAAAGGAAAACAAAGATGCACCCCCCAACTGTCATTCGTGCCACGGAACTACTAAATAATGGGAAAAAGTAGAAGTTAACAAAAACCAGAAAAACTGCACGAGATTAGAGCCCCCTTCTATTCACACACATAGTGTACTCTAATAAAACCACACAACCCACACAAAGATCCCTTTAAAAGTGTTGTCATTAATTTGCCAAAAACACCTCCTCTACCTGTGTTTCAGCAAAGGGCAGAAATTTTGCTCTGAGTGTCCCCTAAAAGTTTGGGGACTCTTTATGTAAGAACTTGTTCTCTTCACGTTCATGAAACTCTTGGACAAACCTTAGGGGAACGCCAGTTGTGGGGATGGCCGTTTTAACTGTAAATAGTATTCATTTTTGTTTGGGTGACATTGGCGTCTTGAGATGAAATCAACAAGCTTTACACTGAAAGGACTTTTTAATTTTAAAAAAAAATAAATATATATATATTTATTTTTGGCTGCGTTGGGTCTTCGTTGCTGTGCTCGGGCTTTCTCTAGTTGCGGTGCGCAGGGGCAACTCTTCGTTGAGGTGCGCAGGCTTCTCACTGCGGTGGTTTCTCTTGTTGCAGAGCATGGGCTCTAGGCGTGTGGGCTTCAGTAGTTGTGGCGTACGGGCTCAGTAGTTGTGGCTCGCGGGCCCTAGAGCGCAGGCTCAGTAGTTGTGGCTCACAGGCTTAGTTGCTCTGCGGCATATGGGATCTTCCCGGACCAGGTCTCGAACCCATGTCCCCTCTGCATTGGCAGGCAGATTCTTAACCACTGTGCCACCAGGTAAGTCCCAGAAAGGGCTTTTTCAAAAAGCAAAAACGTTTTTCCATTCAAATAGAAGAAAAGACGTGGCACCCCAGCCTGGTGCTCCAAATTATGGTTATGGAAAATTCATTGTCATTGTGACTTATTGATTCCAATGCAAATGTTTTAGGTGAGAAGTCAAGCCCCAACTGGGGATCCTCTTACTCCTACATGCCGACGCCTGCATCCAGCCGGGCGCAGTGCACACACCCAAATCTTGTCTTAAAAGTAGTCTCTGGGGCTTCCCTGCCGATGCAGGGGACACGGGTTCGTGCCCCGGTCCGGGAAGATCCCACATGCCGCGGAGCGGCTGGGCCCGTGAGCCATGGCCGCTGAGCCTGCGCGCCCGGAGCCTGTGCTCCGCAACGGGAGAGGCCACAACAGTGAGAGGCCCGCGTACTACAAAAAAAAAAAAACAAAAAAACAAAAAACGTGGTCTCTGCAAACGTTTGAGTCTGATCTGAAATTTGCAAGTCACTGGTATGAAAGAGTGGTATAATAATGTGTGATGTGCACACACTTTGAAGGAGAAAAAGAGCAAAATATAGTTTCTGTGGTTTGCAATGCTCAGAAGCAATCATTGGACCGATGTAGGATAACACCCCTGGGGGTCTTCCTGTGTGATACCCAGATGTACGGAACTACATGACACCTGATGGCAAAGATCTGACTCAGCGTACAAGCAAACCAGGGGTGCAAATTTTACTGTCTTTTTTTTTTCCTGAATATAGTAATCTGTGGTAACTTTTGTTGGTTCATTTCTATAATCATAGCTGCCTGTTATAGATTAGCTTTGGGGGCATTTAAAGGTTAAAATCATTCAACTTTCCAATAAATTTTCTTTATTTAAAAGTGTCTTTTTAATCTGAAAAAGAATATATATGTATACCCATATATATGTATAATTGAATCACTTTGCTGTACACCTGAAAACAACACAACATTGTAAATCAACTGTACTTCAATAAAAAGTTAATTAATTAATTAAAAAATAAAACAAAAATGTCTTTTTAAAACACAAAAATGATAATCAGAAAAATAGGGCTATTAAAATTATGTTTTCAAATTATCTTTAATAGCATTTAAGAGTGCTCTTAATATGTTAGGACAAGCCATAGCAAAATACAAAAAAATGTAAAAATTGTAATGTTGAATGGTTTGTTTTATTATTGTTTAAAAAAATAAAATCCATATTCTCATCACAAGAAAAAAAATGTGTAAATATGTGTGGTGACAGGTGATACCCAGACTTACTGTGGTGACCATTTTGCAGTGGATATAAATACAGAATCATTATGTTGTACACTTGAAACTAATATGATGTTGTATGTCAATTACACCTCAATAAAAAAAAATAAAGCCCATATATATGTAGAAAAAGACTAAAATACTTCAAAATGATTAAAAAAATAAAAATGGAAAATTTCCTTTTGAAGCAAAATACATTAATTTGGAAAATTCAGAAAAGCATAAAGAAGGAAAATATTCATATTTCCATCATTCAGAGAAAATCCCTGTAAATATTGGGTGTCATTTTTTTCAGCATTTTTCCTATTTGTCCTCTCTCTCTCTTCTCTCTTTCTTTGATAGTACATCTGTCATCTTATACTCTATTTTTCTCTGATTAACTTAATGCCATCAAAATTTTCCTATGCAATAAAAAATTCATGGCATCACTTTTTTTTTTTTTTTTGCGTTATGCGGGCCTCTCACTGTTGTGGCCTCTCCCATTGCGGAGCACAGGCTCCGGACGCGCAGGCTCCGGACGCACAGGCTCCGGACGCGCAGGCTCAGCGGCCCAGCCGCTCCACATGTAGGATTCTCCCGGACCGGGGCACGAACCCGTGTCCCCTGCATCGGCAGGCGGACTCTCAACCACTGCGCCACCAGGGAAGCCCCATGGCATCACTTTTTATAGCTTTAAAGAATAGTCTATCATATGGTATACCCTAATTTTTAAACCATTCCCTGTTTTACTGGCTTATTTTTTCCAATTTCTTACTAATTTAAAATAACAATGCAATGACTATCCTTGTACGTAAGTTTCCCTGTGCACTGCTATATTATAACATGGGGTAAAACATTAACAAGGTTTTTTTTAATCCTTCAAGGTATCCAACACTCCTTCCTTTTTTGTCAATATCAGGACCAGGAGAGGGCGCTGTACCAGCTCAGCGCATGCCGCTCTGAAGGGAGAGGGCTGTTGGAAGACACCACTGGTCAGAACATTTCAGTCCAAGCCAACTGGGAAGATGCTGACTAACAGAGACCAATGGGGTGAAGGATGAAGCAGGAGGTTGCCTGGGGAGGGGGTTACCCCTTCCCTTCCCCCAAAGTCCTGGGGCATCTCACCTCTCCTCTCCCCTTCCGAGATCTGAAATGTGCCAGGGGAATGGGGCAGGGGAGACTCTAGGATTAATAAGCTTAAATTCAAAATGCCCGAAAAACAGAAGTGACAGGTTTTAACTGAAATTAACTGGATCATATTATCTGATTTCAGGAGGTATAGGAGATAGATATTTAGTCATAGAAAAATAAAAGAGGTGTTGGGGTTTTGTGGTTATTGGGGTTTTTTGCACCCTTCAGTTTTATGATCTGTGAAAATATTATATACTTAGTAGAGTTCTTTAAATGTCACATTTCTGAGTCAAGTGGTAAAAATGTTATGCAGGCTCATTATATATGCTTTTAATTTCTTTCCAGAAAAGCTCTGCTAATTATTCTTCCAAGACACAAGCTCAACAGTACTGAGTATTATAGTTATTTAAATATTTTCCAATTTGATTTAAAAAAGGCAAAGTTAATTGGGATACTATATTGTCATAATTTTTAGTCATTTCTATTTCTTTTGTGAACTGTATATTCATGTACTTTGCTCATTTTATATCAGGAGTATTAGTTCTTTTCTTATTGATTTAAAAATAATTTTAGCATGGTATTAAAGATACAAATTTTTCCTATCATATTTGCTATGAATATTTCTCCCAATGTGCTATTGGCATTTGAATTTTCTTTACGAAGCCATTTCACATACCCAAATTTAATGCTTTGGAGAGTCAAATATATTTATTTGCCTTTGTCATTGCTTCCATTGGCTTTGTATTTTTAATAGTCTTGCCCATATTTTGTTATTTTCCATGGCTTCATTTAAAAATATTTATTCTGTAATTTCTAATGCATATAACGCACCTAAAATTTATTTTGATGTGTCATGTGTGATGGAAGGTGAGAAATCCAAGTTTTTTCAAACATATAATTTTACTGTTAAATAATTCATAAACTCAATTATTTTACAAGAGTTTATTAAATGCCTACTATGTGCAAAGCACTATTCTAGGCTTTGATCACATGGTAACCAAAGTATAAAAATTTAAAAATATTTTAAAAAGACAATTTTTCTTTCATGAGCTTACAGCCTGATTGGGGAGATAGTGATTAAGTAAATAAATATATATTTGTGAATTGTCATTTGGGCTGTGAAAACAAAGAATAAGGTAGGCAGAGAATAACGGGGGAACCTAACTTTGACTGGGGGTAGCAGGAGGCTTCCCTAAGAGATTGACATTTGAGTTTCACTTTTCATATGCTCATTTCACGCATACACTAAATTCTGTTTCACTGCAGTCTCTTCCGGGCCACTGATTGGTTTGTTTGTTTCAACCAGTCCCACACTGCTCCAAGTAATCAAACTATGATGTGTTTCAATATTCGTCTGAGAAAATTCTTCCTCGATACAATTTTCAGTTTAGTTTTTGTTGGTTAGCCTGGAAACCCATATGTCCACTGCGTATCAATCATTACCATGAAACAAAACCAAAAAGAAGCCAGTTGCACGAACAGGAAGAGTTGTTTCCTCTTGGTGCAGAATGAGGGTTTTCATCCTCCAGTTCAGATTTCATTTGTGACTTCTCTCCTCTGAGCAGCAGTTGGCAGACCACCTCTCCTTTCCCCATGCCCCTTTCACATGGCTCCTTATCCACTAGGATGGCCGGTCCTCCCTGCATTGCTCCCTACCCCCACCTGTTTTTTTCTTCTTATTCTTCTGCAGAATAATTGTTTTGTTCTGCCCAGACTTACAAGCCACATTTTCAACCAGCTCAAGAAACAAGGACATTCCAGTTCCTGGGACAACACTTCTTAGGAGAGAAAGGGGATTACAAAGCAACAACAACAAAAATTGTCAGAAAAGAAATTCTCCAAGTTCCCACTTTCTTTAAGATTGCTCTTTCTTAGAATGGAAGAATGGATCATGTAGCAATGATGCTGGTTGCCTATCCAATATTCACCAATATTCTTCCTTATTAACCAAGCCCTCTTTTTATTTGAAGCATCAATGCACCTGATTCCCAGCTTCCATTACAACTAGGCAACCTCATTCTGTCCATGAGATGTGAGTAGAACTTCTGGAAGAGCTGCTTAACAGGAGACAATTACATGAAACTACCATGACCATCATGGACCACTTTACTTCAGACTTCTTAGATGTGTGGGTAAATTTTTAAGTATTTAAACATTGTTACTTTGAGTTTCTGTACATACAGCTGAACCCCACCCTAACAGATGTAGACCAGCAGAGTTCATTGACCTCTGTTCCTAACCAAGAAAAATCACCAGGGCCAAATGTAAGGATCTGCAGAGAAGTTGTGGTTGTTGTCATAATGGTTTTTGAAAAGGCAAAGCTGAAACAAAATCCCATGACACTTCTTTTTTTTTTTTTTTGTGGTACGTGGTCCTCTCACTGTTGTGGCCTCTCCCGTTGCGGAGCACAGGCTCCGGACGCGCAGGCTCAGCGGCCGTGGCTCACGGGCCCACCTGCTCCACGGCATGTGGGATCTTCCCAGACCGGGGCACGAACCCGTGTCCCCTGCATCGGCAGGCAGACTCCCAACCACTGCGCCACCAGGGAAGCCCCCCATTACATTCTTAATAGCACAGTGCTTTGCTTTGGGGGTACTCAAGGCTCTTATGGAAAGCACTTAGATTTTTTAATTGAGTGCCTATCAATGTAAGCATTTGGGAATGCTTCTATATTAAGTATATGAGTAATGACCTTA
This sequence comes from Delphinapterus leucas, assembly GCF_059928025.1. Lineage (NCBI taxonomy): Eukaryota > Metazoa > Chordata > Mammalia > Artiodactyla > Monodontidae > Delphinapterus > Delphinapterus leucas. The sequence continues at coordinate 24,462,703 of NC_143130.1, forward strand.
GCAGAGAATTCCAATTTTATTACCAGTGCTCGACACCAAAAGCAAAGAGGATGTATTTCAGTGAAGTGATGGGGTAGGCTTCACAGGCTCCCCTGTCACTGGTCCAATTTATCTTCCAACCTTTCAACCATTTTACATTCTTCTAAAATGTTTGATGCATAAAGAATAAGGTCCAGACCTTATAAGCCTAGTATTCAGATACAATATGCTTCTTTCTTAACTTTCAGCCTCCTTTCCTGATATCCCACACACAAGATTAAGACATATTTGACTACTCACTGTAATATTATTTCATGTTTCTCTACCTCTGCTTCTATCCTTTTAACCTGCAATGCTTTTATCTCAAGCACTCATCCATCCTTCATCCATCTATCCATCAATCCATCCTCCATTCATACGTACATTTAACAAATCTTTATTGAGCACTTGCTATGTATCAGGCAAGTATTGTGATAGGTGTTAGGATTAACGCAACAAAGTAGTTATGGTTCCAGTCACTAACAAAATTCCACTTATCACCGCCCCCCCCCCCCGCAAGACTGAGCTCAAAAGCCTCCCCTGACCTCCATCTTCTTCCCAAAATTTCCTTGGCTATTGTTGGCCCTTTGCATTTTCATATAAATTTTAAAATCGGCTAATCAATTTATAAATACACACATATGCAATCTCCTGTCATCACACGAACTATAGATGAATTTAGGGAGACTTGCCCTTTTTACAATGTGAGTCTTCCAATTTATGAAAGTCAGATCTCCCTCCACGTATTAGGTCTTTTCTTTCTCTCGAAAAGTGCTTTGTAGTCTCAGTATACAAGTCTCACATATTTTTTTAAAAGATTTATTCCTAGGTATTTAATGTTTCTTAATGCTATTACAGAGGATATAACTGTAAGACTTCATTTTCTCTTTGTTGCAGATCTCTAGAAATAGAGATGATTTTTTATACTGTCCTTAAACCCAGAGACCATATTAAATAGATTTATTAAATTTATTTGTAGATTCTTTTGGACTGCCCGTATAAAATCAATTCATCTATGTATAATGACAGTTTTATTCCTTCCTTCCAATTATTCTGTCTTTCACATGTTTTCTTGCATTATTGCATTGGCCTGGAGTTCCAGAACAATGTTGGGTAGAAGTGGTGAGAGCACACATCCTTATTTCTTCCCACCTCTTGAAGGGAAAAGCTTTCTATTTCACCTCTGATTTTAAGTCTCCTCTGGTCTGCTCCTCTTCCCATGACGTACCCTCCAGGCTTCCACTGAGAACCTGGTGTGTCCTAGGACCACCTCTGGTGAGCACTGAATTCTAACCTTTGCCTCTGCAGCATCTCCAGACCACAGAATGCTCCGCTCAGCTTTTCAGATGTTTTCAGGTTAACTTCTCCTCCCCTGTGCAGTTTCAGAATTCAGCAACTGTCTTCAGGAAGAATCGATCCTGTGTTGGAGGCTGTTTAGTTCTGTAGCTCTTCCAAGGTACAGCTCATATGCCAAGCCGCGCCTTCGCCCAGAATCCATGATGCCCCAGGATAAAAGCTGCTGGTCCCCTCCCCCGAATCTTAGCCCCTCTACTTGGCATGGCTTAAACAGTTCTTCGGTGCTTTTAAAACAGGTGATTTGGGGATTTCATCTGGGCTACCTGGTTGTTCGTAGTGGAAGGATTAGTCTGCCCCCAAATGTCTCCATCTTAGAAGCAGAAATCCATGCCAGGTTTTTAATAAGTATCAATACTTTCAAATTTTCCTTTGATCTCAGCCTTTGGAGACAGAATATCAGAAATGGAGCCAATGCTAGGGGCCTCCTGTAGTCTCCATCTGAAAAGCAACCCGAAGATTATTCCCAGAAATGAGGGAACTGAGCAAATAAAAGGCCAGCCGAGGGAATCTGTCAGCTTGGCTAGATCTGAGGCGAGAGGTCAGACTCAGACATGAGTTCATCTGAGCCCTTGTGAGAACCGAGGGCTGCCCTTGAATGTTCTCCTGGCCATCTCCTCAGTCTGCACAAGGGGACAGTTGGCAGAGGAAATGAGCTCATCACCCTCACAACTGGGAATTACCTAGCGTGCTGGTCCTTGGAAATGCTCCCTGCCTGCCCTGTACCACGGGCAAGCCATCTGAGCTTGGGAACACGCATCCAGAGATGAATCCACAGCGAATATGGGAGAGGTCCATCACCACGTTATTGCTAGAAGTAACTTTCCTCAGAGTTCCGTGGATATCTTTTCTAGTCTTAAACATCCGTCCCAACTCAAAGAAGATGGTTCCTTGCTGAAGCAGATACAAGTGGCTGGAACATTTCTATTCAAAGCAGATCGGTCATCTGGCTTAATGTGCCATGGCCTATTTGGGCCACCCTCCAGCAGCAATATATCACTCCACATAGTGTCATACAAGCTGCTTTTATTTGTCAAGACTTTTTAATCCTACACCGAGTCCCTGCACAGGAAGTCAGGTGGTTCTTGGTAGGATGTGTTAACTGTGCTGTGAGCAAGGATCCAGACTGGTTTCCAGACGATGCATGGCAACTGCCCCTTCACTTACTAGCCTCTCAGTGCCCCAACTTCAACAAACATCTTTGCATCACTGCAAACACAGCTGTGGAAGGGAACCAGTCAGAGAGTTGGGAGTTATCACTCATCTGGGACTTAATTTGGAGGGACTCTAAAAGGGCATCAGCTTGTGGACTGGGCATTTTTCTAGTGAGGCTGGCAAGGAAAGAAAAGAAAAGGGGAAGCCACGAAATGCTTAGTGATATTTTGGAGAGCAAGGTGGAAATATTTGTTCACCTTCATCCCCGTACCCTTTTACATTTCCCTAAATTCTGCTACTTGTTCCCATGTCAAATCTTGTGTTAAATTTTCTTCTCAGTAAAAAAGCCCAGCATGAAAAATAATTCATATTCATCGAGTCATCTCTGATTAAAATAATCCCTAGGGCTTCAGCGCACTGTATCCTGAATTAAAATGCTTTAGACGTTCAGAGTTTGGGCTTCTCTATCTCCTGGGAGGCCATTAATGGCTTATGCATATCAGGCTATTTTCCAAATTCTGCTCTTCTGCTCTGGTAAATAAATGAAGAAATCCAGTTGAGAAACATCTGGAAGGCTTTAAAAACTGGGAAAGATTCTCCTCTGGATCGGATGGTTTAAGTGCAATGCTGCTTAAACTTGGGGCCGAGGGCCATAGGACCTCTCCAGGCCATTTCCAATACTTGGATTTTATAATACTATGAATATCTAACCAAGAATCCCCTTGGGGAAAGATTTCAAAATTGGACATGATGTGAAAAACATTCAATTAATTTTTTTTTTTTTTTGATGTAGTGGAAAAGCCCTGAGCTGGGATTTTAAAAATGTGGCTTCTTGTCCCAGCTCTGCCCCTAATTAGACGGGTGACTTCGGGAAGTCACATAACCTTTCTGGGCCTGTTTCATTACCCATAAATGAGGGTTCACTTAATAATAACCAATGTCCCTTTGAATTACCACCCCCCTCTTTAATCCTTTCTTTTCCATCTGTCTACTCCCCCTCCAAACTCCCTTCTCATTGCCTGGTTCTCATTCCAATTAATCCTTGATCTGGCTTCTCCTCTGGCTTAGCTGTGTGACCTTAGGCAAGTTGTTTAACCTTTCTGTGCTCTGAAAAAAAGAGAGTATTAGTAGCGTCTGCCTTATAGCGTCTGTCTTGAGGATTAAATGATTAATACACAGCAAGTCCTTGGCTCAGAGTAATAAGTAAATAAACTGTTAGCCAACAGTCATTATTTTCCAGAGATTAATGTTATTGACTCACAAGTATAGTTGACGCACTTTATTCCTGGATCAAAAAGGATACAGTTGGAGTCATTCTTATTAAGAGTGGTCGCAACTTATTAACAAACAATAAACCTATTGGATCATTGACCCCATTTCTCTCGCCACTTTATTCAGGAACTTGGTACAGTCAGGCAAACGTGAATATTTCTCTCCGTCTATAATTCTGCCACCATCCTTGTGCAAAAACTCGGAGTCAGTCATGAGGGGCTCATCTTGATCCAGAGACCCTGACAGTGAGATCCTGCCTTTCGCTCTCTGAGGTCCACACCACAGGCTGGAATTTACATATATATATATATATAAACATATATGTATGGAACACTAAAAAGACTGGGTTACACAGTTTTAGGGAAGTGAATTTTAAAAGTTTTTTTGCAGGGAGGGCTTCCCTGGTGGCGCAGTGGTTGAGAGTCCGCCTGCCGATGCAGGGGACATGGGTTTGTGCCGCGGTCCGGGAGGATCCCACATGCCGCGGAGCGGCTGGGCCCGTGAGCCATGGCCGCTGAGCCTGCGCGTCCGGAGCCTGTGCTCCGCAACGGGAGAGGCCACAGCAGTGAGAGGCCCGCGTACGGCAAAAAAAAAAACAAAAACAACTTTTTTTGCAGTATAGTTAAAGCCCAGCTCCTAGTTGTATGAGTTTTGACAAATATGTACACATATGTGCCCAATGGCCCAGATATAGAGCATTAGCCCTGGAAAATTCCTCTGTGCCCTTTTCCAGCCAACAGCCGTCTTTGGCCAGCGGCAGCCATTATTTTGATTTCTCATCAATTAGTTTTGCCTATTCTTGAACTTTGCATAAATGGACTCTTTTTATCTGGTTTCTTCCACTCAGCATGACCTATCTGAGATAAATCCTGATGTCGCCTGTATCAACAACTCATTCCTTTTTAGTGCGAAGGAGTCAGTGTACCGTTGTGTATAAAGACTAATTAATTTGTTGATTCTTTTTCCTATGGATGGACACTGGGACCCTTTTCATCTTTTGCTATTATGAATAAAACTGCAATGAGTGTAGGGAAAGACTGTTGAAGTGACTTTTTTCCTGAACTTTGAAGTTTTCTGTCATGCGATTGTAGTTTCAAAAAAATGAAAGATTTAAAAATATATCTCACGGTCCCCTCAAGTCTTTCCTCCTTGACAAGGAATATAACTCCTTTCACTCCATCATCAATCTCTCTCTTTCTTGAACTGCTTTGGCACTCACCCAGGCACAAATACTAGTGTTTCAAGAACTGTTGTTGGCCCAACTTTTCACAATAAGCTGAACCAATCAGCTACTTCTTTTCTTAATTTAAACTAAAAAACAGTAGCAAGACATGGAAGCAACCTAAATGTCCATCGACAGAGGAATGGATAAAGAAGATGTGGTACATGTGTACAATGGAATATTACTCAGCCATAGAAAGAATGAAATCATGCCCTTTGCAGCAAAATGGATGGACCTGGAGATTGTCATACTGAGTGAAGTCAGACAGAGAAAGACAAATATCATATGATGTCACTTACACGTGGAATCTAAGTTTTAAAAATGATACAAATGAACTTATTTACAAAACAGAAACAGATTTACAGACATCGAAAAGAAACATGGTTACCAAAGAGAAAACATGGAGGGTGGGGTGGAGGGATAAATTAGGAGCTTGGGATTAACATATACACACTACTATATATAAGATAGATAACCAACAAGGACCTACTGTAGAGCACAGGCAACTCTACTCAATATTCTGGGATAACCTATGTGAGAAAAGAATCTGAAAAACAATGAATATATGTATATGTGTATAACTCAATCACTTTGCTGTACACCTGAAACTAACACAACACTGTAAATCAGCTATACCGCAATAAAATTAAAAAAAAGAAACAACAGTTGGTGATGGATAGCTGAGTCTTGTGGGACTGAGCCCTTACCCTGTGGGGTCTGTGCTAACCCCAGGTGGTATCAGAATTCAATTCAATTGAATGAGGACACCCAGCTGGTGTCTACCAAGAACTGGTGAATTTCTTATTGTGGAAAAAGTCACATTTTGGGAGTACAGGATTATTCTGAGTGTAGCGGAAAAAAACAAAACAAAACAGTGAGTTTCCTTTACATAATACTTGTCATTCTTGGGTCCTGGAGGCAACAGACAGTGGAGTTCTCTGTCCCCCCAACTCACTTCTTCTCTTGAAAATTCTTCTCTTTCGTGGGCTCAATGCTCTACATCCTGGCAGCTCAGAAGTCAAGCCCATCCAGGTAAGGGGCTCCTTCCTTTCACACACTAGCTTCTGGATTTGCCTTGACATCCAGGCACTAACAGGACCTCCATCTGTGGCTTAACAGGAGACTAAAATCTGCTGTGGTTACTGCCTATTTTCCAATAAAGCTTCTTTTAATTTAAAGTTACTGAATTATCCATTGCTCTCCCTTGTTCACTTAAAGCATAGTCAATTTATTACCCTCCATAAGTAAGGAAAGCCTGAACAAACTGGCAATTCCAACCAATGTGCCCTGTTTTTTTCCTGAACCAATTTATAAACTGAAAATGCAGAGACATCATGACTTGGCTGGGATGATCCGGCTTTCCTGTGATGATCAAGACGCCTCTGAAGAGAAAGGATTTACCATCACGGAATTAACGGCAAAAATGGTTCAAAGCAGTGAAAGTTTTAAAATTTCTTATACTAAGGAGTGATTTACCTTGGCAAGAGATAGGTGACAATTAACTAGCTGGCATCCAGGCTAATTCCTCTCTCTCGTGCTCTCATTTTCCTTTTTGTCTTCTCTGAGAGAGAATGATTGACAGCTTGGGAAAGGTACTGGCACTTGGGTTAACTTAACCTCTGCCTCAGCGGTCTCAACTAGCAATGGGCCATTCTTAGATACGGTAGCATAACTGTTTCAAAGAACTCTGGCAAATCCAAGGTTTTTACAATGATCAGTTTGCCTATTTTCTCTAAAGCCTCCTGAGTGAGCCTATTTGTCAGAATCCAGGTGTTTTCTTGTACTCTCACAATGCTGGATTTCACACGGCACTGGCAGGAAGCGGCACTGCCTCTACAGAACAGTCTCCTTTTGGGGAAAACTCTTCAGGGCTCAGAAGAGCTGTGGCCCGAGCCTGAAGATGGCCGTGTAGATCTGCACCATCTCTCAACAAAGAAGAGAGGAGAGAAGCATTGTGAGAGCACCTGTGTTAACACACAGACTGGTTTCTCCTAATCCAACCCAAGAGCACCGAATGTTCTTGTGCCTGTTGTTCAACCCTGTAACTTCCACTAAGCACAAAGGAAGGGTGATCCACTCTCAGGTGATGGCGGGCAGAGGAGGGGTACTTGCTTGTCCCACCTCCCCGCATCTGAGAAGGGGCTGGGGCCCTTTACCTGCTCTAGAGCCAAAAGTTGGAGAGAAGAAAGATGGCATTCATGTCAGGGCATCTGGCGGGAGGCAGACGGTCTCTGTGGGGTGTTCATGTCAGTGACAGAGACCCCCCCCCCCCCCCAGTTTTAAAACCATCTTCTACTGCCTGGCCAGGAAAATGAGCATCTGTGGGAAGAGGCAAATCACCAACCACAGGAGAGGATTCTCACTAGTCTGCAGCTAAATGTTGACGCGGCTAATGGGACTATTTGTTTAAAAAGGATGAAAGGGAGGGTGGAGCAGACATCTTCTCTAGGACCCTGTTCAGAAAACTTTGCCCCACGGGAGAAGTCTATTGTCCCTGAAGATAATCAGGCAAAAAGCTGGTGGTGAAACGTAAAAATTCTAAGGAGACAATAGTTTCTGGAATTTGATGAAGCCACTGCTTATCTTGAACCCAGTGGGGTTTTTTTGTGGTTTTTTTTTTTGCGGCACGCGGGCCTCTCACTGTTGTGGCCTCTCCCGTCGCGGAGCACAGGCTCCGGACACGCAGGCTTAGCGGCCATGGCTCACGGGCCCAGCCGCTCCGCGGCATGTGGGATCTTCCCGGACCGGGGCACGAACCCGCGTCCCCTGCATCGGCAGGCGGACCCTTAAAAACTGCGCCACCAGGGAAGCCCGAACCCACTGGGTTTTGAACCCATTTCTTTCATGATTTTCTCCTCTCAAGTCCTTTTCGAATTAACAGGAGTTCTTGAAAATTCTCCCCTGCTACAAGCTAAACCTCATGATGGTTTTGTTCATTGCTGCACATCCAGATCAGATCCTGGCATTCAGTGGACACTCAAGACATATATAAGTAAGTGACTGAATGAGTGAGTGAATGAAGGATGGCCTCTTGTGGTGCTGATGCTGTCTTACTACTATCCTAATATCACAATGGCTTATTTCAGTGCCAGGCACTTTAAACACTTTACAGATATCATCTATTTTAATGAGACTTAAATATGTATATATATTGTTTTCAAAGACCTGATGGCTAGCCAGCCGTTTCACTGGTGGCCAAACACCCAATACACAGAACAGAGCATCCCAGCTGTATTTTCCAGGCTACAGCTTCCACTGCTCACACCAGAACAATCTGTAGGTCCATAGGCGCTTTCTTCAGGGAGGTGGGGCATCTCTTTTGGATCTTCATAGCTGACACATCTTAATATCCGCAGTGCTTCACAGCACTTGGCACAGACAAACATTAACTTAATTAAACTTTATTGGAAGAATGTCATAGAATGAATATGGAGATCATTTAAGTATCTTTCTGTGCTGAGCATAATGGTACAATTCTGGTAGCTGGTTAAAAAAGGCAGTAGAGGGTGGCTCAGTGGTTAAGAATCCGCCTGCCAATGCAGGGGACACGGGTTTGACCCCTAGCCTGGGAAGATCCCACATGCCACGGAGCAACTAAGCCCGTGCGCCACAACTACTGAGTCTACGCTCTAGAACCCGCGAGCCACAACTACTGAGCCCACGTGCCACAACTACTGAAGCCTGTGTGCCTAGAGCCCATGCTCCGCAACAAGAGAAGCCACTACAACGAGAAGCCCGCGCACCGCAACGAAGACCCAACACAGCCAAAAATAAAAACAAAACAAAACAAAAAAATTTCCATTTAAAAAATAAAGGCAGTAGAATATGGGAGGAAAAACCCCCAAGGACCTACTGTATAGCACAGATACTCGATATCTTGTAATAACCTATAACGGAAAAGAATCTCCCTATCTATCTATCTATCTATCTATCTATATGTATATATATATATCTGTACAACTGAATCACTTTGCTGTACACTTGAAACTAACACAACATTGCAAGTTAACTATACTTCAATAAAATAGATGCAATAAAAACCCCAGCAGGACGGGGAGATCAGCTCAGTGCTTTGTGACCACCTAGAGGGGTGGGATAGGGAGGGTGGGAGGGAGACACAAGAGGAAGGGGATATATGAATACATATAGCTGATTCACTTTGTTATACAGCAGAAACTAACACAACACTGTAAAGCAATTATACTCCAATAAAGATGTTAAAAAAAAAAAAAGCAGGTAATTAGGTAGCAGCTCTATTTATCTGGCTTTGTCTCTCTGTCCCCATCTAGAATGAACCTTTCATGCATCCTGCTGTCTATCCATCAATCTTGCTCCCTTTCTTTATACCTCCCCCTCTATCTGTCCACCAGCTTATCTGTCTGTCACCGTGTTTCTGAGCAATACAATTAAGAGTGCCAGGTCTTTAAAGGTGCTACTTCCTCTGTCAAGGCCCGGGATGGAAAACCTACTTCTCCATCATTGTCTTATGACACATCAGCTTATCCATTCAGTACCAAAAGGAGGGGTTGGCAGTGGTGCAGAAATGAAATGTGAAAAACCTCACATGCTCTTGACTCTTAGAGCTCGGTGGCTGGGGAAGGTCTCTCTCACTTCCTCTTGGTTGTAGATCATCGGAGTTGAAGCTCATCTTCCTGCCACTTGGAGTCCTGATTCTCCCAGGCATCACACCTTCATGGGAATTACTTGATCAAATAATTCCTAGACTTTCCTCCCACCCCAGGACTGAGGCAGGTTCTTTGAATGGAGTGGACTTCTGTGTGGTCACATCGTCCTGGGAGGGCTTTGGAGAACCAGAGGTCATCTTCGGGAAGGGGTACAAGAACGTGGCGAATCACCCACAATAATTCTGTGTGTTCTGAAGTTTTCTCAGGGCGCTGGTGGTGACCTCTGGCTCAACTTCCCTATTAGTGAGCACGTGACCACGGGCACCAGGTCTCTCAGGGCTGCAAGCTTCCATTTAAGTGCCTTCAGATCTGGGCAGGCTTTTGGGATCTCTGTAGGGACGATGTGTGAATGATGGAGCATGAAAACACACGGCATTACCTCAACAACCAAAGCCTGAAACAACACAGAGGGAGATGCAAGAACATGGGACCCCGGTGAAGCATATGGATAAAGGGACCGGAGCCAATGCAGTCTGTCTTAGCGAGGAATCACGGTAATCAGTGTTCCCGTCAGCATTACGGTGATTGGGTTCCTTCAGTGGACTTTTGAATATGCTCAATAGAGGCTTAAGTCCATATGGATATAAACTGAGGCAAGGGAGTTGTCTGAATGAATTCAGACTTTGTCCAGACAGATCGTGAATCCACTCTGTAATTATCTACACTCCTGTAAACTATCATGTAAGAAAAAAATAAAGAGCATTAAAAACTGTCATGTTAAATCAAAATCCAGCTAATTATGGGTATATTCATTTCCTAGGGCTGCTCTAACAAAGTACCACAAATTGAGTGGCTTAAACAACAGACGTTTATTGTGTCATAGTTCTGAATGCCAGAAGTCCGAAGTCAAGGTGTCAGAAGGGTGGGTTCCTGAAGGCTGTCATGCCTCTCTGCCGGCTTCTGGTGGTTTGTTGGAAATCTTTGGCATCCCTTGGCTTGTAGTGGCATCACCTTGAGCTTTACCTTCATCTTCAGTGGTGTTTTCCTTGTGTTCATGTCTGTGTCCACATTTCCCCTTTTTGTAAGGATGCCGTCATGTTGGATTAGGGCCCACCCAGCTCCAGGATGACCCCGTCTCAACTAATTACATCTGCCAGCACCCTATTTCCAAATGTCACATTCTGAGGGACTGGGGGTAAGGTCTTCAATATATGAATTTTAGGGGGACACAATTCAATCCATAACAGTGGGAAAACAAATGTTTTAGAAATCACGTTTTGTGATGAATTCTGACCCCCGTTTCCCCCATTTGAGTTTATTCTGGTAGAACATCTATTCTGACTCCAGACTCACCATCTTCATGTTTATGGGGTAGACCCAGTACCACAATTTGCCCCTAACAGAGTCTCATAAGTATGTGTGAAATATTTCATCATTTATAATTGGCATCATAAACAGGTAATCAAAGTGCAGGACAAATACAAATTACCTGAGGATTCTGGAAACTTATAAACGTTTTATCTATTTTAAATTAGTATATAAACATTAAATAATGATAATTCAGAAAACTTTCCTCAAAAGCAGATGACTTGGGTTCTACGTTTATAAAGACGAATAGGAATCTTTTTGAATTTTGAAATAGCAAATGAATACAAGAGCTAAACAAGGGGCCTCGAGTGTCATAAATGGAATGACATTTTCTTTCCAGAGATAATTAGGTAAAAAATAGATAGGTCATCTTATCGCTTTGAACTGTTATTGCAGTAAGAGAGAATTACCAGGATTAAAGATACTTAAGCCTAAACTGGTTTTTTTTTTCTTGCACATTTGTTTCTATTTTGCAGATTTAAAAATTAGACTTCTTTGTATCAAAATTTATAACAAAAGCTTGTTATGAAACAAAACCCACAAGCATTGAAGGATGAGCCTGTCTGTAGCCCAACAAGACACTGGTGTAGCTGAACCGTCCCTGAAACTGCCTGGATGATGTGTTTGCTCAGTGATGTGATCAGCATATGTCACTAGTCGGGCCAGAGCATGCACATGAGCATTTATTGGTAAACTGACACCAGAAATGGCCAAAACTGGGCTAGAGTCCAACAGAAAACAAAATGTCATTTCCTTACAGGCGTGTCTGTGGAAGCAATTATTTTGTCCAGTGTGAAGCATTCCAAGTAAAGACTTGGAATAAAGATACCCCATGATTTCATTATACTGAAAGCTAAAGGCACTTCATACCCTTATATTTTATTAAAACACCAAGTATATATAATCTGTGTTTCCACCTCAGAAATGAAATGGAGTTTCAGAGTAACATATCTAACACATCTCCTCAAAAATTCATTCCAGTTCCTCAAAAATCCAAATTATGTGATGTACCAGTCGCCCCCTGATGTATAAAAATTTAAAAAGAACATGTTTAGTGATTGAAAAAATCAGTTTTATTATGCTCACAGATTCTGTTGGACAGGAATTTAAAATGGTACAGCAAGGATGGATTCTTTTTGCTTTTTGCTCTCTGGGACTTTAGCTGGGAAGACTTGAATGCTGGGGTTACTCAAACAGGCTGGAATCATCTAGGCTGTGGGGTGGCGAATCATCTTCACTCCCCTATCGGTTCAATTGTGTTGGGATGACTTCAAGGCTAGGCTCAGGTGGGACCATTGGTAGAACCACATCGTGTGGCATGGACTCCCTCACAGCATGGTGGCCTTAGAGTAGCTGGGCTTCTTACATGGTGGCTCAGGGTTCTAAGAGCAAAGGTTCTGACCAACAAGATGGACATTGCACGACCTCTTCTGAGCTCATCTTGGAAGCCACACAATGTCACTTCTGCCACATTCTGTGGGTTACAAATGGGTCCCTGAGGCCAGCCCAGGTTGACTGGGCAGAGAGGGGGCCATTAGTCTCCCACCTCTCAATGGGAAGAGTGTCAAAGAATTTGTGGCCATTTTTAAAACACACGCTTAGTGTACTTTTAAAAAAGAATTCCCTTCTCTTTCTCTTGTACTGCTTTTTTATCAGTGGATAAAACAGGCAAATATTGAGACCACTGTGCTCCTCTGGGGTGATGCCATCATAGTAAATGCTTACTCTGTGCAACCATTGTTCAAGTACCTTAACAGAGTTTTTGAGAAGCTGACAACTAGGAATAGCAGAGGCTGCAGGAGTAGGTAGAAGAATAATCTCATGAAATCATGTTTTCCCCCAAGGATGTTTTCCCCTCTCTGAACTAATAAACAAAATATTTTCCTGAAGGTTCTTTTCCAATCTCTAAACAAAACGAACATGAACGTTTCACAAGCAAGCCAATTTCTGCACAAGAGTTGAGGGCTTCAAGTAAAGCAAAATGAGTTTCTGTCTGAAGCCATTGCATAGTAACTGTTGAATATGCTTAAGCTTTTTATAAAATTTCCATTTTCTTTCCCTAATGCTTTTTCTCAATGTTCCCAATTTTTCTTGACGTTTGTATTCCTCTTCTCTTTGAAAAATAACGTCCAAACTTTCTACAATGAATTATAATGAGTTTCTTAGCAAAGCAAAGATAGATACAAAAACACATTCACACAATACACAAATTCTGTTCTTTCTAGGCTGAGAAATGGTGATCAGTTTTTTAACAGCCTTGTAAGGAAGTAATGTTTTCTGAATTAGCTTCTGAAATAAAACTTCAACTTTGTTTCAAATTTTTTGAGTTTACTTTGAAATACAGGTCTGTTTGTAAGAAGATTTGATAATTTTGAGTATAAAAATTATGTGCATTTTATACACCTAACTTGAATTCTTATTAAGGTCAGTTAAGTTAAATTAACTATCATTTCACAAGGCAGTAAGAGAAATTTCAGTGAAAAAAAATGACAAAAAGAAAGAACAAACTGTTTCAACTTGTAAATTATATATTCCCTTTTTTTTTTTTTAAAGCATCTGAAGGTAGTTTCTAGAACCAGATACATGTAATTATTCTACATTTTTTCTTCAATTAAAAAAAGCCACTTAGGAGATTGGGATTGACATATGCACACTACTATATATAAAATAGATAACTAATAAGGACCTACTGTATAGCACAGGGAACTCTACTCAATACTCTGTAAAGGCCTATATGGAAAAAGAAGCTAAAAAAAGAGTGGGTACATGTATATGTTTAACAGATTCCCTTTGCTGTACACCTGAAACTAACACAACGTTGTAAATCAACTATACTCAAAAAAAAAAAAAAAAAAGATAAAAAAGCAACTTAAAAAAACCTTTAGGGCTTCCCTGGTGGCGCAGTCATTGAGAGTCCGCCTGCTGATGCAGGAGACACGGGTTCGTGCCCCAGTCCGGGAAGATCCCACATGGCGCGGAGCGGCTGGGCCCGTGAGCCATGGCCGCTGAGCCTGCGTGTCCGGAGCCTCTGCTCCGGCAACGGGAGAAGCCACAACAGTGAGAGGCCCGCATACCGCAAAAAAAAAAAAAACAAAAAAAACCAACAACAACAACAAAAAACTGGGCTCTAGGCAAATAAATAATTTTAAAAATATAATGAATCTATTTATTTATTTATAAAAAATTTAATATTTGGGCTAGCATTTATCAAGTGCTCACCATGGGCATGTGTTGTGATTTATATCATTTCATTTGTAGAAAATTTAGGACATATATGTGTAAAAGGATCATTGAAATTATTCATAGCTCCATCACCTAGAGATAACCCCTATTAACCTTTTGGTATGTATCTTTTTGCCTATTTGCAATGGTAAATAAAATAATTACATCATATTTTAGGGTGTTTTATAAACTGCTTTTTTCACTTCGCACATGGTGAATATTTTCTCGTTATATAATAAACCTTTTTTAATGTTATTTTCAGTGGCTATGCTATCACATAGAAGTAAGCTGATTTATTTTATCGATGCCCCATTGCCAGACATTAAGGTGGTTCTTAGTGTTTGGCTGTGACCTACACAGCCACAGTAAACATTCATAGAGCTATGTGCTTTCATACAACAGTGATTTAATCACCAACCTTCCTCAGTTACACTAAGTGTGGAAAGTCAGAGAAGACATTAAATAATTGCTTTTTGAGGAACGTTTTTACATAACAAGAACCAAAGCCCTAAAAAAGGATGGGAGGATTTTAATCCTTAGCTTTGGAGTAAGGAGCATTTGTTGGTTTGTTTTATTGGCACTACAGATGTCCACGCATCCCAGAAAAACACATTGAGTCCTGAAACCAATCTATTCTGACTACTCACAAAGGTCAGCCTTGGCAGGAAAACTACATCTTTGGAGGAGAGTGCACTTGAGAAACGCAATGAACTGGGAGAGGCAAGGCAGAAGTTAAGCTCTCTTCCCTTCTTTGGCAATAAAGTTAAACTAGCTGCTGCCATAACTTAAAACACACCTGATACTTCTTCTATATCCAATCTACTGTGAACATCTGTCAGGATGTGCCTTTCTGCACACTTGAGGATGTTATGTCGTATCTGAATATACACCCATATGTTTCAGATTTAAAATGAAAATTCCATAATTAGGTCAAAAATTCTTAAATCCTTCTGAACCAAACAAAACACATTTATCTGATTATCATAATGGCAAAATGATGTTCCTTTTGCAGAAATGTTCATGAGTACAGTCAAACGAGTTTGGATTTTTTTCTCCGTTGGTGGTATCTTCTAATGAAGGATGTTCAGTAGAGCAGAAGGCAGATTTGGCAAATACACATTAATTCTTCCATCAGAAACTGAATACATTCTAGGGACACTCCAAGATTTATGGGTTTTCAGAAACTGGCACCCATGGTCCATCATTCTCTGGTTCACTGTCTGATTCCTGTTTCTGTTGATGCAATAATGGTGGTGTCATCTTATGGCTGGCCATATTTCACAATTGGTGAAACCCTGCAATCTGTAAGTGCCTCCAAAAGGTCATTAACTGGAAAACCTACAGACCCAAACTTTACCAACATTTGAATTCCCCTAGGAATTTTACTGTCAGTAAAACTGCAGAGACACTGGGACAATAGATCAATTTTGAGTTCAAAATTCTTTAAAACAGCAGTGTTTCCTTGTTTCTGGCGTCTCTTTTTCTTTTCATGGTCCATAAAAAATAATGAATAATATGACAGTTTTAAAAAATACCTACGTAAAATGTTCTTAGGGAAATTTCCTGAAAATTCTTTAAAAATGCAAAGATTGGGGCTTCCCTGGTGGCGCAGTGGTTGAGAGTCCGCCTGCCGATTCAGGAGACACGGGTTTGTGCCCCGGTCCGGGAAGATCCCACATGCCGCAGAGCGGCTGGGCCCGTGAGTCATGGCCACTGAGCCTGTGCATCTGGAGCCTGTGCTCCGCAACGGGAAAGGCCACAACAGTGAGAGGCCCGCGTACCGCAAAAAAAAAAAAAAAAAAAAAAAAAAAAGCAAAGATTGTGTTCTCTTTCATTTAAGGAACTGTTTTTTTGTTTGTTTTTGCCACACTGCGCGACTCGTGGCATCTTAGTTCCCTAACCAGGGATTGAACCTGACCCAGGCAGTGAAAATGCCGAGTCCTGAACACTGGACCACCAGGCAATTCCCAGGAACTGTTCTTAATTGAAAGATAGGTAGTATGCATTATTTGAGTGCTGTGCATCTACTTAAAAGGAAAAAATGTATTTATAAAAAGTAGTCACCTGCATTCAAAATATATCAGTATATGTACCTCTACCAAGATCCATATCAAAATTAATAGTAGTATAA
Organism: Delphinapterus leucas; assembly: GCF_059928025.1. Taxonomy (NCBI): domain Eukaryota; kingdom Metazoa; phylum Chordata; class Mammalia; order Artiodactyla; family Monodontidae; genus Delphinapterus; species Delphinapterus leucas. The sequence goes on from NC_143130.1 coordinate 24,479,069, forward strand.
TTCAACTTAGGTGTATACCATGGTATTAAAAAGTAGTTTTTCAATTTGGAGATTTCTCTCTTCCCTCCAACCCACTGAATTCCACTATCTTCTTTACCCTAAAACACACACACGCACACACACACGCGCACACACACACATCCATCCATTGTTCAAAAGAAAACATGAAAACTTCCGGATATTTACTTTAATTGCTGCCATTGAAGTACCAGAAGTAGAGTACTCTTTGTTATACCTTTCCCCTAAACCAGATAAACTTGATTGAAAAAAAGAGTGTGTTGTCAAACATTTATCCCAGGGTAACAAATTTTCTAGCACCAAATCACACCTTCCATCCTTGGGTTTTTGTACGATTTCATATAAATTTTTAAGATGTAAAATATTTCATTATACATTCATAGAATAGACTTTTTTAAAACACTAAAATCGTAACTATTAATTCATTCAATAAGCATTTTGGACTTCTTATATCAGTTGGCTTTTGCTGTGTAAAAAACAATAACATCTTGGAGTGGTGTGTTTATTTCCTGCTCCTGTGTGTTTCTGTCAGCTGGAGCCCAGCTGATTTTGGATGGACTTGGCTGAGCCTGGATGTAGGCTGTAAGCTGGGTCCAGGTGGACCCCTCATGTTTCTCATCATCCTAGTTTCAGCAACTATCTGAATTATGTTTTTCTCATGTCCAGAAGGCAAGGATGGTTGGAACTTCCACCTATTTATGTTCACTGAAATTCCATCAACCAAAGCAACTCTCATGGTCAGAACCAAAGTCAAGGGGAAGGAAAATATTCCTCATGCACCATGAGGTCAAAACAAGGGGCTTATCCAAGTAAACATCAATATGGCAGAGTGGTATTCTAAAGGCAGGGGAGGGAGGGAACATTTGCTGAACAATAAATACTCTAACCTCTCTCAGCCCTACCCATGCACTTCGCTTTGTGCTGGGAATACAACGGTGAGCAAAACTAATTGTACCATCATGGGACTTCCATTTTAGAAGGTGGAGCAGACGGTCTATAAATAAATGCAAAGTTATGTGGTACTCACTCTCAAGGAAATGGGGAATTTTCATTTAATAGGTCGTAGGGGAAAGTTTTCTTAGGATAAAACCAAAACGAGTTGAGAGGATCAGCCATCTGTGAAAAGAGTTTTCCAGCCAGAGGAAATAGTCAGGAAAAAGGCCCTGGGGAGGTAACCAGCTTGCATCTTTAAGAAACAGCAAGGTAGCCAAGTGTGTCTTGAGTAGAGTGAGTTCATATAGAGTCCTACATGACACAAGAGAGGCTTCCAATCTGATTCTGGGTGAGATGGGAGACTAATAGAGGGTTGAGAGCAGGTGAATTATGAGTGGAGAGGAGAGCAGAGCTTGGAGATCTATATGAGAATTTCCAGCTCAATTTAGCTGGCCCTTTGGGCCTATAAAAGCACTGTGCTAATACAAGTTGTTTTTATAAATTCACTCATTAATCTCTAACACCCAAACAGTTTTGCTGCAAAACAGTTCTCATGTACTGTTGGATTTCCATTTTCACAACACAGTCAGATTCATTTTGTTTACAGATTTTTTTTAAACTCCACAATCTGAGAAATGGATCTAAATGTTAAACTGGTTTCAGTTTTAGGAATCTCAGGGAATCTTCAGGGGTCAGCTGCCCTTGCAGGCTGCCCTATGCAAACGACTTCACAGAACTCATTTCCTGTTGTCTGATCTTCGTAAAAGTTATATAATCAGCTAAATGTCCCTCCTAGGTGAAGGAGCAAAATGGTAGAGCAGGCTTTAGGACAATTCAAAAGGCCCTACATTTAAAAAAATGTGGAGTAGGGACATTCCTTAACAGCCACGTCCACGACTCTGATTCCGAGCCTTCTATACCACATCCCTGCTTTACTTCTTTATCATTTGAAAGGAAGTTTAATCATCTTTTACCAAATTTGTTTTCCATAGTCAGAGGATTTCATGGATAGGAAACAATAAATTCCTAGCAACACAGAGTCCTAACAGATGGTAGTAAATGGGTTTGAAAATATTTCAAAACCTGCCCTAATTTCCATTCCCCAAATGTCTCTCCCTCCCTCTCAGTTTTTTTCTTTTTTTTAAATAATAGCAGTTTCTTTATTGTCTTCAATGGTCCTATTTTGGTTACAATTTATGCTCCCTTATGCTCTAAGACTGTAACCAAATTACCCTCGAAACACGGGCAACTCCAGAAAAGAAAACTTGCAGCATTTCGAATCATTCCCATTCACCTTACTGACTGAATGTTCCATTGAAGGCAAAGAACACTGACATTCTTTTTTAATGCACGTTTCTCAGTGGAAGAGAAAATGCCTGCATCCGTTTGTGACTAAAAGAGTGAAAGGCCACATCATTCAAAGAGAGAGGATTTTGTTTTTGTCTGGGATACCAAACAAATTTGTAGCTTATCACTGAAACAGGCGTTATACAGCATTAAAATATTCTGTAACACTACAGGGATTCTCATAGGGTAATGCCATAATGTAGCAGAAATAGCTGGGGTTCATTCATCTTCATCCTACCATTGTGGTGCGTTAGTGTTCTCTATCTCATAATAAGGATAAAGACACTACATATATATATATATATATGTTATATGTGTATATTTTCATGTTTATAAAACCCCTTTGCCTTTACTTTCTCCTTTGAGCTTAACAACAACCCTATGTTGATGGATGGGCCCATGTTTTGTTCCCATTTTACAGATAAGGCAACTGGGGCAGGGCAGAGTTATCAGGTGGCTTGTACAAGATCACACGTCTGGAGTTGACAGAAGAGGAGCCCAAGTCTAACAAGCTTTCTCTTTATTTTTATAATAACATTTGTTTCCTTTTGGATTGCAAGTTAATGTATATTTGTAGTTAAAATGTTTCAGCAATATGGAAAGTTACATGGAAGTAATTAAAAGCTTTACATAGTTCTACCACCCAGGGGAAAGTGTTAGCATTTTGTCTGTTTAAGCTTCTATCTATCTTGTTACTACAAGCCTGGGAATCACTCTTTACATACTGGTTTGTAACTTGTCTTTTCACTTAATGGCTACTTAGCAATCCATCAAAATGGTTGCACCATAATTAATTTACCCAATCCCTTTTAGTGGGTTGTCTCTCAGTTTTTTCCTGTGAGGAACATCCTTGCTGTAAACTAGAGCGGGGATGCCCAGGAAGTACAGATCCCTGATTATTTCCATAAGACAAATTCTTAGAAGTGAATTTGTGAGGTTGAAGGGTATCACCTGTTCTGACACTTTAAAAGTCCATATTGACAAAACGACCCATGGCAAAGTTTATTGCTATGCACACTGCGATCATTGGGGTCTGAGACACATTTCCCAGAACCTGCAACAACTCAAATGCTCTTTCTCCTTGGCCCCCTTTCAATAACAATTTCCTCTTTTAAGTGCAAGACGTAATGAGATGATAGACGTGGGACTTTGAGAACAACATTCTCACAGTAATGGTCAAGGCGAAAATAAATCAGTTGCTCTGGTCACTGGAATGGCACAGGCAAGAGGGAGTGAGTGAAGTGTTCTGAGATTCATGTGCAAACCTGTAATCCTGTTGCACGCAGCAAGGAGGCCAAGCTGCTTATAAGCTACATGGTTCATTGTGAGCCCTCAGGTCTTTAAAAAATTGGGTTCCCCTCAGAAGGGGAGAAAATATTTGCAAATGAAGCAACTGACAAAGGATTAATCTCCAAAATTTACAAGCAGCTCATGCAGCTCAATAACAAAAAAACAAACAACCCAATCCAAAAACGGGCAAATACCTAAATAGACATTTCTCCAAAGAAGACATACAGACTGCCAGCAAACACATGGAAGAATGCTCAACATCATTAATCATTAGAGAAATGCAAATCAAAACTACAATGAGATATCATCTCACACCAGTCAGAATGGCCATCATCAAAATATCTAGAAACAATAAATGCTGGAGAGGGTGTGGAGAAAAGGGAACACTCTTGCACTGCTGGTGGTAATGTGAATTGGTTCAGCCACTATGGAGAACAGTATGGAGGTTCCTTAAAAAACTACAAACAGAACTACCATATGACCCAGCAATCCCACTATTGGGCATATACCTTGAGAAAACCGTAATTCAAAAAGAGTCATGTACCAAAATGTTCACTGCAGCTCTATTTACAATAGCCAGGAGATGGAAGCAACCTAAGTGTCCATCGACAGATGAAAGGATAAAGAAGCTGTGGCACATGTATGCAATGGAATACTACTCAGCCATAAAAAGAAACGAAATTGAGCTATTTGTAATGAGGTGGATTGACCTAGAGTCTGTCATACAGAGTGAAGTAAGTCAGAAAGAGAAAGACAAATACCGTGTGCTAACACATACATATGGAATTTAAGAAAAAAAATGTCATGAAGAACCTAGGGGTAAGATGGGAATAAAGACACAGACCTACTAGAGAATGGACTTGAGGATATGCGGAGGGGGAAGGGTAAGCTGTGACAAAGCGAGAGAGTGGCATGGACATATATACACTACCAAACGTAAGGTAGATAGCTAGTGGGAAGCAGCCGCATAGCACAGGGAGATCAGCTCGGTGCTTTGTGACCACCTAGAGGGGTGGGATAGGGAGGGTGGGAGGGAGGGAGACGCAAGAGGGAAGAGATATGGGAACATATGTATATGTATAACTGATTCACTTTGTTATAAAGCAGAAACTAACACACCATTGTAAAGCAGTTATACTCCAATAAAGATGTAAAAAAAAAAAAAAATTGGGTTCCAAGATTCCTGTTGGGTTCACTGGTCTTAGAAGACTGGGGACATGGTCACTTTGCTGGTTTTCACTGGGAGGGAGAGAGAAAAGCTGCCAGGAAGGGAAGGGATGGTAAGTACTGCCCCTCCCCACCTGACCTGAGGCCGACTGAGAGGTTTCATACCTGCTAGGAAGAGAGTCTCACAGAAAAAGCCTGTCCCTGTCCTACGAGATGCCGACCAAACATGGAACTATGTAGAATGCCAACCTAGCCAAGGCTGAGTTCCACCCCTGAGAGTGAGCTGACGAGCTATTGACTCTGAGTGGTTCTCTCATACAACATTCAAACTGTTACCTTGAGAGATAATCAATATCATGATAATAACAAATGTCATTTGACCCATGATGGTTCTCTGTAAGAACTCCATCTCATCTAACCCTCACAACACTGTCACCTGGGTTTCTTTCTTATCCCCATTTTGCAGGTGAGGAAACTGAGCCTCGGGAATTGTACACACAGTGTGTTGGGCCAGCACTGAAATCCGGGCACTTTCAGTCCCAAGCATATACTCCCCACTGCTACACTGAACTAAGGGGTCGTGTGAATAAATAACATGACATCTCACCAAGAGGCAGTCATAGGTGCAGGCAGGTGATGCCTGGCTCTCCTTTACTCCCAAGACTGCAGTGTGGATTCCCTGGCCCTACACAAACCATCCCCGGCATTCAGTACCTTGAATTAGAGAGTTGGGGATTGAACAGGAGGGCGAAAAACCCCCAGAGCTGTTACCTTCCAATACGGGCGCTGTAACACACTCAGCTTTGGCCACAACATTTACAGGGAAGGTAGAATCATTTTCTTTCCAAACATGACTGGAGTTCTGTTTGTTGAAAGCTGTTTCCATAGACATTCTCGGCCCACATTTTCTCCAGGTTCCCCACCGAGGGGCTGCCATAAAGGGGAGTTTTTGTTTCTAAGGCAGTTTTCACATAGGCTTTGGATTATGGAGTGTTGATTACTTGACATCTTTCAGGAATCTTTAAATGACACTGCCCACAGCTTCACTGAACAAGAGGGGCCTCTTTTAGGACTTTTGGGTCTTTCTGGCAGCCTGTGTGGCTTAGCGCTCCTTCCTGTTCCAGAAAGCCCAGAGTAAGATAGGTTTGGGTCAGTTCACAGGCCTAACTGGGAAGGGGGATGGGGAATGGGGAATGCTCCAGCACAGTGCTCTCACTCATCTTCCCCACCTCTCACCTCCCCAGGAAGAAAAGCCCATCAGCAGTGATGGAAATAATCTCAAAGGAGAGTCAAGGTTTCAGTTATAGCAATAACTAGCACTTGGCAAAGACATTCCCTGAGCTCAAATTCATCCCTGGGTGACCTTCCGGGCTCTTCTTTGACTGGCATAAAGGCAGGATGGCCAGGGTGTGGGCACCGCAGCCTCCACCCCGCTCTCAACTCCTTTCCCACGTCCAAACCCGTCGCCAAGCACTCACCTAGCTTTTGCCTTTTCAGGAGAACAGACCCAGGAATGGCTGTCAGTCAAGATTAAGATGAAGCTCGGCTGGGGGAGAGGAAAAGCAGGATCAACTTGGACAGGAGGATAAACCTGACAGATGGACACAGATATTCCTGGTAGAGTTAGGATGGCTGTTGACCACCAGAAGTGTTGACGTGATTACCTGCAGTTGTTGCATAATATGTGGAAGGTTATATCGACAAAGCATGTTGCTAACGCTTGGGTTAAATGAAAAAAAGTAACCAGAGCACAACCATCCTGTGTTTGGAAAAACAGGAAAGGAAGTTTCCTCATCTCGCGCTACACCCATGACCACAGGAATTTCGAGTGGGATGTAAGCACTGGTCCCCAAACCTATACTTATACCAATGGACTTAAAGTAAATAATCATAAGAGCTACCATTAATTGAGCACTATTAAATATTAGGTGTCTTCTATGAGTGTAATAATAACTAATGTTTATTCGATGATTTCTGTGCTAGGAATGCAAGTATGGACCTTAACTCACTGAATCCTCACAACAGCCCTATGAAGAAACTGGAGTGTGTAACCATATGGCTAGCAAGCAAGGGAGCTATGTTTGGAGCCCAGGTGATCTGGACCCAGAGTCTGTGCTGCTAACACCGCACTCCACTTCTTGTCAGAGGCATGTGTCTTTAAGTCCTTAGAGCAACCCCAAAGGAAAGTGTTAGAACCAGTTTTGCAGATGAGAAAAAAATGGTCCTCATGTAGCTAGTTAAGTGGAAAGGCTGATGTATGAGCTTGGTCTCTGATTCCAAACCCCATACTCATTTTCCTACATCACAAGGGTCTCCTTCAAATCTCACGCCAAGCAAGCTATGCAAAGTCTTCCCTACAGGCAGGGCAATTCCCGAGCTCCCTCCTCTGTCTGGTGCAGGCCTCAGAAGGGTCTGGATGGGCCAAGCCAGCCCTGTTCTTGCTCAGTGACTTGTCCTCATGGAATGCAATCAAATCCAGAGTTCCAGGATAACAGGCAGGAAGAGAGGAAGAGATGCATACAAGGCTGCCCCCCTTCTAGCCCAGTCCTGCTGCTGTGGGCTGAATGTTTGTGTCCTGTCCCCCCCTCCCCAATTCATATGTTGAAATTCTAACCCCCAATGTAATGGTATTAGAAGATGGGGTCTTTGGGAGGTGATGAGGTCATGAGGGTGGAGCACCCCATGAGTGGGATTAGTGCCCTTATAAAAGAGACCCCCCAGGGATCCCCCTTGCCCTTTCCCCCAGGTGAGGATGCAGTGAGAAGACAGCCATCTATGAACCAGAAAGAGACTTATCACCAGACACCAAATCTGCCAGTGTCTTAATCTTGGACTCCGAGCCTCCAGAACTGTGAGAAATAAGTTTCTGTTGTTGATAAGCCATGTATCCTATGGTACTTCTTTATAGCAGCCCTGAATGGACTAAGACACCCATCTTATACACAATTCCCTGAAGCTGTGTTTTTTCTTTCCCATTCTACAAGTTTGTTTAGCCACAATAGCCACTAAAAGTGAGAAAATTAACCTCACCTTCAAATTTCTCCTCCCTGTTGCATTTATCATTCAATCAATTATTTATTCATTTATTTATCTCTTCATTCACCCAACAACTATGAATTATTTACTATGCAGGCACAGTTTTGGACTCTAGGGGTACACTGGTGAATGGAACCCTCTTGGAACTTACACTCTGGTGAGGAAGACTGAGTTAGTAAATAAAATACAATATTGTAGATGTCACAGTTGTGAAAGTCCAGTGGAGAAAGATGTAGCAGAGTGAGAGGAGGGAGTGTTATGGTAATGTGAGTGGTAGCAGCTTGTTATAGAGGTGGTCAGGGAAGACCCCTCCGATGAGGTGACAGGTGAGTTGACACCTGCTGGGAGTGAGGGAGAAAACCACAGGGCAATGAGGATTCTCAGCCTCATCCCAACTCACATATTTAGGGTGACCCTTTATTTTTTATGACTTTGAAATAGAATCCCTGACCAAGATTCCATTTAGTCCTCGAAAATTCAATTCTCAGAAAGATAGGTAATAGAAAAAATGTCGTTCACGCAGAGACTAAAATATTCTTTCCCAGTAGTTGTTTTTTAAGTGCCTCAAACATATCAAGTCTTCCCCATGCAGGACTATTCCAGAGGCATTTGCAGTCAGTCAGTGTTGGCCACTCCGTCTCCCCACCCTACACACATGTAGAAACCCACCCACTTACAGATTTGCTAATGCACTTGAAACTATGAAAGGTGACATGGAGGGAACCTTGAGGGACAACAGTAGAGAAAGAAATCACAAAAAATAGGATCACTTTTCACTGTCCACAATCAGTACACAGCTTGAAGACTGGAATGAGGCAGAGGCAAGTGGGGGCCAATGTTTATTGCCTCATTAATTCACTCACGAGCTACGTTTTGTGCTCTTTTTGTGCTCGACATTGTGCGAGGTGCTAGGCCTACAAGGAAAAAGAGGACATGGTCTCTGGAATTTTTTATTGGAGGATAATTGCTTTACAATATAGTGTTAGTTTCTGCTGTACAACGAAGTGAATCAGCTATATGTATACCTATATCCCCTCCCTCTTGCACCTCCCTCCCACCCCACCCCCATCCCGCCCATCTAGGTCATCACAGAGTAGAGCACAGGGAGCTCAGCTTGGTGGTCTCTGGATTTTCATGAATCATAGTCTTAAAACAGGTGGGGAAATAGATAGGCACACTCCCAGCTGAAGTACAGTCAGTCTTGACAAAACTTGGAAGCAACAAAGATGTTGCTTTATTTATCCCTTCAGTAGGTGAAGGGATAAATAAACTACAGTGCATCCAGCCAATGGAATATTATTCAGGGCCAAAAAGAAATAAACTAACAAGCCATGAAAAGACATGGAGGAATCCTAAATGTCCATTACTAAGTATAAGAAGCCAATCTGAAAAGGCTACGTACTCTGTGAGTCCACGTATATAGACATTCCGGGAAAAGCAAAACAATGCAGACAGTAAAAAGGTCAGTGGTGGTGAGGGGTGAATGCGGAGGGAAGGATGCACACGTGAAGCACAGAGGATTTTTTTGGGCAGTGAAAATACTCTTTATGGTTCTATAATGGTGGCTAACTGTCACTATACATTTGTCCAAACCCATAGAATGTCCAAGACCAAAAGTAAACTCTAACACAAACTATGTACTTTGGATGATAATGATGCATCAGTGTAGGTTCATCCTTGGTTAAAAAAAAAAAAAAAAGTATACTATTCTAGTGAGTAATATTGATAATGGGGGAGGCTATGCATGTATGGAGGTAGACGAGGAATCTCTGTACATTCATCTCAATTATGCTGGGAGCCTAAAACTGCTCTAAAAAATAATAACATCTTAAAATAATAATAATAAAAAAATACAGTCAGTCTCACTCAGTCCTTCTTACTTTGGTGGTAAAACAAGCCGTGTGTGTGTGTGTCTGTGTGTGCGTGTGTAGCCCAGTTAATTTCTCTCAACAAAAGACAGCACCACCCTTTCTCTTCATCCTGCTGGCTGCCTTGCTGATTTTCTTGAAAATTCCTGACGCCTATTTCTACAGCAACACAAGGCCCTGGTTAACTGTCTTAATTTCCAGGCTCTAGGGAATGTGTGCTTGTTAGGCTGCCCAAGTGAACTGGGGAGGCTCTGAGTAAACAGGTTTAGGAATCCTTCTTCCTCCATCCTCATCATCCATCTCCAAGCACGTTTGAATTTATCCTAAAAGCCAATACCTGGGGATGTTCAGCTTGAGCTCGTCATACTTGCACAGGAAGGTTGGAAGGGAGCCTGCCAGCCTAGAACACCTGACCTGGAAGAAGCAGCAGAGGTCACCGGGCCCAATTCACTGATGTTAAAGAGGGGGACCGAGTCCAGAGAGCTGAAAGGGTCCCAGTGCCTTGGCTGGGCTGAAAACATCCAACACTCTGTTCGTCCTTTCATGACGCCTCCACAATATAGTGCCACGCAATCTGTCCCCAGTACCACCTGCAGGGTCTCTCAGGTATGTTTAGCATTCAGAACGGCTTGGAATTTCTGAGTCTTCTCCTTTCTTTAATATCTCCAATGCTCCAGAAAACCTGGAACTTATCCTAATCTCACAATCACTTTTTTTTTTAACTTACCCTTTTTTTTTTAAACATCTTTATTGGAGTATAAAGGCTTTACAATGGTGTGTTAGTTTCTGCTTTATAACAAAGTGAATCAGTTATACATATACATATGTTCCCATATCTCTTCCCTCTTGCGTCTCCCTCCCTCCCACCCTCCCTATCCCACCCCTCTAGGTGGTCACAAAGCACCGAGCTGATCTCCCTGTGCTATGTGGCTGCTTCCCACTAGCTATCTATTTTACGTTTGGTAGTGTATATATGTCCATGCCACTCTCTCGCTTTGTCACAGCTTACCCTTCCCCCTCCCCATATCCTCAAGTCCATTCTCTAGTAGGTCTGTGCCTAGAAGACCTTTACCTAAAACTTACCTGCCATCATGGTCCCAACACACATCATACACTAACTCCTGTGAATTAACACGTGTCCTACTTTTCGGGTGACTCTTTCTAGGAAGTGTAACACATTAAGCTGTTGTAAGCCATCAACAATCAAGCATGAGTATTTTACCACGTTATTTTTCTATTGATTAGTCAATGGAGATACTGGCACTTGGGAGTGAGAATTTTTAAAGAGGTGGAAAGAAACAACGTAATTTTGGAAAATGAGGATGTAACTGTCCGACGCCCTTAGACCCAGCACCCATAGTGTGTGATGTGGACAAACAGCTGGTCAGAATTTGGGCTTGAGTGGCCGGAGGGGTAGGGATTTCAGAGGAAGGGATGCCAGCTCCACTATGTACCTGGACCACAAGATGAGGTTTAGCATCGTTTTGATTTGGTTTGTTGTTGTTTTTTGAGAAGCAATTAGCATAGCCTTTGGTACGTTCTATGGACCCAGTAAACGTTAGCCACTGTTTTTGTTATCTTCATTTTTTTTTCTGCCACACTCATAGATCATGTTTCTTTTGAAAATAACAAACGAGGATTGAAATATTGACTAGAGGGTTGGCGCTAAAGCAGGGTTGTGGATCTGGGGGTGTGTCTTAGGAAGAAAGGGGCGTGGAGGTGGGGAACAGCATGCATCTCCTGCTACGTCACCCTGTTGAGTCTTTGGGTTGGAAGGGACATGAGACCATCACTCAGTCCCGGTCTTCAGATGAGTGGGGCCAACTTTCTCCATTTAACAACTCAGCAATGAGATCCATAGAAGGCAATGGTTTCCCAAGCTCTCACCAAAGAGGTAAATAGCAGTGGGGGTGGCGTTGCCGGAGCTGGGGTTCAGTAACTAGAACTGAGGTTTTCCATCACCATGCGCAGTGCCTGATATGAAGGTTAACCCTCCTGTGTACCCCAGATACCACTGTGTCCATTTAACAATGGGGGAGGCAATATATAACACTGCATGATGACTGGAAACGTGAGCTTTAGAGTTGAAAAGATCAGAATATAAGTTCCAGCTCTGCTGCTTTCAAGCTGTGTGACTTTGGGCAATTACTTCAACACTCTGAGCCTGCATTTCCAATCTAGTCAACGGAGATCATGTCTGCTTAGAGGGTTGTTATGAGGATTAAATTAATGTAAACATAAAATAATGTAAAGTGCTCCATAAAAGTGAGCTTTCATTATAATTTAATGAGGCAGTTGGGCAGAGAATGCTCCTGTGACATTTTCAAGGTCCTATAATCAGAGAATGGTAAGAACTTGACTTAAAAATCGTTCCCTCAGGGGCTTCCGGGAAGATGGCGGAAGTAAGACGCGGAGATCACCTTCCTCCCCACAGATACACCAGAAATACATCTACACGTGGAACAACTCCTACACAACACCTACTGAACGCTGGCAGAAGACCTCAGACCTCCCAAAAGGCAAGAAACTCCCCACGCACCTGGGTAGGGCAGAAGAAAAAAGAATAAACAGAGACAAAAGGATAGGGACGGTACCTGCACCAGTGGGAGGGAGCCGTGAAGGAGGAAAAGTTTCCACACACTAGAAGCCCCTTCGCGGGCGGAGACTGCGGGTGGCGGAGGCGAAAAGCTTCGGAGCCGCAGAGGAGAGCGCTGCCACAGGGGTGCGGAGGGCAAAGCGGAGAGATTCCCGCACAGAGGATCAGGGCCGACCGGCACTCACCAGTCCGAGAGGCTTGTCTGCTCACCCGCGGCGGGCGGGGCTGCGAGCTGAGGCTCGGGCTTCGGTCAGAGCGCAGGGAGAGGACTGGGGTTGGCGGCGTGAACACAGCCTGCAGGGGGTTAGTGCGCCACAGCTAGCTGGGAGGGAGTCCGGGGAAATGTCTGGAGCTGCCGAAGAGGCAAGAGACTTTTTTTTCCCTGTTTCCTGGTGCGCGAGGAGAGGGGATTAAGAGCGCTGCTTAAAGGAGCTCCAGAGACGGGCGCGAGCCGCGGCTAAAAGCGCGGACCCCAGAGACGGGCGGGAGACGCTAAGGCTGCTGCTGCCGCCACCAAGAAGCCTGGGTGCGAGCACAGGTCACTCTCCACACCCCCCTTCCGGGGAGCCTGTGCAGCCCGCCACTGCCAGGGTCCCGTGATCCAGGGACAACTCACCCGGGAGAACGCACGGCGCGCCTCAGGCCGGTGCAATGTCACGCAGGCCTCTGCCACCGCAGGCCCGCCCCGCACTCCGTGCCCCTCCCTCCCCCCCGGCCTGAGTGAGCCAGAGTCCCGGAAGCAGCTGCGCCTTTAACCCCGTCCTGTCTGAGCGAAGAACAGACGCCCTCAGGCGACCTACACGCAGAGGCGGGGCCAAATCCAAAGCTGAGCCCCGGAGCTGGAGCTGTGCAAACAAAAAAGAGAACGGGAAATCTCTCCCAGCAGCCTCAGAAGCAGCGGATTAAAGCTCCACAATCAACTTGATGTAGCCTGCCTGTGTGGAATACCTCAATAGACAATGAATCATCCCGAATCATCCCAAATTGAGGAGGTGGACTTTGAGAGCAAGATTTATGATCTTCCCCCCTTTTCCTCTTTTTGTGAGTGTGTATGTGTATGCTTCTGTGTGAGATTTTGTCTTTATAGCTTTGCTTCCACCATTTGTCCTAGGGTTCTATCCGTCCATTTTTTTCTTTTGTTTTTTAATTTTTTTCTCTTAATAATTATTTTTTTATTTTAATAACTTTATTATATTTTATCTTACTTTATCTTCTTTCTTTTTTTCCTTCCTTCCCTCCTTCCTTCCTTCCTTCCTCCCTCCCTCCTTCCTCCCCCCCTCCTTTCTTTCTTTCCTTCTTTCTTTCTACTTCTACTAATTCTTTCTTTCTACTTTTTCTCCCTTTTATTCTGAGCCGTGTGGATGAAAGGATCTTGGTGCTCCAGCCAGGAGTCAGTGCTGTGCCTCTGAGGTGGGAGAGCCAACTTCAGGACACGGGTCCACAACAGACCTCCCAGCTCCACATAATATCAAATGGAGAAAATCTCCCAGAGATCTCTATCTCAACACCAAGACCCAGCTTCACTCAATGACCAGCAAGCTACAGTGCTGGACATCCTATGCCAAACAACTAGCAAGACAGGAACACAACCCCACCCATTAGCAGAGAGGCTGCCTAAAATCGTAATAAGTCCACAGACACCCAAAAACACACCACCAGACGTGGACCTGCCCACCAGAAAGACAAGATCCAGCCTCATCCACCAGAACCCAGGCACTAGTCCCCTCCACCAGGAAGCCTACACAACCCACTGAACCAACCTTAGCCACTGGGGACAGACACCAAAAACAACGGGAACTACGAACCTGATGCCTGCAAAAAGGAGACCCCAAACACAGTAAGATAAGCAAAATGAGAAGACAGAAAAACTCACAGCACATGAAGGAGCAAGATAAAAACCCACCAGACCTAACAAATGAAGAGGAAATAGGCAGTCTACCTGAAAAAGAATTCAGAATAATGATAGTAAAGATGATCCAAAATCTTGGAAATAGAATAGGCAAAATGCAAGAAACATTTAACAAGGACCTAGAAGAACTAAAGATGAAACAAACAATGATGAACAATACAATAAATGAAATTAAAAATACTCTAGGGCTTCCCTGGTGGCGCAGTGGTTGAGGGTCCGCCTGCCGATGCAGGGGACGCGGGTTCGTGCCCCGGTCCGGGAGGATCCCACATGCCGTGGAGCGGCTGGGCCCATGAGCCATGGCCGCTGGGCCTGCGCATCCGGAGCCTGTGCTCTGCAGCAGGAGAGGCCACAGCAGTGAGAAGCCCGCATACCGCAAAAAAAAAAAAAAAAAAAAAGATGGGATCAATAGCAGAATAACTGAGGCAGCAGAACGGATAAGTGACCTGGAAGATAAAATAGTGGAAATAACCACTGCAGAGCAGAATAAAGAAAAAAGAATGAACAGAACTGAGGACAGTCTCAGAGACCTCTGGGACAACATTAAACACACCAACATTCGAATTATAGGGCTTCCAGAAGAAGAAGAGAAAAAGAAAGGGACTGAGAAAATATTTGAAGAGATTATAGTTGAAAACTTCCCTAATATGGGCAAGGAAATAGTTAATCAAGTCCAGGAAGTACAGAGAGTCCCATACAGGATAAATCCAAGGAGAAATACGCCAAGACATATTAATCAAACTGTCAAAAATTAAATACAAAGAAAACACATTAAAGGCAGCAAGGGAAAAACAACAAATAACACACAAGGGAATCCCCATAAGGTTAATAGCTGATCTTTCAGCAGAAACTCTGCAAGCCAGAAGGGAATGGCAGGACATATTTAAAGTGATGAAGGAGAAAAACCTGCAACCAAGATTACTCTACCCAGCAAGGATCTCATTCAGATTTGATGGAGAAATTAAAACCTTTACAGACAAGCGAAAGCTGAGAGAGTTCAGCACCACCAAACCAGCTTTACAACAACTGCTAAAGGAACTTATCTAGGCAAGAAACACAAGAGAAGGAAAAGACCTACAATAACGAACCCAAAACAATTAAGAAAATGGGAATAGGAACATACATATCGATAATTACCTTAAATGTAAATGAACTAAATGCTCCCATCAACAGACACAGATTGGCTGAATGGATACAAAATCAAGACCCATATATTTGCTGTCTACAAGAGACCCACTTCAGACCTAGAGACACATACAGACTGAAAGTAAGGGGATGGAAAAAGATATTTCATGCAAATGGAAACCAAAAGAAAGCTGGAGTAGCAATTCTCATATCAGACAAAATAGACTTTAAAATAAAGACTATTAGAAGAGACAAAGAAGGACACTACATAATGATCAAGGGATCGATCTAAGAAGAAGATATAACAATTGTAAATATTTATGCACCCAACATAGGAGCACCTCAATACATAAGGCAAATACTAACAGCCATAAAAGGGGAAATCGACAGTAACACATTCATAGTAGGGGACACTAACACCCCACTTTCACCAATGGACAGAACATCCAAAATGAAAATAAATAAGGAAACACAAGCTTTAAATGATATATTAAACAAGATGGACTTAGTTGATATTTATGGGACATTCCATCCAAAAACAACAGAATACACATTTTTCTCAAGTGCTCATGGAACATTCTCCAGGATAGGTCATATCTTGGGTCACAAATCAAGCCTTCGTAAATTTAAGAAAATTGAAATTGTATCAAGTATCTTTTCCGACCACAACGCTATGAGACTAGATATCAATTACAGGAAATAGTCTGTAAAAAATACAAACACATGGAGGCTAAACAATACACTACTTAATAACAAAGTGATCACTGAAGAAATCAAAGAGGAAATAAAAAAATACCTAGAAACAAATGACAATGGAGACACGACAACCCAAAACCTATGGGATGCAGCAAAAGCAGTTCTAAGAGGGAAGTTTATAGCAATACAATCCTACCTTAAGAAACAGGAAACATCTCAAATAAACAACCTAACCTTGCACCTAAAGCAATTAGAGAAAGAAGAACAAAAAAACCCCAAAGTTAGCAAAAGGAAAGAAATCATAAAAATCAGATCAGAAATAAATGAAAAAGAAATGAAGGAAATGATAGCAAAGATCAATAAAACTAAAAGCTGGTTCTTTGAGAAGATAAACAAAATTGATAAACCATTAGCCAGACTCATCAAGAAAAAAAGGGAGAAGACTCAAATCAATAGAATTAGAAATGAAAAAGGAGAAGTAACAACTGACACTGCAGAAATACAAAGGATCATGAGAGATCACTACAAGCAACTATATGCCAATAAAATGGACAACGTGGAAGAAATGGACAAATTCTTAGAAATGCACAACCTGCCAAGACTGAATCAGGACGAAATAGAAAATATAAACAGACCAATCACAAGCACTGAAATTGAAACTGTGATTAAAAATCTTCCAACAAACAAAAGCCCAGGACCAGATGGCTTCACAGGCGAATTCTATCAAACATTTAGAGAAGAGCTAACACCTTTCCTTCTCAAACTCTTCCAAAATATAGCAGAGGGAGGAACACTCCCACACTCATTCTACGAGGCCACCATCACCCTGATACCAAACCAGACAAGGACGTCACAAAGAAAGAAAACTACAGGCCAATATCACTGATGAACATAGATGCAAAAATCCTCAACAAAATACTAGCAAACAGAATCCAACAGCACATTAAACGGATCATACACCATGATCAAGTGGGGTTTATTCCAGGAATGCAAGGGTTCTTCAATATACGCAAATCAATCAACGTGATACACCATATTAACAAATTGAAGGAGAAACACCATATGATCATCTCAATAGATGCAGAGAAAGCTTTCGACAAAATCCAACACCCATTTATGGTAAAAACCCTGCAGAAAGTAAGCATAGAGAGAACTTTCCTCAACATAATAAAGGCCATATATGACAAACCCACAGCCAACATTGTCCTCAATGGTGAAAAACTGAAAGCATTTCCACTAAGATCAGGAACAAGACAAGGTTGCCCACTCTCACCACACTTATTCAACATAGTTTTGGAAGTTTTAGCCATAGCAATCAGAGAAGAAAAGGAAATAAAAGGAATCCAAATCGGAAAAGAAGAAGTAGAGCTGTCACTGTTTGCAGATGACATGATACTATACATAGAGAATCCTAAAGATGCTACCAGAAAACTACTAGAGCTAATCAATGAATTTGGTAAAGTAGCAGGATACAAAATTAATGTACAGAAATTTCTGGCATTCCTATACACTAATGTTGAAAAATCTGAAGGTGAAACCAAGAAAACACTCCCATTTACCATTGCAACAAAAAGAATAAAATATCTAGGAATAAACCTACCTAAGGAGGCAAAAGACCTGTATGCAGAAAGTTATAAGACACTGATGAAAGAAATTAAAGATGATACAAATAGATGGAGAGATATACCATATTCTTGGATTGGAAGAATCAACATTGTGAAAATGACTCTACTACCCAAAGCAATCTACAGATTCAATGCAATCCCTATCAAACTACCACTGGCATTTTTCACAGAACTAGAACAAAAAATTTCACAATTTGTATGGAAACACAAAAGACCCTGAATAGCCAAAGCAATCTTGAGAACGAAAAACGGAGCTGGAGGAATCAGGCTCCCGGACTTCAGACTATACTACAAAGCTACAGTAATCAAGACAGTATGGTATTGGCACAAAAACAGAAAGATAGATCAATGGAACAGGATAGAAAGCCCAGAGATAAACCCATGCACATATGGTCACCTTATCTTTGATAAAGGTGGCAGGAATGTACCGTGGAGAAAGGACAGCCTCTTCAATAAGTGGTGCTGGGAAAACTGGACAGCTACATATAAAAGTATGAGATTAGATCACTCCCTAACACCATACACAAAAATAAGCTCAAAATGGATTAAAGACCTAAATGTAAGGCCAGAAACTATCAAACTCTTAGAGGAAAACATAGGCAGAACACTCTATGACATAAATCACAGTAAGATCCTTTGTGACCCAACTCCTAGAGAAATGGAAATAAAAACAGAAATAAACAAATAGGACCTAATGAAACTTCAAAGCTTTTGCACAGCAAAGGAAACCATAAACAAGACCAAAAGACAACCCTCAAAATGGGAGAAAATATTTGCAAATGAAGCAACTGACAAAGGATTAATCTCCAAAATCTGCAAGCAGCTCATGCAGCTCAATAACAAAAAAACAAACAGCCCAATCCAAAAATGGGCAGAAGACCTAAACAGACATTTCTCCATAGAAGATATAAAAACTGCCAACAAACACATGAAAGAATGCTCAACATCATTAATCATTAGAGAAATGCAAATCAAAACTACAATGAGATATCATCTCACACCAGTCAGAATGGCCATCATCATAAAACCTAGAAACAATAAATGCTGGAGAGGGTGTGGAGAAAAGGGAACACTCTTTCACTGCTGGTGGGAATGTGAATTGGTACAGCCACTATGAAGAACAGTATGGAGGTTCCTTAAAAAACTACAAATAGAACTACCATATGACCCAGCAATCCCACTACTGGGCATATACCCTGAGAAAACCATAATTCAAAAAGAGTCATGTACCAAAATGTTCATTGCAGCTCTATTTACAATAGCCTGGAGAAGGAAACAACCTAAGTGTCCATCATCAGATGAATGGATAAAGAAGATGTGGCACATATATACAATGGAATATTACTCAGCCATAAAAAGAAACGAAATTGAGCTATTTGTAATGAGGTGGATAGACCTAGAGTCTGTCATTCAGAGTGAAGTAAGTCAGAAAGAGAAAGACAAATACCTTATGCTAACAGATATATATGGAATTTAAGAAAAAAAAATGTCATGAAGAACCTAGGGGTAAGACAGGAATAAAGACACAGACCTTCTAGAGAATGGACTTGAGTATATGGGGAGGGGGAAGGGTAAGCTGTGACAAAGCGAGAGAGAGGCATGGACATTTATACAGTACCAAACGTAAGGTAGATAGCTAGTGGGAAGCAGCCGCATAGCACAGGGAGATCAGCTAGGTTCTTTGTGACCGCCTGGAGGGGTGAGATAGGGAGGGTGAGAGGGAGGGAGATGCAAGAGGGAAGAGATATGGGAACATATGTATATGTATAACTGACTCACTTTGTTATAAAGCAGAAACTAACACACCATTGTAAAGCAATTATACTCCAATAAAGATGTAAAAAAATAAAAATAAAAAAATAATAAATTGAAAAAGAAAAATCGTTCCCTCAGTCCTGGAACAACACCTACATGTTTTGTTTTGGTTTTTTTCCAGTACAGCCTCTAGCCAAGTTTAGCTGTCCTTATTAAATAGAATGAATTCTTCCTTATGAAAACATGATCATTTTTCCAAGCCTAGATCAAATCACTGTTCTGAAGCTGTATATCCTTGGTGGTATATTAACTGCACGTTTTTCGTTCCCCATAGATGGCTTTGGGGAATTGCACTAAATCATATGTTTTATCTCAGGAAGAAAGTTCAACACCGTCCAGCTGCCCTAGACTGCGCTTGGTTCTTTGGCAAATCTCTAATCGTTGTCGCTTTTGACCTATGAAATAAAAAGCAGTATGCTCTGTTGGAAGGAAGTGGCCTATTTCTGGCCTTTGTCCCTTCTCTACATCTGACATGTACTTGGCTTTTCTTGCCTGGATTCCAGGGCTGGGTGAAGAACAGTAAGGCAGGGCGTTGCTGATTCGTCATACCTCCCCATCCTCTGTCACCGTGGGTCTCTTTGAAGACTGGGCAGCTCTTATCTGTCCATCTACATCCTCCTTTGTGGGTTTTTATGTCCTAACCTCAACACAATGCATTCTGACTGTGCCAGACTTTCCCCATCCGATAATCCCAAGTTTTTACAAAGATTCCTGATTCCCACTCTGTGCCGTCCAAAACACAGGAGGATCCTGAGGTGGCCTCAGGAGTCAAGTGGCAGTGTCACCTGTACCTGAATCAGTTGAGGTAGATTCCTATCTCGATTTAGTGCCATAGGGGACAAGAGACTCCACACCTCTCATTTTGTGGGAGGACAGGAAAGTAGAAAAGGAGGTAGATTGACTTACCTAAGTTCATACACGCTAGTGACAAGATGGGACAAGAATTTGTGTCTCCTCTCTGCATCAGATATGTATTTTTTAAATCCATGCAGAGGTGCCCTGGGCCATCCGAATACTTTGAACAATTTCCCTCCCAGGCCCTTTCTCATCTATTTAAAATGAGAGGTTGTGGGGTCAGACTCCCTGAAAGTGACTTACATCCAGCCTTACCTGGTGTGGGAAAACGTTCGAGATTCACAAAGCAAACGTGTTTCAGGAGCATCCACAGCAGGCAGACCACCTGTTGGCCCTTCGACATGAGTTAAGTGCAGACTCTCCCAGGCTACTTCCACTAGCCTTCTAGGAGCCACGACCCTTCCAGAATCTTCACCAAATCTCACTTTACTTGCAGGTAAAGGATTTTCATTTGACATCAGACTTCGGAAGGGATGGGAATCCCAGAGACTTTGCAAACTGGTGGCAAAACCGGACAAATCCTTCTGGAACATTTTCATGTGATTAGTTCCCCAGGGCACATTTTCCCCTTGTTCTTCCACACTCCCACCCCTCCCCAGGCTCTTCTTTCCCGCTGAATTTCTAGTTCCATGTGTGGACTTGAAGGAAAATGCATTCTGTGTGTTCCTGATGGATTTACACTCAATTCCCCAGAAAAGGATGATGTGAGTCCCAGGGAAGCCCAAGCAGGATTTCGAGCCATCCCCCACCCCAGCCTTTCCAGTAGGACATTAAGGAGTTGCAAAGGCCACCCTAGAGGATAAGCCCGGTTTCCATGTGAGCTTCAACCCTGGTCAGCATGTTTGCACCATTTCCATCCCACAGGACCCTTTGCTGCCCCTAGGAGAGGGAAATTCAAAAGTGGCACAGTGCAGCCTTGCACCTGGTCTTTCAAAGTGGCCCCAAGTGGGACTCCATTAATCCAGGAGGGCTCCCTGGAGGAGTCCTGGGCTTCCCTGCATGCTCTCTCTGCCTCTGGTCGGTGCTGTACAGCTGTGTTTCTGTGAAAACAAGGGTGCCAGAAAAGGAGAAAAACACTGTTTACGAGGCTGCCTAGATTGGTGAGTCACATCATTTCAATAGCCCTGAGATATACACAGCTGACTACTTATGCAAATTCCAGACAGCTTGTTTGAACAAAAGGTTACAGAGTAACATAACCTGGAGCTTTTATTACTAATGAGGCACTCATTTCCATATGAATACAGAAGTGTGTATGTTTTCCCCCTTTTATGGCTTCTCATAATTGTGTCTAATAATATAAAAATAACATCGGGTCTTTCACTCCACGCGGCTCAGACATCAGAGGCAGACTCGTGTCATCTACCCGTTAGGAAAACGTGACATCGGGCCCGTCCCCCCTCCCTGTTGAGCACAGTTTCAGATGCTCAGCCCAGGTGCCTCTTTGGACTCATGAGAAATTCCATTAACTTTGTTCACTTCTGAGTGCTTGCCACGCTTTAGACTTGTTTTCAAAATTAATAGCATTAGTAATAATAATAACAGAACATGATTGTTAAATGGCCGTGCTTCATGCTTATTATCAGCGAGGTAAAGCAAATCTGGCACAGATTCGTGGCAGCTTTCTACCTGCCAGAGTGATCTCTATTTTGGTGTCATATAGAAATTTAAAACTGATGAAAGGGAGAGGTTTTTTTTAACATGATATACATTCCCATAAGTGGGCCATAGTGCCATAGTGACCTTAATTTTTTTAAAGTGTTTTTTGAATTTGTTACAATATTGCTTCTGTTTTATGTTTTGGTTTTTTTGTTTGGCTCCGAGGCATGTGGAATCCTAGCTCCCCGACCAGGGATCGAACCCGCACCTCCAGCATTGGAAGGCGAAGTCTTAACCACTGGACCGCCAGGGAAGTCCTGTGAACTTAATTTTAATGAATAAAATAAATAAGGGAGACAACTGAATATGTAAATAAAAAGAGAAATGACTTGTAGAAACCATAAGAATCAATTAAAACTTCTGAGCTTGTACCAGTATATATTCATTTACACACACACACACACGCACACACACACTTATTTTGTTTGAATTAGCCATTGATTGCCAAAGATTTTGGTGAGCACAGAATTTGAAATACAAAATTTAGCACTAAACCTGGCATCTAACCCTCAGATTGGAATTTAGTGAGTAATTTTTCGATCTTAGATATTCTCTCCTTTGAAATGCAAAGACTTGGGTACTTAAGAATCAGTCCTTTAGGGTGGGGGAAATGGGAAGATATTGGTCAAAGGGAACAAAGTTTCAATTACACAGGGTGAATAAGTTCTGGAGATCTAATGTACAGCATGGCATCTACTTGAAATTTGCAAAGAGAGTAGATCTTAAATTTGACCACTACACGCACACGGAGAATGTTAACTATGTGACGTGATGGGTATCTTTATAAGCCTGATTATGGTAATCATTTCATAATGTATACCTATATCAAATCATCACATTGTACCCCTTAAACATATGCAATTTTTATTTGTCAATTTTATGTCAATAAAGCTGGAAAACAAACAAATTTTTAAAAATGAATCAACCTTTCAGTTGCGATACTTCTGGGAGGCAGTCAGATTTCTATGGGTATTTATCACCCAATGAATGAGCGATCCGTTGACTCTTGGAGGATGCACTTACCTCAGCTGAGAGCCAGAAGAGGCCTAGTGGTTGGACTGAAGCCACTAGGTCAGGGGAGTAGGAGAGAGAGGTGTGAGACAGAGGAGGGATGTGGGAAGGACCAGGATCCCAGGGTAGGTTTGGACGCAGTGAGAAACAGCAGATGGACAGGAAATCTTTAGAGTGCTTTGCTCAGGGCCTCCTCCTGCATTGCCAGCCCTAGTAATCCCAGTAATCTAGATGTCTTCCCACAGTTCTGAGGAAGGCTCTAGCTCAGAGTTTATGAACATTTCAACACCCCTATCCAACCCAGGACCCCAGTGTGGCCAAGACCATTCATCCAAAAGATGAGAAAAAGAAGGCTTGTTCTCAGCCTCGATATATTGATGTACATGTGGGTGCCGTGATGGTGAATTGTATGTGCAACTCGTCTGGCCGACAGGGGCCCAGATATCTGGTCAAATGTTATTCTGGGTGTTTTTGGAGGAGATGAACATGTGAATCATTAGATGAAGTGAAGCAGATTGCCCTCCCCAACGTGGGCAGGCCTTGTCCAATCAGTTGAAGGCCTGAATAGAAAAAATAGTCTGAGGAAGAAAGAATTCTCTCTCTCTGCCCGACAGCCTTCCAGCCACATCACCAGCATTTTCCTGTCTTCGGACTCAAACTGAAACATTGGCCCTTCTTGGGTCTCCAGCTTGTCAGCCTTTGGATTGGAGCTGTACCGTCAGTGTCCAATTTGCCAACTATAGAGCTTGGGGCTGGTCGGTCTCCATATTTGCTTGAGCCTATTCCTTATAATAAATCATATGTGTGTATGTATATGATTTATTATAAGGAATATATACAAGGATATTTATCTGTCTCCTATTGCTCCTGGCTCTCTGGAGAACCCTGACGAACACAGGTGTCCAAAAGACAAAAAGGAAGAGCGTGTGGTCTTTTTGCATTCAAAACATAGGAACTTGACTGTGTCATTTACAGAAAACTCTCCTCCCCAGCCTTCAGGATTGGACAGTCAGCTCCAGTGCGAAGAGAAAGAAACAGAGCTACAGAAACCTGATACACTGGGAACAGATTTAGAGAATAACATTCTATTTTCCCTCTCAGAAGACCCTCCACAGAGAAGTCTCTTCTTCCCCACCTTTCTCATGGTGTCACTTTTCTGTTACTGAGTGTGCAGAGGGGCGAGAGTCAAAATGGGCGGCCAGCATCCCCCAAGCTGCGGCGCCTGTGAGCAGCCTGGCCACCGGTGGCTGAAAGCTGACCCCGGAGACAGGAAGAAGCTTCATGTCCATGGGGCAGCCTGGTCCTCGGTCAGGCCCTCTTGGGGCTGGGACTCACCCCATCCATTGATTTCACTGGAAGGAAATACACATGCCCGAACAGGCGATTTCCAAAGGAGATGCCGGCAGGGACATCAGTTAGCTTTCGTGCAATGATTTGATTTTCAGTAGAAAGAAAGAGAATGGAAGGAAGGAAGGAAGGAAGGAAGGAAGGAAGGACCTGACCTGTTATCCTCAGTCTAACATCACATACGTTTATTGATTCAAATGCAGGAACACAAATTACTGAGGAAGCACTTACTAACTCATTTCTTAATTACCCGTTCACTCTGATTTTTAAAGAATCCAATATAGCAACACCTGTTTGAGAACCAAACAGAGCATGTGATGCTGCATTTAGGAAAGGCTGTTGGATGAGCTGCCTTATCCCTTCCCAGCCCATTTCAAAGTAAAATGAGGATTTCAGCTTTTTTTTTTCATTTTTCCGTTCTCCAGCCACCCCATCCTAGACCTTAAACCCAAGGGAGACACCCTTTGCTTTGGCAATCTGAACCCTGTTCAGCAATGGCTGTGTCTGGTGCCAGGACACTTCGTGGCCACCAGCCTTGAGGCCCCAGCTGTGACAAAGTGCACTGTCTCTATGGATCTTAAGCCATTTATGTTTCCCACGACTCTCGGAACACCTGGTTGGGCTCCAGAATGAAATAAAAATGGGGCATTAGTGCTGACCTAATGACCAATGACCTCCTATGACATTCTCTCTAAATCGTTTATTTTAGAGGTGGAAAGAATGAGTCTCGAAGTCATGGGATTTTCTCAGACTTCCACAGCTGGCGAGTGGCAAAGTTAGGACCAGACACCCAGGCTACTGGCTCTCAGCCCTAAGGTTCCCCGACAACACCAAGTGTATGTGTGTCCCCGTGCCCAGGGTTCACTGAGGGAAATGGGCCATGTCTGTGGGGGTAAATGCACGGGGGATTAGTGTGAGGCTCGGGGCTTTTAAAACTCTGGGTAAGAGATTTAAAAGGGCTTGTAAGAGGCCTCTTTACAAGCAAATTAAAGGGGTCTCAGTTTTCAGGGTGAGGATGCAGTGCCAGGGATGGGGGACTTCCATGTCACAAGGACTCAGCTGTACTCCCTGCAGGGGTGTGGGGCACACAGAGTCCTGTCTGCAGAAACTAGAGAAATGTGTGGACACCAGCCACAGGCAGGGGGCTGACCGCTCTTGGACACCCACTCCCCTCCCCGCATTCGGCTCACTGCAGTGTCTCCAAGAAATGAAACGGGCTTAAAAGAAATGAGTGTGTGAGCTTAAGGGAAATGTAATCACCGCCTCTCTGTTCCTCTTTTATTGGGCTTTGCACAGAGATTTGTGCCGGCGAGGAAACCAAGCCGGTCCCCTCTCATCCCGAGAGCGGGCAGAGAAAGTAACATCCGTTGAGGCAGGGCGAATGGTGCCAATTAGTGAGATGCTGGTGAGTCCAGAGATTGTTTGTAATCTGTTTGCCCTGCTCCTTTGAGCCCCAGGGATTTGGGCCAACACTCCTCTCCTTGTTAGTATTCCTTTCAATTGCTTGAGACAAGTCCATGAATCAGGCACTACACACATTTAAGTAAGCCCCTGATCGGTCCTCCAACACCATAAACACTCATTTACACATGTGCACACGTGTGCATGCACACACACACGCTCATCTTGCATTTGGAGTTGTGAGAGAAGTGAGGGGAAAATTGCTTCCATCTGGACAAGTAGACCAGAGAACCTGGGAGGCATGTTAGCAACCACCAAAAGCATCATTTCCCCCATTTTGTGTTCCTGAGCAAATCTGCACTTATTCGAGGATATCTCTGATCATTGGTTTGGTGTTGTAGGGCAACTCATGCCCTGAGCTTTTCTCTTTGCTTGTTTGTGTTGTTCTATTTGTTTGGTTATCTATTTATTCTGTCTTTAAACCACAGAAGCTCCACAATTATGTCGGGGCTTGGGACGATGTCACCCACTGTGGACGGTGTGTAGCTTAAGAGCCAGCACTCACTGCCCCGGATATGCCACCTTGGGGACAGCTCTGAGCTTGGGAGCTACATGCAGCCTCCAGCCTCCAGGGACGAGATAAAGAACCAAAACTCGGTCTCCGCCTTCTGCAGAGGGTCGGGGATGGAAGGCAGGAGGGTTTTCCATGAGAAGGACAAGGACAGCCTTTCCCACAGACGGAGGAGAACAGACAGACCATCACGGACATGCTGCACATAGTCATTATCAAGATACCCCATGGCTTTAAATGGTACGGCTGAACTGACAGTATTGACCATGAAAAGCATATTTCACCTGTGTGTGACCTCATAAATTAACCTTGCCCAAGGATGAGAAAAACCTCAAGCAAGAAGAAAAGGCTTTCTTAGAATCATTTAGCTGCCATGAAATTAAAAATTATTTAATTAATATAATCTCTGGATTGAAGTAATAGGTTAGACTAAGGGTATTTAGAGCAACATTGTTGTAAGTGGCCAAGAATTGAAGAAAACCGAATCCCCGTCGATAAGGGAGCTTCACTTTAGTCCAGAGCTCTTTGTTGTTTTTTTTTTTGCGGTATGCGGGCCTCTCACTGTTGTGGCCTCTCCCGTTGCGCAGCACAGGCTCCGGACGCGCAGGCTCAGCGGCCATGGCTCACGGGACCAGCCGCTCCGCGGCATGTGGGATCTCCCCGGACCGGGGCACGAACCCATGTCCCCTGCATCGGCAGGCGGACTCTCAAGCACTGCGCCACCACGGAAGCCCAGAGCTCTTTTTATTCCCATCAGTGCACAGAAGCCAATTCCTGGCCACTCCTGCAAGACTGTGCCTTTAGCCTTCCTGACTCTGGTGATGCTATTTCCTGTCCAATGAGATGTTTTGTTATTGGTGGACCAGGAGACATAGTCTTGTTTTCTTTTTTTTATCTCCTTTACATTTTATCCCTCCTTGCTGGCAGGGGTGTGTCCAAGTCTGTGCTTCTTGACTGGAATTCCTAGCTTAGAATTCCTCTGGGCTGTAAGCCACTTGAGGACAGGACAAACTCTTTCAGCTCCTTATTCTCCAGAGCCGAGTGCCTGACACATAGAAAGGGCTTAAACCTGAGTCATTGGAAGAATAAAGCACCACTGGCGGATGTGTGGACAAATGTGAGTTCAGAAAGAGAATGAGTGCAATCTGGTCCATGACCTTGGAGGGGTGAAGGTTCATCCAAGTAGAATGGCCGTCGGATGTTGTCGGGATGAATCTAGAGCCAGAGTGAGGAGGGGCTAGGGACAGGAGTGAGAGTCATCAGCAGAGGTGAGAGCTGGGGACCTGACGGAGGGACAGGTCCCAGGAGAGAGTGAAGAGAAGGAAGAGACCAAAGGCAGCTCTAGGAGAACCACCACTCTTCCTCCCACAGAAGGACCAGGAGGGGAGCGTGGGGCATGCACAGAGGGCCTGAACCAGACACAGAGATAACAGTTCTACTAGCTAGGATGTATTGAAGATGTATGTGCTACCTATTGCTACAAGTGCTTTCTGTCTATTCTTGCAGTTAATCCTTTCAATAACTCTCTGTGATATGTCCCCGCTTCACCAATAAAGAAATGAAGCTCAGAGAGTTTAAATAACATGCCCAAGATCACACAGCTAATAAGTGTCCAGCCCCTGGAGCACATCACACCCTCTTCCTTGATATCCTCTGACCTATTTTAGTTACTGAATTAATTCCGATAATCGGTTGATTCCCCTACACACACACCATTTCACTGGATTCACATGCAAAAAAAAAAAAAAAAATCATGGTAGATCCCATTTGACCTTCCAGCTATTACTTTCTTTGAGCAAAGCTAAAATCTGGTAATGCAATGGCTACTCGTATCTAAAGGAGAAACAAATACTCAGATCTGTTTCCATTGCATTTGTTTCTATCTTGGTCATGAGAGTGAAGACTTTCAGGGGACAGGAGACCAACACTCGATTCTTTGAAAGCCCAAGGCCATGAGGAATTGAAATACTCCAGCCAGAGCAGAGACAGGTCAGAGAAGGGGTTCCTCAGGACATAAATCAGGCCATGGTAACTGCCTGGAAATCCTATTCCCTGGGGTTTTCTATTGCCGCTGCTTTCTTTAGAATCTTGATTGCAAGGAGAACAGGGGATATTCCTCAGGCAGGGGCTATGGTATGATTTATCACACATACGTACACATACATATATTTTCTTTGTATCTGGTTCCTGTACAGAGGTTCAAAAACCCCTGGGATTCCCTGATGATAGGTGTATGCACCTTGCTCTCACCCCTCCTTCTACCACCTTAGAAGTCTGTTGGGGTTCACATGAGGGAGCATCAACCATGCCTTCCAGCTCAGGGGGGAGAACTTTTCCTACCAGCATCACCCAAATCCCACGCCCACCTCAGCCTCGGAACTGCCCAGAGCTCCTGCCGCCCCATGTGTGCTCAGACAAAACCCAGAGCTCTTTCTCTCCAGATGTTAGGAACCACTAATTCAGTTCAATTTATGAGAAGGTCTGAATTCTCATCTTATCTGCCAGTACTGATGATTTACAAACTCAGGGAGGATGCTTCTCCCATCGGTGTCTCATTTCCCACTTTGAAAACTGGAATTTTAGCATAAACTGCTATTAATCCAGAATCTACCCAACCAGAAAATGCGTTACCAAAATGTTTTTTAAAATCGGCAGTCGGGAAGAGCAGTCAGCCATAAGAAGACAGAAGATCAAGCCAAGTTCTGATAAGAAATATTACGAGTGCCTGCTTTTCTAGCTGTTTTTGTTTGCTTTTTGTTTTTTAACAAAGCAAATTCCCCTCATTCAAAGGGAAGGGGACTGGAGGCAGGAAGTTGATGTGAAAAGAACACAGAAAAAAATAGAGCTAGCCTAAGACAAAGAAAAGCAGGCAAGAAGAGGAGGCCAGAAGAGAAAAAGTACAGAAGGAAAGAGGTTTATAGAAGCACCCTGAAGAAGACGGAATAGGAGTGAAGAAACCAAAGACAAAACGAGTGGTTAGTAACCTAACTGTGCGATAATTAGGTAATAAATAGGTAAATGAGAGCTGGATGTTATATTACGATACAGAGTAAGTATTCCAAGGTGTGGATCACAGAAAGCCAAGAAGAGCAGCTTAAACGAGAAGCATGGACCCTAAAAGAGGGTGAGTATCAGTGTATATTCCAAAAGGGGTGGAATTAGGAGAGTTTTGATGGAAGACAGAGCTGATGTCCTGTGCACATTCCCTGGCATCAGGGTCCGTGCAGGGATGCTCCTCAGGGAGTTCTCATTTCAAGGTGGTGGTCGGATGTGCACTGACTGGACTTGAAGTTGAAGTCCGGAGTCTCCGTCTTTTATTAGCTGTGTGACCTTGGGCAAGTTGCTTACCTTCAGATTTGGTTTCTGTGTCTTTAAAATAGATATAACAACGCCTACTCCACAGAGCTCTTCTGAAAGCCAAGTCAAACGGAACGTATGAACATATATAACATCATAGGTGGCACACAGAGAACTCAAAACAATGTCAACTCCATCAGATTTGCGTGGGCCTAAATGCACTGCGTTCAGTGCAAGTGACTTTCAGCTAACAATCTCTGGTCTCTGACATGAGCAAAAGATTTCTGTTAGGGAATGTGGTTGATTGCCTGACCATGTGTACCTTCTGAAGGATGATATTAAAAACGGGCAAGTGTAAATTGGTGCAGTCACTATGGAGAACAGAATGGAGGTTCCTTAAAAATTTTAAAATAGAGCTACCATATGATGCAGCAATCCCACTCCTGGGCGTATAACCAGAAAAGACGAAAACTCTAATTCGAAAAGATACATACACCCCAGTGCTCATAGCAGCACTATTCACAATAGCCAAGATATGGAAGCAACCTGAATGTCCATGGACAGATGAATGGATAAAGAAGATGTGGTATATATACATAATGGAATACTACTCAGCCATTAAAAAAAGAATGAAATAATGCTACTTGCAGCAAATGGATGGACCTAGAGATTATCATACTAAGTGAAGTAAGCCAGAGAAAGACAGCTATCACATGATGTGGCTTATATGTGGAATCTAAAAAAAAAAATGATACAAATGAACTTATATACAAAACAGAAATAGACTCACAGACATAGAAAACAAACTTATGGTTACCAAAGGGGAAATGGGGGAGGGATAATGTAGGAGTTTGGGATTAGCAGATACACACTACTATATATAAAACAGATAATCAACAATAGATAATTGTATAGCACCAGGAATTATATAACTATATTCAATATCTTGTAATAACCTACCACAGAAAAGAACCTGAAAAAGAATGTGTATATATATATATATATATATATATATATATATATATGACTGAGTCACTTTGCTGTGCACCTGAAACTAACATAATAGAATACTTCAATAAAATTAAAACGGGAACAAATGGATGGATGCAAGGTGCATGTGTTGAAAAAAATATTTAGACCGTGAGACTGCAGAAAAAGTTTGTGCATTTTTTATAAATATAATGGCAAAACATGGTCAAACTCCAAAACAATTTCAAATGTGGATAAAACAATATGTTTTGGTGAAAGCTTGCTGAAATCCAGCCATCGAATTTCCTATGAATGCAATGCCTTGTCTTATTGCTACAGGCTCAATTAAATAAAACTCTTGGGGTGTGACAGGCATAACCATCCGGGAACTGGTGTAGTACACATTAACTTACTTTCTACAAAAACCAGGTAAACTATAAATGTTCAAAGACATTCTTTTTCTAACATGTCTCATAATGTATTTATAATTCCAGTGACTTCCAGTGAAATTACAATTTTAAAACCTATATTTTCCTGAAGTAGAACACTACGTAGAGCTCACTGAAAAATAGGTTTAGTACCTGAAAATGCTTTTTCCATCTTCCTACCTGCCGTTCATAGGCATCATTGATTCAATCTGTATACCCCAATATTATCTGAACTATGAGATTTATGATTACAGAAAATATGGCCCAGGAAAGGTGATCAGTCTTAAGATTTGCAGTCTTGGTTTAACACAGGACAGATAATTTTTAAATGTTTTTGATCCTGGAATTCTGTTAGAAGGAAAACAAAAACAATTTGGTATTATTTTGCAAAAGGGAGTTTTCATAAAGAATTTGTAGACTTTCACCATTCATCAGATCTCCAAAATGAATTCAATTTACAGGCATACTTCATTTTATTGTTCTCCACTTTATTGCCCTTTGCAAATATTTTGGGGTTTGGGGGGTGGTTTGTTTGTTTTTACTAATTGAAGATTTCTGGCAACCCTGCATAGAGCTAGTATATCGGCACCATTTTTCCAAAAGCATTTTCTCACTTCGTGTCGCTATCACATTTTGGTAATTCTCTCAATATTTCAAAATTTTCATTATTATTATATATATTATGGTGATAGGTGATCAGTGATCTTTGATGTGACTACTATAACTTGCTGAAGGCTCAGATCATGGTGAGCATCTTTTAGCAATATAATATTTCTAATTAAGGTACGCACATTGCTTTTTAGACATAATGTTACTGCACACAGTAGACTACAGTACAGGGTAAACATAACTTTTATACGCACTGGAAACCAAAAATTCATATGACTCACTTTATTGTGATACTCACTTTATTGCTGTGGTTTGGAAATGAACATGCAGTAACTCTGAGGTCTGCCTGTGAGGTAGGAATCAATTTCAAGCGATAAAATGTTTAAATATAGCAAGTTTTGGAGAATGTTTTTGTTCTAAGTAATCAGCACAATCATAGCCACAAGCCAATCTCCTACGGTAATATGTTAGTTTGAAAATGGAATTTTTTGCACGACATAAAGCAAAGCAAGGGCAGGTAGAACTATGCATTTTATTCAGTTTTGTTACATAATTGGAAGCCAGCTCACCAGCTACTCTCAGCTGGGAGTTAACATTGATATAATTTCTAACCTGTTCTTCCAAAGTTCAAAGCTGAATATAAACCTATATACTTGAATATTTCCCACATGTAAAGCAAATTTCTTTGAAAATATTGTAGCACATGGGCTTCACTAAATAGCACCATGTAACTTCAGAGCAGGTTAGAAATAAATTCTTTTTAAATGACGTTGAGTTTCGTATCTTTAAGATATATCCTTATCCTCCTGACTCAAAGATGTACTATCATTAGAAATGGAAATTCATAATGAGAAAGTTTAAAAAATCCCTTGATCTTTTATAATTATATTATTCTTTGTTAAACAACAGAGAACTATGTACTGAACTTATGAAAGCTCTGGGATAATTACATTTTCCAGCAATAAGAATTTTAATTTGTTGAGCCTATGGCATTAGAATATTTAAGCATAACTCTTTTTTTTTTTTTGTGGTACGCAGGCCTCTCACCGCCGTGGCCCTCTCCCGTTGCGGGGCACAGGCTCTGGACGTGCAGGCCCAGCGGCCATGGCTCACGGGCCCAGCCGCTGGGCGGCATGTGGGATCCTCCCAGACTGGGGCACGAACCCGTGTCCCCTGCATCGGCAGGCGGACTCTCAACCACTGCACCACCAGGGAAGCCAGAGCATAACTCTTACATTTAGAAGTAGAGTTTGTATCCTGTTTATTTTGGGTTATTTTGTATGTGTTTTTATGTTACTTTTAAGGATTTCTAAGTAATTTTCACACACCTATCATGTATTTTTTTTCTCATTATTACTTTTTGGTGTGTGTCTTACAGGGGTGGGATCCCTGTTCCCCTCACCCTTCCCTTGTGTGGATACTGGTTCTAAAGGGTACAGGTGTTCTGCTTTATATCCATTCTTTGAAAGAATAAGTAGAAAAGAATAGGTAGAAAAATGGTGACATTGACCACCTGACCACCTACATGTGGTCAAGGCCACCATTAGCTTAATACAGAAATCTGAGTAAACAGTGGAAACTGTCTCAGTCAGCTCTGGCTGCTATAATAAACCACCACAGACTGGAGGGCTTAAACAACAGACAGTTATTTCTCACAGTTCTGGAGGCTGGAAGTCCAAGATTAAGATGCCGACAGACTCTGTCCTTGGTGAGCATCACTTCCTGACTTGCACATACCCACCTTCTTGCTGTGTCCACACATGGTGGAGAGAGAGCTCTCTCTCTCTTTCTTCTTATAAAGCCACTACTCCCAACACAAGGGCCCCACCCTCATGACCTCATCTAACCCTAATTACCTCCAAAGGCCCCATCTCCCAATCCCATGACACTGGGGTTAGGGTTTCACTATGAATATTGGGGGGATGTGATTCTGTCCAAAGCAGAAACCAAAGAGGAACCAAAGGGAACCACAGTAAGACCCAATTTCAACAAATGGGTTGCAGAGCATTGATTTGGATTAATTCCAGGGACAAAATGTCGATGTACCTGCAGAAGCTTCCCACACATTCCTCATTGCATTTGCAAGGCTGTGCCGTTCGAGGGGACCAGGCTGGCACGCAGCCCCATATCTGATTTAGGACTCTCCACACAGGCCTGTTCACGTGCTACAACAGAAGCAGGCGCTTGGCGCCTTGGAGCACTGACCAGCTACTCTGCTGAGTCCCGTCTGTGGTTTTCTTCATGCACATTGAGATTGCTAGACTTAGTGCCATCGTGGCGGAATGCATGCAAGATGCTACACCAGCCCGGCGGGTGCACCTCAGATGCTGTTCACTGCTCCATCTTCTCCATAAGAGGGGACCTGGCCTTCCTTCATCCTGGCCCAGACCCCCTGCCCTTGTGAGTGATGGACAATTTCCTTCTTCAGTCTGGCTGGGGTTGAGAGTGTTCATAGCTAGAAGGAGAGCATCTGGTTGGCATCTGGGCTACTCTCACTACCACTGAAATAAGAGGCAGTAAGGTATTTTTGAGACTGATGGAGGCAAACTATTCTACCAACAGCTTAGGTTCAGAAAAAAATGGGCTTCTTAGGATTGACCAAAGATACAAAGGGATTATTCAATTTGAAAGTCAGATGTCTGATCTGGTTAGAGGAATTGGAAAAAAAAAAGAGAGAGAGAGAAGAAACTATAATGAGAAAAGAGGGAGGGTGGGAGAGACAAAGGGAAAATGCCTCAAAGTCAATCAGATTTCTAAATACTTTCGTCATTTGGCTAACAATTGCTAAGGATCAATTATATACATGACATAATCAATACCGGATTTAGAAATCATGTAGAAAAATGAAAGCAAAACAAAACCCTCCCTTTGCAGATGTGGATCAGTCTGTCGCTGCTCCCCAGGGTTTTGTATCCTGATCCCGACATCTTTCCTGGGCTCCCACCCCGCTCCTCCCCCAGGCCCCTGCAGGACTCCACGGGGTTATTTATGTAGGCTGAATCAAGCTGCTGACTTCAGCCCCGTAAAACAGTGGCCGGGAGTCTGACACCGGGGCCCAGATCTGCCAACAGTTTTATAAGCCTCGGTAAATGCAGGTGGCTCCTCCTTCTGCCTTGGTGGGGCTTGCACTGCAGCAGTTTGCAGGCTGGCAAGCAGCTATGAGGCTCGCTGAAGGAGGGGCCCACATGAAAGAGGATGTGGCTCAGGCCTGGAAACGCCGCCACTGCTTATTTGATCACACAGAGGCCGCCTGACACCACACAGAGGGAGCACGGGGTGGCGAGGTCCTGGAGCACCCGCCATCCTCCTCAGACTGGGAAGATTGTAACCACAACTCTCCAAACAGAGAAGCTTAGGAAAGGCAAGTTTATCAACTAAATAAAGGCTGGAGGACACGCCAGTGTCTTGTGATAACTTCTCCTCTTTTAAGCATCATGAACTCCAAGAAATGTGGTGCCCGGTTTCCTGCAATAATGGGAACTTGATAAAGACGTCACACAGAATCTCAGAGAAGCAGAAATATTCCTGTCTCTGCTCACATTCCAGCCAGAATAAACACACACAGAGGTGTGTGCGCCCACATGCACACACACACACACACACATACATCCCTGCTCTTTCAAGCTGAAATGTTTTGCATGTGGAAGTTGATTATGTTGAATGAGCACATCCGTGTAGCTCTCACCCAGGTTAACTTGTAAGACTGAGCTTCACAGAACCAGTCAGCAGACACAAACCTGCCACTCAGCACATCCGCATCCAATACAGTGACCCTGCACTAGGCATGGGCTGCTGTGACAGTAGCTAACACAATACAACTTGTGTTACAGTGACCATTTTACCAGCATGATCTCATTTATTCAGTCCACAGAAACACAACTTTTTATGGGTTGGAACCTCTATTTTCCTATCTTTTGTGATAGACATTGTGGCTTAGAAAGCTTCAATAATGGCCAAAGTTAGCAAGTGGCAGGAGTTGCTTTGAGCCCATATCTCACAGTTCAAACACAGTTTGTATCAGCTAGCTATTGCCACAGAGGTGCAGCATAACAAATCACCCCAAAACACAATGGCTTCAAAAAACAGTAATTTATTCTCAGGAACATATGGGTGGGCAGGAGGTCCACTGATCTAGCATGAGTGCCGCAGGGGGTAGCTCTGTCCCACGTGACTCTCATCCTTTTCCTGGGACCAGTGAACTGGCCAGAGCACGTTCTTCTGATTACGATGGCAGATGTGCACACACACACACGTGGAAACGCACAAGTCTTTGGTCTGGTCTCAGAACTGGCATGGCTATCTTCCCACTCTACTGGGGAAAAAGTCACAGGGCCAAACCCAGAGCCAAGGAGTAAGAAAATCCACATCATGCCTTTTATGGGGAGAACTGCAAAGCCATCAGGCAAAGAACATGGAAGGGGAAGCAGGGAGAATTGAGGCCAGTACGCAGGATACCTCCCCCGGGCTCTCAGCCTCCACACTGTCTCCCTAGAACTGTGCCTGTAGGGTTAACCTTTCTGGGAGCTGGAGAAACTCATCCTAATGTATATTGTTTAATGTTGGAAGATAAAATATCTTCTCGTTAAGAATGCTGCCATTGGCATGAACAGCAGAAGGCTAGCTTCCTCAATCCCAGATGTCACCCTCTAACTAGGGCACCTTGACCAATTTCCTTAAACTCGCAAAGCTTCATTTTCTTTGTTAATAATCAATGCCATGTGCTTATCCTGGTGGTATCAATGCTTCCTGCTGGTTTAGAATTTACAAGTCTGCAAGAGGTCAACGTCTTAGATTTTCTTCAGCAAGTACCCATGATATGGCAATGGATGGGGTAACTTTTTCTGGAAGGGCAAGCTGACAATGAGCTCCTTTACTCAGAAGACCGCCCTCTCCCTCTCCAAGATACAGAGATAATGATGAAGAGGGCTACTCCCTCTCCTGACTTCAAGCAACTACAGATGAGGTTTGCTTCCCCCCACTTGAGCCATCGGACCCATGTAATGCATGGGGTGGGTG
Source organism: Delphinapterus leucas (assembly GCF_059928025.1). Taxonomy (NCBI): domain Eukaryota; kingdom Metazoa; phylum Chordata; class Mammalia; order Artiodactyla; family Monodontidae; genus Delphinapterus; species Delphinapterus leucas. The sequence continues at coordinate 24,515,657 of NC_143130.1, forward strand.
TGCTCCACAACAGTGAGGTGACAGTAGGCACCGGGGCTGGACCTGGCCCCTCTCTTGCTCTGCAGAAGTAAGGCTGTGCCCAGATCTGGTCAAGGCAGCTAGAGAAAGGACTGGAGATGAACTGGTCAGTTCGCCATTGACCCCCCCCCCGTCTTCAAGGTCCTAGCCTAGAAGGTAAAGTAGGGGTCAGCTTTGCAGAGTGGTTAGGTACACGGGCTCTGCAGCCAGAAGGCCTGGTGCAAATCCACGGCACATTGGCACAATGTACCTCCCTCACGCACCTTAGATGAGCAGAGTGCCCTGCGCCTGGGAGACACGTGAGACCAAAGGACCGATCCATCCATCAGAAGGGACTTTGCGTTTTAATGAAGGATGGCAAGAACAAGCAGATGTCTAAGTAGGATACATCATGGTAGTCAAACCTCAGGTGCACCAGAAGCATGGTTGGATGAGGAATGGCTCCTTTTGAGCACTTTTCAAAGTCTTACAAAGACCTCAGTGGTCCCCAAACTGGAAAGACCAACAGAATCACACAGGGAGCTCTTAGAAAGGCAGCTCCCCGGGGCCAGGTCTTTCTTCGCTGACTCGGAATTTCTGGGGCTCCACATTCTCAGGTGATGGCTGCTGTTGGTCCAGGGACCACAGTTTAGGGACAACGGATGGATGGCCCCTGCCTCCTCTGGCCAGGTATCTCAGGATAACCCTCCCTGCCTGGACCTCTGCTCACTCTCACCTATGTCCCTCTCTCTCTGGTGCCCACAGCTTATTTTTGTCCTGTCTTCAAGTCACCAGCATTAAGATTGGAAACTGCGGAAAGGAGACAGGAGGATTTCAGAGTTGTCTCTGAGCATCTAGTTTCCCTGCAATCAGTTCAGTTCCCAGGAACCCACCTCCAACGCTGGCAGAGCTGAAGTTGCTGCAAGCAGCCCACCCCGTCCTCATAGAAATGTGTGCGTGGAAGAATCTCTGTCAGTTCCCTGTATTTGATAGAGATGAGAGATGCATTCCTCTGGGTTGCCCCGGGTCATCCATGTGGGCGTTTTATTCACAATTTTTTTTTTCATTAGAAATCTCTCTGAGGTAAAAACTCTCCCGTATATTAATTAGCTGGGACTGAGGACTAGTGACTTTCAGTGAGCCACGTTTAAATATACCTAGAGACAGTTACGCTGAAATTCCTCTCCTCACCACATTTTCTAAACAACTCTACAGAGGCACTCTTGTCTTCTGCAGGATTCTCTTACAATCACTGCTTCCCTGGTGTTGCCTCCACCTTGACAAATGGAGCTTGATGAATACCTGCCAACAAAGGGCATTTGCTGGGGACTGGCTCCTTGAAGGGACCCTGATGAACAGTGGCAATTATAAAGGCAAAATTAGAAAGGGGGCTGAGCGGGAAGGGCAGAAGAGACGGGAAGACACAAGAGGACGGGATTCTTCCGAAGTCACGTGTGTGTGCGCAGGTGTCTGTGTGTGAACGTGTGCGTGCTATTTCTGTCACCCCCTTCCTCCAATATGCCAGAAACCCAACAAACTGCTTTATTAGAAAAAATATAACAAATTCAGAACCCTAGGTCCCTGGATTATCATATCCAGATCCCTAAAATTCCTCCTGAATAGCTTGGCATGAAGCCATTTTGATTACACACCAAAACCTTACCAGCTTAGTTATAAGGACGCAGGTCATAGAAACAGTTTCCTGGGGAACTCTTACTTCTGATCAACACAGAGATCGTGAAGCTTATTAGAGCAAATTACAGGACATCCGTGCGATGGAATCAGAGCCGCCATAAAGAGCCTGCATCTGGTTACTCTTGGAAGGTGGGATTGTGTGCTCTTTCGCTTTCCTCCTTTCTACCTTTATTTTCTAGATTGCTCAGCAAGGAACTTCCCCATGAAGTGAGCTTCCTTTCTACCCCACCCTGTCTCACGCCCACGTCTATGGTGGGTGGGGAGGAGGTTGTCCTGGTTCCCATAATGCCCTATGATGACATCTACCATGGCACTCACCAAATTATATTTTAATTACCTACCTATCTACCTATTCAACTTGTCTTGCCCATGAAGCTGTGAGATCCTTGAGGTCAGAGATTATGTCTTACTCATCTGTGTCTTCTGAGCCCTGTGTCTACTACATGGTCATTGCTAAGTATTTGCTGAATGAATGAAAGACCCAGACCATGAACAGTGGTTGTCTCCAGGTGGCGATTTTTATTTATTTCTCTTTGCTTTGTCTTATTCCAAGACTTTTTATGTTGGGAGTGGATTACTTCTACAATCAGATAAAAAATATCGCTAATAACTGAGCCACTCCTTCCCTGTAGTTGATCTAAGTAGAGAAAACAAGTTGACTAAATCAATGAACATTTTTTTGCTTGGTGCCTATTAGATGCTCTATGTGTATAGATCTTTGCTGTATTTAAAGAGTCTCCCACTTAAAATACTTTAAGCTTCTTAACCAAATATATTCCTGTTTAGAATTTCTCTATATGTCACTCTACTTTGGAGTTGAAAAGTATGTGTAGAGTGAACCGCTGTATGACCCCATCAGTAGTTTAAGATACATAGGTGGATGGCTGTAAGGAAAATAGGCTTTTTGCCTCCATGAACTGGGATGAGTGGGATGTACTTTTAAAATACATGCACCTACTTGCCTAAGTCTTAAAATCCTCTTATTTCCAGCTCATGTAAACCCCTGTAGAGAAGTGACGTTTTTGTCTCTTAACAAAGGACAGTCCTAGGAGATGAGTTTTCTTGTATACGGAGAGGAACAAATTGTCCTGACTTGAGGGTCCATCCATCTTACAGGTGGAAGGCAGGAGGGGATGCTAATGAGAGTCAGAGTTTGGGGCAGTCTGACTGAAGTCACTTCCTAAGCCAGAGTGACAGAGTAATGACAAAGTAGGGAAACAGGAAGCCTGAGGTCTCCAGCTCCTTTCTCAACTTCTTCAATAACATTAGAGAAAGAAAGCACCCTCTTCCCATGTCTCCCCTTCCCCACTACATCTGGGAACTAATGTGACCTTACATCTTGGCCTCAGTGTTAATCACGAGGTGACCTGATGCTTCCCACCCAGCCATGTGCTCTCCCATTGGACTTAAATAATCTCAGAACATCTACCCAGAACACATCACAAAAGACATCCAACTCCCCCCACTCCAATCTTTTCAAACAAGTCACTGCTACGTCATAACCAGTTCTAGCTTTATTGTGGCTTTAATCTGCCCTCCCTGTAGGTAAGATCTTTTGAGATACCCACTCACAGAAGTGCCCCTGCTTTCCAACAAAACCCAGGCTGGAGCAAACCTTGCTTCCTCAGATCCTCGCCCAAATCACCCAACAGGAGCCCAAATTCTATAACGGATCCTTTCAAACACCCTCTTATACTGAGACACCCTGGTTCCCCACGGTGTGGTCTCTCTCGCTGCAGCCAGTAATAAACACCCTTTGTCCAAGTACAGGTGTGTTCCTGGGGGCCTTCACCTGGGGGCTTGACATGTCTTCAGTATCCAGTTGATGCTTTTGAAGAAGAGCTAAGCACTGTTCTAAGAACGTGGCTGCTTACTTTTGTTTACTGACTACCAAGTATTTTGTCCAGAATCCCTGGGTATCTTGGGTTACACAAGCAATCAGTGTCACCGAGAAACTCCTCCCTTTACGCTGTTTGTAGTGGTCTCTCAGTCAAACGTGTGTAAAATGTGATCTCCCACATCACCAGCCCGAAATCCTGAATTGGTGAGCAAGTATTTACTGGGCATCTACAGAACAAGCTCTGGGTTAAAGCTTATGGGGGGAAAGCTTTGTCTCTAAATTTTTAAAAAATCCACCAAATACTTTATGTGGCGTGGATACAGCACGTTTCTCATGTGCCCTCTGGAAGCTTACACCTGTGGGGAATTCAAGACAAGCACATTCCAATGAGCGTGGGGCTACGAACCAGCTATGACATCCATCAACTCTGTCTAATCATGGAATTGGCAGGATGCATTAACAAAGGGGTAATTGTTTATTAATTGTTACTAGAAACCTGGGGTTTCCCCCACATGATTTCCAAACACACGGGGCCATTTATTTTCAGTGGTTTCTAGACATTGATAGGCTGAATATTCTTTCACGCTGGCAAAGGTGTCAATGCCGCGATGTTAACCAGAGCAACGATACAAAGTATACGGTCATGGTGCAGCCTGAGAACATCTCCAGACAACCATCCACATGAAGGAAACACCAAGGGGACAGAAAAACCATCTGGTCTCTGTAGCTGGAACACTCGAACAGCTTGTAGAGAAAAAAAAATTAAATCTCACAACAAAAATCTGACAGATGATAAACACATAATTTGTACGTTCATCAGGCAGTTGCTATAGACCAAGATCAATACACAAAGAAAAGGCACTGTCAGACCCCAGCACCTCTGGCTGGAGTGAAATATGAGCAAAAGAAACTCGAAATCGAAGCTGATTATATGAATACTGCCCCAAACACACTACTCACAAGAAAGCTATTTGTTTTCCTTACAGGTGATGGGAAATCCAAACAGAATAAGACGATACAGAATATTGCAAGACAAAGCCTTTCTATGGGCATTTCTAGCTCATTTTGGAAACAAAACGTAATGGTAGTCCCGTGAGAAAAGTCTGTTCTCCCATGATGGCCAGGGCAATTTTGCAGACTTGAAGGTAACAACCAATCCAAAGATGATTGCAACCCAAGCCCTTCAGTGGAATAAATGAAACTACCAAGTAAACCCCAGTTCATCAGCACAGATAAGTCTTCCCTGGATGTTTCTACTGGCTTTGTCTCTCTTGGTTCACCCTGTGGGCAGCCCCAGGCTGTGTTTAGCTTATAGTTTGACTTCAACAAACTCAGCGTCATCCTGAGCCTTAATTGGGCTCAAGACACCCTACAACCAAGCAGCTTTGCTTGGGTGTGTCTAACAGATGTGCACCCAGGTCATGGGGCTTCTCAGAAAACAGAACTGAAACTGAGCTCAGGCTTGGCCTGCTTCAGCTCAACGACTTCAACACGGCCAAGTCATTTTTCATCTGATTTCCATCTGTCTCTGTACAGCAATGATCTGAAGAGCTGGCAACGGAAGATCATAATAACTCTATTGAATAGGGCATCTTAAGTTTTTCAAAGTCCTTCTAAAGCCATTCAATGTATATTTGTGTGTGTAATTATCTCACCCAAAACACAGCCTCCCTTTTCCCTCTGCTCCCTGATCCCATCGCACAGAGGTAACCACTGTTACTAGCTTTGTATGAATCATTATATGCTCAACACTTTTTTTTTTTTTTTTGTGGTACGCGGGCCTCTCACTGTTGTGGCCTCTCCCGTTGCGGAGCACAGGCTCCGGACGCGCAGGCTCAGCGGCCATGGCTCACGGGCCCAGCCACTGCGCGGCATGTGGGATCTTCCCGGACCGGGGCACGAACCCGTGTCCCCTGCATCGGCAGGCGGACTCTCAACCACTGCGCCACCAGGGAAGCCCAACACTTATTTTTTTAAAACGAAAGTTGTCTCACATTTTTCATCACTTTCTGCAACTTGCTATTTTACTCTGTGACTCTTCTGGTTGTCCTTGTGACTTGTTAATTGGCTGTAGAGCGTTGGTAAGAAGGTAAGAAGATATCCTCATTTATCCATAAATTCCCCTCATTCCTTCCAATGACAATGTTGCAATAAATATCTTTGAACATGAAAAAATTACAATGTCCTGGCAAGCTTGCAAACTTTTCTTACCTCTAAGCTTTTAGTATAATGTAAGTGGTTTCATGCCTCTAAGGCTCTTGTCTCCTCCCAAACATAACCCCATGAAGACCCTGCAGTTAATAAAATGAGCTTGGGAACAACTTTTCATGAGATGGCATTTCTATCCTCTTAGTTTCAAATGCAAGAATTATAGACATTTAAAAAAATGCCTTTCTGTCTTTTACTCCCACATTTAACTGAGCACCAAGTCCTGCCATTTCTCGCTTTTTAAACATTCCTTAAATGAACCCACCCTTTTTCCATCTCCCATCCCAGTCAACTACACTCTTATGATCTGGATTACTGTAACCACCTCCCAGTTAACCCCTCTTATTGCCCCTTAATCCATGGTCTTTCTGTGAAACCAGGAAAAGGCAACAGAATCAGTGAGCATTTAGCCACATTCAGACACATTCAAGAACCAGTGAAATCTGCTACGGTCTGGCCACTGAGAGGTCCTGTCCTCAAAAAACTCACTATTATAAATGTGACCAAAGATATTTGATAGAACTGGAAAGCTGGTATAATGGAAAAGGGTATATGTTATTTCAGAATCTGTTCCAAAAGAACAATTAGTTGCCTGCTAATTGCCTACCAAGTGCATCTCTCCAAGATTTTGGTTCCCACGAGGACACAGACCAAGCTCTCTTCACTCTCTTTACCTTCATTTTCCATCCCCACCGTCTCACCTCCTCTTACTCGCACCAGGAGAAGAAAACCTTTTATTGATGCTGTGCTTGGCCACCGTAGGCAGAGTCGCCATGAAATTCACCAAGCTTATGCTTCCGGGCCCCTAATTTACTGTGTCCATGTTCAAGGTCCTGTACCTAATTTTAAGTTAATAATTTTTGTCTTTTTCTTAAAGAGGGCTCCCCAAATTCTGTAAACCCCAGGACCCACAAACCTGGGTTCTTCCTTGTTGGCCACTGAACAGCTTCACCAAGTTACCCTCAGTTTGCTGCGTCCTCGCCCTCTCTACCATCGTCCCTCTGCTGTCTGCTTCACGTCATTCCACAGCCTAACCTCCTACAGATCAGTGCTCCTGAGGTTTTCCCCACATGCATCCCATTTGTTCCTTCTTTTTTTCTCCTCTACACACATCTAACCTCTCTGCTTACCCCTCTGCACCAGAACTTGGTCTTCCCTGCTTTCTCGAACGTTTGCCAACTTAGTATTCCTGGCAGAATTCACGTACATCCTGTTCACTTGTTCTTCCAACTCACTGATAAAGATTTTTAATAAACTCAGTAACCCTTGGGGCATCTGCTAAACACTTTCCAGCAACTAGATCTGCTGCCACTTATTTATCAGTTCCATTACCTTTGGTTTCTGGGTTTGGAGCCAGTTTTCAATCTGCGTCGGAATTCTCCTATTCCAGCCAATTTGAACTTGTTTTGCAAGTCAAATTTCATGAGACGTTTTTATCAAGTGCTTTAGTAAGGTCCAAATAAGTAACATCTGCTATATTCCTCTTAACCATTCATTCGGGTGATATGTTCGTGTGTGTGTATGTGTGTTCACATACACATTTGTTTTCAAGAAACAAGCTATTAAGTGTGTCTGGCAGTATCAGTCCCTACGAAAACCACGCTGCAATTGGTCCCAGGTTTCATTATTATTCTCTGGTTTGGTGCTAGTTAGTTTCCATCCGTTAGATTTTTCCCTCCTCTTGATAGATGTCTTATACTATAAACAATTATTTTAGCTGAACGATGAGGGTGAGCTTATAGGACTGTATTTCACAAGTTGCCTTTTCCTTCATCTGAGGACCTCAGGGGTTTGCTCTGCTCCCAGCTGCTTCTACTCAAAGTTAATTCCTTCACCCGGGCTCCAAGTGCTGGCCCCCTTCCTTCCACAGAGTAAGATGACTCAGGGTGCTCGCGAACCAAGCAGACTCTCAATCCCTCCACTTCCCCACAGCTCGTGCCAGCCTCCCGAAGGTAAATTTACCTGTTTTACATGCAACTCACAATCTCCTCTGCGCATCTCTCTTCATAGCCTGTGGGTCAGTATTTTCCAGAATAGGACCGGTTCCCTATGCGATAAAGCCTCTCTCCTTAACCAGTCTTTGGTCAGGCCCCTCATGCTCTTTTCCCAAATATGCCTCATCCTTTTCAGACTGTACAGCAGCCCAGTTTTACCATGAAGCCCGATAAGTCAGTTCAGACAGAGTCCTCCACCCTCCATATCGGATCAAATTCTTGATCAGATATCTCACCACCCTGGGCTGACTTCAGCAAGAATCCTGTGGTCTGTTTAGCCAGTATCTCCCCTCTTACCCCTGATCCCTCCTCTTCATAGTTTTTCATCCACTGACACGCACCCTGCTCCTTGGCTATAAATCCCCAATTGTCCTTGTTGTACTTGGAATTGAGCCCGGTTCTATACTGAGGTCTCTTTTCCCCTATTGTCATAGTTTCTGCGTAAAATCTGTTTTTACTGCTTTAACTACCATCCAGCTCTGGTTCCTTTGCCATACCTCCTCCCCAACTCCAGGGAACGAGACCTGGAGGTGGAGTTAATTCATGTAAAATCCTCAGGCTCTTGCGATGCTGCTAGGATGGGTTCATGCTAGCCCAGAGGCTTCGTGAAGGAGTGGCAATGAGGAAAAGAGAAAGAGAACGGAGGCCGGAAAGAATATTCCAGACTGAAGATAACTTATACAAGTAGTGATTTGTGGAAAATAGAGGGAGAAGAACTGGCAAAATAGAGATTGTATGCCACTGTGGAAAACAGTATGGAGGCTCCTCAAAAAACAGAAAATAGAGTTGCCATATGATCTAGTAATCCCACTCCTGGGCATATATCCGGGCAAAACTATAATTCAAAAAGATACACACACCCCTATGTTTGTAGCTGCACTATTTACAATAGGCAGGACGTGGAAGCAACCTAAATGTCCATCAGCAGAGGAATGAATAAAGAAGATATGGTACATATATACAATGGAATATTACTCAGACATAAAACAATGAAATAATGCCATTTGCAGCAACATGGGTGGACCTAGAGATTATCATACGAAGCAAAGTAAGACAGAAAGAGAAAGACAGATACTACATGATATCGCTTATGTGCGGAATCTAAAATATGACACAAATGAACTTATTCATGAAGGAGAAACAGACTCACAGACATAGAGAACAGACTTGTGGTTGCCAAGGGGGAAGGGGGTGGGGGAGGGATGGTTTGGGAGTTTGGGATGAGCAGACGCAAACTAGTATATATAGGATGGATAAACAAGGTCCTACTGTCTAGCACAGGGGACTATATTCAATATTCCATGATAAACCATCATGGATAAGAATATGAAAAGGAGAGTGTATGTACGTATAACTGAATCCCTTTGCTGTACAGCAGAAATTAACACAACATTGTAAATCAACTCTACTTCAATAAAATACATTTAAAAAAAATAGAGATGGCATGAAGTGAACACGTAAAGGTCAAGAGAGCTTCAGAGAAATAAAGATCTGCTAAGAACGGTCTGTAATGGGGACAAGAAGTCTGTGGTCTGCAAGGTGGAGGTGCTCTGAACAGGGGAAAGCGGTAAGCTTCTTTCTCTCCATTCATCCTACCCCCGAGCTCACAGGAGACGGTGAGCACCCCAATTATCCCCTACAGAGAATGAAAGTCCGGGAGCTTGGAGAAGATAGGCTGCCTCTCCCAGTTCCGCTTCCTGCATTTCCACGAGGGTGACATGGAGGAAATAAGAGGATCACGGGGTCAACGTGTTTGCGTTCTGCTATGCTTTCAAGTCCTAGAGTCACAAGGTTCATTTCCTGACCCGTTTCTGACACAGCACTGAGGACATCCTGTCCTTCACAAACACATCCAAAAATAAACCCCGACACTCCAGGAATCGGGTCCTTCTTAGGTTCTGAAATCTGTTCTTTAAAACCACAGACAGACTGTCGTTACTCAGACCGGTGGCTCCCGAGCGACCATTGTTACTATGAAGAATGACCCTGACGGTAATCTGTCAGTGTCTAAGGGAAAAATTCATAATACATTTGATGGTTGGCGGTCAGCACCTGGGTTCCGTTTTTCTGGTTAAATGTTAAAATGAGCATCATGACATTCTATGTGAGAGTGTAATTACTAATATTAGGGCCGTTTGAATATCCCTACACCTTGATGTTGAAGACCCTTCACGACCATTCAAATGCTATCCTCTCAGGTGTCAGCTTCTGTTTATGTTGGGAGTGACATGTCAGGCTCTGTGCTAGGCGGTAGGAAGGGTATCGTCTGCCTTGAACTGACCTCTCTGCTTTGACCCACCCCATCTCCCTCTTGCTTTCCGTTCTGCACCTCCCCACCTTCCACGCCTACCACCATTACCTCCCTGGTGAAAAAGTAAAAATGAGCTCACATACTGCGGAAGGAAAAACTTGTGTGGCCATTCATCAGGCTGGAATAACAGACACAGCCAGGTGCAAAGTTGACAGGAAACACTATTTTTCCCAAGGACATACTGTAACCCTAATGAGTCATAAGAGCCCCGTCTTGGAGTGACTCACTGAGAATCTTTGTTCTCTAAAATCCTAGACAGGCAGAACCTCCCTCTGCTGGAAATCATTTCAGGAAGAGTGAAACCTCCCACTTTTGCCTGGAAAACCTGGTTACTCTTGGACGTAGGGAAGCAGTGGCGATTTACCAGCCAGGTGTGGGACTTCAGATAAAAGGCTTCCAGGCGCCACGTTCTTTATCTACCTTAACTTTATTGTTTCCACGGAAACACTTTTCAGTCTAGACCTGATATTGGTCTGCACACGACACTACTTTGCCTATCAAAACACCGCTTCATTCAAATTTCATCCAGACTCCTCAGAGTCCTAAATGCTTCTGTTTTTTTCTTCCTTTGGCGAGACGCCCTCTGAGGCAACCTGCTCGCTCATTGCCTTTGTCAGTAAACCCGGGTGTGTCAGGCTATCAGCTTCTTCCTGGTGATCTTAAGCTCCCTGGGCTAGGACAGCGAACGCCTAATGTTTATTCTGCCACGAACAGAGTGAATTTCCCCAACGGTTGGCAGAACAGCTACAAGATCCATCAGGTATACTTCTGTATGGTTCTCTTTTTCTCAAAGTATTTAGAAGCTAGAACTTCTACCTTTATTAGGGATATTAATACACAAAATAGGGTGTTTGAATTATACAAATCTTGCACTCAGGGAGTCAATAGAAGTCAATACTTTCATGTAAATTTGGAAATAATTACCTTAGACCAGCAATCACAGGAATTTTCTGCAAAGGGGCAGGTATAAATATCCGAGGATTGATCACAGTTAGTTAACTCTGCTGTGTCGCACAAAAGCAGCTGTGGGCAATGGATAAATGAATGAGCACGGATGTGTTCCATTAAAACTTTATTAACCACAACAGGCAGTGGGCCAGATTGGACTCAAGGGCTTTCTGACCTGTGCCCTAGACCATGAGGATAACATAGAATCAGTGTTGGTGACTTGGCTAATTGTCTTCTGCATTGAGGTGTATGTCAAGTATTACTTGACAGCTTAGAGAAGGACAATTGAGTCCTGAAGGACTTTGTGAATCCCCTAAATAAGACGTATTCCTGATCAATGGTACTGATGAAGGACCACAAGAGTTCATGAATATTTGGTACCAGTACTGTTCCTGGTACTTCACATAGAAAGGCAAATCCTCACAGCACTGCCAGGCAGGTGTTTAAATCCCCATTTTATATGTAGGGAAATCTGAGGCTCAGAATAATTATGCAACTTTCCTGGAGTCATTAAACTATGAAATGATGATGCCATGTGCCCTGTAAGCACACCTTAGAAAGATACTAACCTTCCTGGGGTGGGATAGCAAGGAACCGCTGAAGAGGAATTATAAAGTTAAGGTTCATAGTAAATGAACATCCTTAGATTGGAAGGAACCTCTAAATCTCCCATAATTAAAAGCCCAGCCTTTGGGGGAAAACCACACCTGAGCCATTAGGAGTGATGGTGTGAAGAGGGCAGGTAAAGGGGACAAGGGCGGAATTCAGCTCTCCTGGCCCTCAGCCCTTCCTTCTGACCACTGAAGTGAATTTCCCCTTCAACCACAGGATAAAAAATAATTGGATTTCTCTACGTCTTATGAATGTGTAACTTGCAATTCAAAAGAATCTTCATTCTGAAGTGTGTTTAACTTCATCCTCGTCTGACCCAGGGGGATTAAAATGAAATAACTAAAAGCAGAACAATGCTGGGGCTGGGCTCTGATGGTCCCCCAGTGCACCTGCTTCCTCCCTGCGCTGTAATTGCGCTGCTGCAGCAGATAAAGGGGCTGGGAGTGCTGTGCGGAGCCCGGCTGAATACAAAACGCAGTCTCCTCTCCACCTCCCCTCCCACAATTAATCTTTTCTGCTTTCCGCAGGAACCATCCTCTGCATTGTTCAGCATTTGGGTGGGACTTTCCCTTTTGTTATCGCCATCGCTGTCTTTGTTTTTGGAAAAGAAGAAGAAAAAAAAAAAAAAACCCATCCATGACACATGGACCCTACGTGTGAGGGCAGCTAAGCTTCGAATACAGCACATCCCATGTAAAATTCATGTCTCTCTCTCCCTCTGTCAAGTGGAACCTCGTTCCTATCCCTAAAGAACTTAGGGAAAACAAAGCCAAAATCTTAGGAAAAGCAACATTTTTCTAAGATTATAATCCCACTATTTTTACTTATTAATACCTAAGGTCACCTTCTAATGAGTAGACTACTTAAAAAAAAAACACACCAAAAACATCATGTGAATGTAGATTTTCCCTTTAATGCACTGAAAGAAACCAATATTTCTGAACTCCTTTACCCTTCACTGATGTAGTTGCCATGGAAACCATAACATTACGCCAGGCAGTTGCTTCCACATTACATAATATTATCTAATGCTTAGTTACTCTTGAACAAATGTGTTTATTCAGTAGCTTTTTGTCCATGTAATCAACCACATCTGCTTTGATTTGATTAAACAAGGAGCCGGGGCAAAAATCATCTATTGCAATGCACTTTGTGCCTGTTACTCGTCCAGAAAATGACATGCTCTGATTTGCCAAAGAGACTGTATGTGAAGTTGTGGGAAGAGGGTCTGGTGCTGCTGACACAGTACGTGGTTATGGATTAAAGTAATTAAGATGAAAAGGATATGAAGTTAGAAACTAGAGCAGAAACATTGAAGATGAAATTCCAATAGTTTTGAACGGTTTGGTTTTTTTTTTTTACAAAGAGGGTAGGAGACAGCTCAGATTCTTAGGAAGTCTGTATGTATTGGTAAGGTAACTTAGGGGAAAAAAAAGTTTGCTAGTAAAACTCTTGTTCCAGTGAGGAACATTATTCCCCAGGTTAGCAGTGCGTTGATGCATGGTTATTATTGATTCACATGTTATTTGTGAGACCATAACTGACAACCGATTCTCAATGACCCAGTTAGTTATGGCATCAGGCAGTCTCTTTCTCTTCTGACTCATTTTACACATACTTTTGGTTATTTCTTAATGAGTGACAATAATAGCATACCCAGACATAAATAGTATTTGTTGAGATGAAATTCTTTAAGAAGTATTGAAACTTGCTTTTGCCCATAGGCGGGTTCTGCTGTTTCCATACACAGCAAGATCTAGAGGAATTTATTCTCCTGCGTCTTCCCTTCCCTCTTCCCTTCCTGCTGTCTTTCTTTTTTTCTTTCTCTCTTCCTTTCTTTCTTTCTCCCTCTCTTTTCATCTGCCTGTCTTTCTAAAATACTTAGCACTTTAGATAGATGTTAAAAAGATTTATTGAGAAATGAATTGAATCCCTTCCCTGGCTTTTCAAAACCACGTTACTAAATATTTGTATAACTATATAACCTATTTAGTGAGTTTCCAATGTCCTCTTTAAGTACATTTTTATTAAAGACACAGTGACAGCGTGCATAATTATTTTAGGGAAAAAAAGATAGCCAAGCTAAAAGTCCGTTAAAACTACTCAGAACTCTCACCACCCCAAAATAACAACTTGTGCTGTTTCTATGCAAATGGAAATAGCATTTAATTAGAGTTTCTAAAAGAATACCTCTAGTTCTGCTTTGCTCTGCAACGCCTTTCTTCCTGTATTTTCTTCTGTCTGTTGATTCTCTTCTGTTCTGCGTTGGCATGCCACTTTATTTCAGCACCCTAATTTTTTTTGCATGTAATCTTTAGTCTTTGCACCTGCAAAAGCTTAAAGTTGACTTTCCCTACTATTCTAGAGGCTTCATTTCCCTGGGATAGTCTCTCTCTCTTTTCTCTTTCCCACCTACTCTGAGCTGGCGAGCATGACCCACACAGCTTCCTTTGTCTGTTCTATTCTTCCTTCCTCACTCCCTGGGCACCCTTCCCTCCTACCCCACTCACCTCTCAATAGAAGACTCAGTTCAGGCATCAAATCCTGAATAAAGGCCCCACTTCCCAACATCCCTCCTCCCCCAGCTTCCAGCTGGATTTCCCCCTTCTTGACCCACACACTCTGGCTTGTGTATATTTCCATCACAGCACCTATAAAATATTAATTTCTCACTTGTTGGTCAGTCTCTCTCCATCCACGTATGGAACAAGTATTTACAGGGCCCTACTGTGCATCCGTCTCGGCCAGTGTGTCAAGAGAGGTGAACAAGACCAAGAGGGTCCAGCGCCTGCAGGAATTTATAGCCCTGCGGCTTGAACCTCTTTGTCTTCTCGGTGCCCAGTGAAATGTCTGACCCAAGTAGACACTGACTAACTGCTTGTTGAATTGTTTTTTTTTAAACGTCCATTTTCATGACATGGTATCACTTAAACTTTAGAAAAATAGAAAATATAGATTAACAGGAAAAACCCCACAACTGACCCACACTCTCAAGAGCCAGAAATTAACACTGTCACACTTTTTTTTTTTTTTTAAGATGTTGGGAGTAGGAGTTTATTAATTAATTTATTTATTTTTGCTGTGTTGGGTCTTCGTTTCTGTGCGAGGGCTTTCTCTAGTTGTGGCAAGCGGGGGCCACTCTTCATCGCGGTGTGCGGGCCTCTCACTATCGCGGCCTCTCTTGTTGCAGAGCACAGGCTCCAGACGCGCAGGCTCAGTAGCTGTGGCGCACGGGCCTAGCTGCTCCGCGGACCAGGGCGCGAACCCGTGTCCCCTGCCTTAGCAGGCAGATTCTCAACCGCTGCGCCACCAGGGAAGCCTCTGCCACATTTTTATCTATGTGTTTTCCAAACAAAATTTTCCTTGATGTTAATGAAAATCTTCTTTAAAAAATGGGGTCACATGACAGGTGCTTTTTGTTCTTGAAATGGCCATAGGCATGGCCATCAGCAGTGGCTTCATGTAGGAATAAATGTTTCTAAATGAGGGGATACTCCAGTGGGTGAGTTGATTCTTTAGCCACTCTGCCTTGGGTCTGGCTCTGTGTATTTTCTGGAACTACACTACAGTGAACTTGTGACTGACTCTTCCCACTCATCCGGAAACAAGAGCAAGAAAGGACACAGGAACTGGATTCCCTGAAGACAGAGGGCTCAATTTCAAAAAAAACAGATCAGGATTAGTTGTGCCTTGTCTGTGGTTTCTAATCTAAAATTTCCATTTGCAGTAACTCTCAGGCATCTTGAGGGTCTAATACATGAATCCCTTTATCTGGGTACCTGATTTTGTACTCAGAAGATCTGTGTAAAAACGAATCTCAGAATGTAGAATCTGGACTCAGAAGACCATGGCTTTCAAGTGCTCGTCCTGCTACTGAGGAAACTTTAGATGATTTACAAAATCTCTCTTCTAGGTCTCAGTTTCCTCTTCTGTAAAATGAGAGCGATAATAGAGGATCAATTGAGGTACATACGTATATAAAACCCTTAGCCTAATGCTGGCAAATCCCCCCCCACACACACACAACTAAAATACACAAAGATCACACGCTTAACTTTTGGAAAATACATAGTTCTTTTCCCCCTAAAGAAATGCAATATTAATCATGTTTAAGCTTTGTGTGGTCCCCCTCCACATCTTCTAATAAAATGTTTTCCACTGGCTTGATATCTAATCACCTTATTCTTTTTGATGCTATAATTTACTTGTGCAATATTCACTGCACTTAGAATTTTCATAGTATCCATTTTGCCTTTGTTCAATCATATAATTATATAAGAGAAATGATTCTACTTCTTTGACACTTCTATGACAAGTTTTATTTGGGGAGTGAAATGGAAACTATTTCATAAAATGGAATTTCATGTGGAGAATTGCAAAGTAAGACTGTAAAAGTAGTGGATATTATTATTATTTTGGGTAGTGCCGCACGGCCCACAGGATTCTAGTTCTGCAACCAGGGATCGAACCCGGGCCCTCTGCAGTGAAAACCCAGAGTCCCAACCACCGGACCCCCAGGGAATTCCCAAGTAGTCGATATTATTATCACCATGCTAGCTCCCTTTGATTGTTCAGAATTTTGCAATGGAGGTCAGTTGGGAAACAGATTATATGCAATGAATGACAGCATGGAGACCACTTCATTTGATATTCCCAAATCATAAATCAAATGATCTAGTCCTTATATAATTCAATAGGAAACTCAAAAATCAGACAAGAAAGAAACAAAGCTGACCCTTCAAGTGTGGAGGTTCTGAGTTAAAAGAGCCTGAAGCAATTAATCCACCTGGATCAAACAGAAAAGATGATAAAGAATATGAAAGAGACAGAGCAAAGGAGACTGCCAGCTACATTCCCTAAACTCAATATCCCTTCTGATGGCTCTACTTACTACAAGGCCAGTATCGTCTACCCTGTGTTCCATTAAAATAAGGATGCGTATTTATTCTGCTATTAACAAATCAGGAGGCCTTCCTGAAATGCTTGCTTTAGCAATATTTCATAAGGCCAACCCAGCCCAATCCACACTTTCTACTGTGGTGATATTAGTGAGGTTTGGAGGGAAAGAATATATATAAATTTTATGAAAGAACCCTACTTTTCTGCCCTTGGGATGCCTCAATTTATCTATATATTTGTTGAACATTTTATAAACCTGCTTTGAAGGCAAATGTTCCATAAGATTTTACTGCACACTGCATTTACTTATTCTCAAAGCATCTCTTTCAGTACATAGATACTTACATTTGACTTTTTATAATTTGAGCCCATATCTAGTCTTTGAAGTAATTAGGGCTTATGATCCTCCCTTTACAGAGAAGGCAGCTGAAAGCTCATAAAATTAAAGTTACAATCCCAAAGTCCAACAAAGAGTAAATCAGAGCTATTTCATTTTTTTTTTTTTTTTTTTTTTGCGGTACGCGGGCCTCTCACTGTTGTGGCCTCTCCCGTTGCGGAGCACAGGCTCCGGATGCGCAGGCTCAGCGGCCATGGCTCACAGGCCCAGCCGCTCCGCGGCACGTGGGATCTTCCCGGACCAGGGCACGAACCTGTGTCCCCTGCATCGGCAGGCGGACTCTCAACCACTGCGCCACCAGGGAAGCCCCTATTTCATTTTTTAATGAAACTTCCACCCCAGAAAATTTCAGAGACACATAACCTTTCACATTATTTCTGGAATTGTAATCTCCTCTGAAGCCTATTCGTGGAACTCCAGTTTAATAATCTCTATAATAAGTGAATGGCCTAGGATTTGAACCCAGTTCTTCTAAATTCAAGTCCAGCCCACTTGCTCCCACCTCGCAAAGCTCCAATACCTAAGTCCATGTTCTCTTAGTCTGTGTCTGTTTATAGATTTTTAAAATAATGTCCTTACTCATCTTTTTAAAAAAATTTCCAGGCTGAAATACAACTTTCTGTCTACCTTTAGGAGAGCTCCTTCACCCCGACTTGTTTATGGACTTTCTCCAAGAGCTGACCTGCAGTAACCTGCACAGGAAATTCCGTGAGGATCTGTGTCAAAAAGAGAACAGCACTTACATCCAGGATGCCCAGAGACCCCCTGGCGATTCTAGACAACAGTACATCAAGTCCATGTCTTCTGAGCATGAGAAGTTCATCTAACCTTTAGGTGCTTCTTTTTTATACCCGTTAAACTTTTTGTATGGCAACTACTAATTATTGCCACCTATGTGTCCTAGCTGACCTATCTTTGGTATACTTAATGGGCCTCTTATCTGAACGTAGAAGCTAAAATCCTAAATAAACTATGAACTTATTAAATCTAATCGTTTATTAAAAGAATGACCAAGTCATTCCTCTTTGTGTCCAAGTTGGGTTTATCCTAGGCATGCAAGGAATGTGCAACACTGATAACGTAATTGGTTCAAATTAACAAATTAAAGGAAAAACTTCACATGTTCCTTTCAATCGATGCTGAAAAAGCATTTGATAAAATTTGATACCCATCCATGATGAAAATGCTCAGCAAGCTAGGAATGAAAGGAAATCTTCTTTACTTAATGCTTGAAAGTGAAATACTTATTCCCATTAAAATTTTAAAAGGTAAGATACTTGCTTGCCCCAACTGCTGTTTTTCGACACTGTCCCATGAATCTTAGCCAATGTAATGGGATAAAAAATAAATCGAAAGGCTAATACTGTAAAGGAAGAGACCAAGCAGATTTTTTTTGCTCACAAATTGTCTACCCTAAAAAATTCATTGACCTTTCCACTTTTCCATCCTCACCCAATCTTGTGGGATGGGGGCTGACATTGGCCTCCCTTGCCCAAGGTCACAGAGCTGGTAAGATCTGAGGCCCCAGTTTTCAGTCTGACTCGCAAGCCGCAGTCTTCATCTCCATTCTGGCCCCTCCTTGCACTGTCTGAAAATGGAAAATTAAAACAAAGGACAACTATCCAAAAAATGATAGGATTATCAAAAGCAGGCACCAAAGTTTCCTAGTCATTTCTCCTGTATTTCTCTTTAAAAAATAAAAAAAAGGATGGGAGATTTGTTTAAAAATCAGAGCTCTTGCCCTAATTAAAAAAAAAAAAATCCTTCATTAAAATAAAAGTACTAAAGCAACCGGAGAATGCCAATGAGAAGTACGCCCTTGCTGGACTTCTAATTTGCGGAAGGCAGACCAAGAATGTGCCTTTATTTTTCTTGGAATGCTCATTTTTCTAATATAAAATAATCAGCAGGTTTACGTGTCCTCTCTCGGAGGGTGGTGGTGAGCCTAAGAAGGATGCTATATTGAAGCACTTCACAGAATGCAATGCCTAATAAACTCTGCAGGAACAGGAGGAGGACCCGAGCCCTGTCGCCTTTGCTTCAGAACCAGTTTCTGTGCAGCTCATCAACATTTGGTCTCAAAAACTTCTTAATCAAAACTACATCACAGGGCTTCCCTGGTGGCGCAGTGGTTGAGAGTCCACCTGTTGATGCAGGGGACACGGGTTCGTGCCCCAGTCCGGGAAGATCCCACATGCCGCGGAGCGGCTGGGCCCCTGAGCCATGGCCGCTGAGCTTGCGCGTCCGGAGCCTGTGCTCCACAATGGGAGAGGCCAGAACAGTGAGAGGCCCACATACCGCAAAAAAAAAAACAACTACATTACAGGAAGAGAAAGAAAAACATAAACATTTCCCCGCCAAACCTTAATTTTTCAAAATAGAGTTGTCTTCACTGTCCCAAGGTAATTTAGTTGCACTCCGCTTAAAGCACTGTTGAATTTTCCCCTTGCGTGTGGTTAATTGTACTTCCTTTCCTTCCACTGGTATTTATAAAGTAGGCTTCAAAACAGCCAGAGAACCCCAGAGCTCTATTTCAGGAAAAAAAAAAAAAAAAGTGTTTTCTGTAATATTCTTAAATGCTGAGTGAATATATGGAACTAGTGTGAATATTATGTGGTGTAGACCTCTGGCTTCTACATGGTTCTTTATAGTCTAGTTTATTACTATTCACCATTATAGCCATGCTAATGTCCTATCAACTTGTGGATTGTTCTATTCACTTTTAAATACATGGGTTTAATTTCTCACTAGACTATCATGTTGAGGGGAATCATGTCCAGACACCCTCTGAGGTTAAATTAGAGATTTCAAATTGTTTCCAGAGCATCTTTTTTCTGCAGGACATGCTGGCTACATTGGAAACACGGGGTGCAAAACATCTCACACTTGCATCCCTGAGCCTGGGGGCATCTTCCGTGTTCTACCAAGACTGTCTTTTTTTTTTTAAGTGGGAAATTTATAATTTTTTAAATTTAATTTTTTATTTTATACTGGTATATAGTCGATTAACAATGTTGTGTTAGTTTCAGGTGTACAGCAAAGTGATTCAGTAATACGTATATTTACATAAATCCATTCAAAAACAGACTGCCTTGCCCAGTGGCCGTTGTCACTACACCTATAGTTTAGTCACCTGACACTGACAATTTCTGAACCTACTCTTCTTTTAATAAAATAAGTGCACCTAACGCCAGGAGCCCAGATTAAAATAAGGTGAGTTACAGAATTACAGAAAACCTTCTCCAGCTTCATGGTTTCATCACACAACGTGGATGTAGATTTCCCCAATCATAATTGTTTTCTTAAAACTCCAGGTTAAAGTGGGTTTTGATAGAAAGTTTAAAATATACGAGGCACCCGCTGTGTCTTCTCAGCCTGGTTTGCTCATTCTGAACTGAATTCACCCAGGCAAAGACATCATCTTCTCTGAGTATGTTCATAAACATGATGGATGCTTTGCCAGGGAAATGCACTCACATCTCCCCCAGGAATACTTGTTCTTCTTGCAAAATATTTGTTGCCTGACCTAGCTGCTGGATGCTGCCCTCTGACACACGTATGAAACAGAGCTTCCGAAGCATTCATGTAATGCATCAACCTTGATATTTATAAGTTCACAGAAAGAGATGTCTCATTATGGTCTGGCTGAGCAGGGCTGTGGAGGATGCAGGCCGCCGGGGCACTGAGGAGCTGCATGAGCCACATTGTCCTGGCATATACTTCAGATGACAGTCTGATCTCTCAGAGGCTAATGGAAATTATTGCAGCACCGTTATCAGGGCCATTATCATTGCTATCGTCATTTCTATTATTATTGATTGGACACCTGAAATGAATCAAAAACCCTAGAACAAATAAAATAACGTGCTTGGATATGCATTTAATGTGCTTGGATAAAGTACAGCTTTACCCCCTGCCAGCCAAAAGAAAGCAAAGAGAAAGAGACTAGCTTTTTTTTTTTTTTTTTTTAATTTACTTTTGGCTGTGTCGGGTCTTCATTGCTGTGGGCGGTCTTTCTCTAGTTGCGGCGAGCAGGGGCTACTCTTCGTTGCAGTGCGCGGGCTTCTCATTGTGGTGGCTTCTCTCGTTGTGGAGCACGGGCTCTAGGCGCGCGGGCTTCAGTAGTTGCGGCACGAAGGCTCAGTCAGTAGTTGTGGCTCACGGGCTCTAGAGCACAAGCTCAGTAGTTGTGGCGCACGGGGTTAGTTGCCCCGCGGCATGTGGGATCTTCCCGGACCAGGGCTCGAACCCGTGTCCCCAGCATTGGCAGGCGGATTCTCTACCACTGTGCCACCAGGGAAGCCCGAGACTAGCTCTTATTTAGAGTTCTTTCTGAGTTCTGGGCCCTGTATTGGGTACTCTGTAGCCTTCACACTAATGGTCCTTGGGAGGAGAAGTAGAGTCACAGGTGTAGAAAACACACTTATGGTTACCAGGGCGTAAGTGGGGGGAGAGATAAATTGGGAGATTGGGATTGACATATACACACTACTCTATATAAAACAGATCACTGATGAGAACCTGCTGTTTAGCCCAGGGAACTCTACTCAATACTTTCCAATGGCCTCTATGGGAAAAGAATCTAAAAAAACGAGTGGATAGATGTCTATGTATAACTGAATCACTTTGCTGTACACCTGAAACTAACACAACATTGTAAATCAACTGTACTCGGATAAAAATTTTTTTTAAAAAAGATGGCAAATGTGAATAATGAGACAATAACAAGAAAAAAAATATCTTGAGAGTAACACAGCAAAATCTTGGCACTTGTTCCCAATGGAGAGTCTGTTTTCAGGTCAAACTTTATAAAGGAATTTGTTTGTCTGATGTAAAGCTCTAGCTCTGTCCGTGACCACAGGGTAGAAGCCGGTGCAGTGATGAAGATGTGATCATGAAGAAGGCAGGGGTTATCCTCAGGTCACCTGGGTCTACATCCCAGCGCTGAATTGGACCTGTCACTTTTTCCTCTGCATCTGTCAGAGCCTGTTTGATGACAGGGGATAATATCAGGGCCATTTCACGGGGCCCTAGTGAGACTTGAATGGGAATCCAAGGAAATACTAGGCACCTTAACTCACACGTAATGGCCAGTGCCTGTGCTTCTTATAAACCAGAGCAGCACATGTAATGAAAACACAGAGCAAGGCCTTCCACGGACCAAGCAATCAGCAGCAGGTACTGCTTTGCAGAGCATATTGGAGGAGGCAAGCTTACTTAAAAATGCAAGGGATAAAGATGCTCACCTCGAGCAAGGCTGGGAGTGGAAACCTTGAGATCAGCACCTGGTCCCCAAGCGCAGACAGGAAGGGCCAGGAAGAGTATGGGCAGACCCCAAAGGCTCTGCAGAACCTGCTCATCACAGAGCACACAGAAAATCACACCAGAAGAGAGATTATTCTTTGCCACATCCTGTGAAGAGTTTTCCTGTTTCTTTTCTTTCCCTCTTGCTTCTTTTTCTAATAGAAGTAGAGTTGATTTACAATGTTGTGTTAGTTTCTGCTGTACAGCAAAGTGATTCAGTTATACATATATATATTCTTTTTCAGATTCTTTTCCACTATTATTACAGGATATTGAATATAGTTCTCTGTGCTATACAGTAGGACCTTGTTTGTCTACTTTATATATAGTAGGGTGTATCTGCTAATCCCACACTCCTAATTTGTCCCTCCTCCACCCCCTTTCCCCTTTGGTAACCATTAGTTTGTTTTCTATGTCTGTGAGTCTGTTTCTGTTTTGTAAAAAAGTTCATTTGTGTCATATTTTAGACTCCACATATAAGTGATATCATATGGTACTTTTCTTTCTCTTTCTGACTCATTTCACTTAGTAGATAATCTCTAGGTCCATCCACGTTGCTGCAAATGGCAATATTTCACTCTTTTTTATGACCAAGTAGTATTCCATGTATAGGTATGTACCACATCTTCTTTATCCATTCATCTGCCAATGAACATTTAGGCTGATTCCATGTCTTGGCTATTGTAAATTCCCTCGTTTCTTTTTAAAAATCTTTAAACCAGTTTCCTAATGAACTGGAAATGGAAATAAGGAGAACCCCACAATGCAATATTCATTTATGCTTGAGTAAATTGCAAAGGAAAATAAATAAAATAGAGCTTCCATTCCTTTCTTTTTTGTATCCACTGATTGTTAACAACTCTTTCTGGTCATCTTTAAACCCTGAGGGCACCTTATCACAATATTAAAATCAAGATGCCAGGTCCCAAAGTAGGTTAGCTGTGAGCATTACGGAAGAACCTTGTTCTGCCTGAAGTTTCCCACACGATGCTTTCATGTATTTCCCCTCACTTTGGTGTCTCTGCAACACAGAGAAGCAGAAGTCTCGATTTTACTAAGAGGAAACTGGGTCACAGACCTTGAACTCCAACCCGATGCTGCCTTTACTGTTCCGATAGTGTCTGCATTATACCTCTAGTATTTCTACATTCTCTGAAACTAGACTGCTCCCTTACTCAGTTTGAGTCTATACTTTCATCTTCCACTCCCAAACATGTGCAGATGGAGAAGGAAAATGTTGTTAACATCATCACATTTCCTGCCTTCACATGAAATTATCTAGCTACTCTCTCTACGATGCATGTCAATGATACATCTACTTTTTATTTTAATTAATTGATATATAACTGAATTACAATATTTATATGAGTTTCAGGTGTACGACATAGGAATCTGATATTTTTATACATCACAAAATGATCATCACGACAAGTCTAGCTACCGTTTCCAGGTATACATCTACTTTTAAATCTTGATACTTAAAATCTAGTCACTTCAGGCTTCTGTATAATATCAACATTTTGCTGCTAAATTATCACTTGCCCCTGCATGTTTTACTATTGTATGTTTTGGTTTGGAATATCAGCGTATTATAGGCAGGTGAGAATCAAAAAAGCAGATGGAGACCTGTGGTCTCTAAGATGCTTTCTTATCATATGATTGATAGGGATATGCTTTTGGTTTAAGAAACATGGACAATTTCAGAAGAAACTCTAGTATTACATGAGTGGGTTATTTTGAGACCAACATGTGTTTGGTGTTGGGAATGTGGTGTGCATCTCGCTAACCAGAAAGCATGAGCTACTTCTCCTTGGATGTAACTGTAAGCTGTCTTTCCTTCTTTCTCATTATAGGTAACAAAGAGGTGATGTAAATGTCCCCGTAACTCTGCTCGGAAGAAGATCAGTCCAGCCATCACAGAAGGAAGTTTCTGACTTGGAAATCTCTTTAAGGGAAGCTGAGTGGGAATGGCATCTGATCTCTTGCATCTCCATGAGGGACAACCCCAGTGAGGGGGAGAAACAAGGGAATCGACACCAGAAAGTTGCCTTGGCAAAAGAGGTGCCAGGCGTTCCAGGAATTTATCCAAATGAAGGAAACAGAATTAACCAAGTTGTGTGCTCTGTCAGAATACATAACACAGCACCATTTTCTGTTTAGAACTTTCTCCCAGCTATTTGCTTTGTTTCAAAAGGAAATCACAGAGGAGGAAGAGAATCAGAGGTGGGCTTTCCTGAGTCATGTTTCAAATTATTTGGAGCCATTTCCTTGAAGAATCCTAGCCTGTGAAAGGTAAGTTTCCCATCTAGAATGGATGAAGAATGAAACTTCTGGAAGATACTCTTTTCTCCCGTGAATGGTTGTACAGGTTGTACACTGAACAAGTCTAGGGGGCACCATTCCCTTTGTGGTCTCATTGAAGTCTATGTATGACATTTCTTTAGAATTATGCAGTGCACAACCCAAAAAGATGCACAGGACATGCTGCAATTTGGTCATGGTGTTGACATGTCTTGAAATTTCAGAACAGGGACTTCAGAAACAGGGGTTTCTACCAAAAGGAAAAAGTGGGTGTGCTGGTGAAGAGTTGAAAAGAAATGAGGGTGGGTGAGCTTTCAGCATAACAGGATGCATTTGGTTTTCATGTGTAAATAATGATTAAATCATCTCTTGCAGGAGTGCCATGAGGAAAAGAGTTAACCTCCTGTCAGTAAAGCACAGGGTTCAGGGTGGATGCTAAGCCATCATAGCCATTGTTATTATCTGTATTCAGTTAGCTGGTCATCCCCTGGAAATCCTAGGATGCAAGCAGGTGGGACCGGGCCTGGAATAGCAGAGAAAAGGTTCTCCTAATGTTAAGCTTGCTGGGATATTCACCTAGCAGCAAAAAGAAATGATTATGAATTCACAGATCAAAGAGTCATCAAGGGGGAGGGGAGGGATGAATAGGTGGAGAACAGAGGATTTTTAGGGCAGTGAAAATATTCTATATGAATATGGTGGATGCATGTCATTATACATCTGTCCAAACCCATAGAATGTACAACACCAAGAGTGAACCTAACATAAACTACGGACTGTGGGCGATGATGATGTGTCCATGTAGGTGCATCAGTTGTAACAAAGTACCATCTGATGGGGATGTTGATGGTAGAGGATATGCTTGTGGGGGGGAAGAGGGATATGGGAAATCTGTACTTTCCTCTCAGTTGTGAACCTGAAGCCGCCCACAGTATGTTCCATTTATGGAGGAAAAGATCCAAATGAGTGCACAAGCCTTTTATATAGTTATGTGTGTAGGTAGGACTATGTGTGTAAACCCTGCTCATACAAAAAGGAATTTGAGTAGCTTACTATATACAAATTCAAATTTGAATGCTCCAAGGATTCTTTTATCACTTAGCCTGCCATTGTGGCAGAATTTTTAAAATACAGATGAGGAAATTTTCATGAAATTGAAGTAAGGGCAGGAAAATAGATTTTAGCCATGTATAAGTTTGTATGAAATTTGTATGCCATTGCTAAGATTTGAACACAACATTTCCTCTAAACTCCTTAAGAGGCAAAATAATGAGAGAAATACCACAAGATTCCTGAGTCATATGTACACGAAGTGAAAACAAACCAGTTGTTCCTCAGGGGTTCAGATGTCCCTGGTCCTAAGATCTGAGAGAAATTTCTCTCTACGTGCTCAGGAAGAAATGGGTGAATAATGACAAACTATAAAGGATTTGGAAAAGAATAGATACATGTATATGTATAACTGAATCACTTTGCTGTACCCCTGAAACTAACACAACATGGTAAATCAACTATAGTCCAATATAAAAATTTTTTTAATTAATATGATTATAATGATAAAGATGATGAGGGTTTCTTTCTTAGTTAAATACTCTTCTGAACAGTTATGTGTAAATGTTTATGAACCTAAATAAACTAAACTTACTTTTAAAAATAAAAAAGTAACAAACGATAAAGAGCATGAATTTAAATGCAATACAAAACATTGGCCCAGGTGAAGAACTAGGACAAATCCATGTGCTTTAGAATGTCTTTCTTATCTTAAATCAGAACTGGACAACTTCAGAGCACTTGACGTTGGCCTTTTTTTCTCAGTTGGGAATTTGGAAGTTGAGGAGAGAAAGCGGTGGTATCTGAGGTCTATTTGTATTTTGACCTGGCCTCCCTTCTCATGACAAAATTTAATCCACCCAAGATATCCCTTTCGGGAAGGTCAAACCCAGGAGCCTCTCCTCTTCGGAACTCCCCAGGCTCTCACATGCAGTCCTACTAATTCTACCAAGAGCTAAGGACAGAGGCATTTGAGGACTTCTCACACAGGACCCAAAGTCTCTTTTGCCTTTCACCTACCCTAAAAGGACCCCTATTGCTTAATTCCATGTTTTGTGAATTCAGTAGCTGTTGACTAACATCACATTTCACGTTGTTTGTGTCATGAGCCTGTTCAAGGAAAAGGCATGGTTTAGAAAAGTCCAGGATTGGTCAATAAATATAGATCCAGGAGTTTGTTAAAACAGACTCAGCTTAATCCATTTCCTCTCACTGAGCTATCCTGCTTGTGTAGAAAGGCTGGAGTCAGCATATAGAGACATTCCCAGGTTAAAATCAGAAGATCCTATCACTTGTCTACACAGGATGGAAAACGTAATTAATGAGTTGAGACAACTCTGTCTCCAAAATATAGACATACAAAAACTGACCTACTGCAACCAGGTTGTTTTTTTTCTTTTTTTTTTTTTAATGTAATCCTCAAATTAACAAGGCAAGTGTACACTTTACAGCTTTGCTTTTCCCATAGACATTGCCAATTGCTGTCTGCTTCTTCTCATCAAAATTTTATTCTATGTCTGGGCCTGCTGTACAAGAATAACCCAGTTATGAAGCCTCTGCGTGTTTTTGTGTAGATCTACAGTGCAACCTCATTAAACAGGGCTTCACTAATTTGAAGTCCGGGTAATTAAGAAAGGGGATGGCTCAAGTTTTCCTTGGCATTACCAAGGGAGAGAACGGTTTGCTAAGCAAATTAAGAGTGCCTATGAGAGTCCAAGGGAAATGTTTGCCTACTTTACAAAACAAACTGTTGTCAAGTTCGCTAGAACCTCAAGCCATCAATTAGGTGTGTGCCAGACACGGCTTAAATGGATGGCGAGGCACTGACTCGGACCGACGTCACAGCCCCTCCGGTTCCACTCCATGTTAGCTGGGGGACCTTGGACTAGTTACTTCGTCTCTCCAAGCCCTGGTTTGTTTGTTTGGGTTTTTTTCTTTTCTTTTCTTTTCTTTTCTTTTTTTCGCGGTACGCGGGCTTCTCACTGTTGTGGCCTCTCCCGTTGACGGAGCACAGGCTCTGGACGCGCAGGCTCAGCGGCCACGGCTCACGGGCCCAGCCGCTCCGGGGCATGCGGGGTCTTCCCAGACCGGGGTCCGAACACTTGTCCCCTGCATCGGCAGGCGGACTCTCAACCACTGCGCCACCAGGGAAGCCCCAAGCCCTGGTTTTGAAAACCAAGGGAAAACATCTCAAATGAGCTAATGGATCTAAAGCACTGAACAGATATCAAGTTCTGATATGGGGTGGTTACCTTGCCCCCTCCTCTCTTCCATTTATTTCGGAATAGTACCTCCACGAGAGAGAGAGA
This sequence comes from Delphinapterus leucas, assembly GCF_059928025.1. Lineage (NCBI taxonomy): Eukaryota > Metazoa > Chordata > Mammalia > Artiodactyla > Monodontidae > Delphinapterus > Delphinapterus leucas. The sequence goes on from NC_143130.1 coordinate 24,543,522, forward strand.
GAGAGAGAGAGAGAGAGAGAGAGAGAGAGAGAGAGATCTAGTTATCCCCATGTAAGGGCCTCCACTTGAAAGCAATGAAAATGATTTCTTTTCAAATTTTCTATTTCCTAGAGTGGCCTTTAAGTTGGATTTGTGAGATGTGATTATACTTTCAGAATAAAATGAGAATACCTAAAAATATAACAAGATTATGTTTTGTCTTCCCAACATGAGTTGTGCATGAGCACTTCCACGATGAGCCTAAACAGCTTTACAAAAAACAACTAAACTGATTGCACTATTGAAAATACATTTCTGAATAGATACCCCTTAGAAAATGTACCAGAAAGTTTATCTTCATAGGTAAAGAGTGATCTATGCATATAGCTAACCCCAATTCAAGTGAATAAGCTATACGTCAGGAGTGTGGCTTGTAAAGCAAAGAGAGGTGAATTCAGCTCTAAATACAATTTACTGAGCTGTGCAGAGCTGAGGCAACTGTGCCCTCGAGGCCTGCCTCAGACACACATTAATGATTCCTGCATACACAAATTCATTAGTTGTTTAATTAAGTTAAACCATGAATTGAATTTGTTTAATCATTAATTAAAGAACAAGGAGTGGTGTGCTAAAATTTAGCACCTCAGGAAAAGAAAACCAAAGAAAATAGCAATTCCAAATTCTTTGCACCCTGCACCTATCAGTGATTTCCAATTTTGCCTTCTACCTCTCTATACACACATGTCCACACACACACACACACAGAAATTGTTTTCAGAAATATTTTTACCTTTCCATTTCAAACTGAGTATTGTTTTCAAAATAAAAGTGAAAGTCATTTCTTTGCAGATTGTATATGTGACTTGTTCCTCCTATGGATGGCATTTCCCTTACTTAAGAGGAAAAAGAAGGATCTGCCTAGCTTCATAAAATAAAAATGGTGGCATGTCTTAACCCATGAAGGACCAAGACGCAGTGAAGGAATTACATTTCAACCCCAAATGGATTCTCAAGATAACTCTACCAATAATCTCAGACCCTTCAATAATCATTTTAAGAATTCAGATAACAGTACAATTAAAATCACAGGTAGCAGCCTTCCCAAGCTTCAAGCTTATCATAATATTGAGGATAAAATGCAGAATTGCGTGTATTCAACACCTGAACTTAAGCCCCCTCTCTGCAACCACAGCCAAATGTTGGATGCCACCTAGAGCTCTTGGATTTTGAGGAAGTGAGAAAGTGGTCCTTTTTCCCTGTGAATATCACCAGCTCCCCAGGTGCGATCTTGGGCATGACTTGTGAATCGCGCGGCCCCTCCAGATGGCTCCTGCCATAAGACTGCATCGAGGCAATTTATTCTGATTTCTAGCATTAATCAGTGAGCCATTTGTGGCTTCTCTTACAGGTGTTTCCACAGAACAGGGTGGGAATCCTGGCACACTTGATTTTGTTTTTCGTGTTGCCAAGGGGGGGATATGGACGGTTTACTTGGCAGTGTGGCTCAGGGACCCAAGGCTGAGAATCCCTGCCCTGGCATAATGGTCCACATCACTGAGGAAGTGGTTGGGTTAGTTGTCATAACAACAGACATAAAAATTATCCACCTGATTTCCCTTCTGGCTTTTCAGGGTACAGCACCGTGAAGTGTGGGAAACTCCCTTTCCAAAGTGCTCCAAGAAAGGGGATGTGAGTTTTTAGTACCTATTACTCCTAAAAGCTGATTTTCAAAAATCCCCATCTTTCAGGTTATAGCTGGTGGATCAGTCAGATCACAGACATATTTGAATGATGAGTAACTAGGCAGAGCAGTGCCTACCATGTCAGATAGATGGGGCCAGATCTCTGTGGAGTGGAGTGAGAGCAAGGACTTAAAGGAAATTACAGGCAGAGCAAGAAGGGGAGAATCATTTGTCCTCCTAGCTTACTGAATGGGATTACGGAGAGCGCTGGCCCTGTAAATTGCCTCTCTGCAGAATTATGATGGTGCTTTGAATGATCCAGAAAAACATGAACAATTTTAGTGTCTTAGAATTTGTAGACATAAGATATATGTAAATATAAACATGTATATACTTGCGTATATATATAAACCTCTATATCCATATCTATTTCAATGAATGAGATATTAGTTTATGACTAATACTTCACATTCAGTATAATTCTACAAATATGTATTTAGCACCTGCAAAGCAGAGGGCATAGGTATGATGTTAAATAAAACAACAAAAAGACCGTTTGTACCCTGCAAAGGGTAATAGACAAGCATGCCAGTGACCATAATACAAAGCATAAAAACAAATACAGAAAACAGTGTACTATGGTACTCATTCTGGCAATCGACTTTTTTTGTTTGTTTCTTTCTTTTTTGAGCACGTGTCGTTAATATCTACAATATATGTTATCTTACCTGGTAATTCTCTAATACCAACTTTTCTCCCAAGCTGCAGACTAACCTTTCCGAATGGCTGCCTGGAACTCTTCACATAAATACACTGCCAGTGCTTTAAATTCAACCTGCTCAAGAACAAACTTATCCTCCCCTTCAATTCCACTACTTTCTTCCGGTCACCATTTCTATGTAATCACCCTGACTACTAACCTCGGAAACATTTTGGGGGTGTGTTGGGGTAGGTGAAATGTCTCTGAAATCTATTTTTATAAAAATTGTTTTGGAAAGTTTCAAACCTGTATAGAAGTCGACAGGATTGTAAAATGAGCCTCCATGTACCCCTCATCCAGCAACTAACGATCAACTCATGGCTGGTCCTACTCTTTTCTTTTCTATATCCACCCCCATCAGACTATTTTGAAACTATAAATGTTTAACTATGGCCACGTCACCATTATCCACTGAAAAATGATGAGCTATGTAAGACATTTTGAGTCAGTGTTCTTCTTTTGCTTGTTGTCAGTTGTCTCATAAATTTTTGTGGGTGTTTTTGTCAACGTGAGTCAGATTGAAATAAGGTCCATACATTACAGTTTGTTGACCTGTTTCTTCTGGCTATAGATGTTCTATCCCTTTCTCTCTCTCACTTGATCCCTTTCTTTTCCTTACAGTTCATATGTTGAAGACCCCAGCGTGGCTGCCTGTCGAGTTTTCCACAGTAGGATTTGTTGACTGAGTCCCCAGAATGATAGTTTAGCATTGTCTATGTTCCCAGGTGTTTCCTATAAATTGATAGTTTGACGTAGAGGTCCGATATGCATTATTTCATACAACTGCTGCATGGGTGATATCTTACACTTCTACCAGGAGACTCATGATATTTGCTTGTCTGTTTCTGTGATATCAGCAGCCATGGAGAATCACTGTCTAGGGCAGCATGCCTCAGTCTGGAATGTGCACCAGAATCACCTGGAGGGCTTGTTAAAATACAGACTGTTGAGCCCCCAACCTGAGTTTCTGACTCCACAGGTCTGGGTTACACCCCCAATTTGCATTTTAAACCAGCTTCCAGGTGACACTGATGCTGCTGGTCCAGAGGCCAGACTTTGAGAACCACTGCCCTGGAGCTATTATTTCATTAGGGGCTGTAAAATGTTGTACATCACATCCCCAGTACTTATTTATCTTATGAGTCCCAAACGTCATAAGCAGTGAATCTTTGACCTCGTGTAAGTCAGGACGGGCTAGGTCTGTACCAGCAAGAAGCAACCTCCAAATCTCAATGGCAAAACATATTTTTTTAAAATATACTTTTAAATACTATTTTTTTTTAAAGTTTCTTATTCATCCTACATGGACAGCACTGGTCAGCTGAGATGCTTTTCTCTTGGGCTTCACCAAAAGCTCCATCTTCCATGTATCTCCAGAACTACTGTTTTAAGGGGAAGGGACAGTGGGGACTCGTGCCTTACATTTTAAAGCTTCTTCCCAGAAGCTTGCATGTCACTCCATCACACACTTCACTGAGAAAAGCAGGTCACAAACAGATGCCATACCCCCTCACCCCCGAGCCACATCCAAGTTCAAAAGAAGCAGGGATGTACGATTTTTCCAAATGCCCGGTAGGAGGAATGGAACATTCATGAACAGCCCTGTTATGAACTGAATTGGGTCCCTCTCATATTCATACGTCAAAGCCGCCTATGACTGTGTCTGGAGATGGGGCCTTTAGGTAGGTAATAAAAGTTACACGCAGTCATAACAGTGGGGCCCCGCTCTGAGAGGGGTGGTGTCCTTTTCAGAAGAGGAAGAGACATCAGGGATTCTCGCTCACACAGTGGAAAAGCCATGTGAGGACACAGTGAGACGCAGCCATCTACAAGCCAGCAAAAGGAATCTCACCAGAGACCAGGCCTGCCAGCTCTTTGATCCTGGACTTCCAGCCTCCAGAACTGTAAGAAAATAGGTGTCTTTTTTTTTTTACTTTATTTTATTGAAGTACAGTTGATTTACAATGTTGTGTTAGTTTCTGCTGCACAGCAAAGTGATTCAGTCATATATATATATATACACATTCTTTTTCATATTCCGTGCCATGATGGTTTATCACAGGGTACTAAATATAGTTCCCTGTGCTATACAGTAGGACCTTGTTGTTATCCATCCTATATATACTAGTTTGCATCTGCTAACTCCCAATCCATCTCTCCCCACTCCCCCTCCCCCTTGGCAACCACAAGTCTGTTCTCTATGTCTGTAAGTCTGTTTCTGTTTCATGGGTAAGTTCATTTGTGTCATATTTTAGATTCCACATATGTGGTATCATATGGCATTTGTCTTTCTCTTTCTGACTTACTTCACTACATATGATAATCTCTAGGTGGATCCATGTTGCTGCAAATGGCATTACTTCCTTCTTTTTTATGGCTGAGTAGTATTCCATGGTATATATGTGCCCCATCTTCTTTATCCATTCATCCATCGATGGACATTTAGGTTGTTTCCATGTCTTGACTACTGTAGATAGTGCTGCTATGAACATTGGGGTGCATGTATCTTTTTGAATTATAGTTTTGTCCAGATATATGCCCAGGAGTGGGATTGCTGGATCATATGGCAACTCTAAGAAAAATATCAATAGATGTCTTTTATTTAAGTCTCCATCTGTGCTGTCTTGCAACAGCGGCCTGGACTGACTAAGGCAAGTTCAATGACAGCCACAAGTACAGAGGCTGCATCTCAGTTTAAACAGCTCACGCAGCCTTATACATCTTTATGAGATTTCAGTGGCACTCCTCTGAGTGTTAGAGGATCTATCTAATTAAATGAAGTCAGTAAAATCAAAGAGAAATCAGACACAAGCAGATACCTCCTTAAGGACTCCCCATCCACACCAAAAAAGTATTTTCTAAGTGTTGTTTTCATACCTTTTACACCAGGATAAATATTCTAGGCTCCAGCTTTCCTCCCAACTTGTTTAAAAAGCAGAAACACTGCCAAGTAAACTGTATTACTTCTGTCAATTTCATATGGAAATGGTTTGGTACAGAGACAGAATCTTACCTGCTGGCTGGTCACCACGGGGATGGACAACCCTCCGAGGTGTTTATCTTATTTTCATCCAAGCAGCTCACTGTGCTTAGCAAACATCATCTGATTGTCGTAAAAGGTACAACATGAAGAAGTAACTCTGTTATGTAATCAGGCCAGAGACCACACAAGTGAGAAAGTATGCATTTGTGACATCTTTCCTCCGCTCTAAGGAGGCATTTCTTTTCTCACCCTCTGTCCAACTCCATAGAAGTACTCGGTCTTATGGAGGTGACCTGCTCACTCTTCCCAAGTCTTTGCTCATCCCACTGGCTACCAGCAACTTGTCTTGCCTCTGCTTCTGTTTTCCTATAAATTAACCCACACCTATGAAACCCACATTTCTGTAAAAACAGGTGAAATTAATTTTAGTAATATCTTCTATGTAATCCGATATATTCAAAATATTGTCCACGTGCAACCAATATTTTTAAATGTCGAGATATTTTCTATTCTTTTTTTCATACTGAGTCTTCAACACCTGACTTGTATTTTATGATTACAGCACATCTCAATTCAGGCTAGCCACATTTCAAGTGCTCACTAGCTACATGTGGCTAGTGGCTTCATAGTGAATTCTTCAGATTTATGCAATTAGCTGGGCTCTTCCTGGTTTATGCAATTAGCTGGGCTCTTCCTGGCCCCAAGGGCGCCCCATCTGAAAATGGAAGGTCAAGCCTAGAGGCTATAGGCTCACTGTAGTTATGGAACCCTCCATAGATACCATCTTACTGTACGTGGCAACAGCTAATATTAACATATAGGTCATCAGAAGCCTACATGGGGTAGAATTTGCAACTCATATTATTTTTCGTGGATAGGAAGAGAGGATTGCGTTCTTCAACAGGAAGGGTGTTGGGTTTAAGAGCTTAACCTGCTTAATTTCCCGACTTTCCAACACCGGGACAAGTGTGTTCGCAGATACTTTGCAAACTCAGCTTCTCAGGGTCAGAATCTTTGTTACAAGAAAAATCTTTCTTAATCTGTAGCGAACTGGTAAAGGTCAATATTTTGGTTACTTCTTTTGACTGACAGGAGCAACGAAACTTAGCTTTTTGGACAAAGTGAACTGTCATTCGGTTGAAATACAGTGTAGACATCTTTTTATGGGGACATAACCTGCGTTTCAGCTTTCTTGTTATTGTGCTTAGCAATTTTTATTATTTTTATTAGGTTTCATTTTAGATCTCCATGATGACTTCATTATTACCTAAAAATGTGTCTGTCAATCTTCCCTTTAAGCCAGGTTACACTATCTGAGTGACTTATTTCTCTTGGCAACCATAAGACGATCATGAAATTTACGCTTTCCATTCAAATTCACATGCAAACCTTATTTCCCTGTGTGTCAGCAAATCTCTCTGAAGTTATTTTTTTTTGGAGACTCAAAACGTTTATCCATGAAGATGCCAAGACAATCAGCTGTCTTCCATATCCTTCTTTCTTCTCCAACTCTCTCTAGAAATGTCCCATTTGGGTAATCCCTGATTATACTGTCAATGGTGGTAAATCAGAGCCATTTTATCCAACTGAATGCAAGAGGTCCTTTGAAACAAGTTTTATCCAAGTTCCATGATGATTGTCTCCCTCTCCCAATGCACCCAGATACTACAGACAGTCAACTTCTATTCTTCCATCTAACAGAGAAACCAGCCTAGAAGTAAGCCAAAAACAGATGACCTCAAAACCACTCATATTTCATGTTTGACCAAATTATGTGTTTCAGTTCGTTGTTTGCCATGTTGCCTAAGATTGACGGCGCTCCTTATTTTCTTTGATCAGATTATTATTTTATTTTATTTTATTTATTTATTTTTGGCTGCACCGCGAGGCATGTGGGATCTTAGTTCCCCGACCAAGGATAGAACCCAGGCTGCCTGTAGCAGAAGCACAGAATCTTACCTACTGGACCACCAGGGAAGTCCCTGATCAGATTATTATTAATATTAAATGATGGTCCTTGCATATACACCAGCTGAAAATAAGTGAATGAAAGGTTCTCCAAACATAATCAACAGGGTGGCTAATCTTCCAAGAATTGTCAAAACTCACTGTGTCGTCTCCTTTTCGAAATAAATAAACCTTTTCGTTTATTCTTGAAATATTTACTGAGGACTGCTCTGAGTGAGGCACTCCACGGTCTCTGAGACTCTGCCTTCAGGAGCTCACACTGTAGTGGAAGATGTAAGTCGTGCAGCAACTAAGTGACACGTATACACGCTAGAGAGTGGTACGTAAGAGACAGAAAAAAATTTCTGCCATGGCAGTTCAGAGAGCGGGGAGAAGCATCAAATGAGGCTACGTGCAAGGGAGCATTTGAAATAGGTCTGAAGCAGTGGGGTGGATTTAGGCATTTGGAGATAAGAGGGAAAGAAATGCCAAGCAGAAGAAGCACGGTTCATTTGAAAGGATGTTACCCGCTCTTTTGAAAAAAAACATATAACTGAGGTGTTAATTTAGTTCTGTGTGCCTATGACTCTGGAAACGTGAGGGGAATAAAACAAGATGCACTGTTTACAAAAATGAAAATTGTTACTTATTTAATAATGAGTTAATTATAGTCCCCAAGAAAAATGTCTTTTGTTTTGGCGTAAGTCATGTAACAATAAAATCAGCAAAAGTAATTCGCCTCCCCTCCCATAGAGCAAGAATGAAGCTTTCTCGTTACTAGATGATGCTTTTGAAGAATAAAACACATCATAGTACCCTCCTGAAGGAAAGCATAATTTCCATCCCAAATATTTGTTTTGCATCCATATACTTGGTGGCAGACACACACATGCACACACACACACTCATTATGATAATTATTTCTGGAATAATCAACATTTCTACTGAATGTATTTCTGAAGGAAAAGAATTCCTAATAAATACATACACTTGAGCTCGTATAATCTCTGAAAAATTGAAGAAACCTTTCTTTGATGCTTTAAATGCAAAAAATCAGCTTTTGTAATTAATGCCTTCAATTAATGGATCAGTCAGTCTATACAGAGAGGGGCCAGAAAAAGCCCAGCACTATGCTAATGAAAAGGATCGGAATACATCACCCCAAAGTGTTCCCCTTCGGCACAAGGATTATTTTGAGCTGAAGGCAATTGAGAAACAGCAGATGCAAGAAGGCTACTCTGTCTTCCTCCTTTCTGCCTGAAAGTAGGACATACGTTTCCATTTGTAAAATGTCTCCCTCTCCTATACCACGAAAAAGAGAATGACTCTTAATCACCAGAGATGACTCTTATCACTGGAGACACACACACTTGAGTCTGCTTAGCCAACCTCACGAAGTAACCCTTATCTTCCATGCCTCCCCTATATATTTACTTTCTCACAGTGTATTGTCCCCAGAAGCCCAAACTCCTTTTCCTTTGTCTAGTCACTTCTCTACCATTTATCACCCTTTCTTAAAACGGTATATAAGCTTTCAAACCTAACTGCTTCTTTCAGTTTTTACTTCTTTCTGTGACGCTCCTGTGTGCAAACAAAATAAACCTTTTCTCCCATTAATCTGGTGTTTGTCAGTTTAATTCACAGGCCTCAGGTACAGAACCTAAAAGGGTAACAGAAATCTTTTTCCACCCCTACACGGGTGACATCATCAACACTCAATAAATGTTGAAAGACACTGATTGGCAGTCTTAAGCTACACCCTTACAGGCCCAGGTAATTATTAGCTCTAGGAGGAGGGGTGGGGAAAGGTGGTGTTTTGGAGACCAGACCAACTCTTTCTTTTATAGTTGAAGAAGCTGAGCCTGGAGGTTAGGTATATTCGTCACACACAGCCCGAGCTCACACCCTACACTAAAACATAAACTACCAATTAGAGGTATGTCCCAAAGGCGGGTCTTCTGACTGCATTGCAGCATCCATTCTGCTGCTCCCTGATGCCTTTCAGCTCACGGGACCAGAGAAGAGCATTTTAACCTTTTTGTCTCCGTTTTTAACATAAGCATGTTCTATTTGATTAGCACTGTGATAGACAGTATCCGTGCTATGCTCAGGTGGATTGGGCAGATCATAAACCTGGCCTTGTTGAGCCTTTAGACTTAGAGGACTTGCTTTCAACACAAAAGCACGTCCTGCCATTTGAAGATGCATGCAAAAATGAGATTTTTTTTTTTGAGGTTTTGTTTCCCAGGCAACTGCTCTCAATTCAAGATTGAATGCGAACATAGAATCCCCCAGAGCCACTCCCCCGCCAACCTCCACCACCTCCTCCTACCCTCTTTACTGTGATAAAGCTGTAAACTCTGAGGACCCAGGATACTTCCCTCCTTTGGAGAATGAAAGAAGATTCAGGGGATGGTTCAGAAACGATGCTAAATTCACAAGGACAAAATGTCTGCTGGTAGGCAACACGCTCAGTAGACGTTCTGTGTAATATCAACGGGGAGGAGAGCTCAGGTTGAGTGATATATGGGTAAGGCCAGAAACGACTGAAAGAGAGGCCATTCTGTCATTTGTCATAACCTTTAAACAGCAGTTGATCTCAGTTGATAATGGGACGGGGAAAGCCGGCCTTTTCAGACCCTTAAAGTCAAGCTTTAGTATCTGAATGACAACAAAATGGCTGCCAAGGAGGTTTAGGACAACACAAACCACAGGTGTCCACTGTTAAAACAGCTCCTGCAATTCGCATTCTGAGGAGACTGGAATCAACCAGAGATTTAGAAATCACCTTGGCAGTCAATACCGACTTGGAGAATTTCCAATATTTTCAGGACCTATTACATATATATAATACATACACGTCAACTATGAAAAAGTGCTCTGTGCTCATGGTGAGATGGAAGTGGTACCCTCTGGAGAAGAGCATGTCTCTTGTACCAGAATCCCTCTCAACTTTCTGAAGCATCGTTGAGTTTCATAGTTCGGGGTAGGGGAGGAGGAGGGCATTGGAGCAAGGGAGTATCTTAAATTTATTTTAAAGAGATTTTTTTCTTTCTCAGTGTGGTCATGGCTCTAATCATCCAATAACATCACAAGGAGCGTACGGCCCATTTGTCATTTGAAAACAAAAGCAATTGTTTAGTTGCCAGGCATTGGAACATTTTCATGATAGGTATAAGATAAAAATTTGTTCTTTAAAAGGAAGATCCAGGGGCTTTCCCTGATGGCGCAGTGGTTAAGAATCCGCCTGCCAATGCAGGTCACACGGGTTTGAGCCCTGGTCCGGGAAGATCCCACTAAGCCCTTGTGCCACAACTACTGAGCCTGCATGCCTAGAGCCCGTGCTCTGCAACAAGAGAAGCCACCGTAATGAGAAGCCCACGCACTGCAATGAAGAGTAGCCCCCACTCACCACAACTAGAGAAAGCCCGCGTGCAGCAATGAAGACCCAATGCAGACAAAAATAAATAAAATAAAATAAATAAAATTTAAAAAATAAAGTAAAAGGAAGATTTGGATGAAATATACTTTTATTAAACGTTCACTATTATCCCCCTCTTCATCCATACATCACTACTACCAAGTGCGTTTCTGAGAAATTTTTCTAAGAATTTCCAGTTTAGTAATTCCTTTCAGTGATGAAGCTTACAAAAGACGAGGATATATAGACATAAATTTTAGGTCATTCTAGAAGACTATTCATGATTTTTTTCTGAATTTCAAGATTTCTTGCTATCTTTTCCTAATAAAATTAATCTCCATATTGCTACCCTGTATTTACTATTGAACTACAAAAATAAGAAGGTCATCAAAGTAGTCATTTTCCAGTCATTTTTCTGTTTTCATTGGCTTGTGATGGCCTGTGCCATTAGAATGACAGATTAGCTGTTAAACTTTTCACCCAGAGAGCACCATTTTTGTCACAAATCATGAGCTGTTTTCCCCAAAGTCACCTAGGAGACAGATTATCTCTTCCCGTCAGCCATGCCCACGATTCTGACACTAACTGTGAATATTCATGAAATGCAAACCCATTCGAATGGCCCAACAATCCTCTAGCTTTGCGGGGGTGGGAGCAAGGTGCAAGGTGAAATGGTACACAAATCCAGACTATTCCTAATACGTTTCCTTGTGTCATCTGGATTTGACTATATAAGTAAAATAAAATCATTTAAAAATCCAGAAAGCTTTTCTCCAAGCACCATTTAGGTCATGTAAATATCAGGCCTCAAGTAGAATGAAATGCTCACAAAATGTCAAACCTATTTGCGAGAGGAGGTTTTTAGGGGGAAATGACAGTCAAATGAACACTCAGATGAGCAGGAAGGAAAAAATGCATGGTGACCCAGCACAATTAGGATGGCATTTTAATTAAATGAACAGAAGATGGCGCATATTCACCAAACACTTAAGTGGCTATAATTTAGTGCTGTGAAAAATAATGTTCTTCTGTAAACCCCAAAATGCCAGTACTGTCATGGTGTTTATTCTATCCAAGGGACAACTAATTTCACAAAATTTCAAAGAGGAACCGAGGAAAGAGAAAACGTAATGGCAAGCAAAGAGAGAAAACGAGAAAATAAAGAATGAAAGGGAAAAGAAATAGGATAAAGAGTATAAACCATGAAAAAATGAAAGAGAAAGAAACATAAAAAAGAGAGTAGTTGTAAGAGGCCTCAGAAATCTGCAAGAGAATGATCTCCTATTTGTATAAGACAAAGTTAGAGGACAAAAGCAATTATTATTATTGTTGTTGTTGCTGTTATTAATCACATTAACAGTACCAAAGATAAAAGCTACAGAAATTAACATACAGAATTTAATATACCCAAATTCTTGGGTGTAGGATAGACTCAAGGATGTATTGTACAACACAGGGAATATAGACAATATTTTGTAAGAACCGTAAATAGAAGGTAACCTTTACAAATTGTATAAAATATTTTTTAATTTTTCAAAGAAAGTGTTAAAAACAATAAATAATCAAAATATGTGTAATAATGTAGAAAATTTAATAAAATTATTATCAGTGAGTTACGACGTAGGATCAAAAATCTATTAGTCCACAGTGTTGGGCTTCTAGTGAGAATAATAGAATGATAAATAAAAATGGACTATAAAGACAAACAAACAAATATACATATATGTACACACACACTCTGACTTTCTGTTTCAGGGTTTTGCTGAAAGTTCCAAGGCATGTGTGTCTGTGAGCAATTCCAAAATTATATGTTGCTACACAAGAACTTCAGAATTTTATATCTGGTAAGCGTCTTGGAAAGGATTTAGCTCAAACCCCTTATTATGCAGATAAAGAAACAAGAAATGCTTTCCCAGGACCAGGAATCTGTTTTCCCTTTATTACAGTTCAACAAGAACGAATGACAGGATGATAATGAAATGAGACACCCCGTGGGGTGGGGTGGGTGAGGCCTGTGGGTGAGGCCCATGTTGGCCCTGCCAACTGTGTATTATTTCTGCTGCCCTGGAAATCGGGGCAGTCCATATGCTATATTGCTCTATATAACATCAGCCTCACATTGAAAAATCATACATATTTTATGGTAGGCATCTTACTTTTGGAAATTCATAGTTGGATGGGACAATTTCATGAGTTTCTGGGACAAGCTTTCTTCCAAAAGCTTGAGTCCCCTTTACAGAGCAAACTAATCTAAAGTGCTTTAGAATCTGGCTTAAAAAAATATTTCAGTCTTTTCATTTATAAAGAAATTATTATAGGGTAGGAACCAAATACGTTTTCCTATAAATCTGTCTGAACTGTTTTTGAGACCATTAGCCGGTTTTCAAAAAAATTTCTGTTTAGCAAAGGGAAGGTTTGACATCTTCTCAAAACTGCAGATTTAAAATTTTTCAAAAACATGTTTCCTCTGAAAGCTTCTTTTGTTAATGGCCATAGTTTTTCTACACACTTGCATATGCCATATCAGACTTTATCGCAGAGACAAAGCTAAAGAGAAGCGGATGAGAAGGTCATTACAGTTTCCAAATTAAATGGTTTTTTCCACTACAAAAATAACACATATTCAAAAAAGAAAGTTTAAAAATATACAAGCCAATGAGTAGGATGCCCACAAGAGTCCTCTGCTAAAAAATATAAAGCATATTGTTGCAGTTTCCTGCTAATAAGCATTGCAAAGCAGTGAGATTTTCTAATTTTCTAGTTCTTGTTTTTCATGACAACATCTGTTGACCTGAAACTGGCATTCAGCAGAGCACATACGTGCCAGAAATTGCAAAGGTAGACAAGAGCCAAAAAAGGAGGTGGGTAGGGCTCAGGAACAAGAAGTAGGAAAAAGAAAAGCAGGGTTTGTTGCTGTTGTTGTTGTTTGCGTTTCTTAAATAACTTTTAAAGACCTGAAACAAAATACAAAACACCCACAATAAGATCAAACTGACCCTGAGCTGATATGGGTAGATGGAGCTCTCTGTACAGATTTACCAACTGGTCACTTAGTGGATGGAGCTGTGTTCTCAAGGTCATGACTATCCCCAAGCTAATGACCCTTTAGAGATTGTATCATCTTTCCCCTCTAAAACTTGGTAACATTTCCTGCTAAATATTTACAGTTTTTGCTTGCTTTGTTTCATGTTAAGTCTGCTTCGAAGGTCAGAAACACCCAGTCCTATTATCCTTCTAATGCTATGCATTTATTCCTTCCGCAACAAAACAGATCCTGACTGTTCCCAGGTGCCCAAGCTAAGGTAATCATGAGTTTCAACATCACTCATAGAAGGGAAAGCAGTTTTACGGACATCTAACCTTTCAGAGTGTCTGATATCTTTGGAACAAACCTTTAAACCAGGGGTCCCCAACCTCTGAGCCGCAGACTGGTACTGATCCGTGGCCTGTTAGGAAACAGGCGGCACAGCAGGAGGTGAGCGGCGGACAAGCCAGTGAAGCGTCATCTGCCGCCCCCCCATCGCTCGCATTACCGCCCGTCCCGCCCCCTCCTCCACGTTGTTGGAAAAATTGTCTTCCATGAAACCGGTCCCTGGTGCCACAAAGGTCGGGGTCCGCTGCTTTAAATGGTGCACGGTTGAGGCATAAGGTCATTTGAGATTCGACTCCACTGTCACTCTGGACTATTTATTCCATCTTTGCCTCAAGAAAGTGTATGTCAACTAAGCAAGGTGAGAGTTAAGACAAACATCTCAGGGCAAAAATCTTGATATACCCACCATTTCTTTTGTTGTTTCAGGAATGTGTTTTTATTTCTATCAACATGATATTTAGAAAGAGAACAGGGATTGAATAAAAACTAATCATGTTCCCTGAAAGAGAGAGCTTCCTATCGCATTGCTACAGATAGTTTTTATTGAACCACAAGTTGCTAAAACTAATGATTACCTCTGATCTCAGTTGGAAGTAACCTACTACTCAATCATAGTTTCCAGAAGAGTTTCCTTTTCCTCTTTAGAGCAGGAGGCAGTAGCAGGAAAAGGTAATTGCAAGAAGTGCAGGGTCAGCGTATTTCCTCCACTGGATGACAATGCTGAGTTCCACTGAGTGAAAGAAAAAAGTGACTTTATTTCCTCCCTTTGATGGGCATTTTGACTGCTAATGTTTCTATCTATTGGAAGTGTTTCGATATTGTTTAAAACCCCTCTCACAAGGGGGAGAAAAACTGAATAATGACTAAGAACCGAGGTAATTGATGGTGGTAACCACACCCTGTGAGGGTTTGTTTTTCAGACCCTGACAGTGTCCATTATCTCTGCTCTGCCAGTGAACTAGGAACTAGATGGGAATGTAGACTAGAACTAGAAATTGATAGAGAGGTGCACGAGGAAGCAAATTATTTTAAAAAGAAAAAAATGTACTGGAAGTTTTAGCAGAAAGCTAGTGTAAAGCAAATAGTCTCTCAGTGTAACGATATGATAACATCCACGTTATTTTCATCTGACCACCACTAGGAAAACATTCACAGTTTTCATTCATTCAATATAGATATTTTTGAGGGTGGTGCATATCTTCAGGAATGTGAACTCAAGGGGCTCAAAATCCCCTTGTGAATGGCGGCGGGGCAGGGAGGAGGGAGACATTTTAGAAAATAGTTGAAGAGGAAGAATTTCTAGGATTGGTAAGACCAGCCCCAGCTGCAAGTTTGTAAATGTGCCTGAAAACTGGGGGAATAAAAGCAAAAAAAAAAAAAAAAAAAAAAGAAGAAGAAGGAAGGAAGAGAGAGAGAGAAAGAAGGAAAAGAAAGAGAGAGACAGGGAGGGAGGGAGGGAGTAAGGAAGGTAAATGTCCGATTTCTAAAGGCTGAAGCCAAAAGACCTTGGAATTTGGTATGAGATGCCTGAAAGACCAGAGTACAGACAACAGAATTCTCTTCTTATACCCCGAAGTCCAGGAAACAAGTTCTGGAAAGAACTGGAGCTTCCTGCCAGACTTGGCATCTATATCACATCCATTCTGGGGACTCCAGGAATTGAATTGTACACATATTTGTACAACGCTGACCTGATTATATTTGAATTCTTCTACTCTGAAACCCTGTTGTGTATTTCCTCTGTACTCCCAATCTGTCTGCGCTAGCCATTCCCTAAAACAGCAGAGAGAGGTAAGAACTTCCATATTTTACAGGTAGGCAAAATGAGGCACAGACGTCTGGGTTTAGCCCTCTGAGAGCGGCCAAGAGCTCTGAAGATCTGGGTTCTGAAAACAATTTCCCTCCAGCATCATGAGTATCTCCAGGGAAATGATTAATTCCTCTATCTCGCTTTCAGAAAAAGAGATAATAACACTGGCCGAAAATCCCTAACTCTATAGAGACTGCCATGAATGGGGAAACTATGGTTTATAATTCACGTGATTTCAGTCAGAATTTTCCATCACAAAGAGGACTTTAGTTATACATACAGTGAAATCGTGGGTAAGCACCTCCACGGGATATAGGTCATATCTACTCCAGTTAAAACTCATTGTCTCCACTCGGCCCTTTATAAAAAGAGATGTACAAATGCCAGTCCACACTCTGACTTAAGACGTCTTTAACTTCTTGATTACATACTACAGTAGGGGTATTTGGGTTCTACCTGAAGCCCTGTCACACTTTCTGAAACCTACAACTCGAGCTTCTTGATGAATATAAAGCATTAACAAAGCAAACTTAAATTTCCTGCCCTTCTAGTTAGATACCAGGCCTGTGAATCCCTCCACCTCCTGGATTGAAACTGTGAAAATGGACTTGCTGTTCCTTTTTCGCCTTTGACCGCTAATGAAAGGAGTGAAACTCTTTATACTTCTACAAATAAAAAATAAGAGATCCTACGGGAGAACCATTTAGGCAAACTAATCTTCGTGACAGTAGTAACTACCACGGCCTATCGGGCAGCCTCTTTCCCATGTCCCTGCCTCCATTTTTTCCCACTGCTCACTGTTGGGTTTGCCTGTGCATTCCTGGGGTGACCCCAACAGAGGCAAGAAGCAGGAACGAATCCTCGTCTTGATGTTCATAGGTTTAGGAAAGAGTGAGCCCACAGAGAGTACCTCCTCCTTTGCTATTTTAACCCAGTCAGTTTCCCTGGCGAGCACTCAGGAGCAGAGCAGTGCCCTAAATGCCAGCCGGCTTATCCAGAAGCTTCCAAACTCCTGCCACCCCAGGGCTTATACCCCTCTCATGACAAGCCTTTCAGGGGCGCTGTGTCACCGTCCCGGGCGTCTTCCACATGTCAGCTGAGTCTCTGTGGTGCAAACACCCACACAAAGTGGACCTGAACATGGGGTCTTGTCACGGCCCATAGCCAGGTCAGCTTCCCGTACCTGTCCCGTCTGGTCTGTCTCCCTCCCTCCTTCCAGGTCTGTGTACCTGGAAAGTAATGTGATTCCCAATCAAAGCACCCAAATCGCAGTCTCTCCTCGAAGCCACGGCGGCCCAGTAGGCTCCACTTTCTATTCTCTCTGGGATAAAATGCCAAGAAGGGTTAGGGAACACTGTTCCCCCGGGAAGACACCCCCCTGAAGTTTCATTCCACCTCATTTGCCCTCCAGATACAGACGGACTGCCCAGCTATTTGGAGTGTAGATTCTCACTGTCCTACCAATTTGACATATTGACAAATGACACAACTCTGCTTCCTAAGTGACAGCAGTCCCCATCCCTTTTTTAAATTATATGAGTACAAAGGCCAGTTTGAACTTCCAGAAGATAAACCCAGTTCTGCTCTAGATGGAGAGAGCCTCAGACAGAGGATGAGGCTTAGTGGATACTGACCCGATGGGTGTCCACACCCCCCACCCCACAAGCCCCTTCCACTCTGAACGCTGATGGGTTATCAGATGAAAAGTAGATCTGAGCCAGTAATTGGCTTCACCTTGATCACATCTGAGCTCCCCTCCAAGACACTTTTGGCCTGAATGCCGTGAACAGGGAACCAACTGATGAGGCCCTAGAGCAAGCAGCTCTTGAGGTCATTGGTTAGACCCTGGTGATACAGCCAGGTGGCATCCATGACCACTGACCCCCAGAAAACTCTGGGTCACTTATTCAGTATCCACTCCTTCCTCTATCATCCCATGTGGGGTGAGGCAGGCTTGGTGGTAGCTGATACTCTACTCCATTCTATCCCTTGTGGCAAGTCCCATCTGAGACACAGCCCCTAGAAGTTCTACCCAGAGACTGGAAGTCATGATAAGCTCCTGGTGGATGGCTCCATTCCTTGGGGCCTCCCTCCCCATCTTCCCAAATAAAAAGTATTTGTATATTAGAAAAACGTTTTATTTTGAAATAATTGCAAATACCTAGGAAGTTGCAAACATAGCATATTGAGGTCATCTATATCCTTTATCCAGTTTCTTCTAATAGTGACATCTTACATAGCCAGAGAATAACATCAAAAGGCGGAAAGTAACATCAGAACAACGTGGGTGTGTAACTCTGAGCTGTTTTATCACATGTATAAATTCACGTAACCACCACCACAATCAAGAGACTGAAGTATCAGATCACCACAAAGATCTCCCCCCTGCTACTCTTTACAGTCACACACACACACCCCGGATTCCCACCATCCCTAATCCCTAGAAACCATTAATTTGGTCTTTATCCCTATATTTGTGTTACTTTGAAAGTGTTATATAAATGGAATCATACAGAGTGTGACCTTCGAGATTGCTTTTTTCCATTCAGCATAACACCCCTGAGAACTCTTCACGATGTTGTGTGTATCAGTAGTTAATTCCCTTTTATGGCTGAGTAGTACTCATGGCGTGGATGTACCACCCTTCCTTTAGGTGTTTACCTATCGAAGGGCATTTCTAGTTTTTGCTGTTTCTAGGTTGTTTCTAGTTTTGGGCTGTTAAAAATAAAGCTGATATGAATAATCGTGTACAAGTTTTTGTGTAGATGTAAGTCTTCTCTGAGATAAATATCCAGGAGTATAAAGATGGTGTTTACGCCAAGCGTATGCTTATCTTAAAAAGAATCTGCCAAACTATTTCCCGGGTGGCTGTACCATTTTACGTCCTCACCAGCAATGAATGTATGAGAGATCTTGTTTCTCTGAATCTTCACCAGCATTCCATGTTGTCGCTATTTTTTTTAAGCTCTTCTAATGGGTTTCTAATGATATCTCATCTTGGTCTGAATTTGCATTTCCCTAATGGCTAATCATGCTGAAAATTCTTTCATGTTCATATTAACCATCTTTGTATCCTCTTCAATGAAATGTCACTTCATGTCTTTTGCCCATTTTCTATTTGGAATTTTTGGGTTGTTTTCACTGTTGAGTTTTGAGAAATCTAGATATTAAACTTCTGTTAGACATGAGATTTGGAAAGGTTTTCTCCCAGTCCGTGGCTTATCTTTTCAACCCCTTGACAGGGTAATTTGCAAAGAAAAAGTTGTTAATTTCGATAAAGCCCAACTTACCAATTTTTTTCCTTTTATGGAATGTGCTTTTGGTGTGTCGTATCAGAGAACTGTTCACTTAACCCTAGGTCCCAAAGATTTTTTACTATATTTTTTTTCCCTAAGGGTCTCTAGTGTTGCGTTCCCATCTACATTGATGATCCATTTTGTCTTAATTTTTGCATAAGGTGTGAGCCTTATGTCAAGGCTCTCTCCCTTTTTCCCCTCTAAGGATATTCAATTGTTTCAGCACCATTTGTCGAAAAGCCTATCCTTCCTCCAATGAATTATTATTACACATTTGTCAAAAATCAGTTGGCTGTACTTGTATGGACCTATTTCTGGGCTCTGTTCCCTATCACACCGTCTTGTTTACTGTAGCTATTTAAAACTCTTAAAATTGGGTAGAGTGATTACTTTTGCTTTATTATTTTACAAAACTCTTTTAGTTATTCTAGTTCCTTTACCTTTCAATATAAGTTTTAGAATCATCTTATCTACATCTACAAAAGATTTTCCTGGATTTTGATAGGAATTGCATTAAACCTACATATTGACATGGAAAGAATTGACATCTACACTATGTTGATTTTTCCAATTCATTAAGTCAATGTGTTTCTCCATTTGGTTAGATCTTCGATTTCTTTCCTCAGTGTTTTGTAGTTTTCAATATACAAGTTCTGTACATTTTTTTTTTTTTTTTTTTGGCTGTACGCGGGCCTCTCACTGTTGTGGCCTCTCCCGTTGCGGAGCACAGGCTCCGGACGCGCAGGCTCAGCGACCTTGGCTCACGGGCCTAGCCGCTCCACAGCATGTGGGATCTTCCCGGACCGGGGCACGAACCCCTTTTCCCTGCATCGTCAGGAGGACTCTCAACCACTGCACCACCAGGGAAGCCCTGTACATGTTTTTTTAAGATTATATCTAAGTATTTAATTTTGGATTAATTTGAAATGATATCATCTCTTAATTTTGGATAGTAACATGTTCATTGCCTAGTATACGGGAGTACAATTGATTTTTCTATGTTTATCTTGTAGCCTGCAAACTTACTGAATGCACTTACTAGTTGTATACTCTTCCTTCTGGACTCCACGGTTTCTGATGAGAAATTTGCTGTTGTTTGAATTATTTCCTCCTATAAGCAAGTGTTGTTTCTCTCTTCTTGCTTTCATTTTCGCTTTTTCTAGTTTTCAGAAATTCAATTATGATATCTTGGCAAGGATTTCTTTGGATTTATCCAGTCTGGAAGTCACACACTGCTTTAATCTGTAGGTTTGTGTCTTTTGCCAAAGTGGGGAAATTTAAGCCATTATTTCTTCAAATACTTTTTCAGCCTCATTTTCTTTCTCCTCTCCTTCCAGGACTTTGATGACGTGAATGTTAAATCTTTTTTATGGTCATGTAGTTCCCTCTTTTTATTCTTTTAGTGGATTTTTTCTCTATTTTTCAAATTGAGTAATTACAATCGTTCTATCTTCCAGTTCATTGATTAATTTCTTTGACCTCTCCATTCTACCATTAAGTTTTCATTACAGTTATTGTAGTTTTTCAGTTCTAAAATTTCCAGTTGATTTTTTTTTTTTTTTTTTTGCGGTACGCAGGCCTCTCACTGTTGTGGCCTCTCCCGTTGTGGGGCACAGGCTCCGGACGTGCAGACTCAGCGGCCATGGCTCACGGGCCCAGCCGCTCCACGGCAAGTGGGATCTTCCCGGACCGGGGCACGAACCCGTGTCCCCTGCATCGGCAGGCGGACTCTCAACCACTGCGCCAGCAGGGAAACCCTCCAGTTGACTTTTTATCTTGTTTCATTGCTGAAATTTTCTGTCTTTTCATTTGTTTCAAGTGTGTTCATAATTGCTTTTCAAAGCATTTTTATGATAGCTGCGATAAAATCCTTCTCAGATAATTCTAACACTTGTGTCACCTTGGTATTGGCGCCTGATGTTGATTTTTCTCACTTGAGTTGAGATTTTCCTGGATCTTGGTATGACAAGTGGTTTTCAATTATATCCTGGACATTTGTGGTATTATATTATAAGACTTTGGATCCTATTTAAATCTTCTGTCTTAGCAGACCTCCTCTGACATTGTGCCAGCAGGTGAAGGGAGGTACCACGTGATTACGGCTGGCTATGCAGGAGTGGAAATTCAGATTCATCACCTAGGTTCTTTTCACACAGCAGGGGAAGGGCACCTTGTAACTGCTGGGCAGGGGTGGGAATTCAGACTCCCCACTAGGGTTCTGATGACCCACTCTGGTTAGAAGAAGGAGGAACACCTCCTTGCTCCTCCCCACGTGACTTCCACTGACACCGTTGTGTGTGTGGTGGGGTGGGGGGGCGCTCATTACCCGGGCCAGCATGAAAGTCCTGACTCTCAGATCTGCAGAACCACAGATGCGGAAGGAGTGGTTCCTCATTCCCACTGTGTTGGGATGAAAGTTCCAACTCTCCATATGGCCTCTGCCAAGGAAGTCCCCAGTCCCCACTTGGCCTTCTCTCATACCATTCCAGCGGGGATAGGAGGTGCCTAGTTGTAGCCTGTCCCGATTGGAAGTCAAAGCTCCCTACTCAACCTTTACAGGTAGGCGTAGCGATGGGGCTACAGTTTTCCCTGTGGCGTTTGGCTTGCGGATGGTGGTTGTTGTCTAAAAGTTGTCTCTCTTGCTAAGATGCCCCTTCTCTTATCCTCTGACTAGAGAAAGCAAGCTTTTCTTGGGACTTGTTTTGTCTGTGCCCACTAGTGTTCCCAAATTGCTGGCTTCTCCAGGGCCCAGCCTGGGATAATATATGAAGCAAAAGGAAAATGCAGGGAATTTACCACCATGTCATTTTTGGCGTCCTGATCTCTCCATAACTGGTCTGCCTTTCCCCCCCACTGCCCCAGCTTACAGAGTCTTCTTGTATTTGTTTTAAACACCATGTTCAGGGTTTTTAGTTGTACTTACCAGGAGGAATAGGGAGAAGTGTGTCTACCCCATCTTGTCTGGAGCGCCCGTAACATTTTAAACTTGAAATGCAAAACAAGCTGGCTTAGAAAACACATGGACAAAATAAACATGGGTATAATGAACATGAACAAAGTAAGGAAACATTCTTCAGAAAAACAAAATGTCGTTTATTATGAGTAGACCCATTTGGGCACAGAATGAACATAATTATTTGTAGAGCAATAAAACAATGATGTGAAAAAGAATGAACATAATTATTTGTAGAGCAATATAACAATGATGTGAAAAGACAGAGAAAGATCCTTTTTTTTAAAAAATTTTTTGGCCATGCCACGTGGCACATAGGACTTATCTTCCTGACCAGGGATTGAACCCGTGCCCCCTGCATTGGAAGCTCAGAGTCTTAACCACTGGACTGCCAGGGAAGTCCCAAGAAAGATCGTTAAAGAAGAAAAAGAGTATAAAAAGTATCACCAAACCAGTCTTTGGAAGGTCTTGAAAGACAAGCAGAAATATAACCTACACACGTGTCACCATAAGATGTACTGAACCTTGAGAAATAAAGTGGGCTTTGGAGTAAAACCTTGGTGTTTACATATCACACACATGTTGTTACTTAACTCCCCCCCCACACCTCACACGCAAGCATTTTGTCATCTCTAAAGTGGGGCTAATCCTTTAAAGTACTGTTGTAAGATTAGAGACAGTAGGTAGGTATGTCCTAACTAGGCACTGTGCTGGTTCAGAAATGGTAATATTAATATAAGCAGTAGGTTGTAAAGATTTTAAAGAAGTGGAATGATTAGATGAAAATGGATTTAAGAATTAATAAAATATGGAGGAAATTTTGGGAATTAAAGAGCTTGCAACTTGATGTACTAGCTAGATGGCTGCTGCAAGTTAGCTGGGAGAGGTAGTAAAAATTAGGAGCCGGGGGTGGCTAGGTCTGGGTAGAACCAGAAAATCTGAAAAATACCAAGGCATTTTGAAGGGGGGAAAGAAGACACGATTTACGACGAAGGAAGTCATATGACAAATGAACATGAGTAAAATCTCACTAATTCTTGGTGAGTCTAGGAGGCCTAGTAGAGTTTTCAAGAAATTCAGTATAATTCATTGCAATTACATGAAGTAGACAGTGCTTCTTTGCGGGCATATAGGGTCAACGCTTGCCCACTACAGGCTCTCTCTAGGGCCTCTGATGATTAGAAAAAACAATTATTCACAGTTATCATCGTTTGTTTGAATAAGGCTTTAATGTACTTTTAAATGATTTCTGTTCTTAATATTTTAAACATTGCCTCTGGAGATGTGTTTGCACTTTTGATTTATACTCTACAGTAAACAGAGAATTTTCTCAAAAGGGAGAATAATGATAAATAATGTCAACAGGCCTGAGTAAATTTTATTTTAGCATGAAAATTTTCACATTTAAAATGGTATGGATTGGTCATTTTGTATAATTGTAAAATGTATTTTCAACTTGGTTAAACTATGCATACTTCAGATCTCTTCCTTTTCCACTCTGTGTCACCAGCTCCAAATTTTCCCAACTTCCTCCTTGAGATGCAAATCATAGCTTATATTTTAAAGAGACATATGCCCTAAACTCTCCAACCCAGATTACGTGTAAACACTCATAGCTGAAAATGAAAGGAGATGTCTTTTCATTTACCAGAAGCTGAGGAGAGAAGAAAGCAGTAAAGACAACAGTGGTGCAGAAAGTGAGAGAGCTGAAAGTTAATTTCCCCAGAAACAGGAAATACCCGCCAACACAGACACACACACACACACACACACACACACACACACACACACTCATATTCCACACGACAGAAGATAGCAACCAGTTTCTGCACACAATACAAAAAATACTTTCTAGAGAAATGCTTTTATTTAATTCTCACAAGAATGACAACACAAGGCTTCTGCCAACAACTGTAAAGAAGAAATCATAGCAGCTACCACTTATTGGGGACTTCACCTGTATCGGAAATATATGTCCCCCACATACATAGTATCATGGGATGTTTGCAACAATTCTGGGATGTGGGCAGGCATGAGTATCTCAGTTTTACAGATGAAGAAACTGGGTTTCAGAACAGCTACGGGATTTGCCCGAGGTCACCCAGTTACTATGAACTTGAGCCATGACGATTCCTAACTTGTTTGACTTCTAATCCTAATCTCATCAGTACTGTGTGCTTTGCTTTCTAGAATCTCCTCCTGGCAGCAGAAACAGGCATTGTGGCTTCTCTTTCTGATGCTAAAATGATAACAAACTCTTTCGTAATGATACAATAAACTGTCTTATTTAAATGTTTGTCCATTGTACTGTATGAAGATTGCCTATTTGTGGATAACTTGGATAACAAATAGAGAAGAATCTTGAGTTAATTTCTGCTTCCCTCTTGTGTCAGAGACTAGTAATGACAATTACAAGAGCCTTACGCTTCTTTGTATCTCCTTTCTCTCTCCTTTTATTCATCCCGTAAATTATCCCATTTCCTCTCTATCTAAGTGAAGGAAAAGTTTGAATTTGAAAATTTGATCTGTTACAAAGTATCTCTCAGCTCCCCTGAAGCTCTCAATTACAATGGGTCTATTTCGTTAAAAGCACAATTTCAGTGTGTGATAGAATAAGATCGGATCAATACCATGCAATGCAATAAACCTTTGTCCCATGTCTTCCATTCAAACGGTCTCAGAACAATTTTCAATATTAAGTAATGCCGTTACCGTGTTATAAGCCCCTCTCTGAAGGAAGTCTGTGCCATGATGGGCTTTGGGTCTATTTTAGAACATTAGTCACTAGTTCATAAAATGCAGGTGTATCCTTGCTATTCACATTGTTACGTCTCTGGAAAGTCATGCTATTTATTGCACTGTTAATGTTTTAGAAGGACTTTCCCTTTAGAGAAAACTTTTAGTGAACCATTTTTATGCAGATCAGGCTTACTTGAGGAAGCTCTAGAATGTTCATATAAAGGGATCTTATGGGTAACAGCCTAGCTGGGAGTAGAGTTTGAAGGCTTGGCAACTGGTTTTTCTTAGATTGTATGTTTCTCCTGGGTGGTTTTGGGGGGCGGCTATAGATGATGTTGGCAGGTATGCTGAAGGATCCCTCCTTTTCTGGTCACCTTTTGGCACCCCTGCTGAAATCATCATGACATCTCTCTCATTTCTGCTACAAACCTTGGTAAGATGATAGTAAAGTTGAGACGCCCATCGCTATATGTTCTACTTTTCCTTTCCTCTGGATCTGACTGTGTCTAAGCGTGTCTCTCAACCCAGGGCCGGTAGCTTCCTGCAAGTGTTTACATCTGAGAAGTCCAGACCTGGCCTTGTTATTTGAATGACGCCAGGGCAAAACCAGGCCGTGAAGCAGAAAATAACTCTAAGCTGTATGTGCCACCCAGCCATGGCTTGAGCTCTAAGGAGGCAGATGCAGTGAAATGATAGAGCAGAAAGAGCAAAGGGTACTTTTGCACAGTGTGGTGCAAGTATCCTGTCCCCATCAGTCAGGGAAATTGGTGAGTTTAGTTAAAATAACGACACTCTAGCAGGCCTGAAGCATCTATTGGAGAGAAGTTATTAGTGTCTGAACAGTACTATCTAATCTGGAGGTCACTAACCACATCTAGCTAATTAAATTGAAATTAATTAAAATTAAGTACAACTAACAATTCAGTTCCTTAGTGGAATCAGTTCATTCAGTTCATTAGCATTAAGTGCTCACTAGTTCCATGCGGCTACCGGTTACTGTATCAGAGAGCACAGTTACAGAACCCTTCCGTCATCACAGAGTTGCAAAAGACAAGACATCTGGAAGACCACATTCCACGTGAAATTTCTTGGCTCTGATGAGTTTATCATCAATGGCCCAAAGAATGGAGATTGAGAATCCCTGGAGGGTTTTCTCTTATGATTACAAAGGGGTTGAGTCTAATGCAGGAAAGGAAAGAATAGAAAAAAGTGGGATTTAAAAATACATAGGGCCAGGAAGGGGAGCTACAATCCTCTACATTAAGTTTCACTTTTCCCCTACTGGACACTGGATCCCGCACAGCTGTGGCTGGATTAAGGCACCGAAATAGCAATCTAGCTTTGCTATAACTATAGAATACTTTACAACTTGAACTCTTTGCAGCACCTTTGACCTTACAATTTTAGAAGGGAAAAAAAAAAATCCCGTGGAATATTTGTAGCAAAAATGATACAAAATCATACTATATAATTTACATACCTAAATACATATATGGGACCATTTGGAAAGTCATACATTCAATACACAGGAATGACTTAGGACTATAATTATAAAAGTGAATTTCAGAAGACGATTTCTCCATTTCTGACTCATTTCTACATTTCTGAATGCGAAGGTAGAGGGGTTATCTGGTTATGTGTTGGTGAATAAAGTATCCAAGGAGGTATATAAGTAGAAAGCCCACAAGGGTATAGATTTTCCCACTGATACATATTAGCACAATGGAGCCATTCAGTAAATTTCACTGCAGTTCTCTAAGTGGTTCTCTGGTGCCTGGCTCCTCACCAAGGTACCCAAGGTTGTGCTCTCAGAGACGGATACCTGTCAGGCTCATCTGACTCGTGTGTCAGCTCCACACCTGGGAACGCCCCGCTTAGAGAGAAGGAGTACCCAGCACCATATGGGCCAGTCCCCACATTTAGAAACATTTAGAGTCTTCCTAAATTCTAAAATCACAGGGAAGATTTAAATTCATGCTTTAGCTCTTTGTGAGCCATACAAGAAAGAAATTTTGATTTGAGGGGCTTGATCTGAGGGCAGGAGACCCTTGGGTCTCCAGTGGCCCCAGCCACCCTTGGCCATGTCTGCGTCCCATTTCCTACACAATCGCATTTTGTCCACACAGTAAGTCTAGGAAGTAGAAATTACCAACCTCGTTACATTAACAAAGACTATATTTTAGAGCAGTGTTTCAGGAGTGGAGTGTTTGAAGGATTTCTAGATACATCTCGTGTGAATTTTCCCTCCCAAATGTCAGGCATCTGCTTTATTATTTGAAAATACCACAGGGAAGAAAATCCCTACACCATATGATAGCTATTTTAACTGCCTTTGTGTGTCTTCTGTCTTCTTTTTCAAAACCAAGCTGTGACAAGTGCCTCTAATGCACTTTACTGTTTATTGGGTTTATCAAAAATAGGGTAACTTCATATTTGCATTTTAAACACATCGCCTGCTGAATAGGCTGACATTTCATCTGCTTTCAGACAGGTCTCCACGTTTTCCCAGTTGGAGCCCACATTTTGGATATACTAAAATATATCTAAATACATACTAACATTTTTCCAAAAATTTGTCTTACAAAAATAAACCCTCAAAAGGGCTTAAGGAAAAAAAATGTTATGAGAATGTCGATAGTGTTTCAGAACCTGACAATGGGAATGCAACTGGACCTCAGGAAACACTAGAACCAGGAACCCGGAGGAGCTCAGACCCCTTTTGCTGTCCACTCTGCTCACGTCTGTATATCCGATTTGTTTCTCTCTCTCCTTCTGCAGAATCACATGACAGGAACACAGCTAACAACTCTGGAGCTTTTTGTCTAACAGCTTCAGCCACAAGACAGACACAAAGCTGACTCTGTTTCAAACCGAATATCCCAAGGAAGAGATGCATCAAACCAGCTTGGGACGGATTCCATCATCTCACAAGTCAAGTCTAGATGTGAATTAGAATCATGTTATTTAAAGCAATGAATGGATAACTGTGAGGAGGGTGTGTGTGTGTGTGTGTGTGTGTGTGTGTGTGTTGTGTGTCAGCTCGTTTGCAAGGAATTATTACTGCTGCCTTTCTCAGTCTTTGTCTTTTTTTTTTAACTCAGGATCTCAAAATATCACTAATGAATTTTTCTATTTACCTGGCGGACTAGGAGTAAAGTAACTTCATTATTTAAACATGCCTTTAAATTATACCAACAGCATTTTTTTCTTTTTAACAAAACACTTACAAATCTCAAGCCTATAATGCTTTCCACAAGCACCCAGATAATATCTGGATACGATATGTTTTGAATTGTCAGAAATATTTGAGTTAAATTGAAGTTGATCTCCCATCTCCAAGAATTTTTATTATGAAAGCATCGTTTAGAATACTAAATAACGCATTATGGATTCATCATATTTATGTCACCTACAAAAATAATGATTGGGGCATATGCTTTGAGCATTATAAAAGGAACATATTTGCCGTGTTGTTACTCGCTCATATACCCCAAATGTTCTTTAACTGTCTACTCACAGACACTGGGTCCCTGTTTACATGTTTAATTATGATCACTTGTTATCTTAGGGAGGATCTGTCACCTTGATAATAATAAACGTTTTTGATAATCTTCTAGAGCAGTAGGCAAAATTGAAAGGTAAACATGGATGTGTAGGCACATTATTATTAAAATAAGCACCAAAAAATAATAATAAAAATAAGAAAATATCTCTAAACAAATAAATATTAAGAATTGACATATGATGCAAAAAAAGAGCTCTAATGAATTGATTTGCTATCTGTTCTCAGGGTTATTAACATTAACTATTATCAATCTTCAGCCTAATATATAGTCATAAATATTGACTTCTCCCTTTTCAAATTGCCAATAGTCTTACTCACCAGCAAGCAAGGTAATCACTCAAATGATAACAAGAGAGAGTTTATTTGGCAGATACTTGTACAGCACTATTTCCAATTTCATGGAAAATAAGTTCAGTCATATAATTTGGGAAGTGGAGCTATGAAATAGGAGTCCAAAGACCCCATTTTTATTCTGTATCCAACACAAAGATGCCGTATGGCCCTGGAGAAGTCATTTCAGCATTCCAAATTTTTACAAATACCAAATATTTCAAAGAGATACAATGAAAGATACTTTTTTATTATTGAGGCAAAATGTATACACAATGAAATGCATTGACCTTAAGGGTACAATTTGATAAGTTTTGACAAGTGAAAACGCCCATATAACCAACACCCAAATCAAGATCTGGAACGCTTTCACCACTGTATATAAGTTCTCTCATAAAATGGGAGGTAATCTCCAAAATAGAATAACAGCAGAGATTCTTGCCCTTGGATTGAACAAAAACTCCCAATTTCTTTGTAATTTAATTTATATCATCTTACCAGCCCTTTCTCTTTTCTCCTTTTGATTCTGAAATATAGGGCATTAAATTATGCACAGATTATTGAAAGTAATGAAGAGCAAAAACCAGATTTGCCAGCCAGATTGGAATCCTTGGATCTATGTAGAAAATAGGAAAGTCTTCTCAGTGGGCAGTATGGGAAGAAGGTGAAAAGGTTTGGAGTTATGATTCTCCTCCACCAAATAAAAGCCCAGGGCTACTACTGACCTTTTCTAAATGCACTGGGCTTCTTACAGATTGTTTTCTATAAACAAAAGGGGGCCCAGGACATGGAAGCAACCTAAATGTCCATCAACAGGGGAATGGATAAAGAAGATGTGGTACGTATATACAATGGTATATTACTCAGCCATAAAAAAGGACAAAATAATGCCATTTGCAGCAACATGGATGGACCTAGAGATTGTCATACTGAGTGAAGTAAGTCAGACAGAGAAAGACAAATATCATATGATATCACTTATATGTGGAATCTGGAAAAAGGTTACAAATGAACTTATCTACAAAACAGAAATAGAGTTACAAATGTAGAAAATAAACTTATGGTTACTGGGGAGTAAGGGGAGAGGGAAGGGATAAATTGGAAGATAGGGAATGACACATATACACTACTATATATAAAATAGATAAGTAATAAGGATCTACTGTATAGCACAGGGAACTCTACTCAATACTCTGTAATGGCCTATATGGGAAAAGAATCTAAAAAAGAGTGGATATATGTATATGTATAACAGATTCACTTTGCTATACGCCTAAAACTAACGCAACTTTGTAAATCAACTATACCCCAATAAAAATACTTTTTACAAAAGGGGGAAAAACACTCTCTATTCCTAGCCCAGCAGACTTCTCCAAGAGCCCAACTGAACTACGGATAAATTTACTAAATATAATCCTGTGGTATTTACTACGTGTCAATCACTATTGCAAGTAGCTTATATTTATCAACTCATCCAATCTTTATCAAAAGCATATGAAAGATGTTAGCAGGAATGGTGGCATAAAAACCTCTGAAAATTCACTCCTTCATAAAAGCAAAAGGAACACTGGGAAAAATTGTCAACTCATCATTTTCAGAATTCTGGAAATTAGCCAAAGTTTTGCAACAATCCAAGGAGTATCTATTCAAGAAAAACAACCGACTCTTGCTAAGAACGGTGAGTTGTGTGTCATGTTAACTTCCCCTATTTCCATACCCCTCTCCCTAGCTCCACAGCCGTCCTGCACACCAGCAGCCCATGGTAATGCACCATATTAATAGAATAAAGATGAAAAGCACATGATCATCACAATACATGCAAAAATTCTAACACCGCTTCATGGTAAAAGCACTAAACAAACTAAGAATAGAAAGGAACTCCCTCAACCTGAAAAATGGCAACTATGACATGGATGAATCTTGAAAACGTTATGCTAAGTAAATAAAGCCAGACGTGAAGGTCACATATTATATAATTCCAATTATATGAAATGTCCAGAATAAGCAAATCCATGGAAATAGAAAGTATATCAGTAGTTGCCAGGAGCTGGGTGGAGGGAGGAATATGGAATGAATGCTAATGGATATGGGGTTTCTTTGGGGGATGATAAGCCTGTTCTGCAATTACTTAAGGGTGATATTTCACACCCATGTGAATATACTAAAAGCCACTCAATTATGCACCTTAAAGGGTAGGAGATATATATGAAGTAAGTTATGTTATCGTCCCTGTTTTACAGACAAAATTGATTCCCTGAAGATTAAGCACAATTTACCCTAAGTCACACAATTAGTAGGTGGTGAATTGGGATTCAGCTCTATATACTCTGGCTCCAGAGTCCAAACTTTAACCACTGTGTCACATAGAGCTCTTCCAAAGATCTCCTTTCTAAAGAAAGTTCAACTAACAAGCCGAACAGATGGCATTGTTTCCTTTTCAACTGTTACAGTGATACAAAACAGAGATATCTGTGCCATTTTTGCAAATTAGGTGAGGTACTCAGGTATGCTGCAGGAGTCCAATGACATGTAATGAAACCTACAGGTACCTTTATAGAAATTGCCTCTCGTTGGATCATTTTTAAACCTGGTCCATCTTTGCCTCGTATAGAAGCTTCTCCTATAATGGAACAGAAATTAGGTTTTTACCTGCGGAACCATTACAGGTGTGGACCTGCCATTTCTGTTTCACAATATTACTTAACTCCTCAGTGTTAAGTTTTGTTGTCTATAATATAGGAATAAAAGTACCCCCTTAGAGGATTAATATGAGGATTAAGCACTTAAATTAATACACTTAATATGCTTAGGTTGGCGCCATGAACATAGAGATTATTCATAAATGTTAGCTATTATAGTAATAATATTATGCTCACACTGATACCATGAACAAATTATCACGTTTCCCAATAATTCTTGTTAATAGAGTCAATAACAGAAAAGAATTCACTTTTAACTTAAACGAGAATACGGTCAATGTTCACAAGCCACTACAATTGATGCAATAGTAGGTAATAACTCACGGACATATGGGGTGATGAATAGTGAACTAACAAGCTGACGCAGGGAGACTTGAGGGGATGTGTATTCGCTGAATTAGTAGCCATTTTCCTCAAGTAAAATATTTGGAAATGGATGGAAACTATAGCCAGTCGAATTTCTGGAGTAGGATTGCCAGGCTGAGTAATGCATCACTGCAGGACCCATTAAAGCATAAGCACACAGACCCATTCAAAAATACTTGGCGTTTGTCATTAGACATGGAATCACCCCCACTTCCCTCCTTTTCTCATCCCACATCCTTCCAAAGGTCTTTGAGCTTCTTTTCTTGTCTCTTCTCAGAAAGCTGATTGCCAGAGCCTTCATGGCTGCACAGAAGTAACCAGAAGACAGTGCCCAGTGGGAACCTGGGGGTCGGTGGAGCTCATCGCGGCTGGTTGCCACTTCTGCTAACATTGCCGTGAAAGTCTTGTAACAGTGAAACAAACACATCTCTTCTCATGTAACTGACAGGTGGTTGGCTTTGTTCCCCCTCCCTCACTTTTTTAGTAAAGGCATTAAAAAAGAGGAAAGAAGTAAGTCAAAACCTAAGATCCAAACGTAATCCCTTTTTTTAAAACCTAATCGTTAGCTTAGAGAAAGGTCATATGCTTTAGAGAGACACAGGGAACCATGGATCAATACACAATTACTCTGCATTTCCTTTGAAGTATATTTAACCACTGCAGGAATGCAGGCTACCTTTGCTTTAAAATACTTGAGAAAAACTCACAAAACTCCCAACATCAAAAGTTCAGTGTCACAAGTCTTATAGCCTAAAAGTTATACCTAATATGTAACCTAATTCCTCTTTCTGAAATCTAAAATTTTTAAAAATCATAAAGGGAGAGATTTTAAAAATCACTTAGCCCAAGTTCTAAATTTGTTAGAAGTAAAAACCAAGGCACATAAAATGTTATATGCTATTTTAAAAAAACTTATAAAGTTAGGTGGCCTGTCCAAGGTGAGAGCTGGTCAACACACTTAACTTCTTTCAGACCTCTGCCTAAAGCAAATTCTAAAGCATGATGAAGCTGTATATATATGATATTGTTTAAAATAGAATGTATGTATGTTTGTATAATATGTATTTTGTTGGTGTTTATAAAAATAAGCAATGCACACTAGGGAAAATATATAAATCTATTAAGAATAAAATGCAAGAAATATTATTCATACCTCATCTAAATAAATGATCCTAGAATCGTTTTAGTTTTCCACTTGTTTAACTGTTGTTTGTTGAAGATCTACATAGTAAGTAGCTCTGTGCTAACACCTGGGTGTACGTTGCCATAACATTGCCAGGATGATTCATTACAACTGCCCATATTTCTGAATCAGTTTCTTGCAGTTTGTCAGGGAGTGTAGTAGCCAGGGTATTAGTCATAGATCTTTCAAGGTCTTTTTTTTATATTAGTCATAGATCTTTCAAGGTCTTTTTTTTGACCCATTACTGGGAGATAATTTTCCATGAGTTTCTCATGTTTCTGCACTTTGGGAGCAAGGTACTCTTAGCCTTTGTTGCGGGCTATCTTTTCAAGTATCTTTTTATAGAAAACAGCTTTGGAAGAGAGAGGGATCACCTCCTCCAGTGCATGGGGCAGATATGCCTACTGCCTACTATAAAAGATTTGTCTCCCCAAACTCAGGGCTCCTTTCCCGTAATGCAACCCACTTCACCTCCAAGTAACCACCTGCCCCTCTTTGTGTTGACCCATGGGAATGGGATTTGGAGGTTTCGTACACAAAACACTCACACTTGTTTACACTAGTGCACAGCAATTGCTGACTTAGGGATTGCATGCCTTCTACAAGCATCTGTGAAACTGTAGCAGCTAATTTGGTAGCTCAAACATAGGGTAAAATCTCAGACTCTTCATATTCGTTGATACACATACTGAACTCTTAATATGTAATGGGTTAAGTACAGGAACAAAAAGTTAAATTCTATGTTGTACAAGATCTGCCTAATCTCAACCCCGTGTCATCTCTTACCACTCTGTTGTCCCTTTTCTTTCTAGCGATCATTACTCCCCATCTGTAGATCAGACCCTACACACTCCATTCAGCAACGCTGAATTGCTCTCACTTCATGGAAGAGCCCATGATATCGTATCACTCTGTGCTTTTGCTTTGGCTTAATATCTTTACCTCTGTGGGACTCAAGTTCTTCATCTGTAACATAAAGGATGTGGAAAGACTTAGATTCTCTGACTATATCTGCTGTGGACTGAATGATTGTGCCCCCTCCCCTCAAAATTCATGTTGAAACCTATCCCCCAAGGTGATGGTGTCAGGAGGTGGAGCCTTTGGGAGGTAATGAAGTCATGAGGGTGGAGCCCCCATGATGGAATTAGTGCCCTTACAAGGACAGGGATGCAAAGGCTTGCTGTCTGAAATCTGTCACTTGAGGACATAATGAGAAGGTGACCATCTGCAAGCCAGGAAGTGGGCCCTCACCAGACATTGGATCGGCCAGCACCTTGATCATGGACTTCCAGCTCCAGAACTGTGACAAATCAATGTTTATTAATTAAGCCACCCAATCCACAGCATTTTTGTTACAGCATCCCAAGCTGACTAACATACTATCTGACTGGAATGCTTTATCCCCTTTTTGGCCTGAAAAATTTTGACTTTAATCTCTTTGATGCTGTCTCCAGCATGACTCTAAAACCACACTCCTCTTAATTCTCTCCCTCCACCTCCACCAACACACTGTCAGGCGAGATAAATCTGGACCTCCTTGATGCCACTCTGATTAGAGAGACTATTTGAAACATCTATTTATATTCATCATCATTTAAGATGAACCTTACCTTGGGATATTAGCTAATGCTAATATTTTACTGTGATATTTTAAAATACTGTTAATTTAATTCTTATTTATTTTTATCTCATTCTTCTTTAATGTCTATTTTTGTATGAACTTCACAACATATATACTATATTAGCACAAAAATATATACATAAAAGAGATAGGTAACAAATAAATAAAGGTACATATATTGAGGATTCATTCCTCCTCCTCCAATTTTACAAGTAGAGGAGAGGGGCACACACAAAAAATTGGAGGCCACTAAACCAATTGTTCCAAATTAGGGGCCATTGTCGAGCTAATGGGTGTTGACAGCACTTACTTGTGTTTCTTGCCCTTACCTGCTAATTGTAAGACCTCTTAGCTCCAACAAAAGTTTAATTGGTTGTGTTAGAGTCCCCAGAAGTTGCCCTATTTGTCCTCCAGCTAAAATATAGCAGGCACGTGTTCTTTCTTCTTCCCCTGCTTTGTCGCCCGCTCTACAACCCAGCCCACTGCTCTTTCCCACAGGCATTGCAGCCCCGCTAGACAACGCTGCCGCTTTGGCTGAGTTCTACCATATCCCTAGATACGACCCCTGCTACACCTCGAAGCCCATGAGGTAGCAAAGCCACGATTACTTGTGGTTAAGCAGGGAGAAATGCCTTTCTCCCTTTTCTGTCACATTCTCTTAGGAGGTACCAAAGAAATGGCTAGTACTGCAGTGCCTTTTGGAGTTTTATGTGAAGCACTTTCCTTATGCTTTAACTTACAACACCTCTCCTCTTTCCCTCCATGTGCCTGAGAGGCAAAGCAAGGGGGCCAACCCCATGCTGTGCTGAAATTGCCTTTCCCTTCAGAAGCCTGAGACCCTGTTACTGTGTCAAGTTCATCATGCCTCCCTCCCCTCTGTTATAGGACCTCCCAGAAGGCTTCACAGCCCCACAAGCAAACAGATGCCTGCTTGGTTCAAAGCTCTAGTCATGGACATGATCAGACATGTCTAACCACCAGTGATGGGTCCAGTTCAAGTTCAAGCCGGAGCCCTCCCTCCACTCTGCCGCTAATGACCCATGCGTCATGCATCACTTTGTCGGAGGAGGTAGAAAGGAAAGACAACGGGAGAAATGGTTGTATTCCAGCAGTGTCCTTACCCAGCTGGGTGACAGGGCCCTCCATTTTCATCTATAAAATGAAGATGCTGAACAGGATCCTCCTTATGTGCCTTTTCAGCACTAACATCTTCTGATTCTGAAGAATAGCCCTGAGGGGGATGGCTCATATGTCCCTGAGAAAAATATATATTCTGAATTGGCAGGATACATTTTTTAAGTCCATAATTGTGCTTTTCCATCATTGGAGACACCTCTCCTTTATTTCCAGCATCTACACAAGTACTGAGAAATCTCAAGACTTTCTAATTTTTGATGCTTTTCATGGAATTCTTTTTCCTCAAGAACCTCTTACAATCTTTTCTATACAACTCGTGAGATGTGCTTTATTGTCCCTTTTTGTTTTGCTTCATTTTCATTCTGTGTGTTTTGCATTCTGTGGACCATTTCGATCTAAAAATCTCCTGTCCCCAAATTCTAGGAAATTTTCTCATATTATTTGTTTTTGAAAATCTTCTCTTCAATTTTTTGTCTCTTTTTATGAAACTACCATTATTTGGATGTTGCATTTGCTAGAACTGTCCTCACAGCGTCTTCTTTTATTTCCATCCTATTTTCTGTACCTTTATTACTCTAAGACTATTCCTTATCATCTTTCAACTGTTCCAGAAGCTGATTGTAAAGATAAGGAAATGGAAAATAGAAGATAAAAATGAAAAACCTGGATATGGAGTATAGAAGCCCCAGTTTTTGAAAACATTACCTGTGTTTTGGGGAAGGATGCATATCATGCATTGGGATATTATTTTTAAAATATAAAAACACTTCATCCTTCTGCATGTCTTCCACCAGGACCTTCCCCAATTCTGCCGTGGGCACACCTCTACCTAAGGAATGATTATGATCGCTACAACAGGGATGCAAAGAAGCAATGTTGAGGTTTTCGAGTCTGCACCATGCCAGTTAGCTTGAAAGCCAAGTTTTTTCAAAAGTGAAATGGTCATCTAAGTTAGTTAGGTTCAATTTGCTGTATTAAGAACAAAATCTGGTGTGTTAGAATGTCCAGTTCACTATAAATCGAGAGTAGAGAGACCTCACGACGTGATGCATGGAGAGTAGGGAAAGTCTTTCATTTCTGTTTCCTTGAAAGGAAGAAAAAGATATAGCGAGAAGAGAGCAGATACCAGTGTCTTGATTTCAGTTTTTCCTTAACCACTCAATGTCAAAATTCAAGGGGATGGGACTAAGGGAGTCGGGTGTTGGCTGTAAAAGCAAAGCGGTAGGAGAGGACTCAGAACACTGGGGTCTAGTGACCTGCTTCCCATGCACAGCCTCAAGAGGCTGCCAGCCTCTCGAGAGGTCCACACTTGGTGCGCAAGCAGGTCCTGCTGGACAGGAAAACTATGGTCCTGAGTGGCACATGAGGTGGTCAAATAGCTCCAATGACACCAAGGCGCCTCTCCTGACTCCTCAGAGCGTGTGTGCGATATTCGGGTAGGGTTGCCAGATTTAGCAAATACACGTCACCCGGTGTTAAATTTGAATTTCAGGCAAACAGGTCATACTTTAGTGTAAATATGTCCCATGCAGTATTGGAAACTCTCTACTGCCTAGTCCCCTCTTCTCTCCTATTACTGTTTAATAAATTTTAATAACAACAATTTGCTAGGAAAGGCACTATCATTCTTCAGAAAATAAAAAAAACAGTCTAATAGAAAATTGGAGTTTCCCAGTAGTAGTCTTAAGACAGAATTGTTGGGTTGGGAGAAGAAAGCATCCTTCTTGGGGACAGGAAATTCAGCAGTGTGATATTGGGCTATAAACTCCTGAGATGGGGACTGGAGCCTTTACCCTAACATTCAGTCAAATCTAGAGGATTCGGGAAGTAAGTTACCAGAAGTCCATTAGAAAAAGAGAAAAGAGCAGGGAAAAAATCTGAAAAAGAATTCATCCCAAGGGAAGAGACACTGAAGAAACAAGTTTGGTCAAAGACATTGAACCAGGGCAGGAGGGATTATAGGGTTGGGGCATTGGGGGCCAACAGGGAGACATTTCTAGATGGGCCTCTGTCCATTCTCAGCTTGAAGTTAGGTTGGGGGAGGGACTACAATAAAAATCATTATTCAGGGGCTTCCCTGGTGGCGCAGTGGTTGAGAGTCCACCTGCCGATGCAGGGGACACGGGTTCATACCCCGGTCCGGGAAGATCCCACATGCCGGGGAGCGGCTCGGCCCGTGAGCCATGGCCGCTGAGCCTGTGCGTCCGGAGCCTGTGCTCTGCAATAAAATCATTATTCAGGGTGTAGGGCATCTTAGCATGTGCCTGTGACTTCAGAGGTACCAGGCACCTGAAGTTTCCTCGGCACACACGGCAGCAAAGGCATAACGGAAACAGTTGTTATCGGAACCCGTTCGTTCACTCACTTGTTAGTTCGGCAGACACTTACTGGGTACCTCTGGTGTACCAGGCACTAGGTTAGATGTACAGATACAAAATTAAATGAAACACAGTTCTCGACTTCAAGGGACTCACTGTCTAGAGGAAGGTTTCCTTAGCCAGGCAGAAAAAAAAGAGGCAAATGGCAAATGTCATTTGCTATGAAGAAATCTAGCTCACGGAGCCCATGCGAGGTACTTTTTGGAAAGGCCCAGAACAGTGTGGGAGGAATCCAGGCAGTAGTAGAATTCTTTTAAAGAAAAGTCTGAGAGTCATACCTCGTGATACTGTCTGAAAATACAGGTTTGATAAATTACATATATGATTACATCTGTTTTGTTTCCTTTACATTAATATACCTCCCACAGGAAGAACCCTGCTTTACACTCCTACTTATTTCCCTATTTACACGCTCACAATCTGGACTGAGTACACAGTAACACTTAGGAAATAGCCTAAATTCATTCAACCATTTACCATTTATTAATTCAGCAAATATTTATTGAGCACCTACTGTGTACATTATTCTAGGCCCTGGAATATTCACCCAGAATTCTAGGTGAATAAAACACAAGACTTTTGTTTTTGTAGGATACAGATACTGCTGGATTGCGACAAGCAAAAAAAAAAAAAAAAAAGAATATGTAAAATAATTCCAGCTAATGATGAGCACTATGAAAATAAAAGAGGGTAACATGAAAGGGAGGGATTTGGGAGATCCAAACCTACCCTGAGGTGCCATCTAAGCTGAGATCTACAGCATAGTATCCTTGTGATTCAGGGAAGGAATGTTCCAGGCAGAGGAGACAACCAGTACAAAGGTCCCGAGGAGGCCAGTGTGGCTACGTGGTAGGACGTGAGGTCAGAGTTAAAGCCAGGGTCAGATCATAGAGAGCCCTCTTGGTCATGAAAGGGAAGGAAAACATGAGTGGATTTTAATAACGAGTAGCATGATTAGATTCCTATTTCTCACGGCCTTTCTGCCTATTGTGTAAAAAAGAGCCTGTTGAGTGGATGCAAAGAGAAGAGGTAAGAAACTATGTCCATGGGCCAGGCCGAAGATGCTAACAGCTTGGACCAAAGGGGTACCAATGAGAACCAAGACAGGTGATGGATTAGGGATGTATTTTGGATGTGGGGTTGGCAGGACCAACTGATAGACCTGATATGGGGAATGAAGCCAGAAAAGAACAAGTCAAAACCCGCAAATCATAGAGTCACCTTCTTTTTCACCCTTTATCCACAAGGTAATCACTGTGCAGAATGTCACACATTTTATTTAAACGTCTTTCTGTAGGGTTGTTCTGGTTGGTTTAATAACGAATTTTTTTTGAAAGCCAACACTAAACAAATCAAGCAGATTCTACAAATATTTGCTAGGCACCACTTTCCTTCTAAAAAATTAATGGGTGGGAGTAATGATACAGATAAACTGAAATTCCTCATGACTATCTTATTTCAATCTGGAAGTGACTCCTAAAAGATACAAGAATAGGGGCTTGCCTGGTGGCGCGGTGGTTAAGACTCTGCGCTCCCAATGCAGGGGGCCCGGGTTCGATCCCTGGTCAGGGAACTAGATCCCACATGCATGCTGCAACTAAGAGTTCACATGCCACAACTAAGGATCCCGCCTGCTGCAAACAAGACCTGGTGCAACCAAAAAAATAAGTAAATAAATATTTTTTTAAAAGATATAAGAATAATAGCAGTTTAGATCCTCACTTAGGAGAGAGAAAATTCTCACAAACAAGAGCCCAGACAATAGATCTGGGAATATGAGCTTACACTGTCCCTCTCTCTGAGCCAAAGCTAACTTTCCTAGCCCTGGGAAAACATTGGTTTATTTCAGGGAGTGAGGGAGTTAAAGAGTGAAAAAAGGAAGGAAGGAAGGGAGGGAGGGAGGGAGGGAGGGAGGGAGGAAGGGAGGAAAGAAAGAAGGGAGGGAGGGAGGAAAGGAGAGAGAGAAAGAAGAAAAAAGAAAAAAATCCAAAAAGGAAAGAAAATCAGTAACACTAGGTGGCAGTGACTTCATGACTTAGAAGGTTTCAAATTGGACAGACCGACAGCTTCATTGCTCAGGGAGATTCTAGGCTGAAATGAAAACCTATGAATCCCAGAGACGCTTCCCCATTTCTGTGTCCAGCATCGCTGTGCCTCTGAGTGCTGGGTTCATGTCCCTCTGACTTCAAGACAGATAAATAAATTTCAGGGTTCCTCCATATATCACATTTTTAACACCTGCTCTATCCTTCCAGGATTCTTGTGAAGGTTGCAAAATTAATTCACACAATTAAAGGTGTTTTTATACAGGACACCTTGGTAATTTTGCCAGTCTGCATTTTGGAATCACCTGAAGGTTTGTATGTACTGATGCTTGAGTCCCATTGAAACCAATTAAACCAGATTCTGGTCTGAGACCAGTCAAGTATTCCCAAAAGTCCCTTTCTTTTAAAGAAACAACTAACTTGTCAGGATGTCTGATAAAATGTATGTTTACCGGTCTATGTCTGTCTGCCCGGTCACCTTGAGGTCTTTAGGAATTAGGCAGGTGCTAATTGATAGACATAGGTTATATAGATAAATCAATGAATTTTTTTCTGAAAGTATTTACATTCACTTATTTCCCTGGCTCCTCCTAATATGCCTCAGAGGTTAGATTTCACCTACATTCTTACTGTTTCCTGGATTAGGGCATCCACCATTTTTCCTTGTGAGGAAATGCAGTAGATGACATCACAGATTGGGCACACCTCTGTGGCCATACCCTGATTTATGCGCAATTCTCAGAGTGACAGTTATAACACACCCCGATTACTCCCCTGAGAATAGATCGCAATGCCAGAGAGTAATGTTATGATAAGGATAACCACAGGGACCTACTGCATAGCACAGGGAACTATACTTAATATCTTATAATAGCCTATAATGGAAAAGAATCTTATCCACTGCGCCATCAGGACTTCCCTGGTGGCGCAGTGGATAAGACTCCGTGCTCCCAACGCAGGGGGCCCAGGTTCGATCCCTGGTCAGGGAACTAGATCCCACGTGCATGCGGCAACTAAGAGTTCGCATGCCACAGCTAAGGAGCCCACAAGCCGCGCCTAAGGAGCCCGCCTGCTGCAACTAAGGCCCCATGCAACCAAATAAATATTTTTTTAAAAAGAAAAGAATCTGAAAAAGAATTATAAATAGATAGACAGATAGACATATATATAAACTGAACCGCTTTGCTGTATACCCGAAACTAGCACAACATTGTAGATCAACTATACTTCAAAAAAAAAAAACAATAACCACAAATTCACTTTAATCTTTTAAATAAAAATCATAGTAAACCATTCCCAAATACTAAGAATTTGATCATCAGTTACAAATTACTTGCAACACAGTATACCCAGGTGATCCCGAAACACCAGGAAGAGCAAAGACTCCATCCCACACCTACCTGCAGGGGTGCTCGCTCTCGGCACTGGACACCAGGAGAGGTCTGCAAAGCTGAGTCACCAGGAGAATTGACTAATAAGGGCAGAGCATAGGTACCAAAAGACAAGCGGTACCAAGCAAAGTCAGGTCTGGGGAGCACGAGTGAGACTCAGATACTGAAAGGCTCACAATATGGGACTCAATCACAAACAACTAGGCCTGATTTCTAAAACTAGAGAATAAGATTAACCTGAGCGGTACTGCAGCCGAATCCCTGATCTAGGCATTCATCAAATTCCCCTCGACTTTATCCAGACTAATCCAAAAGTCTGGGACAAAGAAGATCCCATGGGTGAAGATTAAGTTGCCCTAGGCTGGGAGAGGAGTAGGGGAGGAGGCTGCCCATGTAGGAATATACAGTGACACGAGGCCAGACATTTACCAGAGGCTCTGCCTAGGTCAAATGGATGGGTCCATTTGCATAGGTCAAATGCATTTAAAATACTTAGTCTTCTCAGATAATAAAGTACAGTAGAAAAGAAATAATAAATGTTTGCAAGCTTTGATACATTCTGCAAAAAAAAATAAAGTGTTGTTATTATTATTTAGGATACAAACACAAAGATATAGATAGGATCATCCATTGCCTGAAAGGATTAATATGAGAAATAAATTCAGTAGCTGTAAAAGAGTCTTAAGTATATGCTTATGTGCTTCAACATTACTCGTTAAATGTCATGGAAGTCATATAATAAATCAGTTATTTCATTAACATCCCAGAAACTCAGATGATGTATATATATATATATATATATATATTACTGCAATCTGTCATTCATGCATTAACTAAACATTCTCTCTTCTTAGTTTTAAAAAGCTTCTCTCAGGGCTTCCCTGGTGGCGCAGTGGTTGAGAGTCCGCCTGCCGATGCAGGGGACACGGGTTCGTGACCCGGTCCGGGAAGATCCCACGTGCTGCGGAGCGGCTTGGCCTGTGAGCCAT
This sequence comes from Delphinapterus leucas, assembly GCF_059928025.1. NCBI lineage: Eukaryota > Metazoa > Chordata > Mammalia > Artiodactyla > Monodontidae > Delphinapterus > Delphinapterus leucas. Next base: position 24,586,169 of record NC_143130.1, read on the forward strand.
GGCCGCTGAGCCTGCGCGTCCGGAGCCTGTGCTCCGCAACGGGAGAGGCCACAACAGTGAGAGGCCCGCGTACCGCAAAAAAAAAAAAAAGAAAGCTTCTCTCAGTTGGGTTCCTTGGCAAAGAGAAGGATGGCTTTTTCATGCTATGGTATAGCAGTCAGCACAGCTCCGATGCACTGTGGAATGAGCACCAGCTGCACGGGCATCAGATCTTATAACCGTGGGATTTCTTCTCCTCTGCTACCCAGAAAGCCAATGAAGAGAGCTCCTCTCATCCACACTTCCCTTCCCTGAGTATCTCCAAAAAATCTGAGGCAATATTTTCTCTGGACATCGTGATGGACCCAAAGCACGGTGTAGTTTGTTTCAAAGACTCTTAAGCAAGGAAAGAAAAGGGTCTAAGACCTCAGACAAGCAGAATCTGGAGGTTAATTTCCTATACAGGCGAGCTAAGAAAAAAGTGGGACGTCTTTTAAGGATAAAAGAAGACACTGTGAAGAAGACATCAAGCTCGGGTACGTACCGAGCTTTGCTGAGAACACATTTCCAAGCAGCATCTCTTCATACCCATCTTCTCACGCTTTATATTTCCAGTGATGTCTAGAAGGAAGGCTGTCCAGAGGCATTTTTCAGAAGGGCTTTTTTTTTTTTGCAGTACGCGGGCCTCTCACTCCTGTGGCCTCTACCGTTGCAGAGCACAGGCTCCGGACGCGCAGGCTCAGCGGCCATGGCTCACGGGCCCAGCCGCTCCGCGGCATGTGGGATCCTCCCGGACCGGGGCACGAACCCGCGTCCCCTGCATCGGCAGGTGGACTCTCAACCACTGCGCCACCAGGGAAGCCCCAGAAGGGCTTTTTAAGTTGAATCACCTGTCCTCTCTGTTTAGGGTGATCTCAGGTTGTCCTCCTGTCTAAGGTGGCTGCTGTGAACGGAATTATATCCCCCAGAAGGTGAAGCCCTAACTCCCAATGTGCCTATATTTGGAGTAAGGATGAAATGAAGGTTAAATGAGGTCCTAAGAGTGGAGCCCTGATCCATCTGTATTCATGTCCTTATCAGAAGAGACTCCAGGGAACTTACGTGCTCCCCCTCTACCATGTAAGGACGTGGTGAGAAGGTGGCCACCTGAAGCCAGGAAGAGGGTCCTCACCAAGATCAAACCCTGTGGGAACCCAGCCTCCGGAACACTGAGAAAATACGTTTCTGTTAAGATCCCAGGTGTTTCGTATGCACATGAAAGTTTGAGAAGCCCTATTCTGAATGACTGATGGACAAGGAATTACAATGAAAAGAGCATTAAGAGGCAGTCCTACCCCATTAGGATATGTGATTGGGCAAATCACAGCTCTGAGCCTTCTTTTTCCTACCTTTGCAAATTGGGACATTGGGCTAGAAGAGCTCTCGTGTGCTGTGCAACTCAGTATTTCCACATTCTATCCCAAAATAAAATCCTCAGACACAGCCCTCTCTTTTATGTCTCTCTATCACCAGAATGTGGCAGAAGTCCCAATAGTTGCTCAATGATTATCTGCTAATTGATTGACTTGAAATATCTTAAACTATGTTCACTCGGGGATTGGGACATAACTAAACTTGTCTGAGAGGTAAAGGGCATCAGTATATCCAGTAGTTCCAGTGACTTGAGCCGTGCCCCAGAAAAGCCAATATGTGTATTAGAGCAGCCTCTCGTGGGCTTTGGGGGTAGCAGACTCTGGCAACCAGCAAACTGCTTTCACAGCAATTTATGGACCCCACCAACACCCAGTGCCTGTCAAGCCTCCCCAAAGGCCCTGGCAGCCTCTGTAATCCAGAAACAGCTGGTCAGTGGTGGCTAAGGCAATGCATTCACGTATGAGAGCATGAGTGTGGGGTGTGCAACAGTCACCCAATAACACTGGCTCATGTAGGATAGACATTTCTTTCTCTTTCCTTCAAAATCCTGGCTGATGCCATGGGCTGCTCAGGGAAGGGCTCCAAACCCCTGACCCCTTCTCTCCAATTGCTCATTCATCTGAGTCTTCACCACACCCACCTTTACCTCCACACGTGCATTCAGCCCCTAGAGAAGAGGAAAGGAGAAAGTGGCTGAAGGAGGGGAGTGATGAATTAGGAGTTTGGGATTTACATATACACACTACTATATATAAAATACATAAACAACAAGGACCTATTATATAGCCCAGGAAACTCTACTCAATATACTGTAATAACCTATATGGGAAAAAGGATCTGAAAAATAATAGATATACGTGTGTGTGTGTGTATAGATATATATATATAACTGAATCACTTTGCTGTATACCTGAAACTAACACAACATTGTTAATCAACTATACTCCAATATAAAACAAAAATTAAAAAAAAAAAGAAAGTGAGTGGAAAAGCATGGACCTTCCCCTTAAGAACCAGACGTTACATCTACCACTTTCACACTTAGCCTCCTGACCAGAGCTAAACCACACGGCTGTACCCAACTGAAAGAAAACTGGGGAATGTCTGTTCTGGCAGCCTTGTGTCCACCTAAAAGTCCTAATACCAAAGCAGATGGGTAGAATGCCCCCTGAAGGGCAGCTAGCAACCTCCCCCATAGTGAGCATACATGAAAAACCCCAAGAGCTCCCAGGAGGAGCTTATGGGAATTTTGGAAACGGACTCATATTCAGAAAATACTGTTTTGTGACCCTGTTTCTCACCCAGACTAACTCCGACTCGCAGGTAGTTCAAAACAAGTGCAAAGAGGACTAGTGGTGTTACTGGTTGACTTATTTTCTGGAAATATAAGATCTTTCCAGAACTTCTCTATTAATTGATATGAGTAAAATTTTCCCCCTTTCCTGTCCATCAGACAGACACAGTCACACCTCAGGATGACTAAGTGTTTTTGTAGTCAACCTCAGAAGATAATAGCTTCAAGGAAATAGTTGGGGCCCCTCTCTGTGCACCATACATGTCTGACGTGGATTTGGATGCTTTCAATACCAGGTCCAATGGTTAATCTCCAGTTCCTGTAAGTTTCTCAGAGGTAAAAGCAATAATCACAAAGTTGATCAATTTGGGCTCTGGAAAATTGTATTTGTGTTCAAACTTCTTTTTTTATGGTTTTAGATTTTATTTATTTTTTATTCTTTTTTTTTAACATCTGTATTGGAGTATAATTGCTTTACAATTGTGGGTTAGTTTCTGCTGCATAAAACGTGAACCAGCCATACATATACATATATCCCCATATCCCCTCCCTCTTGGGTCTCCCTCCCACCCCTCTAGGTGGTCACAGAGCACGGAGCTGGTCTCCCTATGCTATGAGGCTGCTTCCCACTAGCTACCAGTTTTACGTATTCATACTTCTTGCCACACCGTCTTCCCAAACACCCATAATGAAAATGAGAAGTTAACTGACAAAGGGTCGCCTGAGAAAGCTGTTAAAAGCACAGAGTTCTGGTCCCCCTTCTCTGATGAGTTATCCGTGAGTCTGGATTAGGTTCCAGGAACCTGTATTTTTCAAAAACATTAAAAATTTTACTTTTTAAATTTAAAATGTAATACATGGTTAGATTTGAAGTTCACAAGCTGATCAGGGAGATGTTATCCCATGTTGTAAATAACTGTATTGATAAATCAACATATATAGGCAAACCACTATAAATTAATACCTACAATATTTCAAAATATTTTTCACCAAATCTATTAAAAGCATTTTGCTATATGTATATTAAATATTTGTAGCCTTTAATAATCCACTTAATGGATTACTAGTAAGTAGCTCTTAATATACATAAAAATGATTCTGTGGACTTGCATTTCATTTTCTGTAAGAACGGAAAGAAAACCTTGAATTTCTATATTGGTCACTAGCCCACCACTGAGAATCACGGTTATGATATTAGACACTATTTTAAGATTGTAGAATAAGGCAATTTTTAAGTGATCGTATCCATTAGTGTTTAACCAAGAAAAGAAAAGTCTCCTTAAATATTTGCAACAAGGGAATTTATTTCCGAGAAGTGGTTACATGGCTGTCGAAAGGCATCAGATAACCCAGAGATTAGCAAGAGTGGGAAGCCAGGACTGCCCTTAGGCTGGGGACAAAGGGAAAAAGCAGCGCCAGCTGAGACCTGAGACCAGCACCACCTAATGGAAGCTGGGACCACCTTGGGTGTGTCTGTTAGGAGTTGGAGTCTCAAGGAGGTGCGGCTGCTATAAGAAACACCACCTAAGACTGTGGGGGAGGAAAGAAATGCCCTGTCTTCTCCAGCCCCCAGCCCCCAATTTCTTATCAATTAGCTGCACCCAACGAGTACTGAGCAGAGCATGGACAGGGCAAGGAATGGATCTTCAGGTAACAGGTAGAGGAACAGCACAGGCTTAGAGATGCTCTGAGGATAAGTACATTGGTGATGAGGGGTGTGAAGGGAGAGGAAAGATGGTCCAAAACAAAGAAGGCTGCCAAAGATTAATCATAGAAGAGAGAATGCTTGATTATGAAGTTCAAAATGGAACTACAGGTAGTTTTCTCTTATTAATATCAATATTCTTGTCTCTTCTTCTGTCACACCAAATCTGAATGGACAGTACCTCTGATTTACAGTAAATTTTATTTTCTTATTCTTTGAGCTTTTAATTTGTAAAAGACAATTTCAGTAAATTCTGCATTTTATAGAACTCAGTTTTGGAGAGAGATATATATGTATATACAATGGTATATATACAATGGAATATTATTCATCTATAAAAAAGAAAATTCTATCTGCAAGAACATGAATGAAACTTGAGGCCATTATGTTAAGGGAACTAAGTCAGACAGAGAAAGACAAATACTGTACAATCTCACTTATATGTGGAATCTTAAAAAAAAACCCTGAACTCGTAGAAACATTGGTGGTTGCCAAGGGCAAAATGGTGTGGAAAATGGGTGAAGGTGGTCAAAGGGGACAAACTTGCAGTTACAAGATGAATAAGTTCTGATGATCTAATATACAGCATAATGACTGTAGTTAACAACAGTGTTGTATACTTGAAAGTTGCCAAGAGAGTAGATCTGAAAAGTTTTCACCATAAAAAAAGACAACTACGTGAGGTGATAGATGTGTCAACTAATCTTATTGTGGTAATCATTTCACAATATATACATATATCAAATCGCACACTTACACAATGTTCTATGTCAATTATATCTCAATAAAGCCGGGGGAAAAGAAGATATTAGATGGCAAATAAGCATATGAAAAGGTGCTCCACAACATATGTCATCAGGCAAATTCAAACAAGTTACCTCGATACACCTGTTAGAAGGGCCAAACTCCAGAACACCAGTAACATCAAACGCTGGCAAGAATGTAGCTCAACAGGAACCCTCATTTGTTGCTGACGTGAATGCAAAATGACACAGCCACTTTGGAAGACAGTTTGGTGGTTTCTTATAAAACTAAACATACTCTTACCATTTGATCCAGCAATCACATTCCTTGGTATTTCCCCCAAAGTGTTGAAAACCTGTACAGCTCAAACCCATAGAATGTACAACACTAAGAGTGAACCTTAATGTCCACAAGGAACTCTGAGTGATAATGATGCGTAAGTACAGGATCATCCGTTGCAACAAATGTACTGCCTCGGTGGGGATGTTAGTTATGAGAGAGGATATGCATGTGTTGGGGCACAGAGTACGTGGGAAACCTCTGTACCTTCTGCTCAGTTTTGCTGTGAACCTAAAACTACTCTAAAAATATAAGCTATTCTTCAAAAATAAGTCTTAAGGAATCTTCAGTGAAACTACTAGAACGAATAAGTGTGTTTATCGAGGTTATAGAACACACAGTCAATATGTAACAAAAATTAGCTGTTTCTTTATACCACCAGAAATGAAATTTTAAAAAAATGTTTCTACTTACATTAGTGTCAAAAAATATTAAATATTTAGGAATAAATTTAACAAAAGATATGCAGCAACTATGTACTGAAAACTACGAAGAACCGCTGAGAGAAATTGAAGAAAGCTTAAATAAAGGGAGAAATACACTATGTTTATGAATTGGAAGACATACACTGTTAAGATGTTAATTTATCCCTAATTGATTTCTAGATGCCGTGAACCTTATCAGAATTGCAGTATTTTTTGTAGACATTAACAAACAGATTCTAAGATGTATATGGAAATTCAAATGACCTATAATAGGGAAAACAATCTTGAAAAAGAATAATAGAGTTGTAGAATCTACCTTTCTTACTTTAATTCTTTATGCAGCAACAACAGACAAGAGACTGCGATATTGACATGAGTATAGACAAATAGGTCAATGAAGCAGAGAGTCCAGAATAACACCCAACCCTACACAGTCAATTGATTTCCAACAGAGACACTAAAGCAATTTTTTTTTTAATTTGAGAAATGGCCCCACAAATCCCTAAGTTAATTTTCTACTCTTTTAACTTAAAATGGATTTATAATGATCAGCTCACAGAAAGTCTTTCTCTTTGTTACCTCACGCGAACAATTAAATTCTTCTTGGTTGCCCCAAATCCGTTTCACATTTTGGCTTTTACACTTATAGATTAAAAATCATCTTGCTTCCTATAAATATATTTTAATTTTTTTGTTTCGCTTTTCTTCTTTTTTTTAACGTCTTTATTGGAGTATAATTGCTTTACAGTAGTGTACCAGTTTCTGCTCTATAACCAAGTTAATCAGCTATACATATACATATATCCCCATACCTCCTCCCTCTTGCATCGACACTAAAGCAACTTAAGGGAAAATATGAGTGTAGTGTAAGTGCCTGACATTAAACTTTTGTCTGCCAAAGCATCCATTTCAAAAGACATCCATCGCGAAAAGCATATTGCCAGCTGTATGGCACAGCTACTGGCAAAACAACCAGATAAGGAACTAGATTGCTCCCCCACAAGAAGTTCCCTCTTTCAGAAAGACCTAGATAACTGACCACTTGAGTGACCCTACTTCTCCCTTCTCTCACCCTAATTCCCACTTTCATGCTTTAAATTAGCCAATAAAGAATGAATCTTCAGGGCTTCCCTGGTGGCGCAGTGGTTGAGGGTCCACCTGCCGATGCAGGGGACGCGGGTTCGTGCCCTGGTGTGGGAGGATCCCGCATGCCGCGGAGCGGCTGGGCCCGTGAGCCATGGCCGCTGGGCCTGCGCGTCTGGAGCCTGTGCTCCGAGGTGGGAGAGGCCACAATAGTGAGAGGCCCGGGTATCACACACACACAAAAAAGAATGAACCCCCAAACCCTAGACACCCCACTTTTTGACCCTAATAAAGGCAGAGTCCCAGGTCCACACTGTCTCTGCCTGTGACCTTACTGTGTGGTCTCTCCAGCATGACCTATACCCTCCAGGACCTGTGAGTAGTAAATCTTGTTGCTCAAAGCCCCCTAACAGTTTCTTGCTGAAGCGCATCCTTTGATCATAAAAACCTCGAGTTGGCCCAGCCATAAATAGTGGCCCCAGTGGAAGAAATGTCAGTGGAGCTCCCTATGTATAACACGTGCTGGGTGAGCACCATAGGCCTTCCTAGCCAAGGGCACTACCATCAATAGGCTCAGGACAGATGGAAAAGTAGGTCTTTTAACAAATGGTGATGGAGCAATTGTGTATCCACATGGAATAAAATTTATCGTGATACCTACCTCACTCTGCACGCAAAGTTCATCCAAGGTGGATTAGAGAACTAACTGTAAAAATGACAACTATTAAACTTCTAGAAGAGTCATTGGAGACTATCTCATGACCTGGGGATAAAGTAATATTTATTAGACAGGACCCAGAAATTACTAAGTATCAAAAAAATATTGATTAATTATATTTCATCAAAATTTTAAACTTATTAAAAACACAGTTAAGAATATAAAAGGGCAAGTCACAGACTGGGAGTATTTGCAATACTTATATCTGGAAAACAGCCTCTATCCAGAACATGTAAAGAATCCCTCTAATTCAATTATTAAAAGACCATCTCATAAAAACATGGGCAAAGCAATGTGAAGGGACACCTCACAAAGGAATTTGTATGAATAGCCAGTAAGCATATGAAAAATGCTCACCATGCTGTCATTGGGGAGGTGCAAATTAAAGTCATGAAGAGATATTACTAGACGCCCACTGAAAATGGCTAAAATTCAATATACCGGGCAATCAGAAACTGCGTGTATTGCTGGCAGGTGTGTAAAATGGTACAATTCCTTTGGAAAATGTTTAGCAGTTTCTCGTCATGTTTCTACCCTATTACCCAGCAATTCTGCTCCTAGGCATTTACTCAAGAGAAATGAAAACATATGCCCACACAAAGACTTGTAAACAAGTGTTTATAGAAGCTTTATTCATAATAGCCCCAAACTGGAAACAACCCAAATGTCCATCAGCTGAGGAGTAAATAAACCTCAGCAAGATTAAAAGGTTAGTGTATCCAATCACACAAAGGACCCTTTCAAGAAACAAGGTGTGCTTCGATCAAACCAGAGGGCTTCTAGGATGCTTTAGCGTGACGTCCTTCTGCCGTCTCGCCAGCCACCTAAGAGAATGAAATGATGATCCTGAAAACATTGGTAGGCGTGGCTTTTATCAAACGGAATGAAATCCAGTAAAATTCACGGAGGATGCACAAACTTCTTAAGAAAATTGTTTCGGCAGAAACGTTGCCAGCTTGGGCTAAAAGGGACAAAGATAATAGGGAATAAGATGAGGCTGTTGCCCTCCCCAGATTCTCTGGCAGGAAGCAGGCTAATAAAAGTACTCAGCTGCAAACAGGAGCCGCCGTTCGTAGAAAAGGAAGGATGATTCAGGGGGTGGAACCAAGAGCCCAGAAGGTGGATCCATGAACCGGGGAGAATTATTCCCAGGCCTTGAAATCTAATCAGGAAATTCCCATTTGCTCAGCTGGATTTCAGAACTGCCTTTAACAGATAGGTAGGTTTTTACCTTCCATTTTCCTATTTTTTGAACCATGATACCTGCATCTGTTATTCTATGCCTGTCCCACCATTGCATGTTGGGAGCAAATGGTTTGTGTCGTTGGTTTCGAGTATCCACAGATGGCGAGACATTGTGGCCCAGCAGCTATGCTCAACGAATTTCATCTGGTAGCCTCATTCCTACCTGGCGCTGATTTAGATTCTGGATTTGAGCTGATGACATTTAGATGAGATTTTAGACTTTGAATTGTTGCTGTAGTGGGATGAGATTCTTGGGAACCTTCGGAGGGTGTAGATATATTCATATTTTACATTTGGGAGGGACGTAAGTGATGGAGAGACAGAGGGGGGCTGTGGATGGCAGAAATCTGAGATGGTCCCCAAGATACCATCCCGTGTTGTACACACCTTGTATAACGCCCTCTCCTTGCTTGTGGGCTCGAACTGTGAGCATGAGCTGATATGCTCCCATGATTAGGTTACAAATCAGCTCACCTTGAGTTCAACAAAAGGGAGGGGCTCATCTAATCAGGGACACTTACAGAGAAAGGAAGCAGCAGTAACTACGATCCTGCCGGCCTGGGGGGAAGCAAACAAATATCCATGCTGTGAAGCAGAACTACCTCCGGGGGCCACATGACAAGGAATTGTGGGTGGCCTCTGGGGGCTGAGAGTGGTCCCTGGTAACAGCTAGCAGGAAAAGGGGACCCCAGTCAAACCACCATAAGGCAAGGAATTTTCCCAACAACGAGTGAGCTGATGACTCTAAATCTCAGGTGAGAGTAGCAGCCCCAGCCAACACCTTCATTTCAGCCTGGTGGGACCCAAAGCAAAGAGCCCAGTTAAGTTGTACCCATCCACCTGACCCAGGGACACTGTGAGACAACAAATTTGTGTTGTTTTAAGCTAGTAAGTTTTACAGCAATTTGTTATACAGCATAGAAAACTAAGATATTTTTCTTAAAGAGACACTCTTTAAAAAATAAATATGGAACCGCTTCCTTCTTCCCTGAAATCACACAAAACATGCAACTGAGACTCAGACTGAGACAGGGATGAATGAGGTTCTTTACAAGCATTGACTCATTACTGAGAATGGTGAACATGCAGAGCTGGAGTGCAGAGTAGCTTTTTACCAAATTTTGAAATTCTAATATTTTAAGATAAACAGATGGAGGAATGGACAGGTAAGGGAGGCACAAATGTCTGCCCAGAGCTTTCCCCCAGATTGAACTGACGTGCTGCTACCCACAGTATTTTCACCGTTGTTCTCTACTTCAGACATATCAGATTCTCCACTTCATTCTTTTCAAATTTTCCGTCCGAAGTGATGCATTCTTTGACAATGTTCAGGGAATGGAAAAGGTGAAGTAATAATATTAAAAAGTGTCACCGCTGCAGCAACCTCATTTTTTATGATACATGTGGGTTCTGAATATCCTTCAGACCAAAATATCATCATTCTAATGCCTGGCTTCACCCACAGGGGCCACCCCCATGGGTTTATGATGCCTCTATTAAGAGATGACACCAGACACCAATATTGTAAGTGACCGTTTGATTGAAGGCATAGAAGCTTTTGGACCCCAGGGGAACACATCATATTAAGAGCCCAGGTGGGTGAGAGGTGTCTCTGATAAAGTAAGAGAAGAATTGTGAAGGGGATAAGGCCAAGGAGAAGAGCTTCAGAAGTTGCCCCAAGAGCATTGTCATACAGATAATTTTTAGGAAAACAGATACATGGAAATCAAATATCTGGAAGTTGATTTTTTAAAAACTACCTGGTCCATGTACCACCTGGAAAGTTTTCCTGCAGCCCTTATTACTTAGTTTGGAAATTGCAAATTCAAATATTCCAGAATAAAGTGTCTAGGAGTATGACTTCCAAAAGTATGGACCAGAGCAAAACAGGTCTTCTCCAGTTCTCTTGACTTGGAAGAGACATTTTTAAAAAAACAATTACTGGAAATTACTGCAAGAAAACTTGATTCAAAACAACCAAGGTCTTTTAGTTTCATTTTGGCTACACACCAGAAAGCCATATGGTGTGTGTGTGTGTGTGTGTGTGTGTGTGTGTGTGTGTGTGTTTTCTTCAGTGTGTCTCTATAACATATTCTGAAAACCTAGCAACTTGAACTGATAATATAATACAACTGTGAATATTTTTGCATTAGTCAAGTCTTATCTAAGATGATAGCTAAAATGGGGCATCCAGGCACAAAGACCCAGCTCAGGGATGGTGTTCATTCAAAATATCCCATTGCCCCATAGTAAAAACCTGAGCCTAAAGTTTCGTATTACTTTATCATTCCAAGTATCACCATCCAGACGACAAATGAATCCAAGGAGATGACCTCTACTTTGATAAGGTCTTTAAAAGTAACAATTAACATCTTTGTCCATTTCATTTTGTTCTTTGACTTACAATGTGATTAAAGTCAGGTTTTGGTTCATGTCAGTAGGAAGGTAATGTATTTTCAGGATCCAAAGTGAAGTTATACATCTACTGTTTGTGTTGGTATAGATGGAAAGAAGGGTTTGCAGAGTTTCGCTGCACCACAGCTCTGTGAGCAATTCATTAACCTTCAGAGAGCTGCCATCTATTATATCCAAAGACAGAGAAAATCAAAACTTAATCCATCTCAGGGGCAGCCGAGGTAATGAAGACAGGTGAATAATATTTTCTTGATTCCGACATAACATTTCAGCTCTTTGATACAAGGACCATCACTGAGTGAAATGTAGCAAGGAATATCCTCTATATGTTATTGTGACTCTCCCCTGGCTTTGCTTGCCAGAGATGACCCACTTTCCAGCAAGCATCTGGCAAGTCTGTTTAATTTGGAAATTAAGAGCAAATTTCAAAAGCCATGTTGGGGAATGGAAACGAGCCCTAAATTTGGAAGATGTTTGTCAGCCAGCGTTTTATTATATTCCATTCAAATCTGTAAGCAGCTATTACACACCAGTTTACACTTAGCACCAGCAATAACAATTATAGTAATAATAGTACCTGCCATTTTTGACTGTTCTGCACCAAGAACTGTTAACATACATAATTTTGTGCAATTCTTACGGTAATCCTGTGAGACCAATTTTTTTGTATCCTTATTTTATATACAGAGAAAGTGGTAGGAGAATTGTGTTATCACAAGGCATCAAGGTATATATACATGCTGAAGCAAAAGAATTTGCATCATAGCATTATCATCTTCATATTGAAAACAATTTGGTTTCAGTAAAATACAAGTTTAATCTGTCACGTTTTGTTAATGTTGCTAATTTTTATCAGCTTTACACTTTTGCTTATTTTTAAATTCCAAGTTGCATGTTTAAGAATCGTTAACATAAGGGCTTTATACCCATTTATATTTTTATATTTACATGGGTTTAAATTAAAACTAATTTAAGTCAACAGTATATAATGTATTGTCTTTTCTTTTAAGGGATCTGCATTTTCTCAAGTTTGTGAAGCACTGGAGTACATTTGAGAGCTGTAAGAGGATTAAAAAAAAAATAAGCAGAGCTGATAATGTTTACCCTGGAGGGAAGAAAATTAAAGGTAAAGAATTAAAGAAACACATCAAAAGAATCTTAAATTATTTAAAAGACTGTTGTCCAAAATAGCAAATGTTTTTTTCTTCATACCCCCAAGTGCTAGAGCTGCAATTAATGGGTAGAAGCTACACAAACAAAAAATCAAAGTTGTGGCAAGAAATAATGAGCTACCTTGTGTAGAAATTAATTTCCTTTCATTGGAGGCATTTCAACATAGAATGCTAGTTTGGGTCTTGGGTGTAGACAGGAAAGGTAGACCGGAAGACCTTTAATGTCTCTTCCTGATTTGACACTCTGATTCTTTTTTTTTTTTTTTTTAATATTTATTTATTTGGTTGCACTAGGTCTTAGTTGCAGCAGGCGGGCTCCTTTAGTTACCGCACATAGGCTCCTTAGTTGTGGCATGTGAACTGTTAGTTGCGGCATGCACGTGGGATCTAGTTCCCTGACGAGGGATCAAATCCAGGCCCCCTGCATTGGGAGGGTGGAGTCTTAACCACTGCACCACCAGGGAAGTCCTGAGACTCTGATTCTTAGGGAAAGAGCATTGAAACTAGGAAGACAGAAGACAGACTTCACCTCATCACTATTTCACCAGGGCTACGTCTGTTTGTAATGAAACCCAAAAACAAGCAACGTCTCAAAGACCAGAGACACAAATCAGGAGAAGAAAACAAAGTTGAGTAGTTGTCATCCCCAAGAAACCTCCTTAAAAACTGAAGTGGATGAAGGGAAGAAAACAATGAGCAAGTAGAAGACTCCTCTTCTTGGCTTGTGGAAGACGACCTTTCCAGTACCTCTTTCATATGTGTATGCCTTTTGACTGGGGTTCTGTCTCCCCAGACTTCCCTTCCATGACCCACTGCACTCCTAGGAAAAACAGAAAATTGGCTCATTCCTCACTCCAGAGACGTCCTGATAGGAGAAAAAGTCTTCATTGACAGGAAGGTAGTAGGTGAAGGAAAAAGAAAACGCAACACTCTGCTAGTTTAAGAAATAGACATGGAAGCTGGCAAAGAACTAGATGAGTCTGGTGGAAATGTTCGCATCCATTTCAAAGTCCAGCATCCATAAGTTTATAAAGGGTCAACTGGAGTTACAGTAAATAAACAAATAGAGACCAATGGAGTCTCTTCCTCCTTTTCTGTGGTATGAAAGTTTGTTTGCAGTTTTAACTTTTTATAAAATGTAGATAAATGAGAAACATGCTCAAAATTATTTTCCATTCCTGTAATAAACACAGGTAATATTTCTATAAAGCCATATTGATTCAACATACCCAACTTGACCTCCAGTATAAAATAAATAAAACAACCCAAATCTTATTTTACTCTGGTTCATAGATCGTCAAAGAAAAATGAGTAAAATACCCTGAAATTATGCCTGAGTGGTCATATATTTCCCTTACCTAATGGTTCCATGTTCTTCTAACACAGCACATTCTTTCTCCATTTGTTTATTTATTTTTTGGCCGCACCGTGTGGCATGCAGGATCTTAGTTCACCAACCAGGGATCGAACCTCCACCCCCTGCACTGGAAGTGCTGAGTCTTAACCACTGGACCACCAGGGAAGTCCCTAGCACGTTCTCTTTCTCATCCAATTTAATACCACAGTCCACTTTCTCCCTGGTCTCAATCCTCTAACCCTGTCTACTTTTCCTTTTTTCTATAATTACCGTTGAAAAAAATCAATAATATACTTCTTCATTTTATTATTTATTGTGTCTTCCCCTACTAGAAGGAGGACACCACGAGAGCAGAGATCTCTACTATTTTTTCACTAATATATCCCACGTCCAAAACAGGGACTGACACACATCAGGCATGCAATCCATGTTTGTTAACTGAATAAATGCCAACTGTCTATTTCTTATCTGTTTTTTCACTACACTGTAAGTTCCTTGATGACAGGAACCATCTCTAATTTGCAATGATATCCCAGCAAACAGCAAGCACTTAACAATGTTGAATGAGTTGAGAAAGGAAAAAAGAACAGCCCCTGACATTCAGAAGCTGGCCTGACACTTCTGAACATCCAGGCCGTGTTATTATCCTACTAAACATAAACAATCTCACAGAATACCAACCTCAAACAAGGCTGCTCTGAGACCATGATAAAATCAGATGAAGCAACTTCATAATTTTGTCTAAGCACAGACAAAAACAAGGTCACTATGCCATTTACAAATACCAGAACACCCCGGCCCCATCTCTTGGCCGAAATGGGTGATGCTACTTCTTTACCAATTACAGCTTTATTCTCATTTCACTCTCCCCTCCCTCTCTTCAAAGATTTATTGAGATACTCATAGATATTATTCAATCTAGAGAAAACCTCTACTTCCTTAGATCCTCCCCCAACTCATCCTAATGCTATAATTTGTTCTTTTTAATACCTTCTTACTGGAACACCCCACTTTCCTGCATAACGTGTATCCTCACTTGATGCGATAAGTAATTAGCCCAACTTGTTTAACTACTGGTGTGTTTTCGGTAGTATTTAGCTGAAAAGCATTGACAGAATAAATGAATTAATTGATTCAAACATTTCATAAGTTACCTGCCTAGGGATTCCTTAATATCTTAAAGTTTACAACTTCCTGAAGCCATTAAAAGGAAAAGAGTTTCACCCCACTTCTTCTCCAGCAGAAAAGCCATTCTCCCATCTGTTGAGACAGGAGGGAAGGGGACAGGGTACAACCTTTAAAAGAATGACAGCGGTTGGATACAACATAAACTGGTTAGAACCAACTAAGTCCAAGATGGCAGAAGACTCAACTTCCAGTGGACCTTGAGCCTCATTATACCCTCATTTTAATACATTAGCTAAATGACACACCCTCAGGCACCATGACAGTTCCGAGGCTGATTATAAAAGGCCAAAAAGTGGGCAGTGGTCCAATTCCTGGAAATCCCTGCCCATCCCCCAAATAGTTGGAGGAATCCTCCCACTTTTTAGCCTATGAAATCACCCCGCCCATGAAAACTAACCACCCCATATACTGGAGCCCCTCTCACTTTCTGAGAGGGTTCACATTCTCTCTATGGAATGTGTATCTCTCTAAATAAACCTGCTTTCACTTTACTAGGGCTCACTCTTGAATTGTTTCCTGCACAAAGCCTAGGACCCTCACTTGGAGGCCCGTCCCAGGAGCTCGCTGGAGACCTGGGACGTGACCATTCTCTCGGCCCCAGTCTCGGGCAACTGTGTGGCTCAGGTATAATTGTTACCAGCTCCCTCCTGTGAGAGCAATCAGGATGAGGATGAACTGATATACAGAGCAAGGCAGAGTGGAGAGAAACATCTGGAACTAGAACCAGAGCTCTGATTGGACAGTTGAGCCTGCTCTGCCTCTAGCCAATAAATTTCCCTTTTAGTTTACGACACTCTGGGTTTTTGCTTTTCTATGTACTACTTTCAACTAAAAGCATCCAAGCTGAAATGCAAATGTGAATATGCTCTTTGGGGGAAAAAATAGTACAACCACAATCAGAGGATAAACTCTTCATTTGTGTTCAAAGGGCCTGCTACTAGAAATAATAAATTCAGAATTGTTTTTGCAATTTAATGGTTTGGTGTTTCATATGTAAGAAGAGGGAAATTTCCAAGCCCATTATTCCATGGGGAAAGATGGTGTGTAAGTGGAGGCCAAGTAGTGATCACAGACCACATCCTTTGTACTCAGTGCTGTCGCTCCCTGGGTACCTTTTATTATGCCCTGGCATTAATAGTTGGTTATTCCTAAGTATACGTTAAAATGCAGTTAGTTAGTGAATGATGATCCCTTTTAAATTCATGTACCATAATAATGGCAATTTATTTGAATAGTTGGCTTAAAAAGTCACCATATTGAACTAGGCGTAAACACATTGACACGCAAACACCTTTTATACCCTTGTTCTCTCCACACTCTTATCATTATCTCCTAATTAAACAGCAAAGTTCCCTAGAAATGCCCCAGTTAAATATCATTACTAAGCATTTTGCCATCATTTTCTAGATTAATGTGAGTAATTCTACAACCTGCAGCAATGAGTCAATATCTTGGTGAAACACTTGAAATGAGGTGTACAAATCCCTTTGTAAATTGCTTGAAATCAAAGCAAGCTCATCCCTAATGACAGGCTAGATCACGGTAAAAGTCTCTCTCTTTTCCTCCTAGTGATTGTGTGCTCTAAAAGGAGAATGGGTGACTCACAGCCTTTGGGAATTAACTCTCCGAGACAGCGTTGGAGCCTCTTTCAGCTTTACAGCAGTGAGCATTTGGACCAGGTCAGGACACTGGATATTATATTAGGTCTTCTCTCAGTGTAGATTAGAAGAAGAGACATAAGCAAAATGTACCTCCCATGGTTGATAACCATCCATGTCTAAAAGGGTTAGAAAGAAGACTTTAGTGGTTTCAAAGGTAGGCGCTAAGGATAAACCACCAGCGTTCAGATCCTGGCCCTTCTCCTTCTTAGTTGTATAACCTTAGGGAAATTATTTGACCCTTTTAAAAAATATATTTCTTTTTTAATATTGAGGTATAGTTGATTTACAGTATAATTTCAGGTATACAACATAGCGATTCAATATTTTCATAGATTATACTCCATTTAAAGTTATTATCAAATAATAGCTATATTTCCCTGTGCTGTACAATATATCCGTGTTGCTTATTTCTTTTATACATAGTAGTTGTGTCTTTTAATTCCATACCCCTATCTCACTTCTCCCCACTTCCTTCTCCCTACCAGTAACCACTAGTTTGTTCTCTAAATCTGCGAGTC
This sequence comes from Delphinapterus leucas, assembly GCF_059928025.1. Lineage (NCBI taxonomy): Eukaryota > Metazoa > Chordata > Mammalia > Artiodactyla > Monodontidae > Delphinapterus > Delphinapterus leucas. Next base: position 24,603,425 of record NC_143130.1, read on the forward strand.
TGTTCCTGTTCTGTTATACACATGTGTTTGTTTTATTTTTTAGACTTCACATATAAGTGATAACTTAGAGTATTTGTCTTTCTCTGTTTGATTTATTTCACTAAGTATAATACTCTCTAGGTTCATCTACGTTTTTGCAAATATTACTCAGCCATTTCATTCTTTGTGATGGCTGAGTAATATTCCATTGTATCACATCTTCTTTATCCATTTATCTGCATCAAAGGAAACTATCAACAAAAGGAAAATACCTACTGAACGGGAAAAAATATTTTCAAATGATATGACCAATAAGGGGTTAATAGCTAAATTTTATAAATAGCTCATACAACTCAGTATCAAAAAAACAAAGAACCCAATTTAGGTCCTTGTTAAATGTTTCTTGCATTTTCTCTATTCTCTTTCCAAGATTTTGGATCATCTTTACTATCATTATTCTGAATTCTTTTTCAGGTAGACTGCCTATTTCCTCTTCATTTGTTAGGTCCGGTGGGTTTTTACCTTGCTCCTTCATGTGCTGTGTGTTTTTCTGTCTTCTCATTTTGCTTATCTTACTGTGTTTGGGGTCTCCTTTTTGCAGGCTGCCGGTTCGTAGTTCCCGTTGTTTTTGGTGTCTGTCCCCAGTGGCTAAGGTTGGTTCAGTGGATTGTGTAGGCTTCCTGGTGGAGGGGACTAGTGCCTGTGTTCTGGTGGATGAGGCTGGATCTTGTCTTTCTGGTGGGCAGGTCCACGTCTGGTGGTGTGTTTTCGGGTGCCTGTGGCCTTATTATGATTTTAGGCAGCCTTTCTGCTAATGGGTGGGGTTGTGTTCCTGTCTTGCCAGTTGTTTGGCATAGGGTGTCCAGCACTGTAGCTTGCTGGTCGTTGAGTGAAGCTGGGTCTTGGTGTTGAGATGGAGGATCTCTGGGAGATTTTCACCGTTTGGTATTAAGTGGAGCTGGGAGGTCTGTTGTGGACCAGTGTCCTGAAGTTGGCTCTACCACCTCAGAGGCACAGCACTGACTCCTGGCTGGAGCACCAAGAGCCTTTCATCCACACAGCTCAGAATAAAAGAGAGAAAAAGCAGAAAGAAAGAGGATAAAATAAAATAAAATAAGATAAAAAAATAAAGTTATTAAAATAAAAAATAATTATTAAGAAAAAAGGAGTTTTTTAAGTAAAAAAAAAAAAATACGGATGGACAGAACCCTAGGACAAATGGTGAAAGCAAAGCTATACAGACAAAATCTCACACAGAAGCATACACATACACACTCACAAAAAGAGGAAAAAGGGAAAAAATAATCTATCTTGCTCCCAAAGTCCACCTCCTCAATTTGGGATGATTCGTTGTCTTTTCAGGTATTCCACAGATGCAGCTACATCAAGTTCATTGTGGAGATTTAATCCGCTGCTCCTGAGGCTGCTGGGAGAGATTTCCCTTTCTCTTCTTTGTTCGCACAGCTCCCGGGGTTCAGCTTTGGATTTGGCCCCGCCTCTGCGTGTAGGTCACCTGAGGGCATCTGTTCTTCGCTCAGACAGGACAGGGTTAAAGGAGCCGCTGATTGGGGGCTCTGGCTCACTCAAGCGCGGGGAGGGAGGGGTACAGAGTGCGGGGCAAGCCTGCGGCGGCAGAGGCCGGCATGACGTTGCACCAGCCTGAGGCGCGCCGTGCATAAAAAACCCAATTTAAAAATAGAGCTGAATAGACATTTTTCCAAAGAAGATATATAGATGGCCAACAGGCATATGAAAAAATGTTCAGCATCACTAATCATCAGAGAAATACAAATCAAAACTACTGTGAGACATTGCCTCACACCTGCCAGAATGGCCACCATCCAAACGACTACGAATAACGAATGCAGGAGAGGATGTGGAGAAAAGGAAGCCCTCCTACACTGTTGGTGGGGATGTAAATTGGTGCAGCCGCTATGGAAAACAGTGCGGAGGTTCCTCAAAAACCTAAAAATAAAACTACCATATGACCCAGCAATTCCACTCCTGGGTATATAGCCAAAGAAAATGAAAACACTAATTCAAAAAGATGCTTGTACCCCAATGTTCACAGCAGCATTATTCACAATAGCCAAAATATGGAAGCAACCTAAGTGCCCATCACCAGATGAATGGATACTTGATCCTCTTTTTTTTAACTTTTATTTTATATTGGAGTATAGTTGATTTTCATTGTCGTGTTAGTTTCAGGTGTACAGCAAAGTGATTCAGTTATATATATATATACATGTATCTATTCTTTTTCAAATTCTTTTTCCATTTAGGTTAATACAGGATATTGAGCAGCATTCCCTGTGCCATACAGTAGGTCCTTGTTGGTTATCTATTTTACATATTTGATCCTTTTAAGCCTCATCTTCCCATTCTGTAAAATGGGTATAGTAATAGTACCTATCACATAATGTTTTGAGAACTCAGTGCTTATAAAGTGCTCAGCCGCAATGGTTACTAATGGCCAATAAAAGCTTATGGTTTTACAAAGAGGAAAATGATAATCTGATGCAAAAAAGTGAACATTAATATAAATGTTTATATTTATTCTTACTACAGTCTTAGCATCTCAGAAGAGGTACTTGGGACATTTCTGAGATTTGGAAGTCTGAATGAAGGTAGATCTTTCAATGTGGGGCTTAATTAGGAGCAGGCAAAAACCAAGATATGATAGTCCAGGATTGGAGATTATAACAATGCAAGAATTTCCAGGCAAGAGGTTCAAATAGTCTTGGGGTATAAACTGTAGTCCGATGTTTTCTAAGAGTAATCTATGGAAATTCTTGAAATGAGCAATAAGTTTATTTCAACTTTTATTTTTCTGAGTGAGAGTTTCCCGGAAGAGCAAAATCATGTAAATGAAAAGATTGGAATAATAAAGTCACATTAATGTGGATGATAACTGTGTGGATTTCCATTTTCAATGTAAAATAAAATAGTTAACCCAGAATTAATTTCCATGGAAACGTTCCTATGATTAATTTTTATAGCAAATCTCAAATTTCAAATTTTATTTTCTAAAAGGTTCTGCTAAACATCTTTGTATTCACTTAGTACTTCCCATCTATGCATGGAAGAAAAGGAACCATGAAGGGAAAAAATTGGCCTTAGGGCTTCCCTGGTGGCGCAGTGGTTGAGAGTCCGCCTGCCGATGCAGGGGACACGGGTTCGTGCCCCGGTCTGGGAAGATCCCACATGCCGCGGAGCGGCTGAGCCCGTGAGCCATGGCCGCTGAGCCTGCGCATCCGGAGCCTGTGCTCCGCAACGGGAGAGGCCACAGCAGTGAGAGGCCCGCGTACCGAAAAAAAAAAAAAAATTGGCCTTAGACTACAATTTCTTTTCAGAGAATCCCTATTTGCAGGATGGATAAGCAAGTTACCATAATGAACAAGAAAGGATTACATCAAAGGTCAGGTCCCTTTATTTAGGACATTCTTGAGGTTTAATCTGGGGTCACACTACTGAAATTCTTTTTTTTTTTTTTTTCCGAATGGGAAAAGCATTAAAGAGAACATGGCACCATTTTTTTCTCCTTATCAATCACCTACACCACACTGACCTTGCAAAACACCATCCGTTGATGAACTCAACTCTTGCAAATAGAGAGCCATGTCCACCTAAACTTATCTGTGCAAAATTGTTGGTTATTTTTGATAGATAACAGTAGTAGGGAAAGTTTGAAGTGGGTGAGTGTTGGCTACTTCCTCCCAAATCTACCACTTGGTTATAATAAAATCAGGTCACAGATCAAAGACTTCGGGACACGTGGACATTTTGTATACAATCACTTATTAGCAAGCAGGTGGGAAGAGTTCTGTAAGTTCAGCTCTCTGACCTTTTAAAGGTCTGTCCGCATCTTGCATGTAACTAACTTGATGCAGACAAAACATTGCAGAAACAGGATTCTGCCACCCTTACGTTTGTCAGACAATCCGAAAACCTTTGACCAATGTCTAGGCCCAGGTCCACTTAGAGATATATTTTGCCCCTGTAAGTGTTAGTGGTGTCTCCAAAATATTTTAGGCCAACCATATATCTTTAATACCACTGATCTCACCACTGAGAGCCCATTTCCAACAATGATGTTAATTCATAAGCCTCTAAGTTTACAAATAAAAATGTGTCCTTAACGTTTATTATGCTAATTAGAGAAAAAGCCTAGTGTTGATCAGGGATTAAAAAGAGTGAAATTCCTTGTGGTATTAATGTTATGAAATGTGGCCTTTTAGACACCCCTGAAAGGTGAATGTCTAAGATGACAACTGACTACCCCCCAGAGCAGACTTTGTCAATCTTTTGAATCTGGAGGAACCCTTTAAATGATTTCCAGGATACAAGATGTGAAAGAGGTATGATATATGTGTCATATGGTACCTGCACATGGAAATTTGTTTCCCTTGTTTAAAACTAAAAATGACTTTTTAACCAATCTTTGCTGGAAAAAAAGGCAAGACAGGCAAGTTATGCTTAGTTTTTAACCTTTCTCAAAATGAAGCTCTTCCTTTCCTTTTCAAAAAAAATTAAACCCTCATAAAGCAAATCTAATGAATTAATCCAAAATAGAATTGAATTTTTCTAAATTTGATGGTTCGATAGATTTTCTTCCAAGATTATTTTACTTTAGTAAAGGTTATCTATAGCATGAACATTTATTGACAAACAATAAATAGCAAAGCTTCTGAAGCCACAAACCAAAGCAATAGGAATAAAAGGTAAAGCTCAAGAAATGATTTGAGGTAACACTTCGCAAAAAAGACTTTCTTACTGAGTGATACAGTCAGGCTCAAATACAGACCCAGCAGTTCCAAAGTTATGTGTTGATTTTTTCGTCTCTCTGTGAGGCCTATACACGCATTTACAAAGTGTTATTTTTGAAACTGAAAATAAAGAATGAAATTTACTTCTTTAAAGTGAAACCTGTGTCTGTTTGGTGCTGCATGAAAATTCAATTCTGAGCCGAATCAGATTTCATTTTCGACTGAAATGCAATGATTTTTTGCCCTTGGTGCTTGTGATACAAAACAAAGCTTGCTCTTCTATGTGAGGAGTTGAAAACTGCAGCGAAATATCCATTGTTTCCCTGTGACACGCTTCTTACACAGAAAAGGAGAGATCGGGAAACCTCGCCTAGAATACGCAGTCGGGCTGCAGTGCACGGAATTCTTTCTTCCCTCAGAACTGTGTCCTCACCTCAGCAAGAGAGAAATGCTCCCTCACCTGGTCATGCACTTGTATTTAAGACAGGGAAAATAGCGTTCAATTTTATTCTTCATTCTTCCAGGTCCTTTTCAGCAAGATTGACATTTGTTGATAGCCTTAGGCCCAAGGAGCAAGGAAAACATCTCAAGATTTTCTTTTACAACATTATTTTTCCAAAAATTCAATTTTCTTCTAAATCCCAAAATTTGGGGTGAAAACATTATATCCAGGGTTTTTCAAAGACTTGTTCAGCTGATTCACATGACGAAAAACATCTTCCAATTTGGCTAGTGTCAGTAATCATCCTTCATCTTCGAAGCATTTTGCAAAATCTGGTCTTCTGTATTCTTCATATTACCCCTAAAACACACTAGTGAAATTTCTGTTTGTAGGAGATACATTTTTTATTGGAGTTTTCACTCATTTTTTAAAAGAGATCTCCAATTGAATTGATCTTTGCTTAATCAAACTAATCATATTTGTATCGTCATCCAAAACTTTTTCCATTTCCCCTCCAGTAGTTTTTGACCCAAGCACCTGTTTACCAACAAATGAATGTGTTATGACGATGTCAGGGTACTCTTGTTTTCCTAAAGAGGGAAGCCTCTCACAGGGTGAACCATGAATAAGGTACTTTCAGTACAGACTCTAACACGATTCTTCCAAATTCGATGCTTTGCTTCAAGATATGAAGACAAAACAGAAAATATATCCTGGCCTTGGCTTGTTTTGAGCAGGTTTTTGTAGCTGACAAGGTTTCCTGAATTTCGTCATTATTTACAAACCTTATGAATGACACAATTGGTGTCAAGCTAGATGAAGATGCTGTTTCCATCAGTTTATTATACAAAACCTTTTCAGCATCCAGTAGCTTGTCACCAATATGTCAACCACTCATACTGTCTGAGATTGGAAGCTTTTCCATTTCTTACACTGTAAATTGTCCTAGCATTTAACTCAGTATAATTTTATGTGCTGGTTCTCACCAAAGGCATAATTCATCCTTTTGGGGGCATTAAGTTCTGCTTCTAAAAAACTGCTTCCTGAGCCATCTTACTGAAAGAGACTCTTCTTGAATGTTTTACACTGCTTGTTTTGAGATTCTGAAGGCTGTTTAAATAGTACCTTTACTTTTCAGATTTCACATAAAGTATTTTTCAATTTTGCTGGAGTCATTTCTGCCTTCATTAGTTCTTTGCCACAGAGAACACAAAATGGGCCGGGACACCTTGCATGACCCGTAAAATCCATTGATAAGCAGTTTTCATTGTACACACGAACAGACAGATTTCCTCTGTGCCCTTTGATGCGATGAAATGACTCAGAAGATTGTAATTCATCACTTCATCACTTTATCGGAATTGTCTAGGTCTAGATCTGGAAATCTTTTCCATTTCACATGTCATTTTCAAAAATCACCACATGATACCTCAGACGTGTTTGAAAATATACATGCAATAAATTATAACACAAGGTGCATGATGAAAAGCTGAACAAAAATTGCAAAAAATACAAAAATGTCGCAGTAAAATTCTCTTCTAACCCACGTAATCCACATCTCAGTGTTTACAACAGCAAGATGGCAGGAGGGGAAGCTGGGTGGCAACACATAACAATTCCTTCTTTGCAGTGAAAAGTCCATCCAATTTCCTGTTTCTACACTGGGTACAACTTGTTTGCTCCAGTACATCAATCGGGAGTAGGAGAGGCTGATATCTCCAGTATAGGGTCCTCCACTACATGCAATATGGCACTAACCAATTAGCAACAGCCTCTCCAATTTGCATAGAAAATAAGAATGGACGCAAGCGAATAAACACAACCCCACTGTTACTGCCGTACAGTAGGGCTGAAGGAAATTCTTCCAGGGCTGCTAGGTTACTAGGAACACCAGCATTCAATGGCATGCCAAGTTCAGAGAATGGTGGTCACTTCTCCATTCACCATCTCTCACAAAATCACTAGCAAAACACGCCCACAGGATTCCATTTGAGAAACTCGGTCCTAGGGTGTAGCTTCAACGAACACACACATGTATCTTACTGTTTATGCTAAAGTGTTCTTAATGTAAAACAACAGAGATCAGCCTGGTGAACATCCTCTCCGCTCATCGTCGTCCTTAGGCATCTGAGTGTTTCTGAAGAAATTCACATGACCGGACTTCAGTAGGGACATGTCTAATGCCATGAAACATTAAGTAGACCCAAAGGTGAGGCAAGAAATAAAACATGGGAGAAGTTGGTTTTGTAACTGGACCCAGCAAGGAATTATGAGCTCAGAACCCAGAATCTGGGTCCCAGTGACATGGGCTGACATCACCACCACTCCCCACCTGCCTCTCCAAGCCCAAAGAAGGGAGAAAGGATTCTCTTACCTGGAGGATATCGATCCCTGGGTACCCCTGAATCTTGAGTTCCTCTCTGTGAAGAGCAAGTGAAACCCCAGGGAGCTATGATCACTTTCCCCATTATAAAATGTTTATCTTTTAAAAAGTCTCCTTTACTTTTCTTTTTTGGTGAGGAAATAATAAAACGAAGTGAAAATGACCTTAGGCAAGTCCAAATTATTATTTTCACCAACTTTTCAACCCAGACCAACATTTGGGGTCTGGCCAAGTTCAACTGGCCTCATTTTGAGCTCATGATCACAATCTCAAATAAACGCTCATCATGGCGTGGGAACCCTGAGAGGCGTCTCTTGTGAGCTTGCTCTACCAACTTCCCCCAAGAACGGGTTCATACCTTTCCTCTCTCCTCAAACCATACACTGACCATCCCTCCATGCCTTTTCCCTAATGCTCTCACTTTTGGATGACTCCCCTCATACTTCAGGAACTCCCTCACATCCCCGTCGCCAAATCTATAAACCTATTTGCAATTGAACTGAACTTTCCTTTCTTGCCTTCTGTTAACATGAAAGAAGCACCCTCCTTTTATCCCTGGCAACCTCTTTGCTTGTGGCCTGGATCCCTCTAGCCTTATCCCTTACAGACTTCAATCCTTTATGTCCTTTATCCCCTTTCTCTTGCATCATCAACTTCTCTCTCAACCAGGTGACACCCATCAGTATGAAAACATGTTCTAGTATCTCTCATCTTAAAGACAAAATGAAAAATAAACTCTTGACCTTAGAGCTCCTTCCAGATGTTAAGCATCTCTTTGACCCTTTTCACAGAAAAACCACTTGAAATAGTCTCTTTCCACAAACTGTTTGCACTTCCTCACTCTTCAGTTTACCCCAAACTGATTTTCATGTCTGTCACTTCACTGAGCCTGCTGTTGTCCAAGTGGCCACTGTCTTCCAGGTTGCCAAAGATGTTGACTCTTTTCTACCCTTTGAGCAGCATTTTCTGCAATTCACCATCCCATCTTTTATTTATTTTTTGCCGCGAGAATATTGATTTTTGTAACAGCTTTATTGAGATACAATTTACAAACCATACAAATAGTTCATTTAAAGCATATAATTCAATGTTCTTTAGAATATTTACAGAGCTGTGCAACCATCACCACAAGTTTTAAAACATTTTTGTCACCCCAAAAAGAAACCCTATACTCTAGCCATCACTCCCTAATCTCCCCAGCCCTCCTCCCAACCTGAGGCAGCCAATAATCTACTTCCTGTCTCCATAGATTTATCTGTTCCAGACAGGTCATTTAAATAAAATTATGCAATATGTGATCTTTTGTGACTAGCTTCTTCTGCATAGCATGATTTCAAAGTTTATCCATGCTGTAGCTTATATCAGTATTTCATTCCTTTTTATTGCCAAATAATATTCCATTGAGTGGACATACCATTTTTATTTATCTTTTCTTTTCTATTGGGTATATACCTAGGTGTGAAATTACTGGGTCAAATGCTAACTCTATGTTTTACCTTTTGAGGAACTGCCAGACTGTTTTCCAAAGTGGTTGTACCATTTTACATCCCCACTGGCAATGAATAAAGGTTCCAGTTTCCCCACATCTCCACCAGCACTTGTCATTTTCCATCTTTTTGGTTATAGCCATCCTCATGGCTATGAAGTTATATGTCATTGTGGTTTTGATTGGCATTTCCATGATGACGAATAAGCATTTTTCATGCATTTATAGGTCAAGTTTAGATCTACTTTGGAGAAACGTCTATTGAAATCCTTTGCCCATTTTTTAAAGTGAGTTACTTGTCTTTTTATGATTGAGTTGTATTATTTATATATTCTAGATACAAGCCCTTAATAGATATATGACTTGCAAATATTTTCTTCCAGTATGTGGGTTATTTTCTCACGTTCTTCATGGTGTCCTTTCAAATACAAAAGTTGTTAATTCTGATGAAGTTCAATTTATTTTTTTGTTTTGTCGCCTCTACTTTTGGTGTCATATTTAAGAAACCATTGCCTAATCCAAAGTCACAAAGATTTACTCCTGTGTTTTCTTCTAAGAGTTTTCAGTCTTAACTCTTGCATTTAGGTCCATTTTGAGTTAAGTAGTATATATGGAGTGAGAGAGAGGTCCAACTCCATTTTTCTGCAGGTAAATATCCAGTAGTCCCATCATTATTTGTTGAAAAGCCTATTATTTCCCCATTGAGTTAATAGTTTTGGCAATCTTGTTAAAAACCAACTGACCATAAATGTGAGAGTTTATTTCTGGGTTCCCAAATCTATTCTGTTAATCTTCTTCTCATAACACCTTGCTCTCTTGGCTTCCAGACCATAACAATTTCCTGGTTTTTTTCCAAACTTTCTGTCTCCCACGTAGGTTCATCTGCTTCTACCAGCCATACATCCAGGATTCAAATTTGTCTATTCACCTGCTAATGTGACATGTTCACTTAGATGTCTCCGAGGCATTTCACACTTCATGAGTCCAAAACTGCACCTTTGCTTCTCCCAGGTATCAAAGTTTTCTTATACAAGTCTTCCCATCATAATAAATGGCATTTTCATTCACCCAGCTTAAGTTAGAAAGATGAAAATCATTCTTGTCTCCTTTTCCTAACTTCATCTGTGTCAGTTAGGATCTAGTCAAAAGACAGAAACCACATTAGTTATTTGAACAGAAAGAATTTAATATAAAAAATATTAACCAAATGGTAGATAATCTGGAAAGGAAACATAGAGATATCACAAAGATTGTAAGTGAGGGAAACAGCTACTGCTCTAGGACCGAGTACAGGGATATGGTTGGAATTACTAGAAGTTTCAGATTATGAGAAGCTTGGATGGGATATTCCATGGAGCAGGGACTTAGACCTCTAAGGAGGAGTCCCCAGTTAGCTGTTGCTGGTATCTCAGGCTGGGGGTGAGGTGGAAATGAAGCTGAATCTGAGATTGTTAGGAAAACTGCAAACTGAAATTCACTGTCGCAAACTAGATGTAGAGCCTTTGCTAAATTAACGCTGGCAGGAACAAGAAGGAGCAGGTCTCTTCTTACCCTCCAGCTCTCCAATATTCCTTTAATGTCTCCTTTTGCCAAAGCCTAGCAGGTTGGGAGCTGACAAAGCAGAAATATGGTTTTGAAGAGTCTCCATCTTAGCATCAAAAAAATAAAAAATCAAGTGTGTAAGGGTGGCTTTGGAGCTAAGAAACAATAGCTTAATAACCGGCACAGTCCACGATTTTGATTACTTGGCACCCAAACATCCTGTTGTTTCCACCTATGTTCTCTGCACCCTACTTGCCTCTCTAAATTTGACCCCCAATTCTCAGTGCTTTGGCCATTCTAACTTTCTCTCAGATCCTCAGATTCACAAAATAAATTTGTGCCTTGGGATCATCACACTTTGCACGGACTACTCTTTATTCCCATGCCAGATTTTTGCCTAGCTAGTTCCTTCTTATTTTTAAGTCTTGGCTAAATTATCTCCTCTAAATAATGGGCTTCTTAGACCGTGCAGCCACAGTGTCAACTGACCTTTGTTCACAGCAGCTTTGTTCTTTTCTCTCATTGCACTTACTGTATATTTTCATTATATGTTTATTCCTGTGACTATTTGTTTTACGTCTGTCGCCATCAATAGAATGTAAGTTTCAAACTTCCTTTGTTCATCACTTCTTATGTAACACCTAGCACAGCTCCTGACATTTAATGATGCCGAATAACTACGGGTTGGATGGATACCATACTGAACCAATTCGCTGTGTTACCAGAGCAATCATATTCACCCAGAAAATAATAAATTTGGGGTTGGTTAAGTGTTGTGTCAGTAAAGAGGGTGGGTGGGTGTGAGAAGCCTAGTGGGGAGGATGGTTTTCTCACCCCCATGGTAAGCATAAGGCACCAAAACCAAAGTTGCATTAAAAAAAACAAATTCAAGAAACAGAGTCATAATCCCCTGGGCGGGGGGACAAAATGCACACCTGGAAGAACTGGAAATTGGGAAAGGTAAGTTCAGATTATGAACACTTTGAAAGCCAAACACAGTATACGTAGCTATTTGATTTCCTCTAAGAACCAGGCAAAAAGGATTCACCTTCTGTTGCAATGGCACTAGTCTAGTTTAGCCATTAGGAAGTTCTTCCAGTAAAAGCTGTGTGTCATTGGAATGGATTAACAAAGGGGCTGGTAACATATCTACTTAGTAGAGGGAAGGGAAAATTTGCAACCTGAAAGTAAAGAAGAGGAATGAGGGAGTGAGGTTTCTCAAATTCCCATACAGGTTGCCCCTTTTCTTCTTGTTTTTCACTAGCCCATCCTAACTGCCTCCAAACAAGTCATTTTCACTACAAGGATTAGTGTCTACCAACACCCTTCACCAGATTACGCGGGAAATTGATAATTTATAGTGGGAATGGCTTCATGGACCCCAGGCTCAGAAGGACAACACACGTGATGGAATGTTCTTCTGTCTCTATCTTGAAATTCAAATAATTTTTGAACAAGGGATCCTGCATTTTTTATTATTATTATTATTTATTTTTTTTTTTTTTGCAGTACACGGGCCTCTCACTGTTGTGGCCTCTCCCGTTGCGGAGCACAGGCTCCGGACGCGCAGGCTCAGCGGCTCCGCGGCATGTGGGATCATCCCGGACGGGGGCACGAACCCGTGTCCCCTGCATCGGCAGGCTGACTCTCAACCACTGCGCCACTAGGGAAGCCCCGGGGATCCTGCATTTTTATTTTGCATTAGACCCTGCAAATTATGAAGCCAGTCTTGCCCCCAGTATAAGTTCCGGGCCATGTTATGCTGAAACAATATCAATTTCTTCCCAACCCTGGGTTTCATCTGAAAACCTCATTTTATTAATATGAGTTCAGAAGGTGCTGTGTCCAATCACCCTTCCAATTCCTGAGATTTCCACCCCTGCCCCTCACTACGGGTGATGTCAGTACTGCTACACAATAAGCACAGATGGGAGATCACACTAGCTTGGATGCCCCAAGATAAAGCTCACAAACTAATAAATCCTCTAGAGATGACTTTGCATGTACGTAAATGAGGGCAGAGGCAGCCTCTGCTTTGGGGGCATTTAAGAAGATGTACTTTAATGGAAGCTGCCTCTTGCCTTTCTCTATTACCCCAGACCCCTGGCCTCAAACTGGCTGCAAACAGTGTGAATTATCAGGGCATTATTACCAATCCTAGTTTTCTTCCTAAAGGTTTGTAGAGTTCTAGTTCTCCAAGTGTTTTCCCTCACCGTGTATCATCTGATCGTCACAATACCTGTGCGGTAGGCGGGGTGGACCTTATAATCCGTGCGGCAACAGTGTAAAGAGAAGATACGGGAAGGCAGGCAAATCAGGGTCAAATCTCGTCTAAACCACTTCCTTGTCTATAAAATGGAGTTTTGTAGAAATTTAACATGAATATGTGTAAACTGCAAGTACAATGCCTGGCATGTAACATACATGGTATGTTACATATACAGGACAGGAGCTTTTGTTGTATGCATGCTTCCCTGGGGGAATTAAGGACAAGCATCATCCTGATTAGGACCCATCTCACCCCATCCTGGCTGAGACCTGGCTCTGGCAGTTCCCAGAATGCACCGTGCTCTCTCCCAGCACTTTGGCTTCCCACCTGCTGCTCTATCAAAAATTGCTGCTGCTCTGTTCCATCTGGCTAACTCCCACTTCTCCTGCAGACTCATCTCATGTGGCCCTTTTTCTGAAACTTTCCCAGAACAGCCCTTCTATGTCAGGTGATCCTTCCTGGGCTCCCATCTTCCTCTCTTCTTATCTCCATGGTTGCACAATGCTGAGCTATAGCTGTCTGGTCCCTACTTTGTCATCTCTGTTGTCTATACTGATCTATAGGGCAGGAGCTGTGTCTTTAATCCCTGTTTCTGTGGTCTCTGGGTAGTTACTCAACAAATATTTGCTCCTTAAATGAATGAATAAACAAATGAGTTTAAAAAGGTAAGGAGGAATTAATTAATTTGCTATGTGTGTGTATGTGCCCCCTGGTAACAGAAGTGAGATGCAAACCAGCCTTTATAATATCCTGGAGATATTCCAGCATTCCATTTTAACGCCGAAATCAACAGGACACAATTTCTCTAAATAAAAAGGTTTCTTGAGTTTCCAGGAATCTGGCCTGTGGCCACAGGTATAGAAATGGTAGAGGGCTGAATCTGGGTTGGAGGAAGGAGCATCACTCGATTGCAAAGACCATTTTTCTTGGCACTAGTCAAAGAAGAGGTCAGAGACATCTGCGTGTCCCAATGACATCACTTGGCCCTGCTTTGCACAATAGAGGAAAAAACTGTCAGGGCAAATTTCCCATTTTTCTAGACATAGCTGGGTCACGGCCAAGATTTTCCTCCCCTCTCCCCACCCCTACTGGTTCCAACATTGAAAATGGCTCTTGGAACCCTGAATAAGATTGTCCAGAAAAAGCCAAACTCTTCATCAGATTTGCAGCTATGATTTCAAGGCACTGTTATATCCATCTTGTCCCTTTATGCTCCCATTCCTCCAAATCCGCTTCCACCCAAGAGAACCACCCTCTCTTCGAGTTGAGGGTTTTCATCTCTAGGCATTTCTTTATACTTAAATCATAGATGCACAGATTCTTAGAGCTATGTAGTGTTGTTTACATTTTTCAACTTTATATATCATGTTGTATGGATTCATCTTTAACCTCCCTGTGTCTTTTCAATATGATATTGTCAAACTTACGCACATGGATATTTGCAGCTCTGAGCGAGCGTCAGCTCCCTCAGGTGAGTATCACATGGCACAGCTGCTGGTGCACACGTGTGAGCCTGGTGGATGGGAAAGCAGAGGACACATCACACACAGGTCTTTGCTGCTTCTCATCTCAGGGTAAACTTGTAACCGGATGTCACAGGGCTGGGGGTATCTGTGGTCTGTTTTATCACATGTAGACAAGGCTGATCTCATTTCCTAAGCTTTGTTCACATGTGAGTCTATAATCCAATAGTCTATTATTGCAAGAAGAACAGTAGGCTAGCAGTCAGAAACCTCGATTCTGGTCCCTGTTCTGCCATAAAAGCCCATAGGACCCCTGGCAAGTTACTCACCTTCCCAAACCTCAGTTCCCACGTAGAGCATAACTTGATTTCCGTAAGCTGTACAGGTCTGGGGGAAACGTTTATAAGGTAAAATGTGGTGAAATGGTTGAACTTTGTACAGAAGGACCAAGTGATAGTCACTTCCCAATTGGGGGTAATCAGGCAAAGCACTTAACTTTTCTAAGCCTCATTTACCTCCTCCCCACAAATTGAGAAAATAACGATTCAATTATACAATGCACGTAAAGGGCTTAGTCTAGGCTGGCACGTGAAGAGTGATCAATGTCACATAGTGTTAGTAATATTTCTCTGGGGATGACCTTTTCTCATTCTTTGATGTAATCTCAGTCCTTCTGAAAGTCTGCCCCGTACCTACTTCTGTGAACCTTCAGAGGATGTCTTCCATCTCCTGCTACAGATTAAGCACCTGAGTCCATCAATGTGGCCACGATGGCACTGAGACCTCCATCTGCCACAGCTGGAGCTCTGCTGGTTCTGACACCATGGACAGGCAGCCCTCCGTGCCTGGACCACCAGCAGTGTATGCACTACCTTTCTTATCACATTTCCCTGAATTAAAAACAAGCAAACAAAAACCTCTCCCAGACCTTATCGTTTCCTTTTGGCTTTTCAATCAATTGTTGATGTTTATTTTCAACCCCTTTTTTTCTGAGCACTCACGGAAGTCGGGCTAGGCAACGAGCTGGAGTGACAGAACTCTGCCCCTCCATCTCCCAGCAAAGGTTAGTTTTGTTTCTAGAAGTTATGTTCCTTACTCTCAACTCTTAAGATGAATTCTTTCCCAGGAAGCTGTTGGGTCCCTCAGAAAACCTGGTAGCCACGCCCACCCTGGCTCTGGCCAGCAAGGAGCTGCCTCTAGCCCCTATCTGCTGCTCCAGATTCCAGGGAGCCCTTTCCAGAAGAGCATTTGCACCTCCAGCCTACAGAGGCCTGACCTTCAGCACTTTTTAAAGACACTTACCTTTCCCTCGTGTACATACTTCTCAATGCCTTGGGGAAGGACAAACCCTCTGGCCCCTCTTAGGGGACATAGTTAGGGAGTATGGTAGACAGAATCTTTGCCAACAAAGATGTCCACATCCAAATCTCTAGACTGTGAACCTGTTACCTCACCTGGCAAAAGGGACTTTGCAGGGGTAATCAAGTTAAGGATTTTGAGATGGGGAGATGATTCTGAATTGTCAGGTGGGCCCAATGTAATCACAAGAGTCCTTGTAAGTGGGAAACAGACTAGTCAGCGTTAGGAAACGAGCCGTGAGGGTGAGAGCAGAGATATGGGTGTGTGTGAGGCAGATGTGAAGATGCAGCCCTGCTGACTCTTAAGGTGGAGGAAGGAGCGGTAAATCAAGGAATACGGTGGAAAAGGTAAGAACACGGTGCCCCCCCCCTCCAACCCCCGGGGCTTCCAGAGGAAACACAGCCTGCCAACACCTTGATTTTAGGACCCCTGACTTCCAGAACCGTGATGAGATACCTTTGTGTTGTTTTCGACCGCTAAGTTCATGGCCATATGCTACAGCAGGAAAGGGTGACTGATACAGGGGGTGAGTGAGCACATTCAACGTAATAAATCCGCTGCAGCATTTCTATGTCCGTAAATCTTTTGATTCCTTCGTCTGCCTTAAGCCAAGGCGTTCTGGCGTCTCAAAGTCCTTTCGTCTGAGTCTGCGTTTCAGCCATTCCTCCAAGCAAATATCGAGAACCATTTTCGGCTATGCGAGCTCACACACTGAATCCAGAACCTCTAGTAAGTGCCCTGTATGATAAATTCAGCCTAATCTAAAATGGCGTTCCTTTCTTCCTGGGTTATGCCATTTGGAATCCACTCCCACCCCTTCTTCCCTGGTTTCAGCTGATACTAATGAGCAAGTCTTGCAATTCCTGAAGTGTGTGAGACTTCTCCTCCCAGGTCAGGCTTGAAACTCCTTCCCTGAGCCTTGCTGGGGAGCCTGATTCTAGCACTGTCAGAATAGAGGAACCAGGATTCCCCCGTTAGGTCACCACCCGAGGTGCTCGCGTGACATAAAGCAACAGGGAAGCAGGATCTGCTTCTGTAGGTGAGGAAGCTTCATTTAAGGTTGGAATCTGCCCAGATATCCTCCTTCCAATCCTCTCTCTCCCAATGTCGTCCTACTTTCACAAAAGAAGATAGTGTGAGGCCAGAGAGGACAACCTTTGATGTAACTCAGCAACCCATGAAGGCAGACCTCATCTGATTTCTAGTTGCATCAGCCTGTGGCTATAAGACACGAGAGGTTTTTAGAGCGTCCGTAGACGTTCCTTGGTTCTCTGGCTCTTAAAAATAGATATTAGGGCTTCCCTGGTGGCGCAGTGGTTGAGAGTCCGCCTGCTGATGCAAGGGATGCGGGTTCGTGCCCCGGTCCGGGAAGATCCCACGTGCCGCGGAGCGGCTGGGCCCGTGAGCCATGGCCGCTGAGCCTGCGCGTCCAGAGCCTGTGCTCCGCAACTGGAGAGGCCACGGCACTGAGAGGCCCGCGTACTGCAAAAAAAATAAGATGTTAAACCCTGAACTGATCGTATATTTTTTTCATTAAGCTTTCTGGCAGAGTAAAAAGCATAGCTCATATTCTCTAGGTAGGATATCCCTGTTGCTTTCAAATCCAACCAGATAAGACCACCATCTCCACATTCCCCACTTTTCTGGGAGTACTGATACGAATTATTACTAGGGTAAAAGTTCAGTTGCAGACAATAGACTCCACGCCAGCTGGTTTTTAAGTAAGAAAAGACCTTTATCGCGGGCTATTAAACACATTCCAGAGTCATTAGGAAAAGCTGCAGAAACAAACTCCGGGCTGTACTTCTAAGAACAACTTTTAAATTACAGTGCAGTATCTGGCAGCTGTTGCCTCTGCCACAGTCCGATGTCAGGAGGCTGCCAGCCCAGGGTTGAAGGCTGCCTGCATGCTCACTGGTCCCAGAAACACACTAGCTCTGCTAGGACCCAAACAGACAGAAAGGGGGCTCGTTGTCCATATCACATTCAAGTCCCAAGCAAATGTTTATGCTCAGCAGACCTACATCACATCCAGAAAACCTAAGTGCACGGGAGTTCTAGGAGATGTGATCTTTCGCATCCCAGCCTCCGCTCTAGGAAGGCAGGTGAAGAAACCAATCCATAGCGTCTGCTCACTTCCCTTGAGGATCCCTAGGTGAAGTACCATCAAGAACCATCAAAGAGGGACTTCCCTGACGGTTCAGTGATTAAGACTTTGCCTTCCAGTGCAGGGGGTGTGGGTTTGATCCCTGGTCTAGTCGGGGAGCTAAGATCCCACATGCCCCACGGCCAAAACAACCAAAGCATATAACAGAAACAATATTGTAACGAATTCAATAAAGACTTTAAAAGTGGTCCACATAAAAAAAAACTTTAAAAAAAAGAACCATCAAGGAAAATTGTGCGATGCCAGTAACCTGAGGCAAATGGCTGCACTGAGTTTGGGACGTGCCAAGAATCTCTTCTTGGCAAAGGAGCCGGGAGTCAGAGCAAAGGAAGGAGAACCAGTTGCCTTGCAAGTGAGGAAGGCAATTCAGCCTCAGTGCAAGTAATCTTGGTTCAGAAATTTGAACTATAAATTGTGTTCCATTGCTATCTTTTTGTTTTGGATTTCTCTTCATAGTTACTTTCATCTTATTTTTTTAAGTTCTCGAGTTTTATTTCAGAAAGAAAGAGAAAAAAGATTATTCAAGATATATAGCCAGAGCAATAGTGAGAGAGGAATGGTTCCTGCCAGAGGGGAATTCCCTCTGACAAGCTTCTCTCTTTAACACTTCTCAGCTTATGTTGAATTTGGCAAACGGGACCCAAAGATGTGTGGTTTTTATTTTGAAATTTGGATCTATACAATTAACTAAGTGAAAGCTAGCATGTTGTATGAATGCTAATTAATTACTCCTCATTTAAATAACAACAATTAAGACATTGTTCAAGCTGTACTGGTTTGCATATGCAAATGGTGTTTTTCTCCACTCTGAGAAACTCACTGATCACAGCTGCATGAAAAATGTCTGCTTTATGAAGTTTCCGTCAATCTTCACATCATAATGCTCAGTTATGCAGAATTGATTAGCATCTGCAGATGAAGAGATCTGACTTTCATTTATGTCTACATTTAACTCCTAGAATTGCCCAGTTAATCCTTAAGAGGTCTTGTGAAGAATAATCATTTAATGGGGAATCAAATAATAAAACATTTAAACTGGGATGCATGTATGTGAACGAGCTTGAGAATGTGTGTGCTTCTAAAAAATGGGGTTTATGGAGCCTTTTGATTTATGTAAGAGCAATAATCCCTGAGAACCCCGAGCAGCTCACATTGGCAACAGTCTCCTCCGTGAATAAGACTGTCCTTGTTTTCTCTGCACCTTTTTCCACTTTCCCATAAGCACTTTTAAACTGTACTGTTTTTCTACACTGAAGTCATCAAATTACCTCAGAATTTTGCAATAAAGTCAGAGAAAGGCCATTATTTAATCACAGCTGAAACAGCTGCCTAAGCTGTTTTAACATCTCCCACACTCTGCCACCAGAAACCATTGGCTCCACTTGCAAGTTTTTCTCAGCTCACACCAAGACTGGTTTGCTGTCATTTATTTGAATGTATATTGGAGGTTTGCACATCTTAAAAGAGAAACTGGCTCTAAGCCTCCAAACCCAAATCCATGGTAAGAAACCATCTCCCTTTTTTACCCAATTAGTCGGTCTGGAAGCCAAATATGCTCTGGAAGTAAACTTGGGCATTGGTAGAAATCCAACATGGATAATTCCGTTAAACAAAAATGCATCCAACTTTTCTCTCAATTACGCAGGTCCAGCCACAAACCACATTGTTCCTCTGGGTCTTAAACAATGGGTGATTGACCTGAGGATTTCTGAGAATTACAAGATTAGCATCTGTGGCTGAATATGTAACTGTCTCCAATTTAAAGGCTTTCTTCTTCAGTGCTGTGCTATTGATTAATTTGTAATCTGTTAGCATATTGTCTTATGTTTACTACCTAAGACACAGTCCCAGAGAGGAACTCTCCGTGAAACACCTCGTCGATGATAATTTAAAGTGCAGCGGTACATCTTAACTGTTTTTTGGAGAACAGATGTGATGCTGAATAAACAGTTTTATTATCCATCTGCTTCTCTCTTCTCATATCTTTCACAGACAATATTTATCAACTGGATAATTTCTCTTATATGATCAAGGAATTAGTCACATATGCTTGTATGTAATTGGGGGAAAAAAATTTCCTAAGGGGAGTTGATATATATTGTAACTGACTAAACTAAATATTTTATTGATTCTTAAAAACTATTCAAACTCATTCAGATGTTTCATGTTCTCAGACGGTTATCATTCAGTGCCTCCCTGAAAATGTATCAAGGGGCTCCTGGGGGCATCAACACCTTCAGTTGCAAATAGTATCTATATCTTCATAACAAGAACACCTTCCTTGGCCTGGCTTCCTTACCTGGCAGGAAGGCAGTGCCAGGTAAGGAAGGCAGTGTTTCTCTATCTTCCCAGAATAAGAACTGACTCCAGTGAGAACGTACGTAGGAAATCTACACGTTCTTAAGGACCAGATTAATCAACCATGTTTGGTAGCTTTCATGTAGGCACATGGGAAAACTTGCTCCCAAGCTGTTTTTGATCACCTATTCTGGAGAGGGCACGATGGTTTAGTTCATATGCCATCTCCAATGAACTCACAGTAGCTCCCTGGAGCACTGGGTTGAGAGGATTCTGAGGTCATGTATGAGCTTACTAGGAAAGAACCTGTGTGTCAGACATCATCTCGGCCTCATCTTGCTCACGTCTTTTGCTCTGGCCAATGCCTCAGCAGCACCTGTGCACAGGTGAGGGCTGATAGGACCTCACTTCAGCCGCTTTGTGCACCTTTTGTCTTTTGACCAGGGACACCTTTGCCCATTTTGTGAGGGATGTCTGCAGGGACTGGGTTGGCCCTTCTGCCAGTGGGCAAATTGCTGGGACAACCCTTGACCTTGGGCTGGGGGCCAGTGACTAAGTATTCCATTTCTGTCTTGGACAGGCAACTCCGAGGAGAATTCTACATCATTGCTCAGGTGGTCCTTAGGACTGAGCCTCAGTTGCCCACAGCAGTAACCAGCACCGTGGGGCATCCATAGGTTGGCTTCCCTGCCTTCCCTCTCGCTTTCTCCTAAACTCCCCACTGCTATCCTCTGAAACCACTTCTCAAAGTAAATTATTTCCGTAAGAATTCTTATTTCTCGTTCTGCTTTTGGGGGAAAATCCAAGCTGAGGAAAAATGCCATGCTACATTATTGGGG
Source organism: Delphinapterus leucas (assembly GCF_059928025.1). Lineage (NCBI taxonomy): Eukaryota > Metazoa > Chordata > Mammalia > Artiodactyla > Monodontidae > Delphinapterus > Delphinapterus leucas. Next base: position 24,624,418 of record NC_143130.1, read on the forward strand.
TTAGCCCTGAGTAAAGGGTTCTTAGGGAGCTAAGCTCTAAGCCACATAGTTGTCACGCCTCGTCTCTTCCGCCCTTTATAATGATTTAAACTCTAATCAATAACAGAGCAACTCCACTGAGATGATTGGTCAGTTGAAAACTGTTGTCATCACGTAAAGTTTGAAACCAACCTTGTGTTTTACCTTGAAGTTCAATCTTTGGTTCATTATCTCTAAAAATCAAGACAAATTGCTCATTCTCATCCACAACATCAACAACCTTATCTGAGTGTTTCTTCTACGTGTGTACATTTTTTTTTTTTTTTTTTTTGCGGTACGTGGGCCTCTCACTGTTGTAGCCTCTCCCGTTGCAGAGTACAGGCTCTGGACGCGCAGGCTCAGCGGCCATGGCTCACGGGCCTAGCCGCTCCGCGGCATGCAGGATCTTCCCGGACCGGGTCACGAACCCGTGTCCCCTGCATCGGCAGGCGGACTCTCAACCACTGCGCCACCAGGGAAGCCCTACGTGTGTACATTTTTAAAATATGATCTAAGTGTTGGTGGGGAATCAAGCTTGCAAGACTAAAATGTAAACGAGAAAGAAAAGACCCAAGGGCAAAAGTTAATACTATGAAATAGCATGTTCTAAAAACTAAATAAATGGCACAAAGAAAAGATTGTTAGCTTTAGAGTGACTCCTCGGGGAAGAGGTGGAACTTGATTGAGTTGGATGTCCAAAGGTCTGAACAGGCAGAGGAGTAGATGGAGAATTCCAGGCTGAGGACTGGTTTGAGCAAGTGTGCAGCATGGGATGTCCATGGTGTGGTCAAGAAACAGTCAACTAGTGTAGGGGAGAGGACATTTATGAAGATGAAGAAGTCTGGAGAGTTAAGTTGGTACTAGACTATGGAGAAGCATAAAGATCAGAATAAGAAATCTGGTTGCTTATTCCACAAGCACTAGAGTCTTTTTAACGATTTGTTGATTCAGATGGCTGCCAATTATGCTTGAACCTTTTAGACCAGGAGCAATAAGAAAATATCTCAGGCCACATGGTAGAACACAAAGGAGACCACAGTCTGCTCTTGAACCACACAGCTGCTCCCCCCAAATCTTGGGAAGAGTAAGAAGTGAATGTGAAAATTTTGAATAATGCTTGAACACAGGGGGAGGCAAGAGGCAAGATCTTAGAGTTTGAGCCTGAAGCTTCCAACCTCAATACCAGTGGTTTTTCTGAACAAAGTCACTGATTTTTACAGAAATCATCACCTCCAGATTCTAAGACTTAGAAGATGCTTCTAAGAAAGAATGTTTACAAGGCATTAAAATTTTAACCACCAAATATACTCAAAGATTTTAAATGATAAAATAATTAGGCAGGCAGGATGGAGCAGGAAAACGGCTTTCAAATCCGCAGTGAGAGGATGGACTCAGCTGCCTCCTTGTAAATTTAATTTTATTTATTTTATCTTATTATTTATTTAATATTTTTAATTCTACTAAAAGTTCATTCACTCAACAAATATTCTTTGCTTATTATGTACCCTGGAAGGTTATCAGAACACAGGCTTGGTGTCAAAGCTGCATCTAAACTCATTTTCTGACCATGGGATTTTGGCAAATTGCGTCTAATTTCTGGCCCTCAATTTTTCTTTATGTAAAATGGGAGAAATAATACCCACCTAATGGTCTATTATAAGAATTACATTTATAAAATGCCTATAGTAATTGAACAATTAAAGGCAGCTTAAAATTTTTGAAGTTTCATCTTCCATATTATCCAAAAAATATTAAAGGATTAGTACCATATGATAGGACATTAGCTAATCTCCTAGCTATAATTTCAGCAATTGTGATAGGCTCTGCCTATAGAAGTAACTGGTTATAATTTAAATGTCTCCCTTAAATCTTTAAACTTCTGTAGGAAACATAAATTCTAACTTATAATTCATTTAGGGATGGCCAAATCAATCTCCATGGATTTAGTTTCACTTCTCCCTTCTGACTCTGAAAGAAAATAAGCTGAAAGTTATTTGTTTCATGTGATTCTACTCAAATCACTTGGGACGTCTGCTTTCCAGTTTCTCAATGATTTAAAAATTCTTTCAAGCATTTTGGAATATACGATAACTTTTTACATGATTTTTATAATTTTATTTATTTTTTATTTTTTGGCTGCATCGGGTCTTAGTTGCGGCACGCAGGCACGCAGGCTTCTCTCTAGTTGTGGCGTGTGGGTTATCTCTTCTTTAGTTGTGGCACACAGGCTCCAGGGTGCGTGGGCTCTGTAGTTTGTGGCACGCGGGGTTAGTTGCCCCATAGCGTGTAGGCTCTTAGTTCCCCAACCAGGGATCGAACTCACATCCCCTGCATTGGAAGGCAGATTCTTTACCACTGGACCACAAGGGAAGTCCCTGAAATATACAGTAACTTTTATCTTGCCCTTCCCATTCTTTGAGATTCAGTTATTTAAGCTTTTAGTAAATGATTGTTATGATTCTATTACATCAACAGCTCATCCTAAAATCTTCTACAACTAATCATTGAAAAAAGCATTTTAATACTTAGATTTATTTAGGCAGAGGTAATGCAATTGATAAAAATTCCAGAAATTAGTAAAATCCCCAATACTTATTAATAAGCCTGTTATCTTTGATAGTATTGTGGTGATATATCTATTGAGTAAAAAGCTTTGTGCAAGTTGGAAAAATACTTAAAAGTGACATTATCAGGTGTCATTTTTTTAACCAAAAAACCCCCCAGAAAAACAAGAAAGCGCATCAGAAACATGATAGCCTTAGTTTCAAGAGTTGTTTCTGTCTGGAGATGGAAGAAATTTTACCATATTTACCCATAGTTGATGTGTCTCCATCAGTTAGAAACGAGGGCAAGGTACATAGCAAAATGTGATTTCAGTCAGTAGCTTGAGTCATCCAGCAAAAAGATTTTGGCCTTATAGAGTCTCCTTCCAAGGATGCTGTGCAGGCAGGTATTTTCTTCACAAAGATGAAAGCAGTCACTATTCAAAACCAACATGGCTAGGTTGAAAATAACAGCAACATCTGTGAATTTCTCTGCAAACCCATCAGCAGGAGACAGGCGGTAATTTAACAACCAAGTAAACAAAGTAAATGACTCTACAGAGAACTCCTTTATATAGGATGGGCTATGGATGCTGATGCGATCAAATCGCTCAGGCTGTCCCACTGAGTTTGCAGTTTCTTCCCCAAATGTAGTGCCAAGTATTGTGGCTGCCGCTATTACCCCCTGGGTCTGAATGTCCCCTACTTCCAACCACCCATCTGCTACTGCATTCAAAGAGAACATCTCCACGTTTCCCAAGCACATTATAAACTTTCCCAGCTTTGTATCTTTGCTCGTGCCATTACCTCTTCCTGGAATGACTTGTGTTTATTTCTCCCCTTGGAGAAAGCCTACTTATTCTCCGAGATCTCGTACATAGCATTATCACCTCCCCTCGGAAGGCTTTCTACTCAGCCTTTCTCCCAGAGGCACGTTATAGAACAGTAATTTACCTTGTGTTATAGGCTTAATTGTGTCTCCCCTCTCCATAATTCATATGCTGAAGTCCTAACCCCCAGTGCCTCAGAATGTAATTGCATTTGGAGATAGCCTTTAAAAAGGTGATTCAGGGGCTTCCCTGGTGGCGCAGTGGTTGAGAGTCCGCCTGCCGATGCAGGGGACCCGGGTTCGTGCCCTGGTCCGGGAAGATCCCACATGCCGCGGAGCAGCTGGGCCCGTGAGCCATGGCCGCTGAGCCTGCACGTCCGGAGCCTGTGCTCCGCAACGGGAGAGGCCACAACAGTGAGAGGCCTGTGTACCGCAAAAAAAAAAAAAAGGGGGGGGGGATTAGGATAGACACGCACAGACCATGTGAAGAAACAGGGAGAAAGTGGCTGTCTGCAAGCCAATCAGAGAAACCAGCCCTACTGACACCATGATCTTGGACTTTCAGTCTCCAGAACTGTGACAAATACATTTCTGTAGTTTAAGGTGCCCCATGTGTGATACTTTAATATGCCCAGCAAGCTACTACTTTCTAGCTCCTCCCACTAGAATTTAAGTTCCCAAGATCAGGGACTATGCCTCATCCCCACAATATATACTCTGTAAGTATTGGTAATTTTAGTTAAAGTTCATTATAGCGAAAAATGACAGGTGGTATGGTTGGATGGGAAGTTAGGCATGGATTGTGAAGGCTACTAACTGCTGAGGGAATCACAGGCTTTATCTGAGATATGATCAGAATTTGGTTTAGACCAATAAGGCAAAATTAAGTGTGGAGCCAAAGAGCTGGGAGGCTTTTGCCATTGTCTGGTCAAAGGATGAAGAGGCGGAGCCGGGGCAGCACAGGGGGAAAGGAAAAGAAGGAACGCATGTGCGTGTGAAAGACAACCAGAGGCAGAACCCACAGAACTCGACCCCTTGAATAGAAGGAGTGAAGGAGAGAAAAAGAAACAGGGGAACCAAAAAGTACTCTGAGGTTTCCAGCTTGGAAGCCTGGGTGGGTGGTGAGTCAACTAATCAAGATAGACATACAGGAGGAGAGTCAGACTTGCAGGCAGGAGGTATGAGGACACTGAGATCTACGTAAGTGTGTTAGATTTCAGGTGCCTACAGGTGTTCAGATGGGCCAGTCCAGTTAAGAGCTAGACATTTAGAAACCAATAATGTGCTTTTGCAAACTCCATAGCATCTAGAGGACAAGAAGCTATGCGTCAGGGAGATCAGCTCGGTGCTTTGTGTCCACCTAGAGGGTGGGATAGGGAGGTTGGGAGGGAGACTCAAGAGGGAGGGGATATGGGGATATATGTATATGTATAGGTGTTTCACTTTGTTGTACAGCAGAAACTAACACACCATTGTAAAGCAATTATACTCCAATAAAGATGTTAAAAAATTTTTTTTAAAAGCTGTGCCTCAGATGCTCCTGCAGGACACTTAGATTTTCAAGAAAGAGAAAAAAAGAAAGCACCTCGCAGAATCTGTTCTGGCAGGAATGCTAGCTCCGGGACTTCCCTGATGGTCCAGTGGTTAAGACTCCGCACTTCCACTGCATCCACTGCAGGGAACATGGGTTTGATCCCTGGTCAGGGAGCTAAGATCCCTCATGCCTCACAGTGCAGCCAAAACAAAAAAAACTGACCAAAAAAAAAGTGTGGTAGTACCAGTTGTACGGTGCATATAATTGATGGGGGGGGTGGGGGCGGGGGACATGTATTTCCCGCTCCTCATGTATCTTTCCAAGTGTGATTAATATCACACTTCTGGCTTCTCTCTGCTCCTTCACTGCCTCTATCCTAGGGAGGTGGAATGTCTATTCTGACTATTAAATTGGTGAAGGATAAAGTAGGCAAGCTGACTGAGTTCCTCCTTCCCTCTTGGAACTGAGCCTGTCCACAGGTCCCGTGAGTTCTGTGGGCATCACCTTGGGGAGACTACCCCTGTTGGGGAGGTTTGCCCTGGTTCAATGACTGGCTATGAGGTGGGTAAATCTTCCCAATTCTGAGGTTTAATTAACAAGCTCATTTGACTCTAATACTAACCTTAGTATTTTAACTTAGCTGTCATTAGAAATAAAGATATTTGTTCTCCAGTTGCCACTGCCGACTAAAAAAATTATTCACAACCTAAAAGTTGTGAGTTGTGTTTTTATTCGGTGGAAATTTTTAGGACTTCAAGCCCGGGAGACAGCATCTCAAGTAACACTGAGAAAATTGCTCCGAGGAGGCAGGCGTAGGGCCAGGGCGAGCTAGGATATATGAGTTTTACAACAAAGGGCAGGTACTCTGAACGTCAAAAGATTTTTGTTATTAAAGAAAACCAGATATCTCAAGTTAAGGAATTTAGTGCTTTTCTATGTATGGGAAGATGCAAGAGTCTGGGCACACTGAAATCACTCCTTTGCTGTGCACCTTAGCTATCAGGAGCCAGTGTCCTGTGTTTTCACATCCTGAGTTTCCTCAGGGCTCACCGCAGGGAGTGGCTGCAGTCTGATGGCTGCTAGATGGCAGGTATTCTGTTTCCTCCCTGAGTTCCCTCAGGGCTCACCAGCTCACCATAGGCTGAGGCCGCAATCGCTGATGACTGTGACATCCTTTGTTTACTGATACGGCAGGAAACATTCCATTTCTCACCACTTATTTGTCTTATTTGTTCAGAACTCAGATGGGGAAAGGCAATAATATTTATCAGGCCACCTGAAGACTCCCTCAGCAGAATCCTGGGCACAGGGTAAGCTGTGAGTTTGTATACCAGGAGTAACAGTACCAGGGTCTCCAGTCGTGAAGGATAATGTGCATTTGTTCCTGGCTGCATGCTCTCCATGCTTGATTCCATGGCCTTCCTGGAAAACACGTGAGCTAAAAAATATCCTTCAACAAATGCCTTTTCTGCTTAAATTAGCTCTAGTTAGTTTTGTAATTGAGAGCCCTCACCAATACCCTGTGAGTAAGATGATATGATGATTTGGAGTTGCAAAAGTATGGTCACTCTAGCTAGAACAGATGAATGGTGAGTTACACTGATTCTAGAAAAAATCATGGAGGATTTTAGGGAGAAAAGACAGAGCTCAAGAGTAGTCAAGTATCTTGTCTTAGGGAGAGAGTGCCTGCAATAAAAATAGAAGTCTTCCAGTGGTCTTGAGAGGCATATGTGTTTGTAAAGAATGGGCATAGCAGTTACCATCATTGTGGTACAGTTTTATGAATTCTTTTCCAAAGCTCTTGTCGACTTAAAAAAATGCACAACGTGAGAGTTCTGAGTTAAATTTTATTTGGGGCAAAATGAGGCCTGCAGCCCGGGAGACAGCATCCCAGATAGCTCTGAGAAACTGCTCCAAAGAGGTAAGGGGGAAGGTCAGTATATATGTGATTTTGGTGAAGGGGGAGTACATACCATCGAGCACATATTCTTTTTGCAGAAGGTTTCTGCTAGTCACGAGAAGCAGTCGTCACCATGAAGGATTTTAGTGCTTTTCTAGATATGAGCAGATACAAGAATTGGGCTCATAAAATTGGCTCCTGAAAAAATCTAATTATCCGAAGACCTGTTCTGCCAGTTTTTCCCAGAGCACGGAGTGCCTCATTCCTGATCTCCACCTGAACTCCTTTCAGAGGGCGTTGGAAGTCAGCAGTTACAGCGGCACGTGATTTAATCCTTGTAGAGGGAAATGGCAAGTGCCATGGAAAATGCCAATTTGTAGTCGACACTGTTCAGACAGATACTTCAGAATCCACATTTTCTTCGTTTATTTTAGAAAGCTAGTATGGTGCATATGCCACATATACTGTGCCTACCGTGAGGTCTGGGGCAAAACTCTATAATTGAATATTCACACTACATGGAATAAAGATTACAAATAGACTCATGTCCGTTTACTAAATGAGTGTCGGCATCAAACTGATGAAAAATACTTGCAGTTTTCTGAGGTTTGGGGATGATACCGAGCAGGGCCCTGTGGGGCTCCTGACACAAGGCCTTTCTGTGATTACAGGAAATAGGCTTCATTCAGCCTCCATGACCTTCCCTGCGTTCTAATGGGCAGATTCAAGCAGTTGCTAATTAGGGAAGGGAGGGAATGTGAGACCAGGGAGAAACAAACAGTCAAGAGAAACAATAGTGCATCCTTAGGGTACGGTCCTGGTTCCCCATCAACAGATACAACAAATGTCTTTGAGCTGTTTTGCAGATACGGAATCCCCAACCAGGTGGGAGAAGTTAACTGTGTACTGCCCACAAGCACGTAGACCCCAGGCCGGTTGGAACCGGAAGGTCGATGATACTGACTCCCACTTACCTCCCCACCAACCAATCAAAAGAATGTCCACCAGCTGATCACGCCCTCTTTGAACCATTACTATATAACTTCTCACTACCTTCTCCAACTGGGGGCACATAGTTTTTCAAGGCAGGAGCCCGCTGTGTCCCCCCCTTTGAATGGCAAGTAATAAAGCTATCCTTTTCTACTTCACCCAAAACTCTGTCTCCAGGATTTGATTCGGCACTGGTGTACAGAGAAGCTGAGCTTTCGGCATCAGGGGTTTTTTAAGCTGTGGTTAAGGAATTGTATGCCTGTGCTGAATTTACTCTCACCTCCATTCACTGAGTAAATAGCTGACCTTGGTTGCACTTCCCAAGAAACTTTCCTACTGGTAAGAGGATGCGATAACCAGCTAATGACCCTAATCCTAATGGTTTTGGCAATAATATTTCCCAGAGTAAGTTTATATTCTTAAACTTTGCCTTGATTTTAAGGAATAAATCTATACAACTGCCCACTTGACAACTACAAATGTATATCTAAGGCTTCTCCAATGTAACGTGACCACAACAGAGCTCTGAATTGCATTCCCATCACAGTCAGGGGGCACCATCATTCATCCAGTTGCAGAACAAAGCCTACAAGACTCACCTTGGTCCTCTCGTTCACTCATTCCCTACATCAAATGCATCAGCCCCATGTGTGGGTTTGAGTCTTACTTTGAATGTTTTTCTTCTTCCAAGATTATTTTTAAACCTCCCCCATGCCAAGGCTTGCCTAGTTGTGTCCACTGGAACTCCAGTCACTCATGAGAAAATTCCCCTCACTCTTTGACCACTTCTGGGCATGCGTTTTCACCTCCCTGGCTCTCTTCCGAGGACCTGCCTTACTGGAAGCCTTCTCGAGCCGTTGCTGCGTTATCTTTGATACCCTTCACGCCACGGGGTCTGGAGGCTGTGGCGTGCTCTCTTACTCCTCACGCTTTTGCTTCCTGAAACGTCTGCCTTCCTGAAACTCCCTCCATTTGAATTTTATGGCAGCGGTTAATACCCTGACCCAATTTCTCCTCCTTGTTGCCTTTATCCATTTTCCCAGGGACACTCTCCCAAACCCCTTGGATTTTTTATCTCCTCTCTTGCGGTCATCTCTGTGACATTATTTCCATCATAATTCCAGATACACATAAGTGATCCTTCTAATGTGCCCTCAGTTCCTTGACCTTCTCCTCCTATTTTCTTGTCCCTTAAATGAACTCACTCCCATGGTCCTTCCCTTGACCTTGTCATTACAAATAACTGCAAACCTTGTATGTCTTGACCACCATCTTCTGTCTTTCTAGATCACTCCTTCTAGTATTCTTGCTCCAACCAACCTTTCAAACCCTGCCAACACTGGACCTTCAGTCCCCCTGTCGTACCACCATCTTTACTGTCCTTCTTCCCCTCATATCCCCACATTGACTTATTACTCGTTTTTATGGAGGTGATTGGATTCCAATTTTCTGAGGGCAGATGATCCCTTTAAAGTAAAGAAGTTGCTCTTTGTTTTTATTTGTAAGTGGATTAACCACTTCTTATGATATGAAAGGATTCATTAAATCAGCCATTCAATTCTTTCATATAAATATTTAAGCGAGTGTATTTCACATGTGTAAACGTATTGTGATTAGCTACTTTTTTTTTTTTTTTGCGGTACGCGGGCCTCTCACTGCTGTGGCCTCTCCCATTGCGGAGCACAGGCTCCGGACGCGCAGGCTCAGCGGCCATGGCTCACGGGCCCAGCCGCTCCGCGGCATGTGGGATCTTCCCGGACCGGGGCACGAACCGGTTTCCCCTGCATCGGCAGGCGGACTCTCAACCACTGCCCCACCAGGGAAGCCCTAGCTACTTTTAATTAATTCATCTAGATACAAATCTTGTTTGAGTGATTTCTATGTACCATTTTGTTGGGGATGTGATAGAACACAAAACAGGAAAAAAAGGATCCCTGCTGCCATGGACTTTATGTTCCAGAAAAATGAAACTAACTGGGAAGGGGGATAGGGAGGGGTGCGGGGCAGGGGGACACACAGGGAATAGTGGGTATGGATGGATGGCGGGGGGGTGCTCTTAGGGGCTGCGATTTTAAATAGAGTGATCAGGGAAATACTCACTGAGAAACTGATGTCGAGACCCAGACCCGAAGGAGGTCTTGTGCAAATGTCCGGAGCAGAGGCTTGTCTGGCACGCAAGGGAGCGTGAGGAAGCTGCCGGTGTGGCTGGTGCTGAGTGAGGAAGATGACTCAGAGGGGTGCTGGGGAGCGGGGCTGGGGCAGATGTCAGAGAATGGAACACCTGGAGGGCTGGGACAGAGGAGCATTGCATGTGACGTGGGCATTAACAGGGTCCTCGGGCTGCGTGCAGAGGACAGGCTGCAGGGGAGGGTCTCCCCAACGCTGTCCTGCATTGATGCAGATGCCACAGACATCTGTTCTTGTGTATAAACATGAACACGCTGATACCATCTTGCTCGGTGGCAGATAAGAGCCTGACAGATGTAGAACAGCCCACTCTGCCTTTCTTGTTCTATACTATGTTGTTGTTCCCTGCAAGGCTAAACCCACATGTGAAAATCTATTGTACCTGTTCCTCTTGACACACTACAGAGTTTTACGTACCATATACTTATTTGACTGTGATGGGTAAGGCAACCAGAAGAAAACATTTAAACTATCGTGTACTTCTTTCTCCACTTATACAGCGTTCCCTGGCAGATTTAGCAGATGGCTTCTTGAACCAGTGCATAAGAGTTAGTCAAGGGTGGTTTTCTCCTCACTGCTAGGTAACCCAAACATCTGAAAAGAGGATTTCCAAGGTCAAAATAACAGTGTCTTATGAAAATAGAATCTACATAAAACTTACTTGGCATCTCTAATAGTTTTTGATGGTTCCACTTCAGAAACTTCAGAGTTTGGTTTTTGGGTTTTTTGGGGTTTTTTTGTTTGTTTCTGTTATTTGTTTCTGTTTGTTTGATTTGGTTTGTTGCTTGCATTTCTTTCTGATTCACTGTGAAATTCAGACATGGGCTCACATCATGAACTTAGCTGGTGCTTTTTACATGTTTACTAAAGAATTCATTAATTTCAGGTATAGAGTAAACTCAACCGATCACAGTGGAAGACAGAACCCTTGTTGAAAATAACCATGAAGATAAAATGCTGGATAGAGGAAAAGCTACTGTGAGACCAACTTGCTTCAAGATGGGCTCTGATAACGGACACTTAGAGCTACTTGGGAAATGGGAAGGGTCACCTAGAAAGACATGTTCTCCAAATTTCCCAGAATTTGAATTAAAAGAGTGGCTGCTTGAAAACATACTGGAGGATGGAAAATGTCCAAGACACTGACACCTCCGCAGTTGTGTGTCCACAACTGTATTCTCATGGTGACAACAGATGCAGTCAGGCTCCATTTTCCAACAACTTTTGAAATGTGCAATAACTAACAGTGTTCACCTCAAGAAAAAAACTTATAACACGGCTTTTCACGGTTAAACACTCTTACTGAGCTACACTTTTTCTATTTTCTAGTGGAAATTATAACCACAGGTTACCATGTTTTCTTTCCTGTGTTTGAAAACCACATGTGTTTGAGTGAAAACATGAAGGTGAATAATGAAATGGAAGACTTTAAAATACTAGGTACCTGTCGCTGAAAATGAAAATGTCGTTTCACTGACGGCTTCCTCTGCTGCAAGAAATCCTAGTAAGTTGAAAATGGAGCTTTGCGTCCACCAATCTCAGCGGAATACAAATTACATTTGATTATCCAGAGTAAAAAAAAAAGGACTATTACTTGTCAGAATTAGGTTATTTTGTACCTTATAGATTTTTTAAATTGAAAGGAGCGTTATCTAGTCCATCACTGCATTTTACAGCTGGGGAAACTGAGGCCCAGAGAGATGGTGAGACTCCCCCTTATCCACTGGCTTGCCAACAGTGAAGCCCAGGCGTGAATCTGGAGATTTATTTCTCTGAAATCCATAAGCTTTACACACTCTCTTCATAATATAGCAGATACTATTAGAAAGGTTTGGGAATATATTGAGTGCTTACAATGGAGTTTCCACATGCTTTATTGAAATGAACTCATCCCTACAAGGTAGGTAAGTGGAAGCAGAGAAGTGTTTAAAATGTATTGAATACCTACTATATGAGCAGGAACTTTCAGTGTCCTAGAAAGGTTTTGATAATCAGGATTTAGCTGCTATTGAAGGTGAAGAAAAAGGTGATGATGCTTCTTTAAGGCTGAGAGTCAGAAACCAAATATGTTGACATTTATACTTTTCTAAATGCGTGGCTTGAAAATTCCATCTATTTCTCTGGCTTCCTCAGCAACACCAGAAATACCCACAGGACCACGCTGAGCCTCTGTCACAAGATGCATCCTAACGCTCACAGGTTTGCATGAGGGATAAAGGCTGAGGGTAGGCTGGTTGGCCGGGAGCATGCAGTCCATTTGAACCTGGACCACATGGATCTTTTTCATACCACACCCCTCTCTGCCTCTCAGCCCAGATGGTGCCTCAGTGCGGCTGCTCCTTAAAAGATTCCATTCCCACACCTGGTCCTGGATTTGACAGTTGCAGAAACAACTTTGTAATCCATACCTGATGAAAGAGCATGCACTATCCATCATGAAGTGTCCACCCCACAAGATAACTGGTATTCAGTTAATCAGGAGATTAAACCACAGATCAAATCAGTTCTTCACGAGCAAAGAAATATTCGAAAAAATGATAATATAGGAAAGTAGCTGTTTTCAAAAGGATATAAAACTTATCCTTCTGCAGTTTAGCAACATTATCTTTTGAAATAAACGTTTTCAGCTCCTTAAGTGTATGATTAAGTACAATTGAACAATTCAGAAGACAGACAAACTTTTATCAACCAGCCCTCCTTTTTCATATTCTTTATCAACTCTCAGGATCTCTATCATTATAAACCTTATCTTTAATTACCTCAAGTAAAAATCTTCCAGATGATTCTTTATTGTCTTTATATTTTTGTCTGTATTTATGTTTTATGCCAGTTATTTCATGATGCTTTAATCTCATAGACACGTTACCGCCCAAAAAGCAACATTGATGGGTCATAACAACTCCCATTTGTACTTTACATTCGTGATTAAAGTCCATTTAGAAATTGGCACAAGCTGCCTTTCACCCAAGTTGGGAAATATTCTAATTTTTAAAAAAATTTTTTAGGCATTTACCTACTGACTACAGTGTGGACTTCAAACTATTTACTGAATTTTTGCCTTTATAGGACAAACATTGTGTATTATTTACTCTGTACAAGGTGCAGTGGTAGGAAACTGGCCAGGGGCGGTGGTGGGAACAGAGACAAAGACACAAGCACAAATATGAGGCCGAGATGTCAGTGTGCTACCCTGGAGAGGGGTGGCAGGTGGATTTCAGAGAGAGAGAGAGAGAGAGAGAGACTACTGTGAAATAAGAGGTCAGGGAAGCCTCACAGAGGAAAAGGAGCCTAGAATCACAGCAGTGAGGGTCCAAAAGGACTGGAAGCACCATCTTGTCTAACTCCCTCGTCATCAAACAAGGAAAAAGGACTCAGAAGGTATCAGTGACTTGTTTGAGGTCACGCTGTCATTGAGCTTAACTTGTTGCATATTGAGTAACACAGAGAGAGAGAGAGAAAGAGAGGTGGGGACAGAGAGGGATGGGGAGAGAGACAGAGTGACAGACCCAGAGAAATAGAGAGAGACAAAGAAAAACAGAGACAGAGGCAGAGATAGATCAAGGAGAGAACTCACACATCTGCCCTGTAGTCACACTCGCTGAGTTTGTGAACTCACCTTTACCTGGGACACCAATCCTGTTTCAGGCTACAGAGAAAGGGCTTTATGAATATGATAATATTATATTCCACTCGCAAATAACCCTTTTTAAGTCAGTTTTTCTAAACTGAAACAAACAAACAAAAAAACAGTTTACCCATTTCTCCTTCCACCCCCTGCAAATGTCAATCTGCTCTCTATTTTGGGGCTTAGTATTTTTTGTTTTTTAGGTTCCATATATGAGAGATCATACGGTATTTGTTTTTGACTTATTTCACTTAGCTTAATGCCTTTGAAGTCCATCCATGTTGTCACAAATGGCAAGACTTCATTCTTTTTTATAGCTGAATAATAGTTCATATTATTCCATTTTATATATATATATGTATATATGAAACATTATATCTATCTATCACAATTTCTTTATTCATTTATCCATTGATGGGCACTTAGGTTGTTCCCATATCTTGGCTATTGTAAATAATGCTGCAGTGAACATGCAGGTACATGTATCTTTTTGGATTAGTGTTTTCATTTTCTTTGGATAAATATCCAGTAGTGGAACTGCTGGATCGTATGGTAATTCTATTTTTAATTTTTTTGAGGCACTTCTGTTTTCCATAGCACCAATTTACGTTCCCACCAGAGCGTGCAAGTGTTCCCTTTTCTCCACATCCTTGCGAACACTTATTTCTAGTCTCTTTCAGATAGTAACCTTTTTATTGGGGTTGACACGTAGAGAAAAGTACATAAGCCATATATGTGCCATGAGATGAATTTATGCAAAGTGGACATATCTATGTAACCAGCTCCCACATCAAGTGATAAACCAAGCCATAAGCCATTCTAATAGCATAAGCCATTCTAATGCCCGTTTCCAGAAACTACATCATCCACATCCTTAAATGTAATAACTAATATCTTGACTTTTCATGGAATAAATTCATTATACCCATTTTTGAGCTTTATGTAAATGAAATCACACTATATATTCTTTTAGCCTGGCTTCTTTCACTCAGCATGACAATTTCTGAGTTGTTCATGCTATAGCAGTAGTTTGTTAAACTTCATTGCTGCCTCATGAAATGTGGTACATCATGATTGTACACATGATGCAAATATGTTGTTCACATCTTTTAGTGCGTGTATGTATACGTGTCTATGGGTTATATACTCAAGAAATGCCTGGGTCACGGAGGCTGCATATGCTCAGCTTTAGTTAATACTGCCAAACAGTTTCCCCTAGTTGTACTAATTTGCATGAGAATTCCACTTTCTCCACATCTTCCCCATAATGTACATAATGGAGTCACTATGTCCAGAGTTACAAAGTAGATCATGGAATTTTGGGAATTTTCTTTCTTAGCTGAGAAATAAAAGGAAGAATGTAAGTCTGGAGGTCTCCATTCTATCTGAATGAAATCACAAGGAAAAGAGAAACTATGAATCTGCAAAAGGTAAGTAAATAGAGGTTTGGAAAAACAAATACATGTACAATAGTTATTTCAAAACTCTTTTCAATGCTTTGATACTCTATGGAACGTGAAAAAAGGCCATAATAACCTCAAGAACCTATGTTTAAAGACTTTCCGTTGATTAATTATTTGGTTTCCTTTGCGCTGGTCCTCACTACCTTCCCAGGAGAAGTGAAAACTTGGTAATAATATTGTAGCAGCTGGAATGTGGGGCACCTTTATGCTGTTTCACTCAGAACCCTTTTTAAGTTCTTAAGTTTTTAAGTCTTTTTAAGTTTGCTTGGCACATCAGGTCACATGAGAGGTTCTCAAGCAACAGCTTTCTTGTTTTTTGCTTGGAGAGAAACTTTCTTAGTGTGATTACAATTTAATCTGAATTTCTGCAGCCCTTCCCAATTTATGTAACACTCAAAGTTATTTACTTAATCTGGAAATTCAGTATTAATTGCTTTCCCCTGACCAGAAGCTTTTCCCTCTGGTTAAAAGTGCATGATCTAATTAGTAAACAGGGAGTTGCTGGTTTTCTTTCCTGCACAGTAGAAACTACTTAAAACAAGTGACATTTGAGGAAAAAAATTTAAGCCATTCTGTGGAGTTATAAGAGCAGGTTTAAACAGTATCATTATTCATTCTTTAAGATATTTGTGTGTGGGGAGAGTAATTTTTGTTGTTTAGGAAAAAGCCAAGTAGCTGGTCCTGTTCAGAGCAACCAAAGCATTCCAATCACCTGGCTAAAAATCACATTTGCAATTTCTTGACAAATAAAACATTAACAAATCAAGTAAAAATCAAACAAACAAATTTTTAAAAAGGTATTGTGAACCATAAACTACAAATTGTGTGATGCAAACAGTTTCAGCTTCAGTCTCAAGATTTGTGCTCTCAGCTGTGACTAGGATAAGATACCAAAGGATTAACAGTCATCTTTATACTTTGAGTGTACGAGGGTTTTACAACTTCTTTTATATATATTTTAATATTTTTCAAATTTTCTATAACTAATATTCATTACTTTACAATTAGGCAACACGTAAAAGTTACTTTTAAAATAAAATAATCCCCAAAATTATAGATAAAAGCATGTAAGGAAATATATCAAAATGTTTATTGTCTTTGGTTGTGCAACTATGGGTAATCTTTTTTCTCTTTTTTCTTTTCTCTAATTTCTAGGTGTGTGTGTATGCAAATAAATGCATAACTTTTATCATGGGAAAAATAATAAACATTATTTTTCAAAATCTACAGGCAGACTCTGACCCCTATTTTTAGCCTCTTTAGTTGGTGGCTAGAATTCTCTAGACACAGTTTGGCATAGGTCCAAATGATCCCTTCCTGTGTTCTTAGTCTGGCTCTGCCGCTCACTTGCTGTGTGATCTTGGATAAGTTCCTTACCCTCTCTGAGCCTTAGTGGTCTCATTGGTAAATTGTAAATAACACCACCCATATTATAGGTTTGTTATGCAAGCTAAACAAGATAATACATGTAAAATACCATGGTACAAATGCTTTATAAAGAGTAGCTGATCGTTCAAAGTACAACATTCTCTTCTTAAGGTTTATAGGGACCAAAGTGCATTAGAGGTTTGACCTACTCAATCTTCCTTATGAAATTGGCAAGATGTAATCTGCATACCTCTCCTTTATTTAATTTTAAAACAAACAGAAGTATTTGTGAAATAATGCATGATATTTGTAATCTATTTAGAAAAAAAGCTTATCTTCCAACTTAAGATACTGCATATATTTGATTTGGGGGCATATCTCCATCGAGTTCTAGTATGAGGTGTAGAAAGATTAATTTATTTTTCATTATTTTTAATGTTACATAAATGTACAAATATAACCTATTGATATGATTACTTAAATATTACAGATTTTTCTTTTATCATCAGAGTACATTTTATTCAAGTCTTGGGCAGTTCAGGTTTATGGTTTTTGTGTGTGGTATGTGTGTGTATGTGTGTTTTATGTGTAAAATGGAGATAAAGCATCTGCTCTCTGAGCGATATGTTGAATCCCAAAGGTAGGGCTTTACTTCTTTTGTTTGCTGACTCTGCCTAGTATACAAGGAGAAAAAGAAAAGACAGGAAAAAACAAAAGAAAAAGAAAGGAAGGGAGGGAGGGAGGGAGAGTGGGGAAAGAAAGAGAAAGAGCGAAAGAAAGAGAGAGAGAAGGATAGAAAGAAGGAAAGAAGGGAGGAAGGAAGGAAAGGAAAGAAAGGAAAGAAGGAAACGAAGGAAGGAAGGAAGGAAGGAAATATCAGCTTGGATCTACTTACAACATATGAGCCAATGTAAGTTTAAAGAAATATCCGGTCTTCACTTAGAGGGGTGGGATAGGGAGGGTAGGAGGGAGGGAGACGCAAGAGGGAAGAGATATGGGAACATATGTATATGTATAACTGATTCACTTTGTTATAAAGCGGAAACTAACACACCATTGTAAAGCAATTATACTCCAATAAAGATGTAAAAAAAAAGAAAAGAAATAACTGGTCTTAAGCATCAACATTTGGGGCTAAAAACAAACATTTCAGGGGTGAGATGCTGGGGTTGGGAGATGAAGTGGGAGCATGCAACAGAGCACCTCTGACTCACAGCACAGCGAAAAATGGTCAATTTAGCCTCATTAGGCCACTATTCTAACCATTGAGAAAAAAAGAAATTATATTTTCATTTCGCAAAATATTTACTTTAAAGTGAAGGGTTAAAACTGTCGTGTAGTCAGGAAAGCTGAACACAAAGAAGAAATTCTTGATTGTCAGCGTTTCCCTGTGCCATCAGTGTATGACTTCCTTGAGAATATTTGAATTTTTTATACCAATGACTCTATTAAATCAGCAATGAGTACTAGAAGCAAATTATATTACATTCCCCATCACTAACAATTAGAACTTCCTTTTAATTGGCATTTATTCTTGGCCTTTTATAGCTCAAAGAAACCTGACAGAATAACCCCATGTAGTCCAACATAAATCCCCTCCCTCCATCTGTGTGTGTGTGTGTGTGTGTGTGTGTGTGTGTGTTTCAATGGCAGAATAAAACCATAAACAACATGTGTTTGAGAGGTGTGGATTGAAGAAAAAGGGAGTAATGAGGGGCAGGTGTGTTATTTGCTTTTTCAAAAAGGAGACTGAGAAACAAAGCACTTTACTCCAATGTGCCTTCACTGATTTCCAGATCTAAGGGTAATTGTGCTGTGTCAAATTGTAGAATTGCAATAATCAACTTTATAAAGATGACCAAAGTTTCATCTTAATTTCTCCCTCCAGAATTCACAGATTAATTCTCAGATTTATTAATCCTCCCTGGGGAGGATTTCTCATCAGAATGTACGGTCTTTTGCACTTTCAGTTTGCTGTTGTTTTTCCACTGGTGGAAGAGAATCACTAAAAAACAGTGCTCTGTATAGATGACTCTATCTAGTCAATCTCCCTTTAATTTCAGACAAAGTTTTATACCCATTTGGGCCATACTCATTTTGCTGATATACCTGGACTCACCAAATCCAAAACGTATCTGTGGATCCTCAGAGATTCTGGACCTTTCCTTTCTCCCTGATTCTATCCTTAGACCTTACAAACACACCAGAAGCTTATTGTGTTAACTTGTATCCATATTAAAACATTGAAAACGTTACCATTCACTATCTGATTCAGATACTTATGTTACAATTGGAGTCTCTTTAGGGGCAGGGATGACTTTTAAAAAATGGTGCCTAATGACTTCAGAAGCCACAACTAAAACAAGATAGCACATACAGAGTGAAGTAAGTCAGAAAGAGAAAAACAAATACCGTATGCTAACACATATATATGGAATCTAAAAAAAAAAAAAAAAAGGTTATGAAGAACCTAGGGGCAGGACAGGAGTAAAGACACAGACGTAGAGAATGGACTTGAGGACACGGGGAGGGGGAAGGGTAAGCTGGGACGAAGTGAGAGAGTGGCATGGACATATATACACTACCAAATGTGAAATAGATAGCTAGTGGGAAGCAGCTGCATAGCACAGGGAGATCAGCTCGGTGCTTTGTGACCACCTAGAGGGGTGGGATTGGGAGGGTGGGAGGGAGATGCAAGAGGGAGGAGATATGGGGATGTATGTATATGTATAACTGATTCACTTTGTTATAAAGAAGAAACTAACACACCATTATAAAGCAATTATACTCCAATAAAGATGTTAAATTAAAAAAAAAGACAGCAATATTGTGTTTTTATAACTCTCTACCTTAAAAAAAAAGAAACACTTTCATGCTCAATTTCTTTGTGATGTAATGATACTTGATGCGCAGGAAAAATGATTTACTCTAAGCGTCCTGCATCATTAAAGATTAAAATTTTTATTTGTTTTATTTTCTATGGCTATATTAAGTGGGCATTTTGATACATTCTAATTTACAACTGGCCATCTACACATGTGTTAATTCTTCTTAGAATACTGTATTCATAAGGACATCTGTAAACATACACGATTCGTTTAGTGTTTCGAGAATCAGGCTATAATTTCAGCTTTTGTCTCTGTGCATGATGGCAAAAATCATGGCTTTGGGGGTCAACAGACTGGGAGTCAAGCCATACCCCACACTTATTGGCTCAATGAACCTGGCAAATCATTTATTTGACCTCTGAAGCTCAGCTGTCCTATCTGGAAAATGAAGAGGATATTACTCATCTCAAGGGACTTGTTGTAAGAATCAAATTAAATAACTTAAACAAAGTGCTGGGCACTATGCCTGGACACCCGCCATAAATGCACGATAAGTTTTAGCTTATGTTACGTGCATTCATCACCTCTTTCTTAAATGGAGACGTAACACCTACCTCCCCTACGCTGTCTAAGATTTTAAAGTTAGCTTAACATTACTAAGCATGTATAATAACAGCAGAACTCTCAAACATACCAGATTATGAACATTGTTCCTTTTTTATTTCAGGATAAAATTTGCATTCACCTTTCACCATTCCCCCTCATGGTTTGGAAGAGCTGATATCAATCTTACTATCAACAGTAATCAAGGTTTACTTACTCCCTAAGGGGAGGACCAATTTTTGCTTCCCGGTTTAGAGCTCTCCTCTGGCAATAAAAATTTCTAATTGTTATCCTTTTTTCCCACTTGAATGTCTATAAAGTTGGAGGGAAAGGGGAAACAAATCTCCCTTTTCCCTTGTCCAAGCTGTGGATTTAAAATACCTGTTTTTATTAGAGGCAGTGGTATTTTTATTGAGGTATAGTTGATTGATAATATGTTATTTTCAGGTGTACAACACAGTGATTCTAAATTTTTATAGGTTATACTCCATTTATAATTATTATAGAATAATGGCTATATTCCCTGTGTTTTACAAGAACATATCTGTTTTTTGTCTGTGCCTCTTTCACCCGTAGCTCCTAGAATAATTTTGACATTTTCTGAATAAATTTACACCAGACACAACATGTTTATCAAATCTTCAGTCAGGGTAGGTCATTGTCTTCCAATTCCATGCTGATTCTTCTGGGTGTTGAGGTGGACCACTTTATAAACTCCTCATGAAATTGGCCGAACTGGTTTCCTCCGAGTGGTGACTTTCCGCACAGACAGAAGGGTCCTTGTGAAATTATCCTCTGTTCAAACTGTCTGTGGGATCATATCCTACTTCTCCCTAATACCGTCTTTCTCCAAATTGAGGCCCATAATAAGAATGTTTTCTTTTTCATTTCAATCCCAAGGTCAGTTTCACAGAAGGGTGTCAGAGCTGGCCTGTTTGGGAGATAGAGCTTAATCATCCACCAGGTTCAAATTAAAAGCAAAGAGATGTCTTCAGCTCCCTTTTGCAAATCCCAAGTAGAAGGAAGATGGATTGAGATGTCCCCAGAGGTAAGATTCCAGAGAGTCATCTATTCTTTAGCTCTGGATCCAGAGCAGAAATCATGTCTTTCCCAGCTAAAGGAAACTGAAAAAGCTGCCCCACAGTCTTATTCTCAGCACGATTCCAGGAAAGTTCAGGGCAGAAGGTGAAGCGGGGAAAGAAGTACAGAACTGAAAGTTCGGGTGTGTTTAACGTAATGAGTGGAACCTCACCACCCACATGTAAGCCCCTCCCGGAAATGCAATTTCCTCTTCCAGGAAATAAAGGTGTGGAGAACTTCTGAGCAGCAGCCATGTTTATAAAACAATGAGACAAAGTCTGACACAAAACAGAAATGCCTTGTAGTCTGGGGAAGGGAGGGCTGGCTATACAGGATGCTGGGGTCAGAAAGGTCTACAGGTATCCCTAACGCCTACATGTAACAAGAACAAATCGGGATTTTTTTTTTCTTTTAGATGAGATTCAACACAACAACAACAACAACGCCTTTCTAGACATTTGTTGAATATTGTTTTAAAAGATCCAGTCTTCAGATTAATGCGTTTCCAATCGTAGGACTATATGGTTATATAGTAGAGTAGCACGGGTCTCCAGGGACCATTGTCCAAAAGAGAGAGAAGCAGAAGAAGGAGGGTATGGCTATAGAATGGAGGCAGTATTCAACAGTGCCTAAGGGAGCCGTTTCAGACTGGCTTGAGTTTGAATACTGGTTGTGGTACTTTTTTTTTTTTTTTTTGCTGTACGTGGGCCTCTCACTGCTGTGGCCTCTCCCGTTGCGGAGCACAGGCTTCAGACGCGCAGGCTCCGGACGCGCAGGCTCAGCAGCCATGGTTCACGGGCCCAGCCGCTCCGCGGCATGTGGGATCTTCCCGGACCGGGGCACGAACCCCTTTTCCCTGCATCGGCAGGCGGACTCTCAACCACTGCGCCACCAGGGAAGCCCCTGGCTGTGGTACTTTATTAACTGTATGATTGTGGGCAAGCTGCATAATCCTCCTAAGCTGCATTATTCTCGTCTCTAAAATAGAGATGATGATGGTGACGATAATGAGGGTATAATATCCACCTTTTAAGATTGTTGTGAGGATTAAATGAATAGTGCATCAAAGGTGCTCATCACAGGGCTTCCCTGGTGGCGCAGTGATTGAGAGTCCGCCTGCCGGTGCAGGGGACACGGGTTCGTGCCCCGGTCCGGGAAGGTCCCACATGCCGCGGAGCGGCTGGGCCCGTGAGCCATGGCCGCTGAGCCTGCGCGTCCGGAGCCTGTGCTCCGCAACGGGAGAGGCCACGACAGTGAGAGGCCTGCGTACCGCAAAAAAAAAAAAAAAAAAAAAAGTGCTCATCACAAAAATAACTAATTAAAAACGTGAAAAGTGCTCATTACAGCCACTGGTAGATACTCAGTATATGATCATCATCACTTGAAACTTTTTAAAAGCCACTGACTACTGACTAGGTTACAAGGACATATGACTTTCCCTTGAGCCCCTACGTGTGATTAATATTTAACCTCCTTCTCAAATAAATAGTCATTGAAAACCCCAGCAAGGAGGAATGAGTGGGTTTGCCGTCTCCCAGGCCCTGCAGCCTCTGGCAGTCTGCCATCTCTCTTCCGTGTGACAGGCTCTGTTTAAGGATGGCTGTGGAGAGCCAGGAGGAAGGCATCTTGAACCAGGAGGTTTCCCAGAGAGAAGCTGGGCATCTCAGTGGGGGTCGTTTCTCCAGCTCTGCCACCTTGTTCTCAGCCATAGTTGCATCTTCCCACCAAATCTCAATAGCAAATATACAATGAGCGCCTACTGTGTGCCAGGCTCTGGTGATGTCACAGTGAGCCTACACAGCCAATGTTTGTCCACACTCACACCTCCTGGCTACTATCTTCCAAGAGGTGGCAGCCTCTCTGTTGGATGATCCTGGCCCCAGGGTCCACGCAGTGCTTTTACATATTGATAAGTGTGAGAGACAGCAAACTTTTCAGGGAATATATTTTTATCTGTAAAAGGTGTGTGCGTTTGCTTTGCTGAATTCATACAGATTAGGGGGTAAAGTCAGCATATCTGGCTTCCCAGCACAGGCCTGCCACAAGGCAGCTATGTGAATTAAGTCAGTAAACCCTTCTGGGCCTCAGTTTTTCATCTTTAGAAGTTTGGGACTAGCTGTAGTCTGAGCTGTAGTCAGCTGACGGTCTATACTTCCATGATCGGAAGCGCGCTGATCCAAGGTTAGGCTCTTCCATACATTTTTAATCTCCCTCTCTAAAAAAAAAAAAAGAAAAAAGAAGAAAAAAGAAAAAAAAGAAAAGACAAGACAAAGGACTATTGTTTTATTTCTTAAACTAACCTGGGCTTAGTATATTATAGCAACAAAAGCCTACAGCAAGTACATTTTAATCATTTCGTAGCCTAATTGAGAGGGAACGGCCCTGCAGTACTGGTAACCAGTATATAGATTTTCTAACCTGAATGAAAAGTTAATTCTACAGAGCACAGGAAAAAGCACCCCAACTATGCTCATCACGATCATCAGTACCACAAACCAGGCGTAAAATCTTCCAATGACAAACGCACTGATAAGACATTGCACTGCAGCTTCAAGGGCTGTCAAGTTCAAAGCAATGCAACTTGGAAATGATATATAAAACGACTGAGCAGGAACAGTCAGAGGTAGGCCACAACCGAGGAAAGATTATCTAGCGGACAGAACGGCACCAAATCCTTCTCAGGTGGGTCGTTTTAAAAGAACAGGGTTCTAGTCCTTTCTAGTGGAAAAGCTGGCAAAACAGCTGAAGTTCTTTTTACCTAATGACCTTGAGCCTTCCCCTGGGAAGGCTCGTTTCGCTTTTCGCTTTGGTTGGATGGAGAGTCACGTGGACTCGGGGCCCCTCTGCCCGCGCGCGGCGCCTGGCTCAGTATCCCCAGCGCGGGGATGGGTCCTGGTCTCAGGGCCGAAGCCGCCGCGAGCGGAAGCGCGGGGAGGAGCGCGGGGCGGGCCCTAGGGGAGAGCTGCGCGCGGCGGGTGGTGCGCGGGCCGCGGCTCCGGGGAGGGCGTCGGGGGAGCAGGCTCGGCGGTGGGGCCGCGGGGTGACTAGCGCCCCCTGGCCGGCGCCGCCCGCGGGCGCACCCACCGCGCCGGCAGCCCGCTCCCGCGCAGCCACCGCCGCCGCCGCCGCCGCCGCCCGGCCGAGAGCTCGGGCCGCTGTCACCCGCAGGTAGGTCCCTGCGCCGGGCGCCGACCGGGAGGGCAGGAGCCGCGGGGCCGGGACCGTGCGCCCTGCGAGGGGCGGGGGGTGGCCACCTAGCTCGGGCTCCGGCTCCCAGCCGGTCCAGGAAGGGGCGAGTAGGCTGATGGCGAACTTGGAAACGGCCACTCGAGCCGCAAACTTTGGGTATAGTTTCCGTGGTTTCTCGCGCGCGGGGTGCCCGGGATGCGCGGACCTTGGCCGGGCGGAGGCCACTGGGGAAGGGGCCGGGCCGCCTCCTCTTGTTTCTGGGGTTTTCTCTCACCTGAACGAACGGCTTGGGTGGGAGGGAGGGAGGGAGGAGGGCGGCGGAAAGTTTTGTGTTCTCGGCACGTATTGGGAAGGAGAGGTGTTTGATGCAGTGGCAACCTGTCCGCAGAGGAAAATAACCAGTTTTCTTGGCATTTGTTAGAGGATCGGATAGGGCTGCGAACACTCGCTTCTAAACAAACTTGGTTTGTTTCCAGGGGCCGTCGTCAGGGCGAGGCCGGTTTTGATAGATACAAAGGAAAAAAAAAAGTGGTGCTTCATGCCGTAATTGTGGGTGAGAGTGGTTTTTTTTCCTGGTGCTCAATCCTGTAACCTTGGTAAGAATGTTTTTCAGCTTTGAGGGCCACATGTTAAGAAAGTAGAGTCAATGTCTTTATTTTATTGGGTTTTTAAGAGCCCCGGTTATCAGTGTGAAATGGACCTTTCATGCTAACGGCTCGGCACTCCCCACGGGGTCAATGAAGAGAGGCCCGAGGCGGCCTCACCTGGGAGATGCTGGGGTTTCTGCAGGGACAACACTGCTGAGCTTCCTTGTCCTTCGGGGTTGTCCTGATCAGAGTGGTGCTAAGAAAAGATGATTCAGTGATGGACCAAGCTGACAAGGAAGGAGGTGGTGACACGGGGAGAAGAAGGAGAGGACACCGCTCTGTGTCCGTGGAGAGAATGACCCAGACCAAGGATGATCCATTCCTAGGTAGCAGTAACGTGCGGGTCCTGCAGGTGCCCTGCCCTTTCTGAACACGAGTCTGGTTGTTGCTCTCCTTACATTGTTCTCTAGAAGCTGTGATCACCACCGTCCTTTCCTGATGGGGATACTTGATGGACAAGCCCTGTTCGTAAGGTGCCCCCCCACACACTCCTACCCCACACCCAAACTTGTGAATCACCATCTTCATTTCCCCTGTAACTTATCTTTGTTAACTCTTATAAAATGGCAGTCTCACCGTGGATGCTTAATGTCTTTTAAAAAATGCTGTGTCTGGTGGGAAGGAGGGTGACATTTACTAATTTGGTTGCAAATTACTTTTGAAGTTTATGCACAGCTGTTTAAAATCCCTCGGAGATAAGTGCCATTGTTTGAGGCAGGTGTCTGCCACTGACCTGGTTAGTCTTTCTTGTGCTGATTGAACCGTATATATATTTAAAGAGGCAACATGGGAAGAGCTTCTAAAACCTTCAAAGCCCCAGCTGTGGAACTCCTCCAAGTTAGCAATTAAGTAAAAAGTTGGTTTTTTTGGGGGTTCCCCCCCTTAACTTTTCTCTCTGATTTCAAGAGTAACCTGTCGGCATCACCAGCCTTTGTTTCAGCCCCTGTGATTTTTCTTGTAAACTTTTAAAATGTAAACTTCCAGGGAGGACTCTTGTCACCTCCTCCGCCTTATCACTTGTTCACTTCCGCCACTGTCTTGTGTGATGGTTGCTCAGGATGGCAGGTGGCTCTCAGACGAGCTTGAGCTGCTTTCCTTCTCCCAGACTCTCCTCCCTGCAACAGACACTCCCTATTGAGTCTGTTTGGAAGATACATAGGTCAACACTGGAACTTTCTTTTGTGTCACTTGTCTTTCGGGTATGCGGGGATATTGTTCAGTAAGTCACACCGTGGTCCTTCTTCAAATCTCAAAGATCCCTCTCAACACCGAGATGAGATTTCTCCTGTTCACAGCAGGTCCTGGAGGCTCCCTCGAATAGCCCATTTGTCTTTGGCCATTTCTATAAAGGTCCCTCATGCTATTGTAATATATTGTCTCTCTTCTGTGGAAAAGACGAAATTCTTTTGTGTCATGAATTTGGTGTTTTATCTAAAATTCCATGTGGACTGGGTTCAGGATTTTCTTTTGAGAGTGTGGGCTTCTGGTAGAAATCTACCAGGAGATTCAGGAGTAAAGCTCCACAGATCTCCTTATAATTGCAGAATTTGACGATAGGACATTTGCCTTCCTTTAAAATAGGAATTGGAATTAGTACTTCCTGTTCTTAGTGCATTTCATGTTTTAGAGTTACTGATTATGTTGTTGGCCTTTGAAAGTATTGCTGATATAGTAATCAAATGTGACTTAAGCGTATTTTTGATTTCAGGTGGCTTCCATTTTAAAGGGTTCAATCTTTTATCTGTTTTTCAAGTAATTTTCACAAATCATTTCATAAAAATAAAAAATGGTTATAAGTCCCAGAGAACACGGATGTATAATGTGGTTTCATATTTATGTAATTTTGTTGCCCAAAATCAGATTGTAATTAAAAAGTAGGGAAATTAGTCTTGTGGTGACATGACATAGCATTAAACTCATTCTTTCTGTTTCTGTCTATTTTAAAACGTTAAGTGTCTCGTTTTCAAGCAGCAAATCATCCAGGTTTGCTTTCTAATATGTATTTTAACTGTTAAGGCAGAAATTAGGAGAAACTCATAGGAAAACATGTCGAGGCAAAAAAGATAAAAGGTGTTTCCTTGCAATAATGGAAAGATCTTTCATTATTTTAACGTGTCAAGCACTTATACACATTGCTCTGTCATCTAAAGATATCCTTGGTGCAAAATGAGAACCAGAGGTTTCTGAAATTAGGAATAGCACATCCTAAGCCTATAATCATAGATTTCTGCTCTGGGATTAAATTAGCGGATATTCAGAGCCACTCACTCTGACAGCACATACTTCTACAGATTGATGTTAACTTTTGTTTTTTCAGTTTTATTGGAGCGTAGTTGATTTACAATGTTAGTTTCAGGTGTACAGCAAAAGTGGTTCAGTTATACATATACATATATCCTTTTTCAGATTCTTTCCCCATATAGATTATTACAGAATATTGAGTAGAGTTCCCTGTGCTATACAGTAGGTCCTTGTTGGTTTTCTATTTTATATTTAGTAGTGTGTGTATGTTAATCCCAAGCTCCTAATTTATCCACCCTCCACACACATTTCCCCTTTGGTAACCATAGGTTTGTTTTCAAAATCTGTGAGTCTGTTTCATAAGTGAGTTCATTTATATCATTTTTTAAAAAAAATGTTGATGTTAACTTTTGAATTAAGCTAATAATATTGATGGTAATCAGAGCCAATAAAAGCAATAAGGCATGGTTTTATTGATGTATTATTATTTATAATTTATGTGCCAGACATTATACTCAGTTTTATTTGTATTTGACAGACATTACTGTCTGTAATGTTTAATCTTCGCGAAGCTTATATAAATTTGATATCACCATCACCACCACCATCACCATCCGAATTCTGCAGATGGGGAAACGGAGGCTCAGGGAGGTTGAGTCGCTTGCCCAGCTCTTCCAGCTGGTAACTGTTAGAATCAGGTGTGTGTGATCACCAAACATTGCCATAAACCACAGAGCT
Source organism: Delphinapterus leucas (assembly GCF_059928025.1). Lineage (NCBI taxonomy): Eukaryota > Metazoa > Chordata > Mammalia > Artiodactyla > Monodontidae > Delphinapterus > Delphinapterus leucas. Next base: position 24,652,201 of record NC_143130.1, read on the forward strand.
AGACGACCTACCAATTAAATATTTTAAATTGTGATAAAATACACATAACAAAATTTCCCATCTTCATCATTTTTAAATGTGCAGTTCAGCGGCATTAAGTACATTCACGTTGTCATGCAACTACCACCACTGTCCATCTACAGAGCTCTTTTCATCTTGCAAAACTGAAACTGTGTACCCATTAAACAATAACTCCCCATCCATCCCTTCCAACAGCTCCTTAAAACCTCCCTTCTACTTTCTGTCTCTGAATTTGACTACTCTAGGGACCTCATATAAATGGAATCAGACAGTATTTGTCTTTTTGTGAATTGCTTATTTCACTTAGCTTAATGTCCTTCAGGTTCGTCTGTGTTGTAGCCCGTGTCAGAATTTCCTTCCTTTTTAAAGGCTGAATAATATTCCATGTATGTATCTACCACATTTTGTTTATCCATTCATCTGTTCATGGACGCTTGGGCTGCTTCCACATTTTGGCTTACCAGTAGTGCTGCTATGAATATGGGTGTATCTCTTCAAATTTCTGCTTTAAATTCTTTTGGCTGTATACCCAGAAGTGGAATTGCTGGATTAAATGATGATTTCGGGTTTCGTTGTTTGAGGAGCCACCACACTGTTTTCTATGGCGGCTGCACCATGTTACGCTCCCACCAACAGCACACGAGGGTGTCAGTGTCTCCCGTCCTCGCCAATACTCGACACCCGTTATTTTCTGTTTTTTTGACAGTTGGCATCCTGATGGGTGTGAGGTTAACCAATTAATCAGTTAGCTTTTTACCAAATCATTTGGTGCCCGACGTGCGGGTTCTCTGGGCCGATGCTGCTCCTGAATTAGTTTTTTCCTATCTCACCTTGTGCTTATGTCCCTTTTTCTAGCGAAGAATAATTGGAGGACTTATTACTCCAGCACCTCCTGGGGGACTAGGGAACCCATGGGCAGGAGGGCTCCTGACAGATAAACACCGCGTCTCTGTAGGGAGGGCTGCCCCTGCTTATGTGAAGGACCTCGTGGTTTAGCAATGAATAGTTGTTGAGAATCAAGTAAGCGTGGCGTTAGTATTAATGACACTAAATGTGCAGAACAGACCCTTTGCGGAAGATTAGGTAAAGGTTGAGTTATCTCTTATATGTGACCAAAACAAGACAAATTCTTTTTTTTTTTTTTTTTTTGCGGTACGCGGGCCTCTCACTGTTGTGGCCTCTCCCGTTGCGGAGCACAGGCTGCGGACGCGCAGGCTCAGCGGCCATGGCTCAGGGGCCCAGCCGCCCTACAGCATGTGGGATCCTCCCGGACCGGGGCACGAAGCCGTATCCCCTGCATCGGCAGGCGGACTCTCAACCACTGCGCCACCAGGGTGGCCCAAGACAGATTCTTAGGACAGTGGAGAGAACCAAAAAGTTGACGGCTGTGGTTTCATCCGTCAAGCTGTTGTTGGGAGGCGCAGAGCCGCACGCTGTGCCATATAACCCCCCCGGGGGGGAGATGCAGCCAGATGAAGGGGAAATTATAAGTGTGATGATTTCATCATGTATTGGGTTGGCCAAAGAGTTCATTTGGGTTTTTTTTATAACGTCTTATGGAAAAACCCAATGAACTTTTTGGCCAGCCCAATATTTGTATTGTTATATGTCAGTTTATAATATTACGGTGCATGACAACGTTATATGTTTATTTTGTCTGTTTCTTTCTCTAGAGTATAAACTCCCTGAGGGCTGGCGTTTGTCCGTAGCCATATTCCCAGCTCCTACAGTAGTGCTGGCACGTAGTGAGTAAATGAGTGCAGAATGAGTGTGTAAGCGCTGTACTAGGGACATACGTGGTGTCATGGGAGCACTAGATCTGGGGTGTCTGAGAAGATGTCCCAGAGAAAGCAACGGCTCAGCTGAGACCTGAGGGGTAGATGAGGATGTTCTGGAAGGTGGGAATGGCATTTTAGGATTGCTGTGAGCATGACATCCTAGTGAGGGAAAGGAAGACAGTCTGGTTTGAGCACAGCGGGTGAGTGAGTAGAGGGGCTGAGCCCAGAATTCCCCCTCAAAGTGTGCTACTGGCATCAACTACACTCTTTAGTTGAAAGTACAAAGAGCGGACCCTTAGTTGCCCTTGGCTATCTTACCCTCTTTCCCGTCTCAGCCCTCTACTCAGTTCACACTGGGTAGATGCTAAAATAAGCATCTAGCAAGTAGAGTGTTGCCAAGATACGGGGGAGTTTCCAAAGCAAGCCAAGTGCTGTGAGTTCATGGTCAGATAAGACAACTCTTCTCAGCCCAGGTGAGCAAGAAGCCAAGTCTTTCATGAAAGTCAGCTGACCTTTCTTTCAGTTTGGGGAGAAATTCACGTCAGCTGCGTGTGTAGCGCTTTTAGAGCAGTAGTCTTCAGCATTTTCCGTTCTGTGGTCCGTTAATGTTTTCAGTGATACAAAAACAAGCCTCTCACCCAGTGTTTTTTAAACTGCAAGACACAATCCATTATTGGATTATGAAGTTAACTTACTGTGTTGGAACAAGCATATCTTTAAATATGAAGTCGAATGGAACAGAAAAGACCAGCATGCATTTCATGTAGCAAGAGTGATTCATGAAATTTTGGGTCCTGGAGTTTGGGACATGTGTCTTACCCAAAAGCTTGAAAATGATAGACCCATGACATTTAGTTTTCTATAATGTTCCTTTTAAGTTATAGAATCACACAGGCGCAGGCCTGGAGGGAGGGCAGGAGAAAGTGACATTAGTTGGGCGATCACCATGCAGGTGCCTGGATACATGGAATTATCTACTCCTACGGTACTGCTCATTGGGTGGATCATCTCCAGTTTACAGAGGAGACGCTGAGGCTTGTAGAGCTTAAGAAGCTTGACCGAGGGTTACCTGACAAATGACTAGCTGTGAACCCTGATCTCTTGGCTCACAATTTAATCTTCCTTTCAGGCCTCCATAGATTGTATTCCCACAATTTGAAGACATCCTCTCAGGGAATGTGTTATAACCATATTCCACGTTAGTTAAGAGGAATATGGACTTTGGGATATACCCCATCAGCTTCTTAAGGAACTAAGTCACATAGGAAGAAGTAGTATTGATTAAACAGACCAGGGCTGTTGACAAAGATGAAAAGGGCCACTCTTTCCTCCCCCCTGAAGCTTTCTCCCTGCTGCTGGGCGAAGCAGCCTCCGTGGAGCCATGTGAGGCGACGTGCTTTCCTTTCTAAAGCTGGGATCCCTGGGGCCATAGCTGAGTCCCACTGTCTCCTTTTCCCAGTGTGTATCCAGAGGCTGATGAGTTTCTACTGGACAAAATGATGCAATTATGCAAATTCCTGGTGCGTGATTCCATGATCTCCAGCATCTGCCAGGCTTTCAGACTTTGCCTGGTCAGCTCTCTTTCTACAGCAGCTATTTCAGACCGTCTCCTGCCACCGTCACCCCCTCAGCCTGCTTCGCTGAGAAAATGGAAGTTTTCCTGATGAAAACCACCTTACCCTGAGATCACAGGGCTACAAGCCCAACTCTGTCTGGATCCACCCTCCCATCCTTCCCGTCTTTTACAATGAAGAAAAAAGAAAAAAAGCCTCGCCTGTCTAATGTTCATCCTCCATTGAAGCTCTGGAATCCATTGCTTCTTCCTCCTTGAGAATCTCATTCTCTTGATTATGTCCTCTTGCATCTGTATTTTCCTTCCTTCCCTCATGCCTGGCCCCATTCTCACTGTACAGACATGCTGAAATCCCTCCCTTCTTTGAAGAAAAAGGCCATCCTGTGCTTCCTTCCAGCTACCTCTCTCTTTCCTCCTCTTCACAGCCAGACACCTTAAATTGTCGTCTGCACCTGCTGCTCTGTGTTCTCCCTCCGTGTCTTGGCCACAGACATCTGGCATTGCCTCTGCTGCCCCTGGGAATGGATCCCATTCCTGTTCCCTTTTGCTGATTCTTGCTATAATTCCTCTCCCGTCTTCCTTGACTTCTCTGCAGCCGACAGCTACTGAGCACCTGTGGATTCTCTGAGCAATGTCTTCCTCCCATCCCCCCTTCCCGTTCTCCTTCCTTCCTCTCTTGTGCTTTTCAAGCTACTCCTCTCTTTTCTGTCCCCTGGAAGGTTGATGTTCCTCAGTGTTCTCACCCCATGGGTAACCTCACCGCTCACTGACCTTAACAGCCACCTCCTGGCTGACCACTGCCCATCCATGACCTATCCAGAGTCCTCTTCTGCTGCTGCTTGATGGGCACATCCAGCACCCCATGCGCCAAACTGCAGGTGACGTCTTCCCCTTTCTCTTTCCTCCCGTTCTTTTCTGTGTCTGGCGCTGGCATCAGCTGTCCTTGCACAAGCAGAAACCTGGATGTCTTCCTTGACTCGTCACCTCCGCAGCTCAGCCCAAACCAAGTTCTGTTAGCTGCACCCCCTGCTTATCTTTTTACTCCATCCACCTTCTCCAGCCCCCACGCTATTTGCAGGTCACACCATTTCTCTTCTGGATCACTGCCAGAACCTCCTCACTGGTCTCTGTTACTGTGGACTGTCCTCTGTGCTGCAGCTGGGAGGATCCTTCTAGAACCCAGATCTGAGCTTGTCACTCCTTGCTTTACACTCTCCAATGGCCACCCAGTGTACTTGGAATGAAAGCTGTAACATGAATTAGAAGGTTCTAGTTGGTCTGCACTCCCCCGTCCTCTCCAGCCTCATCTCTCCAGCACCACACACATCACTTTCCTCCAAGTCCAAGCCTCTTTGGGTTCCATAGTGGTCCCGTGCATCCCACTGCCTCATGGAAATTTCTGCCCTACCTCTAATCCCTCCTTCTTTGGGCTATTCTCTACATTTTCAGTGCCTCACTTAGATAGTTTTCCTCTGGAAAACTCTTCCTCCAAATTAGGATTTTGTTTCCTCCCACATGTCCTTAAAGCATGTACGAGATCATCTATATACAGCACTTAGCCCCATGCGTGGCAACCAGTCAGTACACGTTAGCTGGCACGGCACTTAGCACATACTGGTTTCTTTACCTTTAGATGTTCCAAATAGATTGTAAACTCTCTGAGGGCAGAAGGCACATTCTCTTATTCTTGATTGAATCCCTGGTATCTAGCACTGTTTCTGATGCATAGTAGGTGCTCAATAAATATTAGTGGAATAAATAAATGAGCCACACATTTTAGAACCTTTATTGTCTAAGGGACTGTATGCTAATCCCAATCTAGTAGTTTAAATGTCTACACAAATAGAATCATTATGATCTTCAGCATTTTTTGCCTGTGGGTCTCTGGAATTATCTAGATACATTCTACTACAGAGTCAGAGTTGAAGGTGATGGGAAACATTGAAAAATGCAAAGACGCATCTTGCTACCAGGGAAAAACTCCATCTCCCCATCTCTGTGGTATGATTTTCTCCCTCTGTCATCCTCATAGTTTCTCACTTCGCTGGGAGATGCCAGTAATAAAAGGCAAAAAGATTAGGAATGATCAGGAAATAAAAAGTAATATTGAAATATTCTGAAATATCCTACAAGGTTGAGGCAGTAGGTAAACATTAAATGCAAATATACAGCAAACGCAAACTTATTTTAATAAAAAGAAATTATCAAAGGGTAAAAGAGGTTAAAAAATTTAATGTAAACGATAAAAGATTTTAAGGATTCTTCAGAACAAAATCATCATGATCTTACACTTCATTAAGGTAAAAAGTAAAAGACTAAATTTGAGAATTAGGACAATAAAGGCATGCCAAAGATTAAATAATTGAGAGTATTCAAAGAAAAATATCTTAAAGAGTAATAAATTATTTAGGAGACTCACTGAAAGTGTAACCAAAAATATGGGACCAGCGGAGGAAAAAAACATAATCTTTTAAAGAGGATTAAAGATAAATCCCAGCAATAATAAAATGAGCACCAGCATGGGTTTCTAATGGCAAGTAAGCCACAGCTAAAACAATGTTAAAACTGGAGCTTAGGGTTTTAACCTCAAAAGCCTGTGTCACCTCAGTGGGATTTCAGAGGCAGTTTTTAGTATACTTGCTGTGTGAGTGCCATCATGTTTCAGGGGAAAAGCTCTGTGAGTTCCGCTGTGACATTCCCCCCCCCCGGGGGTGGGTGGGGGAATCACACAAGGGCAACCAAAGAGTTATGCTCATCTTTGACTGCAGAACAAGGGAGACACTTCTCACTCAGCACCCCTTCCTTCCAGAGCCTCATGGCTTCTCCATCCCATGTGTCCTGCTTTCCTTTGGGAAATAAGAAAATCAGGTGGCCCCCCTAAGTGCTATTCCTCACCTTGTTCATGGAGCCTCTTCTCAACCAGAGTCCCTTTGGCAATTACCCAAGCAAGTGTCTTTGTGTGTTGTACCTTTTCTGTGTAGCTTGTAATGTGTTACCCTGCCTCTTATGCTTCCTCATGTCTCTGGGGACTTGAGATTCTGTCTAGCTCATAAGCAGAGCTCAATAATGGTATTCGAATTCAATTAGTATTTCCTGAGGAAGCTCACCTATTCCAGGTCTTCTATTTCCTTCTCTTTCTTAAACTCTCGGCACAGAGCTCAGACCGCATCTTGATTTGCGGAAGCTCATGAAGCCTCTCCTAGTCTGGGAATAGATTTTATTTTTCTCTCATCGCTAACAAGAAGGATTCTGACTTTGACTGTCACGTTTTTCAGGGCCTAATCATTAGTGCTAAGAGCCCTAAGCACTGCAATGTTGGCCTGTCTGCTTAAGGTGAATGTTAAGGGTCTGGCTCAGAAGTGGTGCATAGGGCCAAGTACGTCGTTACAGTTTGGCGCATTGACGTCTGTTTGGCCAGACTCTATACCCTGTCACCTGTTGCCTTCCTCCCCTCCCCTGCCCTGTTCCATTGTGCCAGTCCCTCCACCTTGCTTTCCAGGTCCCTTGCAATAAATGAAGACATACGGGAGTTGGCACCCAAGGGTATTAATCCAGATTAGATTGTCTTTTTCAGTAGCAGAGACTGGAGAGAGGCTATAGGATCTTGGGGCATCCTTCCCCCTGCCTTTGTCCAGCTTTTCCATGGCCTTGCCAGTCTTCCCAAGCCATCTAACAGTGAAGGCAGATGGAAAAGTCACAGAAATGGGGGCGAGGAGACCCACGTTCTCATTCCTGCTTTGTCATGTTGACCATAAGACGAGTGCGTCGGATGAGTCATCTGTAGGATCCCTCCTGGCCCTAATATATTGTAGCTGTTTGGGGGGCGGGGGGTTCTTTTGATACCTACACATTCTGGCCACACCGGGATTTCACCCAGGCACCTGGTGTGGCGCAGTAGTGGATACATTTCATGGCTCCCTGTCTGTAGTTAGCCCGCTCGCAAGCTCAGGTGCAGAACAGAGAATATAACCAGCAGTGTAACCCTTCACCAGTAAATGGGAGTGCAGTCACCCAAACACTGAAATCATTCCACTGTCGTTTAGATTTTGCAAATTAAAACTTCACATGATAACAGCAACACATTTTTTCTTCTACTGTGTAACACAAGAAATCTAATAACAACCAGGTTTTCTCAAAATGCCGCTTCTCCAAAAAGAACAACTTGATTTCCTCAGTGGACTTTGTTTCTGGAAGATAGGATCGTGATGAATAGCAGCATCTTCTCCCCTCTCAGAATGGGAACTCTCTTCATTCTTCTGCATCAGTCATTGGAAAGGAAAAATAAATTAGCATGCATTTTTAAGGACATATTTAGGCTGTACAGATGGAGTGATATTCACAGTAGCCATAAATAAACTCTTTCATCAGAGTAATTCTTACATGCAGCTGAGCCAGTCCTAGATAGTTTTGTAAAACTCCTTTTAACGTTGAAATAATTCAGGGAGAAATAAATTGCATAATTCCAAGTTCTGGAGCAGAGGCAGCCTGAATATTTGCCAAAGGTTCAGCACAAAATACTTTAACCTTCCTCCGTTCCAATAAAACCTTCCTCCGTTCCAATAAAACGTTCCAATAAAAAGAATCCCTAAAACTAGGGATTCTTTCCTAGTTCCTGGGCATTGAGATTTGTTATTGTTTATAGTGCACTTGGGAACTTTGATGAAAAGTGCTTTAGGAAAGAAAGCCACGTGAGCAGTAGGAAAGGCTTTGCATTACTTATTAAAATAAAATGCAACTTACTTGACCCCAAATTGCCAATATTGCCGAGCATAAACTAGCACATAATTTTAGAAATTAATGAAGGCAAAGTTATCCGTTAACAGTTTCCCACAGGCGGAGCTGGTAGAGAGAAATGTCATCACATAACATCATATTTGAATTTTATTATTTCAGTTGAAATGAAAGGAAGAAGGGCAAGCCTTTCTCTTTCGAGAACAGACTAGAGGTATTCAGAACAGAGAATATATCTTCCTTTAAATATACAAAATCACTTTTCTCCTGAAAAAATATTGTAGATATTTTCTCATGGAAGAATAGTCAAGATCTCTAGGTCTAAATATCTAGACCCAGAGAGAGATCACACCGTTTATTCAAGTACTGGCCTATCTCAAGACATTTAGCAATATAGCTAAGAAAGCAAATTATAAAGAACCAACAGACATTCTGCAGGTCCGAAAAGTGAGACACGTGTTTGTTTGGCTATTTGTCTGAAAACTACCATTAGGAAAGTTCAGACTGAATTCCAGGGAATTTTCATCTGCATTTAAACAATTGCAATTTTAATCTGCATTTTCTTAGCCTTTTTGCAAGATGGAATCAGAGGATTACATTTTCTAAGAACCATTTTTTGTAAAAGCTTGAGCGCTCATCCGTTAAGTGTGACATAGGCTTGAAATAAGAGTTGGTGATAAGTAATTAAGTGAAGTACAGCTTAGCACATGTTGACAGTGGACCAGTGCGATCGTCCTGAACTTGTCAAGGCTGTGGTGTGCTATTTATTTGACCTAGACTGCTGCTTTGGGTCTTTGGGTACCAGTCACTGTGTAACAAACTTCCCTGACACTTAGTGGCTTTTAAAACAACACAATTTTCTTTGCTCATGATTCTGTGGCTCAGGAATGTGGGCTGGTTCTGCGCCTGATGGATTCACCTGGCGTCTCTCGTGAGGTTGCGCACAGATCTGAGATGGGACCACTCATATATTATATGGCACTGGGTAGGTATGGCTTGAAGACTGGGACATCCCGCTCCCTCTCTTTCTCTCTGTGCGGCTACCTTGGGCTTCCTTTCATGGTGATTAGATCCTCAGAGTGAGTGTTCCCAACACACAAAGGCTCGCATCTCTTAAGGGCCAAACTAAGAAGACACAGAGCGTCACGGAGTTCTACTGGTCCAAGCAAATCCCAGGACAGCCAAGATCACAGGGAGGGGCCCGGCCAAGTGGCATTGCAGAAGAGCTTTGGAATGGGAGGTGCTCTTGCAGCCATCTGTGGAAACACAGCCTAGCACAAATATTTAGGCTGTTATGGGATAACATTTCATAAAAGTGACCTCACGTTTATTTTCTGAGATGGAGCCTCTTCACTCTGACAGAAGGACCTGACGAAAACAAAAATCTGATTGCCGTTCTCCGCCTTGCTCTGTGTCACCTACAAAATAAGATCCAGACCCTTCACATGGCTTGCCAGGTCCTTCCCTATCTGTCCCCTGCCTGCCTCTCAGCCTCGCTCTCACCAGGCCCCGAGCACCAGTCGTTCTTCAACCGCCACTTGGTTAGCACAGCTCCACGTGGGACCATGTGCTTGGGATGCACTTCTTCCCATTGCATCCTCACTTGGCTGGCCCCTCAGACATCACTGCCTCTGCGAAGGCTCCCCCACCCCCTGCTGTATGAAAGCATCCTTCCCCCGGTGAAGTGCCCTGTGAGGAAGCCACCGCAGCAGTAATAACACCCCCTCCTCCCCCACCGCACCGTGAGCTCCTTGAGGGCAGGGATCCGAGTCTCTCTCTCCAGTCCAGCCCTGGCCTGTCCCCCACAGAGCAAGCGCTCAGGCATTACAGTCAGCATAGTCTACGCACAGGGTAGAGTGGCGGGGTGCCTGGAGGGAAGACCAGAAAACCCCAGACAGGAAGAAGGCGGTGTGAGGAGGTCAGAGCCGTGAAGAGTGAGCTGAGCGACGGAACCAAAGGTGGATGCAGAACCGCCAACGTGCAGAGAGAGAAAGGGGACACGCTAGACACACAGAGGACGAGAGACGAGCTGAAACAGAGTATTCAGTGAGAGCGTAGTGTCATGGGTAAGAAGGAAGAAACAGAAGGCTGACATCGGACCCAGCCATGTGCATCCACAGAGATGCGGGAACCGCACCCTGTCGGGGCATCCCGGACGTGCAGTTAAAAGGCGGGGCACCCCGATGCCAAACAATAACACAGCCTCACTCCGCTGCACACCTTCTCAACAGGTGACTGCCCGACCAAGAGGGCGGGAGAGAAGTTGGGCAAAGGGAAGAAGAGTTGCTGCTTCCGGGAAAACGTGTGGGACCCTCACTCCTCAGTCCACGGTGGTGCTTATTTCGCTTGTCTGAATAGCTTTCCTCCTGAGCCAAATTGACTCAATAACGTCAAAGTGAAACTGTTGTACTTGACGCTGGTGACAAGGTTCAGGGGAAGTGGTGTGGCTCAGGGGAGGGAGGATGTAGCTAATCCCCAGCGAGGAAGACCCACCTTGAAAGAGCAGGAGCCGCCTTTTGACAAAACAACTGTAAAGGAAGTAATCATCGTGAGAAAATATGTTTTCTGCTAAATGGTGGAGGAAGAAAATATGACCATCTTTCCTTTGACTCTGCTGAGTGTATCAAACTCAGTACTAGTACTTATAACTAACTTGGATTGAGCTTTTTCTGCATCCAGGAGCTGCTCCGATCCGTTTACATCTATTAACTCACTTGAGGTGGGTCCTGTTATTGTCCCCATTTTACAGACGAGGAAACCAGTTAAACAGCTTGTTCAGAGTCACCGAGCTGCTAAACCGCAGAGCCGGGATTTGAACGCAGGCATTGGGATGCCGTAGTCCATCTTCCTAATGCTCTACTTGGCTTAGGCTGAATATGGCAATATACTGTATCTATGGACTCACTTTTTGAAAATACTACCTGACAGTGGTATTAATTCTAAGAAATGAGTTTTGAGACTTCTTTCCCTCTTTATATCTCAATTACGGTTTGGGGCACATTTTAAAATGGCAAATTCTATCAGCTCTGGACATGCGCGTGCTCACACACACACACACACACACATACATATACATATACACATACTGACTGCTGTAATTTGCAAAGAGCTGTTGAGAAGAAAGTGTTTAATTAAAACTGAGTGCGAAATGCAGCCAGGTTAAACTTCTTTGGTGATAACTTTGAAGTTTGAACTTCGACTTTATAAGGCATTTCTGGAAATGAGAAGAATGACATATTCTTATGCTGTGAGATATACTTAAATTGTTTCTCAGTGTATACCTGAGGTAACTTTGTAATTTGCTCTTTAGTCAGTATATCTACGAAATCACTGGTAAGATTCAAATTAATTTTCTGATCCCTTTTATGTCTATTACTTATTAATTGTTGTTATTTGACAAGTTCCTGAAGCACAGGATCCCGAAAAGTTCAAAGTGATATCCTTATTCAAGAAAACATGGGCTTCCCAGGTGGCGCAGTGGTTGAGAGTCCGCCTGCCAATGCAGGGGACACTGGTTTGTGCCCCGGTCCGGGAAGATCCCACATGCCGCGGAGCGGCTGGGCCCGTGAGCTATGGCCGCTGAGCCTGTGCATCCAGAGCCTGTGCTCCGCAACGGGAGAGGCCACAACAGTGGGAGGCCTGCGTACCGAAGAAAAAAGAAAACGTTTCTTTTGCCAATATTTTCCAAAGAATAATTTAAAAAAATTTTAAGAACTCTGTACTTTATTATTTTTCTGGTTGGTTTGCAAAATAACAACCAGAAATATCATAGATATTTCATATTTGAGCAAATGGACAATTTTCAGAGGTTGAATATAAATATTAGTCCTGAAAATGAGTAAGTAGGAAAATTATAGTAGCCACCGAGGCACATAACACCCACGATGCACCATCTTGGGGGCAGAAGAAATATAGCGTATCTGTGCTTTCTGTGGCTTCTGTTTTAACCTTATCCTTCTGACCTTCGTGGGCCCCTGCTGCACAGCCCTCCCCAGCCAGCACTTTTAGAGGATTTATGGGTTTGGCCAGAGAGGGAGGGAGAAAGCTGTGACCAATACAGAGGAATTTGTTTTTTCTTGGAACAGACGTCCCAGCACATCAAAGGGTGACCGCCTTTGGAATGCTACTTCCCACCTGATCTCAAAATACCCTCCAGTACACCGCCTGAAAGTCCTCACTTCACTTTATTCCAGTACCTGAAATTCTGCCAACTAGAAGTTTAAGAAACACAGATCCTCTTAAAAATGCAAGTACTGCTGAGATTTCCTTCACACGTTAGAGCGGTTTAATGAGTAACTTAGAGAAAATGGGAACTCTTACAAGATGGAGCAGGCGGGGATTTATTCAGTCCACAAGTATTCATTGGTCAAGCCCTTCACTGATCGTTATCAGCGATTGATCCAGGTGTTGGGAATACGGCGGAGAAAAGAGGGCCAACGGCAGAGAAAAGAGGGCCAAGGTCTCAGCCCTCAAGGAGGAGTAAGATAAATAAACAGTATGTAAATAAGATAATTAGATCATTGCAGTGCTGTGAAATCAGTAAAGAGAGTGAAGAACTAAAGAGACGAATTTCTGGAACCTGGCCTGTTCTTAGATTACCAAGTGCTTTCTCTCTATGGAGAGGGAGGGACAGGAAAAACATCTGATACGCACTCAGTGCCATAAAATCATGGTTAGAAAAAAAAGTAAAAAAGAAGGGTGCTGACAGGTCGTCGGGAGATATGGAAAAAGCATGTTCTGTCCCTCCCTGGTCCCAAGTGATACATAACCCTTGTCTTCTTTGTTCCTCCGTGAGGCCCTTTGTCATCACTGACTCCTTTGTCACCACTGGGTTTCTTTACAGGTAAATGCCTGGGACTTCGTAGGTGGTCATTATATTTGTTGTCTAAATAGATACATGGAATCTGACTATTCTGATGAGTACTGAGGGTCTGTACCTTAAAAAAAAAAAATCCACAACTTTTTATTGCTTCTTGCTGCAGTTTCAGCAGGTGGGCAAATGAGTAGAAGGAAACTAAAGGGCTATCTAATTACTTCCCACCCCTGCAGCTCAGGCCCCCAAGCTGTCACTCCCTTTCCTCCTTTTAACCTCCACACAAGCCACATCGGAGGAAACATGCCTCGCGGTGCTTGAGAATGCACTTGGTACTGTCTAAATAGTTTACTGTAAAAGGAATACCACTAGGCAATTTTAAACAGTCTTTCCCGTGTTGTTTCATCCTAAGGATAAACACTGTCTCTTAGCATCTTCTGATCTTCATAATATTGAGGTAAAAATAGTGAAGTGTAGAATTTTAGCAAGTACAAATATGAGTTTTTCTTTCTAGACCCCTCCTTTTAAAGGCGAGGAAATGGGGCTCAGATGAGATATTCAGCGTGTCGCAGCTGGTTGGTGGTGGAGTCAAGACCACACTGAAGCCCTCGGGACTTCCACTATATATAACTCTGGCTCCAAAACCGCCTTAATAAACACCAATGGTCTCCCACGCCAATCTCAAAATTCAACTTCAACCTAAAAAATCTTCTTTCTCCTCCTGAAACTAAGTGACCATATCCTCACAAGGGAAGGGACGTGGTCCAGGAAATGATGCTCTTCCAGCAGGCAGGGAGTCCCCTGAGAACTTCATGCTCCCAGGGGCTCCCTGGAGTCAGTCCATCAGCTTTCTTGTCCAAAGCGCTTTCTCAGACTTTCATGCTATACATCCATGACATTTGCTTGCTAAATCATCAGCTTAACTTATTTACCCCATACCTTTTATCTCAGTTTTCTGGTTGTATTTTATCTAAGTCATCTCTACTTTAGTTGAGCTAAAGCTGCGGTTTTGCAAATTAAATCAGCTGTGGGTTTCTGCATATGTCCCCTCCCTGTGTTTACTAAGCTTTTTTTTTTTTTTTTTAACTCACATTATATGTCTGTTTCCATCTTACTAGTTGTGTGAGGGAAGATTTGCTTTGCTGAAGGTTCTTTGAAACAAATTCAGAACTACTTAGAAGAACACATTTTTAAGAAACCAAAATACTTTTAAATGTCTTGTTTAATCGATATCTTTAGCCCAAGTTGAATTTCCTTGAAGTTTGGAAGTTTGTCCATAATGAAGAAATCGTGTGGCTTTTGGGTCTGGACTTTATACTTTAGGCAAAGAGAAGGTGTTTCATGATTCTCAACGTGGAAGAGATTTGGAAAGGCAGATCTTAGGGCTAAGATGGAGGAGGAACAGACAGCATGCAAAGACAAGGGGTTGGCACTAATTAGGAATCTATTGTAATAATCTAAGGAAAACGTCTGAAGTTCTCAAGCTAAAAGATTAAAGAGTAAGGATCAAATGCAAAAGAAATAACCAGATAAAACTGGTAGGTCTTGTTGCACAGTTGGATGTGAGAGATGAAAAGAAGAGTACTCACAGTTAATTCCAGTATTTCCAGGTTGGAAGATTCAGTGGATGGTAATTCCATTGATCAAGAGAGGAGAGAGAGGAGAGTCTTGGGCATTGAAGAAAAGGTAGAATTAGTATTTATTTTGTCTGTGCTTGAGCTGGTGGAAGTGTCCAGTTTGTAGTTAAAAGTATAGGACTGAAGGGCGTGCAAGTGTGGTTTAAGAAGAAATGTCCTTTTCGAAGTTACCACTAAGTAGAGAATCAGCGAAGCCATCAACGTGGGTGAGATAAGCCAGAAAGGAGTCAAGTCAAAACCTGGACATATTTCAGAAGTTTAGGTAAAGGAAGCTGAACCAATAGAGTAGCCTGAAGAGTGACCAAAGAGGTGGAAGGACAGAAGGAGGGAAGAAGGGGAGTCAGCAGTGTTGTTTAATATCACGGAAGAAGACCCAGGATGAGCTGATGGATCTGGAAATTGACATCACTGGTGCCCTTTGGGAGAGCAAGGTCAGCAGAGGTGGCAGAAGTCAAAGGGCAGAGGGTAGAGCAGCTGATGGAAGGTGGAGAAGGGAAGCTTGCTGGTGGAGGAGGGGAGGCGGAGCCATATCTGCAGGAGAAGCCAAGTCACAGCGTGGGCGTGGCCTTACCAGGTTCCTTCTAAATTTAGGGCTCTCTAGAGAAGTGCTATCAGCCACAGCATTTCCCCGGGCCCTGAATCTAGCCACCGCCTCTAAATATCACTGACCAAGCTGTCACAAAGGGGAACTGTTTTCATATGCGTGCCTACTCCAATCTTACCTCCCCTCATTCCAGTTCCAGCCCTTTAATTCCCAGCTCTGAGCCCCATTTCTCTCCTAAAGCTGCCAGTGTGGAGTTTTCTGTCTTCAGAAATCTGTGTGGACTTCACCTACTGGCCTGTGTTGCTTTGTGTGTGAGTCATGTATCCCAGGGACACTATCATCTTCTTGAAGTTAATGTGTTTTAATCCATAGAACCATGAAATATCACCATTTTACACATGAGGACATTGGACCCAGGGAGGTGATATAACTTGGCCTAAGGTCACACAGCTGAATTCAACAACAGATGGTTGAATTGGGCGTTGGAAAGGATGGAGAGAAAGATGGGTGTGTTTCTTCCCTAGAATTACTTGAATGAGCTCTGCCAGAGTTTGTTTTTGAGGCTGTTTTTTTTTTGCTATTTCTGTTGCTAACAAGCACCTTTTTGTTCTGGAGACCTTCCTCCAGATATAAGATACAATTCCATACTATTAGTTATATTTCAAGTTGTAAAAAATTATCCTCACATTTCCTGCCTCCCAGAGATAACCTTGATTAAAGTTTTAGGTGCTGGAGACTAGTGACACATTTACAGATTTTGAATTTTAGAGAACAATTTGACAATAACTACTGTAGTTGAAGATGTGTATACACCAGAACCCTGTAGTTCACTACTTTGTGCATATTCTGTAGAAACATGCACCCGAGGAGATATCTGCAAGAATGTTCGTAATTGTATGATTAATAAAAGCAAAAAAAAAAAAAGCATTGACAGAAGAACGGATAAAGAAATTGTAATATATTTATTTCAATGTAATTCTAAGGAGCAATGATTCTCCAAGTGTGGTCCAGAGACCCCTGGAGATCCTGTAGACTTTGAGGGTGTTCCCAGGTCAAAACTCATTTCACAGCATGACTAAGACCTTTTTCACATTTTCAGTCTCATTCTCTGAGTTTTCCAGAGGCTGTGTGTTACGATAGCAACAGACTAAATGCAGAAACAGGTGTCAATAGACTAAATGCAGAAACAGGTGTAAGAGGCCAAATGTCTTCTATTAAGCCAGACATTAAAAAGACTTGCAAAAATGTAAAACAGTGCCACTTTTCCCATTGCTTTTTTGCATTGAAAAATATTTAATCGTAAAATATGTTGCTTATGCTAACATGTGATATGTAATGGGTTTTTATTATCTAAAATTAATATATGTGTTTAAAAATCTTCTCATTGTTATTTCCTGATATGGCAAATATTGATTAATCCACTTGAACCTCTTCGGCAGCCTCAGTGATTTTTAAGAAGGTAAAGGAGTCCTAAGACCAAAAATTTGAGAGCTACAGCTATAGAGCAATGAAAATGAATAAATTGAGATTACATGTATCGAGAAGAATGTATCTCACAAACCTGATAAATGGAGCCGCAGAAGAATATTATAAACGACAATTTATATTGAGTTTTAAAGCCAGTAAAATATGCTATATTAGAATAGATATAGATATACAGATATTTGTTACATGTATAAAAAATGGTGGAAATAATAAATGCCGGAGTCTGGATAGTAGTTCTCTTGGTGGGTAGTGAAAGTATGAAAGGAAATTCAGTCCGGAGAAGGACATTGGAAACTTCAAATATATCAGTTAGATTTTCTGTTTTAGGTTGGATTCTAGGTATAGGGTATTCATCAAGTTATTTTTTATATTTTGTATTCCTGAAATGTTTTATAATACAGTTTAAAAACTAGTAGCTATATACAACTCAACAACAAAAAAGAGTCCAACTTAAAAAATGGACAAAGGACTTGAGTAGACATTTTTCCAAGGATGATACACAAATGGCCAAGGAGTATATGAAAAGATGCTCAACATCATTGCCAATTAATACCACAATGAGATATCACTTCACACCCATTAGGATGGCTGCTATCAAAAAAACAAAATAACACGTTTTGGTGAGGATGTGGAGAAACTGGAACCCTTCTACACTGTTGGGAATGCAAAATGGTACAGCCACTATGGAAAACAATATGGCACGTCCTCACAAAAATTAATAGAGTTACTGTACGATCCAGTAGTCCCCCTTGTGGGTATTCATCCAAAAGAATTGAAAGCAGCATCTCAAAAAGGTATTTGCACACCTGTGTTCATAGCAGCGTTATTCACAATCGCCAATAGGTGCAAACAACCCAAATGTGCACTGACGGATGAATGGATAAACGTAACGTCGCACGTACAAAAAATGGAGGATTATTCAGCCTTAAAAAGGAAGGCAATGCTCCAATAAAAAAGGAAGGATATTCTGACGTATGCTATAACGTGGGGTTGAATTATACTCTACTTTAATCTTTTTAGACTTGAGTTGTCTTCTCTGTAAAATGGAATCAGTAGCCCATTCTTCAAAGGTTGATGTGAGGATTTAACGAGAACATGAAAAATGATGGCCAGTGCCTCGCACAGTGCTTCGGCCCATGATCTATGTTTGTTTCCTTCTCTTCCTTTGCTAATTTTTTTTAAATTTAATCTTTTTTATCTTTGGCTGCGTTGGGTCTTCGTTGCTGCACGCGGGCTTTCTCTAGTTGCGGCGAGTGGGGACTACTCTTCATTGCGGTGCACGGGCTTCTCACTGCGGTGGCTTCTCTTGTGGCAAAGCACGGGCTCTAGGCATGCGGGCTTCAGTAGTTGCAGCACGTGGGCTCAGTAACTGTGGCTCGCAGGCTCAGTAGTTGTGGGCTTAGTTGCTCCGTGGCACACGGGATCCTCGTGGACCAGGGATTGAACCCGTGTCCCCTGCGTTGGCAGGTGGACTCTTAACCACTGTGCCACCAGGGAAGTCCCCCCTTGCTAAATTATAAATTTCATTGAGAACCAGGTACAAGAAATATGCCTTTTTCATTTCCCTAGTTCCTTGTGTGACACATGAGTGAGAGCGCAGTAATGATTATCATGTTTGCTTGAATTAGAGAATCTCCTTACATAGTAAGTTAGAGATCTGCCCCCAGCATTGTAATAGTGATTGTCTCACCCTTTCCTGCTGCTCTCCCCACAGCCCCCGCCACCTATAAATCAATAAGGTGAGGAAAATAATAGCAGACCTGTCACTCAGAAAAACAAAGCTGATGTAATACATTTGTGGGATTGGATCTCTCTTACGTAGGAGAGAATGTTGAACAGTTGTCTGATAAATGCAGGTATTGAGGACAAGCTGAAAGCATCAAATCACAAGTCAGGACCCAGTTTCCAGTTATCTTAATTTGTATCCTCCTTTGCCTGAATCAATAAAAGTTAAATCAGTGTGGAGTTAATTATACTGTCACTCCTTGCTGTTACCAGTGTATTCTGTGGTCATTGCATGATTAGATGGGCAAATTGGTACTTAAGTTGACAGTATGATTGGGTCATTAAAAAGGCAAATCTGAAGAAGAACCTTGAGTGGGGTTGATTTCCGTGGAAACATCCAGCCATCCACCAATTTTCTGGAATAGATGTCAAATAGATGCAGGAATTAAACTCAAAACTGCAACTATGACAAACAGTTTAACTCCTTTCAGATTATTTTCCCCCCACTCTTTTCTCCAAACCTCTCTCTCTCTGAAGCTCTCCCCAAAGGGTAACTTAATACATAAATTGTTTGTTCTGAGAATTTCTTTTTTCTTTAATATGAATTAATGACTCTACCCCCAATTCATAATAGAAGTGTACTCAGGGAGAAAGCTCAGAGTTTTTTGAAATCCTTCATTTTCTTAAAAGAATCTTGCCTATCTAGACTGAGAAAGCCATGAGTATAAGTTTATTACATAGAAAATGTCTATTTATTTTATTGTCTCGAGAAATTAGATAAATGGTAAAAGTTTGTGAATATTTTATTAGGCACCTGAAATAATATAACTCTCCCAATTTTCTGAAAGTAAACGTGTCATCTGTTACAGAATAGGCTTCTGCATGTTTTAGAAACAAACACAACATAGTTCAGGGAGGTCAACCCCATGATTGATTGGAAAATAAACGAATGCATTTTTTTTTTTTTTTTTTTTTTTGCGGTACGCGGGCCTCTCACTGTTGTGGCCTCTCCCGTTGCGGAGCGCGGGCTCAGCGGCCGTGGCTCATGGCCCAGCCGCTCCGCGGCACGTGGGATCTTCCCGGACCGGGGCAGGACCCCGTGTCCCCTGCATCGGCAGGCGGACTCTCAACCACTGCGCCACCAGAGAAGCCCACGAATGCGTTCTTTATGCGACACTGAACCCAGAGAGCAAAATAGTTTGTAGGACTTGCAGACTTGGGAGTCTGTCTAAAAATAAAAGGTGAAACATAGTATTATGCAAACAAATATATTCTTCCTTTTTTTCCCAGGATCTCATCCTTAACGGTTACAAAGGACCTTCCTGAAGGACAGAGTAGGTTAGCAATTTAGCAGCAGTTGCTTTGGAGACAGATACGCGGTGCTAGGTGCTCTGGCCATGGGTGAGGCGGGTAGGGGGCACAGAAGTGCCTCAGATCTTTAGATCTGTCCTGCACATGATGATACAAATAGAAATTAATCTGATACTGACATTTGCTGTCTTGCCTTTCTTCCAAGATATACAGACACTGTGACTCCTTTGTACTTCGAATCGAAAGGAAAATGTGAAGTAGTGACATGTCAGAATAAATAGTTTTAATTACATTTGATTAATTGGGGGGTATGTAAAATAATTTAAATAGTTAAGAATAGGGCTTCCCTGGTGGCGCAGTGGTTGAGAGTCCGCCTGCCGATGCAGGGGACACGGGTTCGTGCCCCGGTCCGGGAAGATCCCACATGCCGTGGAGCGGCTGGGCCCGTGAACCATGGCCGCTGAGCCTGTGTGCCTGGTCCACGACGGGAGAGGCCACAACAGTGAGAGGCCCGCGTACCGCAAAAAAAAAAAAAAAAAAAAAAAAGTTAAAAATAGGTTGTCTGAGGGCATTCACCTTTAAAACTAGAAACTCTGGCCGCCTGGTATAGTGGGAAAGGCACTCAGATGCTGAATCCTGGCTCTTTTCCTTTTTAGCTGCAAATCCTTGTGTGAGTTGTTTAACCTTTATGCCCAGTTTCTTCATCTGTAAAGTAGGGATGACGATTTCTACCTTGCAGAGCTGCCGGGGGCATTCTTTTAGATGAGTGTAAAGCACTCAGTCTAGCACACAGTAGGTGCTCAATCAATAGCAACTAATCCTAATATGTCTAACTCATATTTTCATTGTAAAAATCTGTCACACACTTAAACACACCCATTTAAGACTTAAAATAGCCTCGACATATAGCAAACATTCACCAAAATATGTTTCCCAAAGGTAAATTTCAATCTCTCACTTCCTTGTGGAATTTTACACACATCCCAAATTAGTCAGGGATGAGGGACAGACTGTATTAATGAGGTGTTTGGTTCACTGTAGGAAGATAAAGTAATAAATGGTATAATCAATTTTACTCAGTTAAGGGAAACTTGCTTTGAAGCTACATGCAAACCACCTGAAAACATGGTAACCCTCTTAGCATTATGGGGCTAGAGATGACTTTTCCCCTTATCCATAATGGGGAGGATTGGCACTCTGCCTTCCAGTCTTGACAGCTGCCTACACAAAGCATAAGACAAACAAGGCCTGTCGTCTCAACCAGGAAGGATGCCCTTGAAGATAACTAATAAGGACCTACTGCATAGCACAGGGAACTCTACTCAATACTCTGTAATGACCTATATTGGACAAGAATCTAAGAAAGATTGTATATATGTATAACTGATTCACTTTGCTTTACACCTGAAACTAACACAACATGGTAAGTCAACTCTACTCCAAAAAAAAAAAAGAAAAGAAAGAAAGAAAGAAAGAATAAAGGGCAGGAGGACCTTGAGAGGAGAGAGTATGGCGCTTCCCAGATTTGGCCAGGCTGGTCTTCGTTCCAACACAGGCGTGGTTTTCTCTGGAGAACAGCCCCACCGGCCAGAGGGTGGCCTTGTTAGAAACCTTCTCCTTTAGGAGTGAGTTTATTTCATCATCAATGACAGTGTTTTAAGTGTCTGGAGGTGTGTGTTTGCTTTTCTTATGTAACCACAAAACAGTGGTTAGTTTCCCTCTAACAGGTAAGAGTGACAGGAGTTGCTGTTGCCTTTAAGATGATGCATGCAGTCTTATTCTGAGAGTAAACTTGGCGAGTTTAGTCACGACAGACCTAGTTCTTACTTCTTCCTCTCTCACCTTTTCCCAGCACCACCCTTCCCCATGTCGTTTTACTCCTCCGTTTGGGGATAGGAAGAAAGCAGAGCAGGGAAGCGCACGCCAGGCTGACAGCAGTTTTAGATGCCTGGGCTCCACCCGTGTGACTTTTTCCTCTTTTCTTTTTAAAACTAAACCCAGCAGGATGTGTGCACACCAATTACTGAGCACACAGAAACCCGGGCACTGCTCTATTGAAGGAACAGCTTTCAAAGGACTGTGGCAGGAGCTGGCTGCCCCCCTGCCAGGCATTTAAAGGGCTGTGCTCTCCCGGGGAGAAGAGCTGACTTCCTAACCTGGGACTTTTCTCAGAGCCCCGCAGAAGGAGCTGTATGTAGGGAAAGGACATGTTGGCAATGGGTTTCCCACTAACTTTGGGACCTTCTGCACCCAAGCAAAAAAAAAAAAAGAAAAAAGAAACCTTAAAAAAGTTTTATTTTATTGTACTTGGCAAAAACCATGAAAAGAATGTGAACTTGACTTTGAATACCTCACACCTGTGGGTTATACATTTTTCCAGTGTATTCCTAGGAATACCTAAGGAAGCTATGATGTAGGTAGCGTAGCCTTTATTACCTCCATTCTTTTTAGATAAGCACTTTGAAGCACAAAGCAGGCAGGTGACCTTGTAACATCAAATGCTTCAACGTTAAGCTGATCTTTCTCTTTTTAAAAAAATTTTTATTGAAGTATAGTTGATTTACAATGTGTTAATTTCCTCTGTACAGCAGAGCGACTCAGTTATACATATATATATACACATATATATATACATATACTTTTTCATATTCTTTTCCATTATGGTTTGTCACTGGATATTGAATATAGTTCCCTGTGCTATATAGTAGGACCTTGCTGTTTATCCATCCTATATACAATAGTTTGCCTCCCAAACTCCTATTCCTTCCCTCCCCTACCTGTCCTCCCCCTTGGGAACCACAGTCTGTTCTCTATAGCTGGGAGTCCGTTTTTGTTTTGTAGATATGTTGATTTGTATTGTAGTTTAGATTCCACATATAAGTGATATCATGTGGTATTTGTCTTTCTCTTTCTGACTTACTTCACTTAGTATGATAATCTGTACTTGCATCCATGTTGCTGCAAATGGCATTATTTCGTTCTTTTTGATGGCTGAGTAATATTCCATGTATGCATATATGTACCACATCTTCTCTATCCCTTCATGTGATGATGGACACTTAGGTTGCTTCCACGTCTTGGCTATTGTGAACAGTGCTGCTGTGAACATAGTGGTGCATGTATCTTTTCAAAGTATAGTTTCGTCTGGGTATATGCCCAGGAGTGGGATTGCTGGATCATGTGACAACTTTCTCATGTATGCCCTTATGCGCTACAATCGAACGTCTAAAAATGGGTAGGACAGCACAGCAAACAACCCTGTTGTTGAATTACACTCAGGTGCTGCTGTTGTCTTAGAATGAGAGCTGTTAACCCTGAAGTCAGAGGTGCCGGGTTATTGATACCCATGGTTTCTATCAGGGCTGTTGTATTCATGTTTCATTGCTTCCACTAAAATGCAAATATTTCGCGGAGGAAGTACCTATCATCCACGCTCCATGAGTATTTATTGTATGAGTGTTATTATTGAACAGCTAATTTATGTTATTCCCATAATATCAGAATGCAAGGATCTTTCTCCAGAACGGCAGGTTTCTGCCTGTAAACGCATTCGCCTCAGCCAAGTGGTGAGCACAGCAAGCAAGCCGGGAAGCCATCGTGCACTGTCGCATGCTGGGGACTCAGACCAGAGAGCTGAATCTCTACTCCCTCATTTTATAGACAAAGAAGCTGAGGCCCACAGAGTGGAAGAGATTTCCCCAAGTTTACCCCATCGAGCTTTGCCCTGGCCTTTTCATTCTTAGTGAGAACCCAAGAGCTGGCCACAGTTAGAGCTGTGGTCCCCTTGCATGGCCCCAGCTCCCGTCTCTGATGGGGAGTCAGGAACATGTTGAAAAGATGTCGTTTCTTCCCTGGAACTTAAACTTAATTGTACAGAAATGACCTTGAGTTCAGCATTTCATATAGAAATCAGATACTCTTTAAAGAGCAAGGGGAGAAGCATTTGAAATTTGAATATAAATACTTTTGGGGGAAAGAATGAAGAGAAGCTGTTACTTCACATGGAAGGGACAAGGCTTGGAGGTGATTTTAATGTGTCGATCAATATAAGAGGGATCATTGAAAAAAGAGTCCTAACTAGCAATTTCTCATCTTCATTTAAAAGAGAGAAATAGGCTTGTAATAGAGCAGGACGTTTTCTGTTTAGTTGTTGAAAAAAAAAAATTGGTAATCAGGACAGCATAAACTTACTAAGCTTTGTGCCAAACTCACCTACTTCCATTTTTATAGAGTTACCAGATGGGTGAAATACTAGAAAAGTGAGAGAACATTTTTATGTCAGTAAGACATTTAATAGGATGTCTCATAACACTCCTGTTAAAAATATGAAAAACACCTAGGGAACAACAATTCATTTCGTATTCAAGAAAGAGGCGTCTTTAGTGGCGGGTCATAGAAGTCGTCTATCCTAGTCATCAGTATTTATAGAAATAAATGACCTTAGTGATGGCTTAGAAGTCAGGCCAAATGGACAAAGGATCAATATATGTAATTTTAGAAAACGCAACTTCCTCTGAGTTCTAACATATGTTACTTTCATTCACCGATGAGCCCTGAAGTTATAGCAAGACAAAATAATTTGGATCAACAGAAAGGAGACTGGGGCTCTCATGATTAAATTCACTAATATTTCTTCCCCAGTCCTAGAGAACCATAACTTGATACTTAGCCACGTCACTTTCAATTACTAAAAATATCTGAAAGTACTTCCTTTTCAAGTCATTTGGAAATAGAGTTAGAAGTTGGCAGCCTAGAACCTCAACTAGGAGGTTTAGTCTGACTCCAACTCAGCCTCTCCAGAGTTGAGGGGAGAGAACTGTAATGCCGGACCTGTGTCACCTTGGTGACATCACCATGGCATTACTGCTAAGCAAGGAAATTCCTAGCTGCTTTAGTGCTGCCTAGATTTCCTGAAAGCAAAAGGAACCAGTGAGGGGAGCCTTGGTTCTGTAGAGCCATTCCATGTTCCCTTCAAACCCAGTCCTGCCAACTGTAGACTGGAAACCCAGAACTTTGTTTTAACGTTTCCCAGTGGAGCAGCTTTTATAAGATGTTTCTTCTCTCTCTGCTAAGAGGTCATTCCTGTTAGAATGCCTTCTACCTCCGATCAGAACCAGCCTGGCTTCCTTAATTTACCGAAAGCCCAGCAAGGAAATACCTGGAATCAGTGGAGACAGGTCGGGCTAGATGTGCATATCCATCTTCTGCTACCCCAAAGCCAACCATCCCCAGGCCCCAGTCACGGCAGCCCCAGAGCATAGCGCAGTGGACCTACACCCTAGAGAAGCAACTCTTGCTTCAGAGTCTAAGCAGGTGAGCAAGATGAAGGGCGTTTCAGGCAGGAGCTGAAGGTAGATCCTGGTGGGAGCCATGGTTCCATTCTCTTTGCTCCTGGAGATGATGTGTGAGAGATGGTGCAGGGAAGAAACCACCCCCACTCCTTCCTCTTCATCTTTCCTCTTTGCCTGGAGACCATCACTTGGCTTTTATTCCTGTTCCATCACCAGGGAGGAAGCCCTGAACTGCAGCAGTCCCAGAGGAGGAAATGTGGGGAAGGGTGGCACTGTGGATGAGGAGCCAGAAAAAGGCAGTGTTCCTCCAGCCCTTCCCTGACCCAAGTTTGCAAAGACAAGAAGTGTAGCTTCATTGTTGGGAGCAACTGGGGTACAAGTGTCTTTTGAGAGCCCTAGAGAAGCATGGGATGAATAGTACCTTTTCATCATCTCGTCTCTGCAGTAAAGAACAGCTGCAAGGAACTCAGTGGGAACCCAAAGTGTTCTTGACAAAGATGTCAGTATAATTCACCCAGTCAGACATAATTAAAAATAATTACTTACAGGACAGAACTTGCCGTACAGGAGATCAAAGTGCTCTGTGTGCTTTCAGAATAGACTCCAGACCCCAGAAAGGAAGAGAATGTTACAGCAGATAACCCACAGGTTGGTATCTGTGGCACTGGAGTCCGGTCCCCGCTCCACCACCATTAGCTGTGCAACCTTGGATTCATGTCCTCACCTCTCTGAGCCTGTTTCCCTACCTGTAAAATATGGATGAGAGTATCACCTTGGATATGTCACAAGACCATGGCATGAAAATGGAGGAAACATATGTAAAAAGGACTCCTAATTAATGTCAGAGTTTGCTATTCCTTCTTCTCATTGATTTCCCTAAGAGGTAAACTGAGGCAAAGACTAACAAAATAGCTTATTGCTCTCCATTCTTTTTAGAACAAGATGAAATGTTACTTTTAAACACGAACAAAAGTAAGAAAGGGAATCTCCCACTTCCGTCCAGCCAATCACAAATGTCCACAGTGAAGACCCAGGGAGAGCACTTGGTCCTCTTCTCCCATATCCCCTGGTCCACGCCCAGGAACTTCAACCCCTGCCTCTCTCTGTCTCTTAAGCATCACGAGCTTGTTCCAGCAGCAGCCTGACCAGGGCTCACTCCCCTCGGAGTGGTTGGGCGATGTTGAGAATTAGGGGCGGGCGTATTTTTCCAAGATATTGTAGGTTTTGTTTCAAGGAGGGCAAGCTGGTGCCTGAGTTCAGCCTTTTCCTTCTTGCAGCCCAAGAGCATGACAGAGGGACTTAGGGACACTGCACGTTTCCTGCCTCTTTCTCTCCCAGAGCTTCTACCTGGACAAATTTGAATTTCAGATTTTTAAACCTCAGGAAAATATCTGTGTTCAGAAGATGGTTCGGGTTTGTTTTGTGCTGTCAGATGCGGGATGAGAGCAGGACATTGACACCGGATGCCCCATTGTCACATCCTCTTTTTTCTTTCTTCCTGTGAACAGGACAGGGAGAATTGGCTGCTCAGTCTGGGGGGCAGGGGCAGGGGCCGGAAGAAGGGGGACGGGAGGAGGAAGACTTTTTAGGGTAGAATAAAAAATTCTACTTCGTTATTAGGACAGTCCTTCTATCATTCAGAAAACTTCATCAGTTATATCCTTATTTGTTTCTTACTAGTCTTGTGAAGTGTGGTACCCGTTAGTCTATGTGTTCGGCTGCGGTCACAGGCCTCCAGTCCTCTTCTGCCTGCACATCCAGGCTCAGGTGGTCCAGGGCATCATCAAGGTGATTCAGTGCCACCACCACCTCCAAGTTCTAGCCGGTAGCAGGAGGCAGGTGGGCCCAACCTGGAGGTGACTCATCAGCCGGGCTCACCGGCCATTGGCCACACCCACCTGCAGGAAATTGTGCCAGTGGTGAGGTGTCTGCCGTAGGCTGCCCCGACCTTCAGATGCCCTCTGTTGGAGACCACCAGCTGCACGCTTCCTCTTCTCCCCCTCATCCTCCTTGCTCTCCTGGTTCACCTTCCCTGGCATCACCCTGCAGCCACACCTGTTTCTCCACTGCCCCACCCACCCCAGTCTCTGTTGCCCTCTGTCACCTTTTCCTGCTTCATCTCTGCGCTCCATGCTCAGCATCACCGGTGGGCGTATCTCCCCCACTCCTGCCTCCCTCCCCAGAGCCCTTTCCCCCAGGCCCTTACTTCCCGCTACCCTTGGCCGTGGAAGCCCCTCCTCGCGTGACCTGGATCTGGGGGAGGACCTGATCTGATCCCACAACTCCATAGGAAGAGGAATCTCTGACTCCACTCTCCCAGGGTGTGTCCCAAATGGGACTTTGGGAAGCAGTTCCTAGTAAATCTATTATATAAATCTCCACATTTAGTTCTTCCCAAAATGTGCATATGTCGATTCAACATCACGGGTAACATTTCTATGGAAAAAAAAATATGCTCTGATCTAAACTACCTATTAGTGAAGTTGTGGACCGCTGCTGTTTCCTAAATCAGAATCTCCTATGATAAGGATTGGAGGATTCTTGAAATCAAGAACTGTGGCTTCGATGTCTAAGAACCGCCCCCCTCCCCAGTACTTGCCACATACTGAACTCCCAGGAATTGATATTAAGAGTGACTTGTTAAATTACCAAATGTTATCAGAGCAAGGCATCTGAATGCGTGCTAGGTGGTACCCTGGGGCCTGGTTCCCAGTGACCTTGCAGTAGAAAGGGACTAGATTTGGAATCAGGAGCCTTAGGCTGTGTCACTTACAAGTGCTATAGCCTTGAGAAAAGTCCCCACTGCTGCAGGCATCCATTTCTCCTTTCACTAGAATTGGAACTGTCCATCCTACTGCACAAAACTGTTACGTGTGAAAAATGAATTGATATAGGAAAAGCGTTTTCTCCTTTTTGTTACCTAGGATCATTTTTTAAAAAAATTAGTATTGTAAACCTCTGAAAAAATAACCATTTAAAATCACCTAAGGGCTTCCCTGGTGGTGCAGTGGTTAAGAATCCGCCTGCCAATGCAGGGGACATGTGTTCGAGCCCTGGTCCGGGAAGATCCCACATGCTGTGGGGTAACTAAGCCCGTGCACAACAACTACGGAGCCTGTGCTCTAGAGCCCGTGAGCCACAACTACTGAAACCCATGTGCCACAACTACTGAAGCCCGCACGCCTAGAGCCCATGGTCCGCAACAAGAGACGCCTCCGCAATGAGAAGCCCGCGCACCGCAAGAAGAGTAGCCCCCGCTCACCGCAACTAGAGGAAGCCCGTGTGCAGCAACGAAGACCCAACGCAGCCAAAAATAAATAAAAAATAGAAATAAATATTAAAAAAAATTTTAATAAAATAGAATCGCCTAAAATCCAATTCATCCAGAGATAGCACTTTTGATCCAAAGTTTTTCCCATTAAAATTTATGCATGTAAATTTATCTTTTTAAATGAGCGCCTATTACATACACTATGGTTAGTATCTCTTTTTAACTTAACTGTATACTGTAAATTGAGTGAATAATAATCTGCTGGTTGTAAAATATTCCACTGTAGTTATATGTCATAATATATTTAAATAATACCTTATTTGGGGACATTGAGGCTGTTTCCAATTTTGCTATTATTAACCAGTGCTGCAGTAGGCATTCTTGTTTATATACCTTCATATACTTGCCTTATTATTTTAAAGTCATTTAATACATATTTTCTTCTATAAAGACTGTATAGGTCCCTTATCCAAACTATTACAGCCAAATCTATTTTATAATTCATATTTTATAAAGGTAATAAAGTTATACACTGTAGAGTACAAAATATTCCTAGTAAGCTATGCATTGGGGGGTAAGGTATTAACAGTTATGTTCAGTGGGATTCAATAGACCATAAATAGCCCACATCAGATTTTGCTACAAAATCAGTTTGCACTACAGAACCATTTTTTTCCTATTTTCAGAGCTTTTGGATTTTGGAATTGCAGAAAAGGGATTATGGAACTGGCTAATTTACATTTCTTTAGGTTCTAGTGAAATTGAACTTTTTTCATGGTTTTATTTTGCCTTTATAATATTCATTTTGTTAAAGGGTGCTCTTAGCCCTTGCCTGTTTTTTAATTGGGCAAATAATATTTAACTATTAGGCTTGACTTCTTATTGATATTTAAGAGCTTTTCACATATTTGTCAAACATTTTGCCACATACTTTAAATCATGTCTCCTAGTTTGTCATTTGTCTTATACTTTGATGATGTTTAACACGTATGTTTTTTTTTTAACATCTTTATTGGGGTATAATTGCTTTACAATGGTGTGTTAGTTTCTGCTTTATAACAAAGTGAATCAGTTATACATATACATATGTTCCCATATCTCTTCCCTCTTGCATCTCCCTCCCTCCCACCCTCCCTATCCCACCCGTCCAGGTGGTCACAAAGCACCGAGCTGATATCCCTGTGCTATGTGGCTGCTTCCCACTACCTATCTACATTACGTTTGGTAGTGTATATATGTCCATGCCTCTCTCTCGCTTTGTCACAGCTCACCCTCCCCCCTCCCCATATCCTCAAGTCCATTCTCCAGTAGGCCTGTGTCTTTATTCCTGTCTTACCCCTAGGTTCTTCATGACATTTTTTTCCTTAAGTTCCATATATATGTATTAGCATACAGTATTTGTCTTTCTCTTTCTGACTTACTTCACTCTGTATGACAGACTCTAGGTCTATCCACCTCATCACAAATAGCTCAATTTCGTTTCTTTTTATGGCTGAGTAATATTCCATTGTATATATGTGCCACATCTTCTTTATCCATTCATCCGATGATGGGCACTTAGGTTGTTTCCATCTCTGGGCTATTGTAAATAGAGCTGCAATGAACATTTTGGTACATGACTCTTTTTGAATTATGGTTTTCTCAGGGTATATGCCCAGTAGTGGGATTGCTGGGTCATATGGTAGTTCTATTTGTAGTTTTTTTAAGGAACCTCCATACTGTTCTCCATAGTGGCTGTACCAATTCACATTCCCACCAGCAGTGCAGGAGTGTTCCCTTTTCTCCACACCCTCTCCAGCATTTATTGTTTCTAGATTTTTTGATGATGGCCATTCTGACTGGTGTGAGATGATATCTCATTGTAGTTTTGATTTGCATTTCTCTAATGATTAGTGATGTTGAGCATTCTTTCATGTGTTTGTTGGCAGTCTGTATATCTTCTTTGGAGAAATGTCTATTTAGGTGTTCTGCCAATTTTTGGATTGGGTTGTTTGTTTTTTTGTTATTGAGCTGCTTGTAAATTTTGGAGATTAATCCTTTGTCAGTTGCTTCATTTGCAAATATTTTCTCCCATTCTGAGGGTTGTCTTTTGGTCTTGTTTATGGTTTCCTTTGCTGTGCAAAAGGTTTTAAGTTTCATTAGGTCCCATTTGTTTATTTTTGTTTTTATTTCCATTTCTCTAGGAGGTGGGTCAAAAAGGATCTTGTTGTGATTTATGTCATAGAGTGTTCTGCCTATGTTTTCCTCTAAGAGTTTGATAGTTTCTGGCCTTACATTTAGATCTTTAATCCATTTTGAGCTTATTTTTGTGTATGGTGTTAGGGAGTGATCTAATCTCATACTTTTACATGTAGCTGTCCAGTTTTCCCAGCACCACTTATTGAAGAGGCTGTCCTTTCTCCACGGTACATTCCTGCCACCTTTATCAAAGATAAGGTGACCATATGTGCATGGGTTTATCTCTGGGCTTTCTATCCTGTTCCATTGATCTGTCTTTCTGTTTTTGTGCCAGTACCACACTGTCTTGATTACTGTAGCTTTGTAGTATAGTCTGAAGTCAGGGAACCTGATTCCTCCAGCTCCGTTTTTTGTTCTCAATATTGCTTTGGCTATTCGGGGTCTTTTGTGTTTCCATACAAATTGTGAAATTTTTTGTTCTAGTTCTATGAAAAATGCCAGTGGTAGTTTGATAGGGATTGCATTGAATCTGTAGATTGCTTTGGGTAGTAGAGTCATTTTCACAGTGTTGATTCTCCCAATCCAAGAACATGGTATATCTCTCCATCTATTTGTATCATCTTTAATTTCTTTCATCAGTGTCGTATAATTTTTTGCATACAGGCCTTTTGTCTCCTTAGGTAGGTTTATTCCTAGATATTTTATTCTTTTTGTTGCAATGGTAAATGGGAGTGTTTTCTTGATTTCACTTTCAGATTTTTCATCATTAGTGTATAGGAATGCAAGAGATTTCTGCACATTAATTTTGTATCCTGCAACTTTACCAGATTCATTGATTAGCTCTAGTAGTTTTCTGGTAGCATTTTTAGGATTCTCTGTGTATAGTATCATGTCATCTGCAAACAGTGACAGCTTTACTTCTTCTTTTCCGATTTGGATTCCTTTTATTTCCTTTTCTTCTCTGATTGCTGTGGCTGAAACTTCCAAAACTATGTTGAATAAGAGTGGTGACAGTGGGCAACCTTGTCTTGTTCCTGATCTTAGTGGAAATGCTTTCAGTTTTTCACCATTGAGGATGATGTTGGCTGTAACACGTATAAGTTTTTAGTAAAATAGGATAGAAATGTGTTCCTTTATGGAGCTTGTCTATGGTGTATTTGAGAAATCTTTCCTAATTCCAAAACGATATAATCATTAGTCTACATATCTAGTATCTTTAGTAGTTTAGAGGTTTTTATTTCTATGTTAATATCATCAATCTCTCTGAATTGAATTTTGATGTCAGCTTTAATGTAAGTTTTAGCCGATGGGCACAGTCCATTTATTAAACAATCTTTCCTTTCCCCAGAACTTTACTGTCATCGTTGTACATAAGCTTTCGTAAGTATTTGGACCTGTTTCAAAACATTTGGTTTTGTTCTGGTGATCTCTCCAACTCTGCTGCTGCCAGCACCACACTATTTCCATTATTACATCTTTATTTTCATATCTATTAGGGCTGGGGTGGGGGAAGGATGAAGAGGTGGAGCACAGGATTTTTAGAGCAGTGAAACTATATTTAGTCTGATACAAGAGTGGTGGATACATGTCATTATGTATTTGTCCAAACTCATAGAATGACAGTACCAAGAGTGAACCCTTGTGTAAACTGTAGACTCTGGGTGATGGTGACGTGTCAGTGTAGGAAACAAATGTACCATCTCGTTGGGGCTGTTGATGATGGGGGATGTTGTGCACTGGTGGGACAGCAAATATATGGGAGATCTCTGTCCCGTCTGCTGAATTTTGTTGTGACTCGAAGACTGCTGTTTAAAAAAATGAAGTCTGTTAAAAAAACAAAAACTAGACGTTACTCCTGAAATCGCAGCGCTTACCTCCAAGGGGAGAGTATAAAAAGCTAAATAGAAAACTAGAAGAAATTGCATTTCTCAAATATTGTGTTACAAATAGGCACCAGAGAACAATGCTTCTCAAACTGTGATGAAGGGGACTTCCCTGGTGGCACAGTGGTTAAGAATCCGCCTGCCAGTGCAGGGGACATGGGTTCGAGTCCTGGTCTGGGAAGATCACACATGCTGTGGAGCAGCTAAGCCCGTGCGCCGCAACTACTGAGCCTGTGCTCTAGAGCCTGTGAGCCACAACTACTGAAGCCTGCGCACCTAGAGCCCGTGCTCCGCAACAAGAGAAGCCACTGCAGAGAGAAGCCCGCACACTGCAACGAAGAGTAGCCCCTGCTCGCCGCAACTAGAGAAAGCCCCTGCGCAACAACGATGACCCAACGCAGCCAAAAATAAATAAATAAATTTACACCAAAAAAAAAACTGTGATGAAGGAGCAATTAAAAAAAAAACAATTTCCAGTATCTTTTAAGACTAGCAACCTCTTTCTTAACCTCATCTTTGAAAAGCTGTGTGTAAACTGTCAGTGCGCTATGCCTATTAGTTATTTGCCACTAATCTGTAGTGGATTCTTTGTCGAAATGAAGATATTTATTCAGTCCACCTACCTTCTACTCTGCAGAACAGTGAAAGCATATTTGTGAAATACTGTGCTGTCCTCTTAAGAGATTGTTGTCTTGTGAGAAAAGGCTGAAGCACATTTCACACAATAGCTCTGATCACAAAATAATCTTGTTGGCTCACTGAAAATTCACCAAGTCAAGTCAAAGGTTGGCATTTTCATTTATTTATTTATTTTATTTATTTATTTTTGGCTGCATTGGCTCTTCCCTGCTGCGTGCGTGCTTTCTCCAGTTGCGGCAAGCGGGGGCTACTCTTCATTGTGGTGCGTGGGCGTCTCATTGTGGTGGCTTCTCTTGTTGCGGAGCACGGGCTCTAGGCACGCGGGCGTCCGTAGTTGTGGCTCGTGGGCTCTAGAGCGCAGGCTCAGTAGTTGTGGCGCACGGGCTTCACTGCTCCGTGGTGTGTGGGATCTTCCCAGACCAGGGCTTGAACCCTTGTCCCCTGCCTTGGCAGGCGGATTCTTAACCACTGCGACACCAGGGAAGCTCAAAGCTTGGCATTTTCAAGAGGTCTGCCGCATAATCAAGTACTTCTTTTTGTTTTTACCATTCTTTTTCTTCAAAGACACAAAGTTTTTAATGTCTTCATGTTTTATGTGTGTATGATGAACACGGAAAAGCCCCCCTTGGAATATGAATACTTGCTATTGCACGTGAGGATGTTGCAGTGTCCAAAGTTAGGACCCGTCACAAATATTAAGTCCGATCGGGCCGAGGGACTGGCATCGGGGGGTGTAGGCAGTACTCATATTTTGTGTAGGAGAAAATCTAGTCATCTGTTCAAATCATATTCCTCACTGAGTGATATCTACAATAAAATAAGACTGCAGTGGAAAGATGAATAAATAAGGACCTAGGAGACCTGAGTCCTAGTAACATTTCTTCCACCAATTAGGTAGATTTGATCACTTGCTTTAATTTCTCTGACCCTCAATTTCCTCAGCTGTTACAAGAGACAGCAGACAGTTTGATCCCTAAAGGCACTTTCAGCTCTCAAAAAGAAAAAAGCAAAATGAACAGATCAACTAACTGATTTGTTCACAGATTGATTCATTCATAACCGATGTATCCATGTACGTATTCAAAAGACACTTGCAGTGAACATATTACATGTCAGTTACTGTGCTAATCGTGGCGGCCCAATGAGAAGGCAGTATGGAAGAGAGAGATGCGTTTCCCCAAGTCTCCGAATTCCCTTCTTGTTGTGGCGCTAGAATTCACTAAGCATGGGGAAATGATTAGAGACAGGGAGGAATGAATGGGGGGGAATTGTCTTGGCATCACCACGTTTAATGTATTTGTGTAGAACAGAGCTTCTCAGCCTCAGCACCATTGATGTGTTCGTTGTGGGCAGCTGTCCTGTGCATTGTAGGTTGTCTGCAGTATCTCTGGCCTCAATCTACCCAATGCCAGTCCCACCCTCTCCACCCGTTTGTGACAACCAACCATGTCTCCAGGCATTGCCAAATGTCCCCTAGAGGCAAGGTTGCCCTGGTTGAGAACCAGTGATTTAGAATCACCTCAGTGCCGGGCACTGTGCTGGATGCCAGGAGAATAAAGAAGAGAAATACACAGCCTTGTCTTGAGGCCTTTATTCCAGGGCAGTGCTTCTAGAACTTAGATGTGCAGCGAGTCAGTGGAGGGCCTGTTGGAACCCAGACTGCAGACACCCGCTTCCATAATTTCTAATTCAGCGGGTCCGGGTGGGGCTGGCGGGTTTGCATGTCTAAAGCGGTGCTGGTGCGATGCTGGTGGTCCCTCAGGACGACACTTTGAGAACTGTTGGGCTCGGGGGTTCCCATCTCGCAGGTGACGGGTGTCCACTGCAGCTGTGGCCAAGAATATACATGTTCTCGCCTCACCCGTTCAGTGTTTGCTGAGATTCAGAGTAATCTGTGGTCTTTAAATTGAGAAATTAGACCCCAGATGGGCTACTAAACCCACAATAAACCTGAAAGGTCACAGGAAATAAAACCAGGGGAGGATCTCCTAAGCCAGAACAGTGACGAAAAGGTGCTTAGTTTCATCCTCTTGATTGCATTCTGTATTAACAGATGAATGGGTTGTTCATGGGCTTGTCCAGGTACCTAAAAAGTATCTAATTTCAGTTTCCATGGATTCTAAGCTCTGATCACAAACAGGCTTTTACAAACCACTCATTTCTAAGGTGGGGACATCCGTGGGCAACGAGAGACATGGGTGGTTCACCTAGACCTGCACGCACACATCCATCCTGGAGCGTCTGAGCCCTGCTCGGCCTTCTCCTCCTCCTGGTCTCCGCCCCGGTCTCCCTTTCCCTTTATCTCCAGCAGTAACTTCGACAGCAGTGTCTGTCATGCTGGCACACGCAGGGCTGTGTGTGTGTTATTATTCTTTGCAAAACTATTAGTTCATCTTTGGACTGAACATTGCTATTTCCTCTTGCTATGACGATACTACCAAATACTGTATTTTCTTTGAAAAGTGTCACACACCCTCGGGAGGAAGTGGGGTGTGGTGTTTGAACACCACTGGGGGGACAGGGGTGTTTCGCTCCCGCCGTACCCACAAGTGACAGCCCGCTTTGCAGTTCTTGTTTTCTCTGCCTCTTAATGTTGAGTCCACACTGACTGGCCACGTCATTTTACTCGCAGGATGAACAGCGAGAAAGTGGAGTCCAGGCTGTCAGAACCTCCTTTCTGTCCCCCTCTAGGCAGGGGTCTACTCCATTCTGAGGTCCCAAGGCTGATTTAGAACAGGGACCCTGTCACATTTTTGCATCCAGCACCAGGCTTTATACCTAGGAGGCAGGTTTAGCAAATACTTAGTGAGCGATGGCAAAAAACAAATGTACATGTCACTTCATTTCCTTAGCCAATAGTTTAGGTGAGTTCTAGGCCATGTCAGATAATCCACTGAGCCAGTCGTCGTCGTCACCACCGCCACCATCATCGGTAGTTAATTTCATCCGGGAGAACTTCCGCGGTTACTTTGGAAAAGTCCTGTATGATGTTATAGCTACCTTTTCCACTAAACACTGTTGTAAGCGTTTCATTTAACAGTTAATTCATTTAATCCTCCCCGACAACTCTGTGAAGTGGGTCTGTTTTTTTCCCCATGTTGCAGAAATAGCAACATAGTCGCACAGAGATTAGGTCACTTGTCTATGACTATGCAGTTGGGGAAAGCTGGCGTTTGTACCGTGACCCTCTCGTCGACACACCTGTGAGCTCCTGCCTGTGTCCTCTCCTTCCTGATGGTATACTGCCATGCCAGGCCAGGGAAGAGGGACCATGTGGCCAGGGACTTCAACTTGACCGTCTCAGTCAAGATGTCCTTTGGGGGCTTCCCTGGTGGCGCAGTGGTTGAGAGTCCGCCTTCCGATGCAGGGGACGCGGGTTTGTGCCCTGGTCTGGGAGGATCCCGCGTGCCGCGGGGCGGCTGGGCCCGTGAGCCATGGCCGCTGAGCCTGCGCGTCCGAAGCCTGGGCTCCGCAACGGGAGAGGCCACAGCAGTAAGAGGCCCACGTACTGCAAAAAAAAAAAAAAAAAAAAAGATGTCCTTTGACCGGGGCACACTGGGCCCTGCCTCTGCTTGGACGCCCCACATCCATTCAGGTGGGATGTTTTTCCTACCTGAGCACCTGACAGGCAGAACTCTTCCTCTGATGCATTAGGAAGATTCCAGAGTATCCTGTGTCTCATTAGAGCTACTGAGTTAATATGATGGTAGAGTCACTGAGAAAATTGTCTCTTTCCCCCCAACTTTATTGAGATATAATTGACAATTAAAAGTTGGATATCTATTTAAGGTGTACGATCGGATGACTTGATAAACGTATACACTGAAATAATCACCACAATCAAACATTAACATATCCATCATTTCACATAGTCTCCTTTTTTTGTGTGGTGAAGAGTGTCTTTTAAGAGTAAAATTTGACGCAGTGAACAGACCCATCATTAAATTTGCTTCCTGTACCAGGCAGCATCTTTGGCCTTGGTAAGTGGTTACCCTACCCTGGGTAGAAAGTAGTGCCGAGGAGACCGACTTTGTACAAAGCAGTGAGCTCTGTCTGCTCTAGACTTTGGCCCTGGGAATCCTAACTGATACCAGCCAGCCACCAGTAAACGCATGAATGGAGAAGGCGCAGAGGTAGACAGTACACGCTTATGACCCCCTGGGAGAATTACCCAGGTCAGCAGCTTTGACCTCGCTTCTGAAAGAGAGCTTAAGCTCTTCCAAGAAACTTCAACTCCGTTTATATTACCCACTCTTTAACTCTTCAAATTATAGCCGTGGAGTAGAAAGATCATTAAACCACAGATTCTGACAAAAAGAAACAGCAAATTGGTACCCAAGGTAACTGAGCAAGTAGGCAGTGCAGAGGCTGCTGGGAAAGCCTGTCTGACAGCTGTCGTGGGTCCTTGCTAATTAGGAACTGGTTGAACAGATGGAAACGATCTATGGGGAACTCTCCATGCTTGCACTTCCTCCCTGGCCTAACCTTAAAAGCCATTTTCTAACAAGGAATCATTGACTAGTTTGAGTGGAGGCACTTAGCAACCAAGGCTGGAATACAGGTTCTATTGCTTACTAGCTGCTTACCCACTTAGGCCTCAGCTTTCTTATCTGTAGAATGGAGCTAATTATACCTATCTCACGGGCTTGGTGAGAAGGTTGAGTAACACAAGCTACGGAAAGCTTTTTGCAGTTTTGTGAACTGTAGGAGACCTAATAAATAACCGTCTAGGCTATGCATGTGCTTGGAACAAATGGACAGATAGATCAGGAGTCAGGGAGATGGAGAAGAAAAAAATCAACTTGACTAGTGATAAAGGCTGGATTGGTGGATATGGCCAAAGTGTCCAAGCAAATCCGTTGGTCGTTGTTCTCAGTGTCATAGGCAGTACTGCACAAAGGCTGGCCTCCCAGGACTGGCAGGTTAGCCCCGCCCCGCCTATGGCATAGCAGAGGGGAGTGGAGGAACATGGTCTCTGAAAGTCGGTAGATCCCCCCAAAAGAGAGGAGGGGGCTGCACCGGGCAAGCATAGTTTATTCTTCTAAAACTCATCTGTCAGATAAATGGCTCCTCTTCTCACGGGGAGCAGGAAAGGATTTCTGGATGAAGTAGTACAGAAATGAAGTCCTTGAAAGATGAGAAAGATTGAGGGGTGGCAACCGTGTACGCGTGGAGCTGGTAGTGCATCCAAGCAGAAGGAAGGTGTAAACAGAGCCGTCGAGATGGATTGTCGGGATGTACTCAGAAAACAGGCTGAGTTGTGTGGTGTGCGGTCTGTACGTTGATGCCAACACATGGGGGCTTTTAAATAACAGATTGAATCATGATTTAATTCAGCAAGGATGTGGACAGTTGAGTATTTGTATAATGTGATCAGAGCTGTGTTTTCGTGGGACTGTCTATTCATGTCACCCATTAAAATTAGTGTCAGACTATTAATAATGCCATCCCAGGTTCCTTCTTTCCTATATTTCAATATTTGTTTTATTTCTACACTTTTTTTTTTTTTGGTGGGAGAAGGGATATGTTCTATTTGTCTGCTCAGGCTGCCAGAACAGAGTACCACAGACTGAGGGGTTTAAATGACAGAAGTTTGTTTTCTCCCTGTTCTGGAGGCTGGAAGGCTGAGATCAAGGTGCCTTCAAGGCTGGCTTCTGATGAAAGCTGTCTTCCAGGTGTGTCGATGGCATCTTCCCACTGTGTCTTCATGTGGCAAAGAAAGAAAGAGAGCTCTGGTGTCTCTTTCTCTTCTTATAAGGACACTGTCCTAATGGATCAGGGCCCCACCCTTATGACCTCATTTAACCGTAATTATCTCCCTAAAGGCTCCACCTCCAAATACAGTCCCGTGGGGGCTTACGGCCTGAACATATGAATTGCTGGGGACCCAATTCAGTCCATAACTGGGGTTGGGGGGAGTCTTTTTAACGTTCGCAGGTAGGAGGGAGTTACTAGCTCTGTCACAAATCCCCCTTCCTTACTAGTTGAAGGTTAGGCCTCTTTCCTTTTGTCATGTAGCATATATGGTCAGGGTTATTTTAAAATATTACCTTCATTTCATACTTATTATTTTAATTCACTTTTGAGACCATATTTAGGGGTGAGAGGCTAATATTTAGTCTGACTCTTTTTATCGTACTACTTTGTAGACATCTTAGCAAGGGGATAAAACACTTCCCAACTAGTTACAGGCTTTCTTCCATGCACATTGCAAGGCAAATTAATTTTTTTATTATAGCTTTTTTTTCTACAGCAGTAAGTCATTTTATTCAGCTGCCACTTTTACCTAAGAAACCTTTCTATCTCTTAAATGTGAAAGCTATAAACTTAATTTGCCAAAATTTGCCTGATGTTTAATTTACCAAATTTTGGCTGAGCTGATGCGTTTGGAACCCACTGAATGTGTTTTCCCCTCATCCCCAAGCTTACTGTTGATTCATTTGTGTTTTCTATATGGTAAAGATTTGATATTTCTTTGAGACTCTCCCTGTGTCCCTAAGACACCTCCAGCTAAATTATAGCAATAAAAGTGACATCCAGATTTTTTTAAAATAAAGAAGTATGCTCATTCTTAGTTCACTTGCTGCAGAGGAAGAGAAGCCGTGATATGTTTTAGCTGATGAGAGTATAGAGAACTTCTTCTCTTGCTTTCTGTTTCTATGGAATTTTCCCCCATCCGCTTTTGTTAGGTGGTGGCAATCCTTCAGGTCACCGTGAAAGTATTTGGTGGCTTTGAATTGTGGCAGGTGAGTCCATCTGGATAAGTAGGTCAGTCAGCATCAGGGAGGCAAGAGACCAGAATTCTCCATTCAGTACTTAATGGCATATGACCTCAAGCATGCCCCTGAGCAGCGATACTTGACCATCTCCCTGCATTGTCACTACCTGCCGAAGAGAAATGAGATCACACTTAAAGGTGAAAACATTGAGCTGTAAGAGTAAATGTCCTCCACAAATTTAAAGTACACATTAGGGTGGTATTTCGCAGTTGGGATGGCAGAAGCGCAGAAGACTGGATGGACACACTGATAGTTCATCGTGATGAGTGCCAGCGTCGTGATGACTCCATTAGGGGAAAATAAGTGCTATAGGAGAGATACGTGAGGGGTTTTATGGGAGCTCGGTGGCAGAGCACAGAGGAAGGTCACGTAATTCAGCCCAGATACGCTCCTAAAAGACTCTTTCCATTCTCTTCCTACCCTTTTTTGGTATATACTAATAATGACCATAAAGTACACTAGAAAGTATATCAGTTGCAATAATAATAATAACTAACATTACTTTGAGAGTTTACTGTGTGACAGCCCTGTTCTAAGCACCTCCATGTGTTTTCCCATTTCATCCTCATAGCCCTTTGAGACAAGTAATAGTATTATCACCATTTTCCAAATGAGAAAGCAGAGAGGTTAAATAATTCCTGCAGTTGAGCTCATAATGGCATCGATTCTCTGCCAGTAACAATGCCTGGGATGTTTCCTTTGTATTGATTTCCTCTGTAACTGTCTGCCACCTAATCGGACCATAGAATACCCTTTCAGGTAAAAGAAATGCATGAAGATTAAAAGATGATGTAAAATGTTGCTTTTGAAAATTAAGTTTCTTAGCAAAAAGGCATTGAGCATCAGCTCGATATCAGACAGAGGGATTGACCCAGGAGGTACATAGATGATTAAGATGTGGTCTCTGCTCTCAGAGCCCGAAGTCTTGTTTGGGAAGACCAACAGGAACTAATACATTGAATAGAGCATTATAGGGAAATACGGCTGTGTGAGCGGTTGGTCTCCTCCCCAGCCCCACATTCCCCAGAGGAACGTGGTAATAGAGGAGACCCCTCATCACAGCTAGAGTCCAGTAAGTAAGGCACCTGCATGCACTCGCTCTGGAGGGTTTTTGCTAGATATACTGCAGATGAAACCAGAGGGACTTCTATAGGTTGAGTCCCACCCGTCTTCTGGGGATATGAGTAGATCCCACCCTCTTCAAGGATTATGTAGGAGAAATCCTGGTGGGACCTTACTATGTCCCCCAAATATGGGGGCTAAGAGCTGAAGACAAAGACAGAGAATGGGAGGTACAGGATCTACCCCACTCAGACTTTTGAAATGGCAAAGGTGAGGTGAACAAATATGACAGGTGCTGTCTCGCAGGGTACCCGGGGAGCTATGGGGGGCTGGGCGAGCGCTGAGTAAATTCCACCAAGATGTGTCGAGGGAGGCTGATGGAGGTGAGGGAAGAGGAGGTACAGACTGAGCGGGAGCTTGAAAGATGAGGAAGCGGGGGTGGGGCAGATGGAGGCTGGAGTGAGATAGGAAGGCGGTCCAGGGAGAGGAGGCAGTATTGCTAAGAGCCTAGAGCTCTGAAACAGCATGACAAGTTGGAGAAATGGCAGTGGCTTTGCATGATCCTAGGGAAGATACTTTGGGACTGGGAGTGAGAGGTGACAGGACTGGGGAGAGAGACAGGTAAGCTGCTATGATGGGTCCAACGAGGGATGATGCAGAATCCAGCCAAGACCCCAGGGAAGGAGGAGAGGAGATGGGGAAGGAGAAGGACAGGTTGCTTGCAGTGGATGAGAGAAAGGGTGATGTCTAAGCAGGGTGCTAGGCTGGGAATCATGGTACCAGTCACTGACCTGGTAAAACAGAAGAAGAGGAAGATTCGAAAGGCAAGACAGTGAGTTCCTTTCGCACCTGGCAGGTTGGGGGGTCCCCGGGAGCTGTCCAGGGGAGACTGGATGTGTGCTTTTATTCCTCAGACGAGCGGTCCTTAGAGGGACCCGTGTGTTGCTGGAACAGCCTGAGGTGGCCAGTCAGTCTTACTGCACACATTGTTTGTTGTAGAGGGCGAGGCTACTGTGATTGGCAAGAAAGAGATTATGAAATCCACACTCCACAGAGAGACTGGGGGAAGACAGTCCTGATAGATGCGATTCCAGTGCATGTATTTCTGTACACAAGTAATTTTCCTATTTTAGCACCCCTTCTCCTTTACCATCAGCTCTGCGCACAAAAAACCAACCCACAAAAATCTGTTCTGTTAATTTCATCCTCATGTGCGTGTTACGCATCTTCTAGGCTCTTGAGATTTGCATGTATACACAGACATATATAGATACATACACATATGAGTGTTCAACAAATTTACGCTCACACAGCATTGTATGGAAGTGTATGATGCATGTTGTCCTTGCCATTGTTAGGTAAGAGCATTTCTAAAATATTTGCTAATTGCACAGGTAAAATAATATTATTGTTTTAAAATAATAATAATATTATTTATTATTATATTAATAATAATAATTATATTAATATTATTAATAAAATAATATGAAATATAATAAAATTATATTTTATAATAAATAATATTTTATTATAAAACAATAAAATAATATTATTAAATTGAATTGAATATTAATGGATCCTCAAAGAAAATGCATTATCAAGTTCCAATGTTATTTTTTTCTCAGCTATTTGCACCAAAATGCAAAATTTCAGGAGACCTTAAATACTACAGAGTAAAAGATGTTTTCTTAAGGCTCTAACCATTTCCCTTTAGTAAACTGAAACTATGCTGGATTACTTCAGATTTTAGTTTAATATTTTATTATATGAGTTCTCAGTTTCCTAATGTATATTCTTTATATAACCTCTGAATTTATAATCTATGCCTTGAAATGCCAGTGGCATATTTCTTAATTTTGGTTTTTAAATTATCATATGGCAAAATTGACCTTTGTTTTGGGTGCATCATTCTGTGAATTTAAGTCTAGATTTCTGTGACTACCACCACAATCCGGCTATAGAACAGTTGGATCTTCCCCCAGAACCTGCTCGTGTCACCCTTTTATAATCATACCCTGTCCCCTACCCAAACCACTGGTAACCACTGCTTCTTTTCTCCATATAGTTTTGTCTTTTCAAGAATGTCATATAAATGCAATTATATAGTATCCTGCTTTGTTTTGTACGTCTTAAATTGCTCGCAAGACTGAACATTTTCCTACAAACTAGTTACAAGTATGTTTTTTGTATTTTGTATAGTTTGTGTCATTGCCACTTATTTAGTTGGGTCATGGGTAGTAGTTTTGGGTTTTTTTTTTTCCCTACACATTTGTGTATGCTTATCATATAAGAATGATGCTAACTTATTTTCTGTTGCATTTACCGTAGATATTTTCCTTAAGTCTTTGCCTTTGCATTTTGTTATTTTCTTTAAGTGTGTATGACCTTACACATAGTGATATTGTTTGATCTAGTAATAGTGGAATTCTCTGGTCATCTAGTTTGATGCATTCTTCCTAAATTAAAAAAAAATGTAAAAGGAGCTTATTACAGCATTATTTCTATTATGGAGAAACTAGACACAATCTAAATGTGGAACTATGAGACTTCAGTAAAGCAGATAATGGAGCTGTCCCTCGGTGGGCTATCATGTAAGAATTAAAAGGATGCTTACAGAGATGACATAGCAGCTTGGACAGTTATTTTGGTAAAAGTTAAGTTAAAAGTCAGATATAATCTCATACACACAGTACGAGCGCAGCATATAAAACAAAACCACAAAACCCATTAATTAAAATAGACTAGAGAAAATCCATCAAAATAGTAACCGTGATTTGCTTCTGTCGGTGGAACTATGAGGAGTGTTTTACCAATTTTGTGTATTTTCTTCATTTCATGATGATTGCCTATTACTGTTACAGAAGGGGAAAAGATTCTGGGCAGCTCAGCAATAAAATGCTACCCTTTGCCTTTAAAAGGCACCCCCTGAGCTTGAGGCTTTATTGAACAACGTGTGAGGTTAAGCACACAGATGCCAGTTCTGCTTTCTAAATGTCAAAATGTCACTGTGACTAGACCTTTAGAAAGACAGTGGCTTGGCTACCAGACAGATGCATGCATTGGGCAGATCATCAAAATGCTATTGGGTGAGGGGATAGGGAAGGCGAGTCTGGTGAACTGGCAAGGGAATCAGGATGGCTGTGGATAGGAAGTCAGTTGATGTCTAAGCCAGCCCTGTTGGGGGAGGGAGTTTTGCAGTAACTCTGTTCCTTACTATGATAGAACCCCTGGGGACACTAGACCTTTCAGTCTGTTCCCCAGACAGATTTTCCCAGGTGCATGTTGAGCTGCTGTTGCCTAATTCTGAACCCAGCCTGGAAATAGCAGAGTGACACATCCATCAGTAAAGGTCAGAGTGGTTGTAACTCGGACTTTATGAGTCAGTGATCCCTCGAGGCTCAAGTCAGAATTAATTACTTACCTTCACTTGTGTTAAGGAAATCTTCAAAAAGTCCACACGTGGTAAATACTCGCATAAATGATGCTGGTTCTTGGTGATTGTTCCTGATTAGTGGAGGAATATAGATTTGTCTGAAAGATCTACGTGGTCCAGGAATGGGGGTCTCAAAGAAGTTTTCTCTGGAGAATTCTCAATTCTTAGCCGGGCTTCTGCCCAAGAGTTCTAA
The DNA here is from genome assembly GCF_059928025.1 of Delphinapterus leucas. Lineage (NCBI taxonomy): Eukaryota > Metazoa > Chordata > Mammalia > Artiodactyla > Monodontidae > Delphinapterus > Delphinapterus leucas. The sequence goes on from NC_143130.1 coordinate 24,696,548, forward strand.
GCTCAGAGGGTGAAGGGGGCCCCCTAAAGACAAATCTGGAAGTCATCTAGCTGCTAATTCAGCAGAGTGACTATACAGAATGTGTTTCCAAGGCTAAGAACTCCTGACAAATCATGGTGATTCCATAACCATCTCCTTTAGTTAAACCTGCTGAACTGCAGGAAATTGGGACTCTCTTAACCTCCATGAAATTAACAGCAGTGATCAAGAGCCCCTAATTTGTCTCTCTGTTTGTTCAAAAAATACCCAGGCTGCCGGCATTCCAGAGGACTGGCAATCTTTTATGGCTCTGTTGGATTCAGGGTTACAGGCCCAAGATTTCCAGTTGTGTCATTGATTCTCACATCTGGGATCCTGTTACTCTGAGTAGTTTTCTTCCTTCACAAAAAGGTAGAAAAGAAGGCTGATGCTTTCTTCTGGATATCTTTGGCTTGCGTAAGAATGTTTGGGAAAATTCGTGAGGCAAAATCGGTTCAAGAGAAGGAGGAAGCAAAGACGTAACTCTATCACTGAATACCAGGCAATAGTTTCAGATTAATGGAACCTCGTGGAAAAGTAGGTTCAAAAAAGGGTTGAAGTAAATGGACAAAACAAAGACAAGGAAGGAACAACAGGTGAAGAATCAGACTGGAAAATTCTGGAATTTGTAGCCAACACTACGATGATTTTCACCGATACCTCCAGGAAAGTGTAATTATTAGTTCTTTGGCTTTTACGAAGGACTTTGTTTCTCCTTCCGCAATGAAGTGGTATTTTACGGTGGTCAGTGATTTAGGGTTTTTAAGTGGTTTGTAATATTCAAGAGCTTAATTTATCTATATCTATATGTATATGTGTGTATGTGTGTCTAAACTAAACAGAGATCAGCTGCTGAATAAATATCTAGAGCCAATTCCATCACACACATAAATAGCCCATGTAAGAATTTCGTGGTGTCATGTTCAACTGGTGTGACTCAAATAGACTCACTGTTTGTAAACTCATTTTCTTATTACTGCGTGTTGTTTCCTGGGTACCTTCTTGAATAATATTGATAGAAGAAATAAAATGTTGGAAAGCCTCTGCTTCTCTCTGCAACTATTAAATAAAACTCCATTCGATTAAGAGTGGAACTTAGGTCTAACTGACAAGGTTCAATAACGCTAAGTCCTGAACGCCACTTTCTTTGGCTAGTCAGCCTGTGGTTTGGGGTGAGCCCAATAATGTACTGTGCAGAAGGGGAAGTAAAACATTTGTTTGAATGGATAGTTGAGCCATTTCAGGCTCTGGCTGTCAGAGATAAAGCACTGGTTAAGTGGGGGTGGGACACCCACAATAATATATTTTGCAGCCCCCAAACAGCTTTTGTCTTTTGTCGCTTTTCAGGGAGCGGCCATGTCACCGTTTCTTCGAATTGGTTTGTCCAACTTTGACTGCGGGTCCTGCCAGCCGTGCCAGGGAGAGGCTGTTAACCCTTACTGTGCTGTGCTTGTCAAAGAATATGTTGAATCAGGTAAGCTTGAGTGGGTGGTGTAGGTGGGGTGGGAGAGGAGGAGGAAGACCCTGCTATGAACTGGGAAGCAAGGTCTTCCGGGATCTTCAAGGTCATCTGGCGCAACCTAATTTTCCAGCTCAGGAAGCTGATGCCCAGGGAAGCCAAGTGCTTTATCAAAGGCATAGGGGCTTAGTAACAGCCTCTGAACTAGACCTGGTCTCCTGCCTCATGTTCTACAATATTTCATGGTCCCGTTTTCCACATAAACAAAGGAAAGGAGAAATGAGTTGAGGACATTATTGTGAAGAGTCAACGGGGGAAAAAAAATCTAATGAGCTGAAGTAAAACATGGTGGTGTTAAGTCTGGTTGTTGTCAGTGATTATAGATAAAGTCTGCATAATCTTAGAATTAACCCCAAAGATGGTTTACTGCTTCTTTGGCCAAGCTCAGATGAATAGTACAAAGAATATATGATTAGCGCTTAGAGTCCAAATTACAGAAAACTTAACTTCTGTGTTTACTAAAACCCTGGTTGAGTGAAAGAATACTCATATTTTGTCAAATTTAAATATTTATGAGAAGTTCATGGTGAGGGGGAGAGAGTGACAGTCTTCCCGGATTCCTTTGTGGGTTTAAATCATTCCATTAAAATAATTATTCTGTCTGGAATCTTTCCATGATCACTTCAACTGTTCCCACCCTCCCTGATCCCTGCCTCTGTATTTTAAGATTCTCATGGACTTTCTTAAAAAAAAAAAAAAAAAAAAGGCGGGAGGAAGTTTACATCCCATGATTTTTCCAGCTTCACTGCCTTCCTACACACATTCTGGTTTTCACAGAGACTTCGTAGGGAAGTCTGATTGCCACCAATGCAGAGTCCCAGTAACAATAGGAGCCATTATAGTTCGTTTACAGAGAAAGTATTTATGGAGCACCTACTGTATACTGGGTCAGAATACGTGCCTTTCCTCTAGAGCTTCTTTCCTAGCAGAGGAAGATAGGCAAGAAAGAAAAATATCATGTAGTAAGTCATGTGAAGTGAAGACATTAAAGCAGGGTAGTGGGGAGAGAGAAGGATTGGGGCTGGAGAGACAGGTGGAGAGAGACAAAAGTCCTGAAAAAAATAGTCCTTTAAGGGGGTGACATTCACAGGTGCAAGAGGAACCTGATTTTGCAGTTGAGAACCTCCAGCTAGATGTTTCCAGCTCAGAACCCTGGGGTTTCAAATCCTGGTGTGTTGGCTTTTCTCTCCCTTCTAAGACTTCTGCTCTGTGGTTGACTGACTTCAGCCTTCCAGACCCTGTGAGCACATCAAAGCGGGGAAGACTGTCTGATGATCTCGATTTCCCTTCTGCCCAGGTTTCTCTCCTGTTTAGTTAAAAGTGAGAATGGCACTTGCTCCCAATCTAAGACCTTTCAAAGGTCACCAAAATCTTTGAAGTGTGCAATGTCTGAGTTTTTCAAAGCTGCTTTCGACTTAATGTCCCCGGGATCCAGTTCCCTTTACAACCACAGCTCTCACTGACATTTGCCTCTTGAGAGCCTTTCTAAAATTTCTTCTTCTTTTGGCCTTGCCTTTGAACTTAGTCTAATCAGCCGTGTGGATCCAGAGAACGTGTCAAAAAAGACTTTGTTTTTCCAAAAGGTTAGGCTGTGGAGTTTAGAGGTTTGGGGTGTCGATTTTTTTTTTTAGTTCGGAAAAGAAATCACTCTGAACATGATCATTCAAATATTACTTCTCTAGAGTTTAAGCACATTTCAGTCTTGGGGGTGTGAGGCTGCATTTTACGTAAAGCAGTAGAACAGGGACAAACAGGACACAGTGCTGTCCGTCTGGGAGCCTTTGAAAATGGCAAAACCCACTTTAAATAGACAGGAGCTTGAGTTCTGTTTCTCTTTTTAAGTGATTGCAAACGTTACTGAATGAAGGTGTAAAAAATGCCTTGCTGTGGGAATTTCTGTCCTTTTTCAGGGTGTGGAGAATGGTTGTGGTTGGGAGGAATTAAAGGAATTATGAGGGGTGGCTTCAAACCTGTGGAAGTAAAACGTTACTCCGATCACTAATATTGCCGTTGCTTTTTCTTATAGTCCGATCCTGAGTTAAATTTCTTTTAAACAAGACATAAAAATCTTCCCCTTCCTATTCCACGCTCAACACTGTCAGAGTTTATACCTCTAATAGTCAGGTTTACCTAAAATTTGAAGTCTCAGCTTCTTCAAATCCTTGTATACCTCCCGAAGAATAATTTAGCAAATGCTAAATGCCTGTTCTGCTTTTAGCATCGTGCGCCGGAGAGAATCAGGATTCAGAACTGCTTTGTTGCCCTGTTTTAAGTGAATTTTTCCTTTTGCTTTATCAACATCTCTGCATTGCTAAATCTGCCACTTTGTGTGCTTATGATCACAAGAAACACACACTGAAATACAGCTGCAGTTTTCCGCTCCTGAAATGATTAAAGAACAAATACTATGGAAAATCCAATATGGATGAAAGATAGGACAACACTGCTTAATCCCACGAGTAAGTCCAGTCGCCTGGTGGTTCTGGGGAAGTTCCCTTAAACTATATCATCCTGACCTTGGCTCCTGTTACTAACCATTTCCAGGACCCCCACCGGCCTGCAGGTCTACAGCCGGCTTCACTGGCTCTGGGGATGGGGACCACCACCTCTCCGGAATACTTGTTAATTTTTGCTTAGGGCGCATGGCTTATGTAAAATATATCCTCATTTGCAAATGAGGGAAGGAAGTAACGGCTCATGATGTTTTAAAGGTTTTGCCTCTTAGTGTATTTATGTCAAATGGAAAAGTTTTAAATATCTTTTTAAAGGAGCACCCATTGTAAGCCTGAAATTATGCCCCTGTATCTTTCAGATCAATCTCTAATTCCTTTACGTGTTATTTTTGTTCTCCCAACAGACTGATATATCCCGGAGAGCAGAGGGAATAGGTGCCACTGTTGAGCTGAATTATTTCCCAGGGCTGGTTAAGGGAGTAATGAGAACATATCTTTCTGTTCCTAGAGAATGGGCAGATGTACATCCAGAAAAAGCCAACCATGTACCCTCCCTGGGACAGCACTTTTGACGCCCATATCAACAAGGGAAGAGTAATGCAGATCATCGTAAAGGGCAAAAATGTGGACCTAATATCCGAAACAACTGTGGAGCTCTACTCCCTGGCCGAGAGATGTAGGAAAAACAATGGGAAGACAGAAATATGGGTAAATAGCCAAGCTGTGAGCTTTATTTTAAGTGTCTATTCCATTAAGTGATAAGAGCCATAGTAGTTGAAGACTAGCTCAGGATTTCAGTGTCATCCTGAAGGTGTGATACGCTGGCCTTAAGTAAACTGACTCCCTACCACGGATTCGTGGGTGGCTTGATAATGATGACTATTCACTGCAGTCTTAGAACGTACTGGTATACTCAAATCTCTTTGATTCTTATGTAAGGGGAAGAAGGTCTCTTAGGCTATGAAGAACTGTTACTGACTTATTTATAACTGTTGAAGTAAGCTTGGAAATATCACAAATTTTCCATAACTTGGGAACCTACCTGTGGCCTATTTATCAGGGTATCATGTAGATATCAAGATATCTAGGTACCTATGTGATACCTTGATAAAATATTTTAGATAAGATGATGGGTGAATAAGTGAGAAGAGAGAGCAAAGATCCATTTAATGTTTGATATCTCAATCCCTATAATTTTTTTTTTTTAGCCGTAATTTGTTCACTTAGCTTACTTTACTCTAAAAAGTACATTATACACAATCCGTGTTACCACACCAAGTTTTTGAAAACTTAGATTATAACTACTTTGGTAGCAAATGTTTAGAAAGTTAAAGGGAGAAGTAAAATATGAAAGCATAAAAAATTCTAATGAAAACTTCTGGGGTACAAAAATTGAAGAAAATATACTAGTAAAAACTGCTTTTACATGGTCTGAAACCCAGAGAGTGTTTTCACATGTCTGTATCATTTGTGCAAAGGAGATTCTTACCTTTCTGCTTTGTGCAGATTCTTAAGAACTCCAGCCAAAAGATCTTCAGGTCACAGGTTTCAAAATGGGAATGATACAAGCCTAAAACCTAGATTTTTGTGTCAATTACGTGTTTTTGACCTGAAAAAAAGGGTACTTTTAGGAAAGTACATGTATCTTTGCTTGTATCACTAAAGTAATCTTTAAAGATAAAGATATATCAAGATTTTTTCTTAACGTTCCCCATGCTTAGATGTGTTTAGATAACTTAGTTCAGTGTGTCTGTTGAGAACTTCCGCATTCAGCAGAATTCCTCTTGGGTAGCTAGTTATACAAGTAGGAAGAGTTTAAATAAGTGGATAATGTCACAGGTATGTGACTTAGTGTTAAAGGTTTATACAAACCCGGTAGGTGAGGGGGTGAGGCTGTAGGTACAACTGAATCCTGGGAGCATTTGGCTAGGCTCAGAGAAAGAAGAGAGAAACTGGAGAAAGTTTTCCTCAGTTTTTTCCCCCATTCCCATTTATCTTCCACTTTCTGCCCCATTTTTTTAAAAAAAGGGAAGAGTCACCAAATCTCTAATTTTTTAAGTAGCAGGCTATTTGATTTCCTTTTCAGCTAATGAGAGGATAACTATTTTAAAAATTCTTTTGTTAAGCATCACTGACAAACAAGTTGCTTTTCTATTTGTATTTCTTAAAGTTGCATTTGATTTCTTGCCTCGACTTTCTCTGATTTTTATCCTAATCAGGCTTTTTACACTTTTTGCATATTTGGGATTTTTGAGACATAAGCCCTTTGATCCTCATTTAACTACTAGCAACCTTCTTACATTTTCCACCTTTGCTGTTTTCAGGGTTATTTGTTAGTTCACTTTTATTTATAACGTTTAAAGGTCAACAGGTTGCTTTGGACTTATAGTTTCCCTTGCTTCTATTGCAGTCTGCTTTCTTAAAATTAGCTTCTCTATTTAAAAAATACCAAAAATGATTTTCTCAGAATTGCCTCTCACTTCCATAAACACCATCCAGTTTCCAAACATTAAGATTTTTCCTTCTGCTTTCCCAAGATTTTCCCTGTTGGTGCGGTTATCTCCTGTTCGCTCTCAAAAACATAATGGACTGTCACTTTCTGTGAACGTTGTTCTTCCAGCAGCTAACTGGTTTAATTTCAACCATCACCACTAACTCCTGAATATCGGTATTGAATATTGGTAATATTGGTTGCAGTCACCTGGTACCAATTTTTGCCACTTCCTTTGGGACTGACCCCCTGTTCCCTTGCTCTTCTAGCTTTATTTTTGCCTCCTTATTTATTATTCCATAAACCAGAAAATAATGGTGTATATACTTGTTGTCAAAAGCACTTCTCTTTTCATTAATCTATTTAAGCTTGCATGAGAATGTGTAGATAACCAAGCAGTACAGGCTTGTCACATCATAAAATTCTAATAGTAGTGATGCTGTAACATCGACATCACTATTACGTCAGTTCTCCGAGATCTTTAAAGGTCTGGTGACAGGCACAAGGTCACCATGACCTTGAATTATTTAGCCATGATTCATATTCAGTCCTGACTTTGACCAGACCCTTCTTACTATTTTTCAGTTACTCTAGTTACCCATGGATGTAATGATCGGCAGTGCCCTGCAGTTCACCTTTGTATTCTTTTTAGCATATTTATAGTACAGTGTTAACAGTTTACTCTATAATCAGTAGTGGTCAGGTCGTGTCAGATTTGCCATTTTCCCCCTTATGTCACATCACATGATTTCCTGCATCATCCCTTCTACATAATGATACTGAAATATATATATGTGTATATATATTTTTAAATTTATTTATTTATATTTTCTTTTTTGGCTGTGTTGGGTCTTCGTTGCCGTGCGCGGGCTTTCTCTAGTTGCAGTGAGCAGGGGCTACTCTTTGTTGCGGCGCGTGGGCTTCTCATTGAGGTGACTTCTCTTGTTGTGGAGCACGGGCTCTAGGCGTGTGGGCTTCAGTAGTCGCAGCACGTGGGCTCAGTAGTTGTGGGTCACGGGCTGCAGAACGCAGGCTCAGTAGTTGTGGCACACAGGCTTAGTTGCTCCGCGGCATGTGAGATCTTCCCGGATCACGGCTCAAACTCGTGTCTGCTTTATTGGCAGGTGGATTCTTAACCTCAGCGCCGCCAGGGAAGTCCTGAAATACGTTTTTTTAAATCCCTTCCTCGACCAATCTAATTAAAATTTCCCTTAGCAGTGTGAAAATTTCCAGCACTTTCCAAAGGAAACAGGCTCTCTGTGTGAAAGAAAAAGGCTACTCCCATTTAATACCCGATTAACCTAGGGGCAAGTGTATTCAGGCGTCCTCAAAGCAGGATTTCTCTTTCCTTCCAGAGGGAACCTACTTGTTCTCCAAGTGAGCTAGTCCCCAGCCTCCATGATTCTTTTGTCACCATCAAGATATGAATCTACCCTATTACAACTCTTAAGATAAGCTGTAGTGCAGGGCAAGGAAGTCACATAGAATCTGTTTTAGAATTTGGTTTCTTCCTTAAGGAAGTTTTGGTCTCCAAGTCAAATTAGGTAGTTGCTGAGGTGTTTTAATAAAAGAAAGCCTATGTTCACGGATGCTGTGCTAGTCTGATGATAATATGGGTAAGTTAAGTGAAAGGGAACAGGGGTGGGCCCTGCGCTGGGGATCTCCTGCCATCACCAAACCCGCCAGTTGTGATGTCATTCAACTCAGCACTTGTCTCACATTCTGACCCTTGTTTCTTTCCTTCCTTACACCAGTTAGAGCTGAAACCTCAAGGCCGAATGCTAATGAACGCAAGATACTTTCTGGAAATGAGTGGCAAGTGGCATTTCTTATTCCTGTTTGGGGGTGTGGCGGGCATGTCTCCTCTCCTTTGCAACTTATTTCACTTTGCTTTTCTGAGAGCAAAGAAGATAGAAGCATGAGGAATTTTCTTAAAATTCCCAGTGGTGCTCAAGCATGAGTTGAATATACAGTCTGTGGGGCCAGATCCACATAGAAATAGAAAACATTTATAGCATTCGTTTTTAAATGGTGTGAATTCATATGCCCAGTGCTTTTCTAGTCTGTCTGTATTTTCATTTGGGAATTTAATGTAAACACCAAAGGCTCTGCTAATGTGTTGCTCTGTGTGTACACACTGTGTATAAATGATGTGATATAACAAGTTGTCACACCATCAGTAGAATACAAAATAAATAAGAAACCAATAAATATTTTCTATAACACTATAGTAGCAAAATACTAATGCTTCAAGTTAGTCACCTCAAATCCTTTTAGGAACAAGGAGGGAAAAAAATGCATCACTAAAGAGTTTCACTTCCATCTCACACACAGATGCCGTTCACAGAAGTTACATTCACAGGCAGTGTGCTTGGTGCCTGTGATAGCCCGTCAGTTCTTCCTGTTGCGTTTATATCCTGTTGTCAAAGTGCTGTGTCAATGAATCAAATGCTACTACTCCTAAAATCTTTTTTTTTATTAAAGTATAGTTGATTTGCGATGTTGTGTTAGTTTCAGGTGTACATTAAAGTTATTCAGATATATATATCTATTTTACATACATCACACACACACACACACACACACACACGTGTATATATGGTTGGGCAAAAAGTTTATTCACGTTTTTCCGTAAGGAGTTGCACAAAAACCCAAACGAACTTTTTGGCCAACCCAATATATACTTTCTTTTTCAGATCTTTTTCCCTTATAGGTTATTACAAAATATTGGGTATAGTTCCCTGTATTATACAGTAGGTCCTTGTGGATTATCTGTTTTATATATAATAGTGTGAATATGTTAAGCCCAAATTCCTATTTTTATCCCTCCACCCCCTTCCCCTTTGGTAACCCGTAAGTTTGTTTTCTATGTCTGTGGGTCTATTTCTGTTTTGTAAATAAGTTCATCTGTGTCTTTCTTTTTCTTTAGATTCCACATGTAAGCGATGTCGTGTGATATTTGTCTTCTCTCTGTCTGGCTTACTTCTCTTAGTATGATCATCTCTAGGTCTGGCCATGTTGCTGCAAATGGCATGATTTCACTCATATTCCTATTTCAGTGAGTACGTAGGAGGTACTCGATGAATGTTTGTTGAACTGTTCAGTTGGACTCACCCTGGCATTTAGAAATTCCTTTTATTTTCTTTTGGTTCCCACACAGTGGCTATTCCAAACATGCCCATACTCCTTGGTTGCTGAAGGTGTCTTGATCTTCTCTTACTCTTGGAGGTTGGCTTTACCTCCAGTGTAGTTGGGAGAGACTACGTCTTCTGTGTGTCTCTGCACTTCAGGATTCAGCTGCTTCGTCCTGCATCTCTTCCCGCTCTTCTGCCTCAGAGAAAGTCCCTCCGTTTCTTGGTCTCCTGGCTCTCACCGCTAGCAGCTCTGTAACATCAGTCACACTTCCACTCTGCCACCTTCAACTTTTCTGTCTTTCTTTGGTTGCTGCCTCATTGCCAAGACATACATAATTAAGCCATCTTCTCCAACCTGAAAAGAAAAACTTTTTTAATGTTTTAACCTCCATGAGTTTTTCTTTCCTTTCCTCCCCTGACACATTTCTTGAGAAAGTAGTTTAATATATCAGTCCCTGTTTCTTCACTACTCTGTCAATTCTTAAACCCTAAGCGTCTGGCTTATATTTCAACCAATCTGCTAAATGGCTTTCTCCAAGAGAACAGATCCTCAAAACAAATACATGTGTCTTAACCTTCAGTTCCCTTGACACCTCTGTTTCATTCAACGCTGAGAAACCCATTCTTTCTTGGATTGCTTGATGTAATATTATTCAAGTTTTCCTCTTAATTTTTCAGCTGCCTGTTCATGGCCTCTTTTGTAATTCCTTTTCCTACCTCCTAAAAAATATGGGTGTGTACTTATCTCCAAGTCTATTCTTTGTGTGAGTGCCGTGTCTTCCTGACTGGGCTATTAGCCATTCAGAATTAGGGGTGATGTCTCATAGTTCTTTAGACCATTCAGCACAACAGTTTGCTCATAGCTGGTCAGGAAATATTTGTGATTTAACTGACTACAAACAAGTGACAGATTAAATAAATAGATTGGGCGCCATTACTATAAAAGAAATAACCAAACATACAAAAACCAACGCACTTATTTCAAGCCAATAAACAAACAGAAGGCCAAATTACTTCAGAAATAACCAGTAAATACAAGGAGAATGTTTAAAATTCTGAGCTTTTATACATTTACTTTCTTGTAATGATTGAAATGGTCAGAGGATAAAGGAAATCACAGGAAGGAGCAAGGGAATGAATTCCTTTTTAATACTCTGGCATTTTTTAAATGTACAATGTTATATTCTAATACAGACTATTTTATATTTATAAATATATAGTTATATGTAGTCTGTACTGTTATATAATAGTTTATGTATTAGACTATATATAATTTTTACATAATTATATATATATATATATATATATATATATATAAAATTTTTTTACAGTCATACAGATAGGGTTCCCAGAATAATCCACTTCCATCCCTGAATTTAAAAGTAATTTTATGCTTTATTTTATTTCATTACATCTGGACCAAAATAAAAATGAGTCAAATCTTACAAATGGCCTACCATGCCAGTCCCAAGTTGTAAATTGATCTCTACACTTAAACCAGAACTTGAAGAAGAAGGCAGTTGCCTTAGTGACCCTAAATTTAATCCCTTATTCGCCAAGCCTAGTTTACTTCTGACCCAGTTCCTAATAAAAAGACTTAAATTGCCTAATGAAATATTAGGCAAAATATTCAGCCCTATCTAAGGAGCTCTTTATTAGGAAGGCTTTTCATCTGGAAGTTTGGAGTTTCCGTAAAACAGACCTGTGGAGCCCTGTGGAGAAGACTTTTGTCCTAAAATGAGTCCTGAGACTAGGCTGCATCCTGGGGGAGAGGTCTCCACCTCCATGCCCCGCCTTTGTCCACCCAGTGTGTTTCTAGGCTGGCCACTCTAAGGGGTGGGGAAATTAAAGTACTTTGGCAGGAACATTTGCCTCAAGTGTGTTGTCCAGTCTCTGCCGTGGCTTAGCCAGGATGGAAATAATTTAGTTTAAATATTGTGAACTCTTTTCATTTGTGAAACATGAGCCCCTTATTCTCGCTAAACCTCCATTTTTTGTATTTGGAAAAAATAAATAGAATAAGTCATCCAAGAATCTTCAAGCTACTTAAAATCGTGGTTGTAGGAACTATAATCATTGAATTCATTACCCTTGTTTTAGTGATGATGATTATTTTTGTTACTTCTTTCTTGTTTACCATGTCACACTCTCTCACATGCTAGAGTTTCCATCGTGCTGTTAAACCACGACTGCCTTGCTGTTGTGTGTTTTCTTTGGGCCTGGGCTTCAGCCAGGGCTGATACTCTCACTGGTATTCTCGGAATTCTACCAGCCTTTTGGGAAGATGTCATTTGGGTATTGGGCACTGTGGACAGTTACTACCCAAAGTACCTTCACCAATATCCAGAGCCCAGGGTGAACTGAAGAAATGTGAATACGATGATTTGATGTAGGTGACTAGGTAACATCCAGGATTACATTTTTTTTTTTTTTAATTGCAGTGATCTGTTCATCTCTGGCCCTTTCCACATTGACCTGTGTAATCTATGGCTGGTGCCTCTGATTACTGTGGGCCTCAGGAACCAGAGCATAAACAACTTCCCAAAGTTCTTTTGTCTTCAGAAGTCTGGCCAGCTCCCTCCTACTTTTTCTTGTCCATAAACAACCAGATACAAAGCATACTGGGACCTTAAAAAAAAAATGTCGTTTCCAACTTACTGTCAGTAACCACGTTATTCTCTAGAATTACAGGTAAAGTATTTGCCACTTCCTGCCTTTTCTGGCTGAATCATCATTGACAGTGAATAGGAGAGGCTGGTAAATACCTTGAATGTTCTGACTTTTGTTTTTAAAAATTGAAAGAGGATATAGCTCAGTGTCATGAAAGAGGAGTGAAGGGTCAAGCCAGTAATCCAGCCTCATGGTTCCAATCCTATAGCAATACACCCTGTGATAATCCTGTTATGGAATTAAGGTAAGATACTTCGTATTGTACCAACCTTAAGAAGTACTTAGGAGAGGGCAGACAGCAGAAGCAAGAAGAACTACAATTCTGCAGCCTGTGGAATGAAAACCACATTCACAGAAAGACAGACAAAATGAAAAGGCAGAGGACTATGTACCAGATGAAGGAACAAGATAAAACCCCAGAAAAACAACTAAATGAAGTGGAGGTAGCCAACCTTCCAGAAAAGGAATTCAGAATAATCATAGTGAAGATAATCCAGGACCTTGGAAAAAGATCAAGAGGATGCAACAGATGTTTAACAAAGACCTAGAAAAATTAAGGAACAAACACCTAGAAGAATTAAAGAGCAAACAAACAGATGAACAATACAATAACTGAAATGAAAAATAAACTAGCAGGAATCAATAGTGGAATAACTGAGGCATAAGAACAGATAAGTGACCTGGAAGACAGAATGGGAGAATCCACTGCCATGGAACAGAATAAAGAAAAAATGAAAAGAAATGAATACAGCCTAACAGACCTCTGGGACAATATTAAACGCAACAGCATTTGCATTATAGGGGTCCCAGAAGGAGAAGACAGAAAGGACCCAAGAAAATATTTGAAGAGATTATAGTCAGAAGCTTCCCTAACATGGGAAAGGAAATAGCCACCCAAGTGCAGGAAGCACAGAGAGTCCCAGGCTGGATAAACTCAAGGAGAAACACACCAAGACACATAGTAATTAAATTGATAAAAATTAAAGACAAAAATTATTGAAAGCAACAAGGAAAAATGACAAATAACATACAAGGGAACTCCCATAGGGTTAACAGCTGATTTCTCAGTGGAAACTCTACAAGCCAGAAGGGAGTGGCATGATATATTTGAAGTGATGAAAGGGAAGAACCTACAACCAAGATTACTCTACCCAGCAAGGATCTCATTCATATTCGATGCAGAACTCAAAAGCTTTACAGACAAGCAAAAGCTAAGAGAATTCAGCACCACCAAACCAGCTCTACAACAAATGCTAAAGGAACTTCTCTAAGTGGGAAACACAAGAGAAGAAAAGGACCTACAAAAACAAACCCATAACAATTAAGAAAATGGTAATAGGAACATACATATCGATAATTACCTTAAACGTGAATGGATTAAATGCTCCAACCAAAAGACACAGGCTCACTGAATGGATACAAAAACAAGACCCATATATATGCTGTCTATAAGAGACTCACTTCAGACTTAGGGACACATACAGACTGAAAGTGAGGGGATGGAAAAAGATATTCCATGCAAATGGAAATCAAAAGAAAGCTGGAGTAGCAATACTCATATCAGATAAAATAGACTTTAAAGAATGTTACAAGAGACAAGGAAGGACACTACATAATGATCAAGGGATCGATCCAAGAAGAAGATATAACAATTATAAATATATATGCACCCAACATAAGAGCTCCTCAGTACATAAGGCAACTGCTAACTGCTGTAAAAGAGGAAATCGACAGAAACACAATAATAGCGGGGGACTTTAACACCTCACTCACACCAACGGACAGATCATCCAAACAGGAAATTAATAAGGAAACACAAGCTTTAAATGATACAACAGACCAGATAGATTTAATTGATATTAATAGGACATTCCATCCAAAAAAAACAGATTACACTTTCTTCTCAAGTGTGCACGGAACATTTTCCAGGTTAGATCACATCTTGGGTCACAAATCAAGCCTTGGTAAATTTAAGAAAATTGAAATCATATCAACCATCTTTTCTGACCACAATGCTATGAGATTATAAATTAATTACAGGGAAAAAAAGGTAAAAAACACAAACTCATGGAGGCTAAACAATACGTTACTAAATACCCAAGAGACCACTGAAGACATCAAAAAGGAAATCAAAAAAATACCTAGAGACAAATGACAGTGAAAACACGACAATCCAAAACCTATGGGATGCAGCAAAAGCAGTTCTAAGAGGGAAGTTTATAGCTATACAAGCTTACCTCAAGAAACAAGAAAAATCTCAATCTAACCTTACACCTAAAGGAACTAGAGAAAGAAGAACAAAACCCAAAGGTAGTAGAAGGAAAGAAATCATAAAGATCAGAGCAGAAATAGATGAAATAGAAAAAAAGAAAACAATAGAAAAGATCAATAAAACTGAAACCTGATTCTCTGAGAAGATAAACAAAATTGATAAACCTTTAGCCAGACTCATCAAGAAGAAGAGGGAGAGGATTCAAATCAATAAAATTAGAAATGAAAAAGAAGTTACAACAGACACCGCAGAAATACAAAACATCATAAAAGACTACTACAAGCAACTCTATGCCAATATAATGGACGACCTAGAAAAAAATGGACAAATTCTTAGAAAGGTATAACCTTCCAAGACTGAACCAGGAAGAAATAGAAAATATAAACAGACCAATCACAAATAATGAAATTGAAACTGTGATTAAAAATTTTCCACCAAACAAAAGTCCAGGACCAGATGGCTTCACAGGTGAATTCTGTCAACGATTTAGAGAAGAGCTAGCACCCATCCTTCTCAAACTGTTCGAAAAAATTGCAGAGGAAGGAACACTCCCAAACTCATTCTACAAGGCCACCATCACCCTGATACCAAAACCAGACAGAGATACTACAACAAAAGAAAATTACAGACCAGTATCACTGATGAATATAGATGCAAAAATCCTCAACAAAATACTAGCAAACAGAATCCAACAACACATTAAAAGGATCATACACCATGATCAAGTGGGATTTATCCCAGAGATGCAAGGATTCTTCAATATACGCAAATCCATCAATGTGATACACCATATTAACAAATTGCAGGAGAAAAACCATATGATCATCTCAATAGATGCAGAGAAAGCTTTTGACAAAATTCAACACCCATTTATGATAAAAACTCTCCAGAAAGTGGGCATAGAGGGAACCTACCTCAGCATAATAAAGGCCATATATGACAAACCCACACCCAACATCATTCTTGATGGCGAAAAACTGAAAGTATTTCCTCTAAGATCAGGAACAAGACAAGGATGTCCACTCTTGCCACTGTTATTCAACATAGTTTTGGAAGTCCTAGCCATGGCAATCAGAGAAGAAAAAGAAATAAAAGGATTACAAATTGGAAAAGAAGAAGTAAAACTGTCACTGTTTGCAGATGACATGATACTATACATAGAGAATCCTAAAGATGCTACCAGAAAACTGCTAGAGCTAATCAATGAATTTGGTAAAGTTGCAGGATACAAAATTAATGCACAGAAATCTCTTGCATTCCTAAACACTAACAACAAAAGATCAGAAAGAGAAATTAAGGAAACAATCCCATTCATCACTGCAACAAAAAGAATAAAATACCTAGGAATAAACCTACCTAAGGAGGTAAATGACCTACACTCAGAAAACTATAAGACACTGATGAAAGAAATCAAAGATGACACAAACAGTTGAAGAGATATACCACGTTCTTGGATTGGAAGAATCAATATTGTGAAAATGACTATACTACCCAGAGCAATCTACAGATTCAATGCAATCCCTGTCAAATTACCAGTGGCATTTTTTACAGAACTAGAAAAAAGATCTTAAAATTTGTATGGAGACACAAAAGACCCCGAATAGCCAAAGCAGTCCTGAGGGGAAAAAAACGGAGCTGGAGGAATCAGACTCCCTGACTTCAGACTATACTACAAAGCTACAGTAATCAAGACAGTATGGTGCTGGCACAAAAACAGAAATAGATGAATGGAACAGGATGGAAAGCCCAGAGATAAAGCCACGCACCTATGGCCAACTAATCTGTGACAAAGGAGGCAAGGATATACAATGGAGAAAAGACAGTCTCCTCAGTAAGTGGTGCTGGGAAAACTGGATAGCTACATGTAAAAGAATGAAATTAGAACACTCCCTGACACCATACACAAAAATAAACTCAAAATAGATTAAAGACCTAAATGTAAGACCAGACACTATAAAACTCTTAAAGGAAAGCATACAAAGAACGCTCTGTGACATAAATCACAGTAAGATCTTTTTTGATCCACCTCCTAGAGTAATGGAAATAAAAAACAAAAATAAAGAAATGGGACCTAATGGAACTTAAAACCTTTTGCATAGCAAAGGAAACTATAAACAAAACGAATAGACAACCCTCAGAATGGGAGAAAATATTTGCAAACAAGTCAGAGGACACAGGATTAATCTCCAAAATATATAAACAGCTCATGCAGCTCAATATTAAAACAACAAACTACCCAATCCAAAAATGGGCAGAAGACCTAAATAGGCATCTCTCCAAAGAAGACATACAGATGGCCAAGAAGCACATGAAAAGCTGCTCAACATCACTAATAGGAAATGGAAATCAAAACTATAATGAGGTATCACCTCACACCACTTAGAGTGGCCATTATTCTACAAACAACAGTGCTCACTTCGGCAGCACATAAACTAAAATTGGAACAATACAGAGAAGATTTGTATGGCCCCTGCGCAAGGATGACGAATAAAGACGCAGACCTACTAGAGAATGGACTTGACGACACAGGGAGGGGGAACGGTAGGCTGGGACAAAGTGAGAGAGTGGCATGGACATATATACACTACCAAATGTAAAATAGATAGCTAGTGGGAAGCAGCCGCATAGCACAGGGAGATCAGCCCGGTGTTTTGTGACCACCTAGAGGGGTGGGATAGGGATGGTGGAGGGAGGGAGATGCAAGAGGGAAGAGATATAGGGATATATGTATATATATAGCTGATTTACTTTGTTATAAAGCAGAAACTGACACTCGATTGTAAAGCAATTATACTCCAATAAAGATGTTTAAAAAATCAGCAAAAAAATTTAAAAAAAGAAAATCTACAAACAACAAACGCTGGAGAGGGTGTGGAGAAAAGGGAACCCTCTTGCGCTATGGTGGGTATGTAAATTGGTACAGCCACTATGGAAAACAGCATGGAGTTTCCTTAAAAAACTAAAAATGGAATTACCATACAACCCAGCAATCCCACTACTGGGCATATACCCTGAGGAAACCATAATTCAAAAAAACACATGCACCCCAGTGTTCATTGCAGCTCTATTTACAATAGCCAGGTCACGGAAGCAACCTAAGTGTCCATCGACAGACGAATGGATAAAGAAGATGTGGCACATATATACAATGGAATATTACTCTGCGATAAAACGGAACGAAATTGGGTCATTTTTAGAGACACGTATGGACCTAGAGACTGTCATACAGAGTGAAGTAAGAGGAAAACAAATATCGTGTATTAACGTATATATGTAGAATCTAGAAAAATGGTACACATGAACCTATCTGCAAAGTAGAAATAGTGACACAGATGTAGAGAACAAACGTATGGACACCAAGTGGGGAAAGTGAGGGGTGGGGTGGGATGAATTGGGAGATTGGTATTGACATATATACACTAATATGTATACAATAGATAACTAATAAGAATGTGCTGTGTAAAAAATAAAATAAAATTAAAAAAAAAAAAAAAGCACTTGGGGTTTGCTGGTCTCGATGCTTGTCTCATTCCTCGTCTGTCTCTGTCCCTTCCCCATCTCCCCCAGCCCCGCTCCCCCAAGCCCTGACAGTCATATGGCAGAACGTCACTCTGTCCCCTGTCCTCTTCCTGCAGACACAAAGGTCATGAGTGAATTCGAGAACGAAGGCTTCTTTGCTCTGCATCAGCGCCGAGGAGCCATCAAACAGGCCAAGGTCCACCACGTCAAGTGCCATGAGTTCACGGCCACCTTTTTCCCACAACCCACGTTTTGCTCCGTCTGCCATGAGTTTGTCTGGTAATGGTAACTCAGCATTTCACTCCAAGCTTCAAGTTATGCATTCTGTCGCGTCTTCTTGATCCGCCAGGTCTGGCATGCCCCACCTTGGGGAAGTGTGCCGGAATAGGTACCACTTGAGAGTTTCCAGTGGCCTCACCTGGATTGAGAAGGTTCAAAGGGTGTGACTCTCTAGAACATTTTCATAATATAACTCCTGTAGAGCAAGGGAACCAGCCTCCTTAGGAAAGGTTCCAAGGACTTCAGTTTCCAATTAAATGGGAGGCTTATGGGGGTGAGGGGGAAGGGAAAGAAGAAGGAGAGATCTTTATCGTAAGCACAGTTTTACAGCCAAAACTGCCACCAGCTCCACAGCCCAACCGTGCTGCTACTAATGTCTGCAAAAGGCAACACTTGCCCGTTGGAGCTAATGGGTTTCAATGTTTACAAGGCTCTTGGGTGTCTTAAGAGCCCTCAAACAGAGAGATTCGTTCAACCCTCAGTAAACACACAGCGAAGGCTATGGGGGAGTGGAGACTTGAAACGACTCCTATCTCTGGCCCCAGCCTCCTTGCCTCTTCTGGGGTGTTCTCTCCTTAACCCCTGTGTAACCAGGGTATCCAGAGGTCAAGTAGACTTTTGGTGGATTTCCATCAACTGTCTTCATCTAATGACTTGAACCTCCTTCCTTTCTAAGAGTGAATGTTACTCAGGCTTCGGTCTTAAGCTTGAGAATTCATTAGTTGCACATATTCTCAGATACTCAGAAAGAGGAAATAAAATGTTACAAAATAAAATGTTATAAATGTAGATATCTTTGCTTATCTGTACTGAGCTTAGTGAGACATTGAATTTTTAAGCGCAGACATGGAAATTTGCTACCACGATCCCGTGATCCATTTTTTTAAAATATTAATTTAAAAATTTTTTTCTTTTTTTGGCTGCATCGGGTCTTAGTTGTGGCATGCGGGGTCTTTTGTTGAAGCACGCAGGGTCTTCCGTTGCGGCACACGGGCTTCTCTAGTTGCGGCAGTGTGCGGGTTTCTCAGTAGCTGTGGCATGCGGGTTTTCTCTTCTGTAGTTGTGGCGCGCGGGCTTAGTTGCCCTGCGGCATGTGGGATCTTAGTTCCCCAACCAGGGATCGAACTCGCGTCCCCTGTATGGGAAGGTGGATTCTTTACCACTGGACCACCAGGGAAGCCCCCCCGCTTTATCGATTTTTGGTCAGGCATTTTTATCTCTACATGTTTGTTTGGAAAATATGCAAATGGGAGGGAAATCAACAACAACTCATTTATCTAATTATCAGACTTTTCACAAAGCAGTTTAAAATAAAAGCACAGGGCTTCCCTGGTGGCGCAGTGGTTGAGAGTCCGCCTGCCGATGCAGGGGACGTGGGTTCGTGCCCTGGTCCGGGAAGATCCCACATGCCGCGGAGCGGCTGGGCCCGTGAGCCATGGCCGCTGAGCCTGCGCGTCCGGAGCCTGTTCTCCACAACGGGAGAGGCCACAACAGGGAGAGGCCTGCGTACCGGAAAAAAAAAATAAATAAATAAAAGCACATGTTAACACTCTTGGCTAATAATAGACTAGTGCTTCAGATCAGAAAATGCTCTGTGATAGCAGAAAGCTATGGGATCTTGTTCATCTTTTAAATGTTTTTGCTACTACTGTTGACTCAAAGGTCCATATAAATATTCAAACATGTGCTTTATTGCAGGGGTCTGAACAAACAGGGCTACCAGTGTCGACGTAAGTCAGAAGGATTTCTTTTGTATTATCGTCATTCTTTTCGTTTAGTTGTCCCTTAACTTCTGAAAATCTCAAGCTGTAGTCATTTCTTTTCAGAATGTAATGCAGCAATTCACAAGAAGTGTATCGATAAGGTTATAGCGAAGTGCACGGGATCAGCTATCAACAGCCGAGAAACCATGGTACGGATCTAGATTCCTCTCTGTCTGAAATACGATGATTTTATCCTGACATTAAATTTTACAGCCCACTAATTCTTGTTCCTAATGCCTGAATTTGAATGCTTATATTTTTCCTTGCACACCCTAAAACCCTTTCCTCTCCAGTGGTGATGGTTACTGAGATCCAAAACTAGGGGATGAATAAGAGAGCACAAGAAGAATTTTAATGATTCTACCTTTTCCAGAAAAACATCACAGAAAGGTGGCCAGAAAGCATAGTTCTGATCAATTATGTGAGAACGACTCCTGTGGCATCTACAGCTAGAAGTGACAGTTAAAGAGTATAGGCAATGGTTATAAAATGCAGATGTGAGCATTTACAAGGGAGGGTAACAGATATGTAATTCTTATATTGAGAGGCAAGTATTTCTTTCAGAATGAACTTTGAGATGTATCATCTGGTGGCAAGTTAGACTTTACTCTGTGGGAGAGGGAGGAAGATGGAGCTGCAGAGAGAGACAGGCAACCAAAGCAGTCAGTCTTGGCAAGAAGGGAAGAGGTCCAAAGCCACATGGACATGAAACTCTGACGGACAGGAAGGAACTGAAGAGATGGTTGTAGATGAAGGTAGGTTTGTAGATTTGGGGAAGGACAGATGAGGGAGCTTCCCTTAGATGACTTAGGTCCTCGATGAAGTCTGAGGACTAGGGGAAGAAAGAAGGCAGCAAGTGTCTTTGAGGAGGAAGGAGGAGCTGTAAAATAATTATCTCATAGATGGCAGGGCAAGGGGATTCAAGAAAAGCAGCAGGATTGCCAAGCACAGTTGCAAGTCCATTTGAGTTTGAGGGCAGCCATCTCCCGGGTGTGTGATTTTCTCCAGCAAAGGGGTAGGCAAAGAGACAGCAGATCGGTTGGGTTTTTCCAGAGTAGAATGTCTTTTAAAATTTAGAGCCAGAAGGGGATAATCTCCTGTTATGAGTGACTCTGCCAAGGCTCAAAGAGGTTGAAGTAGTTTGTCCAAGGTCAGCCACTTTCACCTGGCAGACTAGAATTCGGATCTCAGTCTCCCAGACTAAGGCTTTTGTTCGTTGAAATCACAGTGCCTCTTTTCATCCCGCCCGCCTGCTCCCTTTTTCTGATGCCTTCAGCTTTCCTGGAAAAATCACAAATTGTAAGCATGACTGTGAACTTCAATGGCTAACGTCCAGTAGGACTAGAATGAGAGCCACAGGTAAAATTTTAAACTTTCAAGTAGCCACATTAAAGACCGGAAAAAGCAACAGGTGGAATTCATCTTAACGATATACTTTATGTAACCCAATCTGCTCCAATATTATCATTTCAGGATAGAATCAATATACAAAATTGAGATATTTTACATTGGTTTTTTTTTTTCCATACAAAGTTGTCATAATCCAGTACGTATTTTACACTTACAGCACATCTTTTCAACACCTTGTAGGTGTTGGCCCATGTGGGTGAGTGACTGTCGTGTTGGAAAGTACAGATCTGTAGTCTTTCCCAGACACATCTT
Organism: Delphinapterus leucas; assembly: GCF_059928025.1. Lineage (NCBI taxonomy): Eukaryota > Metazoa > Chordata > Mammalia > Artiodactyla > Monodontidae > Delphinapterus > Delphinapterus leucas. The sequence continues at coordinate 24,718,328 of NC_143130.1, forward strand.
GAACCATTTGGACCTGGGTTCAGGATTTGATGTAGAAGTCTCCTAGCCTGGACCTTGCCATCACTTGTTCATATTTATGTGGAAAAGTTTCTACGAAATAGGAGTTCTGAAAGGCACTTTTTCTTGGTTGAAAATATCTCGATAAGTGCTGGGCAGCTTTTAAGCCATTCTAAATAGCCATTCTAAAGACTAAATGCTGACCAAAAGCCACCATGTAGAGATTTTTGTAGAGATCTCAAGTAAATAAAACTTTTTATACTGCACAAGAATATCAGTATTCTTGCCAGGAATCAGAGTGCCTGATTTTTTGTTGTTGTTAATGTAATAAGTTTGATTAAAGGGGAGAATTTAAACTCTAGAACACTTTAAAAAAGAAAATCTTCACTGTATCTACTGCCAGCATCCCTCTGTCATCTCCCTTCTCTCCATCCCTTAAACCATCACATTTATTTTGAGAGAGCGAAGAGTAATGGTGGAAGAGGGGATGGGCTCAGATTCGGACTGTCAGGCTCATAGATATCCCAGCTCAGTTGATGGCTGTGTGTCCTAGACAAGTGTCTGGCCCTATCTGTGCTGAATCTCCCCACCTATCAAAGCAGGATACTAACAGAGGCTGCTTCAAAAGAGGTATTTTGAGGGTTGTATGAGATATCACACATGTAAAAGATAACACGTGACGGGTCTAACGTGTCTATCACAGCACCTGGCAGAACTGTTATCTACCTCTTGTCTCTTCAGTTCATGTATAAGCAGTGTGAAAAGCCTTCCCACCTTGGGCTCCCACACTAATAAACCGATTTCTCTAGAGGAGGCATTATATAACATCTTCCAAAGGTTAAAGCACTAGTGCTAGGTTAAAAGAGAAAAGGAAATATTTACATTAAAGTAGGAAGGGAAGGGCTTCCCTGGTGGCACAGTGGTTGAAAGTCTGCCTGCCGATGCAGGGGACACGGGTGCGTGCCCCGGTCCGGGAAGATCCCACATGTCACGGAGCGGCTGGGCCCGTGAGCCATGGCCGCTGAGCCTGCGCTTCCGGAGCCTGTGCTCCGCAATGGGAGAGGCCACAACAGTGAGAGGCCCGTGTACGGCAAAAAAAAAAAAAAAAAAAAACGAAGAAGGGAAGTACGTTTACTTAGCTCCCATTTAAATAAATAACCCTGGTCTCCTCTTCCTGAAATCTTAGCCCGTCTGTGGGAAGGCCGCAGACTTGCCCCCTTGCCCTTGACCTAGAAGAGCTAACGGCTTCTTGTCTTCTTTGGACATGACTGTAAGGCTTGACAAGTAAAAAATTATGGGTTCTAATAAACATCACTGCAGTGTTTTTTATTATTCTGTTCACTGTGCTAAAGTATCTGCTAAGACGTGAAAAGTGGGGAAGTGGGGACACACCGACCATCACGCATTCTTTTTCCCTTTCAGTTCCACAAGGAGAGGTTCAAAATCGACATGCCACACAGATTTAAGGTCTACAATTACAAGAGCCCCACCTTCTGTGAGCACTGTGGGACCCTGCTCTGGGGCCTGGCGAGGCAAGGCCTCAAGTGTGACGGTGAGTTTAATGAGCGTGGCCCCACGGAACGGAACCCCCTGCGGCTGGATTTGCAGCTTTGATGGAGAGAACCAGGGAGCGGGGCGGGGCGGGGGGGGAGGATGGAGGTGACTGGCTTCTCCGTCCAGCCCGGAAGAGCCCCGTGATCCTGAATGAGAAGTTCCCCGATAACAAGCCACTGCTGTTCTTTTCCTTCCACCTGTCCCCACCCCATGCCTTGTTTCCCAGAGAAGTGCCCAGTCTTCCAGGTCAAATGTCACCGCCCCTGGCCCCATGCCTTCTGTGGTACCTGCCTGATTCTCCTCTGACTGGCTCCCTCCCCTGGAGCTGCCCCTTCCTGACCTCCACAGCCCCAGCCCTGCCCCTGCCGCTCTCCTTAGCACCAGCGAGTGCGATTCTGTCTGTGGCTCCATCAGGGAGCGAGCCTGGCACGTCTGTTTCGCTGCTGGATAGTTCTGCGCAGAAAACTGCCTGACTTAAGCTGGCGAGCCTGTCCCCAAAGCGTGCTGTGAACTCCACGTGCACGGGAAGACGCCCAGCTCTGATGCTGATGGCCTGAGAGCAGAGCCCGAGCCTGCTGCCCTCCACCGTGGAGTTACTCAGCCGGACCCTGAGAAAAAGCACAAGAGCTCTCTCTCTCTGAAAGTCCAGGCTGCGAAGGCAAAAACCTTTAGAAACTGAGATGCTGTTATGTCAGGATTAGGGGGTAGGGAGGAAAAAGTCCAACAAGAACTAACGAAGTACTTCTGCCCTTGGATCGCAGCTGAGGGGAGGACAGAGCGCAGATAACATTCAAAACATTGGTGCCTCGCTCCGCAGGGACCTTTGTATTTTATTTTATTTAAAAAAATTTTTTAATGAAGTATAGTTGATTTACAATGCTGTGTTAATTACTGCTGTACAGCAAAGTGATTCAGTTATACACATGTATATACATTATATATGTGTGTGTGTATATATATTATATACATATATATACATTCTTTTTTCTATATATTCTTTTCCATTATGGTTTATCATAGGATATTGATTAAACACAGAAGCCACTTTATTCTTTCTCGGCAGCCCCATTTTAACTTATGCCACTGGCTAATGCGTGTTGTATCTTTTAAGTGATAAAGGGTGCCGACCTAAGGAGGAAGATCACCCTTAGCTGCCTGCCTGTCCTCATCCCAGTTGCATCCACGTGTCTGGTGGAGCCTGGAGTGACATCTTAATGGAGGCGGGAGGGGTTAGGTCTCCAAATCATTACTGAAGGCAAACCCACAGGTAGTCAAAATTCACCTGAACAGTCCCTCCATCACCCAGAGTACCACCACGCACTCTCCTCTCTACACCTGTTTAAGAGTCCGTGGGTGGGTGGGCTGGGCGTTGTATAGAGTATATTTAAGAGTCGTAGGCAACAGGTAATGTTGGAATGTTCTGCGGGGACAAACGGACAGGAATAATCAGATCCCCGTCTGATGGCACCCCTGTTCCCGTGATACTCTCACTCGTCGGGTTTTCTTTCCCTGGAGCCCAGGCGCCCCACCTGCAGAGGCCGAGCTGGTCCCAACAGCACGGTTGTGCCTCTGAGCTCAGAACTTCCAGGATTCCTTGGCATTGTTCCACCACACCCTGCTGGGTTCTGTCCTTTTCGAACATTCCTTCTTCATTCCATTCTCTTTCCTCATTCCCTGTCCTCCTGTGCTTCCTTAACCCTACTCCCTCTCTTCTCTTCTCCCCTTCCTCTCCCCTCTCATCCCCCCTCTCCTTCCCCAAGTCACTCCCTGGAACCCCGAGAGGCTGGGCGCTGTCTGCTCCCCCCACACCCTCATCTGCATCTCCGCCTCTCACTCTCTCCCCTGGGTCTCTCCCCCCCCTCTTCCTCACTCTCTCTTCTTCTTACTCTCCTGTAAGCCTCCTTCCTAAGTAGGGCCCCCACTCCTCCTGACCCTGTCTCCTTTCTCTCACCACTGAAATTGCCATGAAAGTAGTCATCTGGAGGGACTGTTTGCACTCATTGAGGTCCAGTTATCACCTACTAGGTTAGTAACAGACTTAGGACTTTGTGATCCTAGTGGGCATGGGGCCTCTCTTCACGGCACATCAGAGAGGAGCTTAGATCCGCTACAGTTTTAAAGAGCAAGGTGCTCCTCCCCATATCCTCAAGTCCATTCTCTAGTAGGTCTGTGTCTTTATTCCTGTCTTACCCCTAGGTTCTTCATGACATTTTTTTTCCCTTAAATTCCATATATATGTGTTAGCATACGGTATTTGTCTTTCTCTTCCTGACTTACTTCACTCTGTGGCAGACTCTAGGTCTATCCACCTCATTACAAATAGGGAGGGTGGGAGGGAGAGAGACGCAAGAGGGAAGAGATATGGGAACATATGTATATGTATAACTGATTCACTTTGTTATAAAGCAGAAACTAACACACCATTGTAAAGCAATTATACCCTAATAAAGATGTTTAAAAAAAAAAAAAAAGAGCAAGGTGCTCGATGCTCGCTACATGCCTCCCTCTACCTTGCAGTAAATAAGTAGGAAATGGGGCCGCCCAGTGTAAAACCTGCATCCGGGAGCCCAGGAGGAGTCAAGCTAACAAGGCAGAATTCAGAGGGCAGAAGCCATTATGAGCAGCACCTTTACTATATTAAAGGTTCCACTTCAGGTGGATTTTTATGACTTTATACTGGGATGAGTAATAGTTTATGCTTACCTACTAGAAAATGCTGTTTTATTTTGTCTTGTTATGAACTGTTTAGTGAAAACTAAAGGTGAAGATGGCTAAAATTTCACCTAAATATTTCAAGAATATTCTATTGTAGTAAATAATAAAGATGAAAGAAAAGTTGTCTTTTGTGAACACCTGTTGGAGGCCAATCACTGTGCTAAGTTTTTGCACACAAATGGGCAAGTAATAAGGTAAGAAGATTAAAACGGCATGATTTTATAGCTTCTCCTGCCTAATTCCACTGTAACAATCCCTGTTGATATACCTTTATAGAACCTAGCAGGACGTGAGATCAGAGTTCTATCTGCTGGTGTTGGGAAATCTTTGGTAGCTTTTTTTTGGCATAACGGTGATGTTTCATAAGCAGAATTTGCATTTTTCTAAGACTAATGACATGAAGCGATATTGTCTTTACACAGACACAGAGGTGCCCGACCCCCAGTACAAGAAGGCTCCCACAGTCACAGCACGGTCTTGCTGTTTTTAGGACTAATGGATCAGGATACTCCTCCAGCATCGTAGGTCTCAGAGCTAGAAGCCTATACAGATCATTTAGTTCAAGTAGCCCAACTCTCCCATGTGGTGAGAACACGGTCTCCAGACACTTTCCTTCCTTTCACCCCCGCCTCTCACATATGCACAGACCACCCCACTGTCTCAATTTCCATTTCGACTGCGGCTGTACCCTAGGCTTCAGCCTAGAGGGTAGAGAAGCCTCTCGCAGCCTACGTGGGAAAGGGGATGCTTGGACCCCAGTCTAAGTGGCAGTGAATGACCTTCCACCCAGCATTCCACATTTACCACCAACTTATTTGCTGGGATCAACCCTGGAATAAGAGCCAACCTCAGTTTTTCACTCTCATCGATGGCACAGTGGACATGCATTCTGGGAGCAGCCTTCCTCCCCATCCACAGGCTCTGGTTCTGCTTTGAGTGGAAGTCACTTCCCAGCAGCACGCTGAGGAGCATCTGGTGTGTGGGTGAAGGTCTCAGGGAATCAGGTGAATGTGTGGTGGCATCGTAAAAGCACTGCCCTGGTCTGTTTGCCTTCAATGTCTCCCTCTGCTGGGAAGATGGCACCGGGGATTTGCCAATGATTCCTTGGACATACATTGGACATACATGCACCTAAAACAGATCACGTGCAAAGTCCGTGGAAGTTGGTTCTGTTGCCCTTGCTCAAGGTGTCGCTTTCTTCCTTTCAGCATGCGGCATGAACGTACATCACAGATGCCAGACAAAGGTCGCCAACCTTTGTGGCATAAACCAGAAGCTAATGGCTGAAGCACTGGCAATGATCGAGAGCGCTCAACAGGTAGGAACGGCTTTTAGGGGACAAGTTCCCACAATTTCAGCTCAACTAGGACTATTCCAGTCCCTTCGCTCTGTGCTCTGTAGCAGCTCTACAGGGCGATGTGGACTCTATTTCCGAGTACTTGCCTTGACACTGACTTTCATCTTCGTGTCCACATCCACTGCTTGAGATATTTATTTAATGCATTTGCATCGTGTGGATCTTTGTAAGATCTTAAATTCTTCATGGAATGAGCAGGGGAAGAAACAAATAAATTCATTAAAATTACTGAGGATTCATTGCCAGCTTTATACCTATATATGACAACTATATAATAGCCTGGGGGAAAAAACATATATTTGCTAGAATCATCCCTAGAATGCCTTCAAAACACTGAGTCCAAGGCAACTTTTGCCTTGCTACTTACTAGCAGGCCGAATCCTCACATCCAAGGACAAACCCTCTTTAAGAGTTGGCATTGCCCACGTAAGCTATTTTTCCATCCATTGGCCTTTGATTCTTATCTGTGACCGAATAATGTGGATAGCATGGGATAAACCAGTTGGCCCCCAGAAAAGTATGCAGGAAGCGAATACGTTCTGCTGGTACGTAAAATATGATAGACATCCACAGGATATGGGATCCCTAAGAGGATGCCAGGGGGAGGGAGAGATTCGGTTATCCTACACATCTAGGGATCTGAAATGGCTTTCATGCCCATGGACAGCAGGCTGCACTGTCCCGTTAATGGTGGGTGGGTAGGTGGGTAGTCTGATTCTTTGTTTGTAACCCAGGCTCGCTGCTTAAGAGACTCTGAACACATCTTCAGAGAAGGTCCAGTTGAAATTGGTCTCCCGTGCTCCATAAAAGGTGAAGCAAAGCTGCCGTGTGGACCAGCACCGGGAAAAAAAGGTAGCTACCCTGATCCACCGTAGAATCGTCAGTAATTCATCTTGATTAACCTGAGTCGTCTGGATTTAAATTCTCCACATACCTGGCCTGATAAACGATTCTTTTCTAGTTAAGAGATGACAGACCTAGCCACCAACAGAGAGTCTCCTACTTCTTAGAAGTATTATAAAACCGAAATATACCCCACTAGAAAACCTTCATAAGCAGGTGGTGGTGGTGAGAGATTGAGGTGGGAGAAGAAAATGCGGCATCTCTGGAGGAAACAATTGCAAACTTTTCCTTAGAATTTTAGAACATTACTCCCTGCCGTGGTTAAACAGTTTTACAGAAATAAATCCTCCATAGAGCTCTAGGGTAGGAATGCCACAGACCATCTTATTCTGTACCTTTGAGACTTTTCTGGAAAGTTTTAAGATTAGAAAGGGGATTATGGACACCAAGCGGGGAAAGCGGGGGCATGGTGGGATGCATTGGGAGATTGGGATTGACATCTATACACTAATATGTATGAAATAGATAACTAATAAGAACCTGCTATATAAAATAAATAAACTCAAAAAAAAGGGGAAGAATAGCCTAACGTCCTTAACATTTCTGATGTTATGGAAGTTTATCCAGCCTCCTCTCTGAAGGTCCTTCATGAGAGGATATGACCATGTGATTCTGAATAGTTTTAGCATACATTATAAAATACTTATTTTCCTTGGACTTAGAATACGAAAGATAAACCTAGAGATCGGAAAATAAATGTCATTATTCCAACCACAAAAAAAGACATAATTATGTGATGTGATACAGGTGCTAACTATCTCGTGATATCACAGTAGATAAATGTGTCAAGCAACATGTTAATGCACCTTAAATTAGCACAATGTGATACGTCAATGTATTTCAATTTGAAAGAAAGGAATGTTATAAGGGGGTCGGAGGAAGGCTCCAGAAATGTTTCTCTACACCTTCTCTGGCAGGAGGTGAGGAATAAATTGTCCTGAAAATTTTTTACAGAAGGGTTTGGATTAGATTTGGGAAGGGTCTCCGGGCAGAGGAGTAGACCGCGTGTCTCAGACATGATCAAGGTAGGTAGCATCTTGACTCGAAGACTGTGGCGAACGATGCATTTCAGATCTTTAACGATCTGCTATCCATTTCTTCGTCCCCACATGGTCGGTCACAGAAATGGATGCCACTGTGCCTGTGAGCCACGCAAGCAACGGAGAATCATTTTCCCTCCAATTTGGTTAAAATCCCTATTTGTCCGTGATTCGGCATTATCAAAAGTGCTCATTCCTGTTGCATAGATGGTCTTTTGCTGATTGGAATGTTTCTTAACTTGATATCTTCCCCAGTCTGTTGCATAAAGAGACACAGTCCACCCCCCCCACCCCCCCAGATACCAGGCTCCCAGGCAGGAGGTGCTGCTTTTGCCCTGCAGGAACCCCTTTCTGTATCGCTCTGAATGGAGCTTCAGAATGGGATGTGGAAAAGAAAGCGTGTTCTCAAAGTAGCTAGAACGACCTTCCGCTGTTCCTTATTTCCTTTTAACCACTGATTTGCCATTTTCAGAGCCTCAGGGGATCTCCTGGGAGTCTCCCTTGGATGAGATGGAGAAAGTAGGCCATCGTCCAGAACCTGAACTTAACGTAGAAAGACCATCTCTACGTATGAAATTAAAAATCGAGGATTTTACCTTGCACAAAATGTTGGGGAAAGGAAGTTTTGGCAAGGTATGATATTGTATGTAGAATTCTGTGGCCCAGCTTCCAGAAATTGAAGAGCAAATCTGGTGGAACTGAACCACACATGGGTGTGCAGAGAGCGCATTCCCGGTCAGGAACTGTCATGTGATGTGATATATGTTAGAGGGCAGAGAGACATCTGAATAAATAGGGACCCGGGGAGCTCTGGGGAATAGCAGCCTCTGCTTCCTGGGAACAACGATTCAAGCCATTTCACTTGGAAGGTGTTCGTCCCACGAGCTTGTGTGTTCGATGTCTTTGGACACCAAAGAAATGAGAAGGTGCCTCAGCCGGTTCCTATTTCACAGATATTTTTGTTTCATTGGTGGTTTTTTTGTTGTTGTTTTGTTCCTTTCTCAAACCTGGAGTGTGGTTTTTACCTTCTGTATGATTTCTTCTCTACCAAATGTCCTCAGCCTTGTTTTAGTTTGCTAGGGCTACTGTAACAAAATACCACAGATGGGGAGACTTCAACAATAGAAATTTATTTCTTCTAGTTCTAGAGGCTGGAAGTCCAAGATCAAGGTGTGGACAGGGCTGTTTCTCCTGAGGCCTCTCTCCTGGGTGTCCACGCTGTCTTCTCCCTTTGTCCTCACATGGCCATTCCTGTGTGCATGTCTGTGTCCTAACACCCTCTGCTTATAAGGACACCAGTCATATTGGATTAGGACCCACCCTAATGACCTCATTTTAACATAATTATCTCTGTAAGCACCCTGTCTCCAAATATGGTCTCTGAGCTGCTGGGGTTTAGGACTCCAACATATCAGTTCTTTGGAAGGGACACAATTCAGCCCAGAACACGGCCCTAGCTTGAGCGTCTTAGGAAAAGTTCCACGGAGGAAGTCCCTCCTCTAAATTCTTCCTGCCACTCACTCAGGTTATGGGCCATTAGTCAGTCACAGAGGGCAAGGAGAGGAGGAAGGAGACACAATGGAAGAAATTATGATCAACTCTCAGTGACAAGAGGAGATTTTCAAGCCAGTGATTGTTAAGAGGGATGTCATGGAATATAGGCTTTTAGGTTATTTTGGATATTAAGGATATCACATGTATTAATGGAGCTCTCAGTTGTTTTATATTTATATTGGATGCAACGTCTGGGAAAGTTTTAGCCAAAGACTACTGTTCCATGAATTTGTGCAACCAAGACCAGCATTATGCTCAGCACCTGCTCACTAGACTTTGGCTGCAAAACTTACCCAGTTTATTTAACAATAATGTAACTGGGTATTGCCATAGCTGGAGGACATTGTGCTGCAGTTGGGGTTTCTATATGATACCAAGGCATTGCCTTCGGCAAAATCCACTCTGCCCTACGAACTGTAGCTGATATCCATTAATTCGTTTATTTTGTTTCCACAATAACCTGAACCATAGCAGGCTCGTCTGGTGTTAATCTGAGTGTAATAGGCAATTTTTACAGCCAGTCTTCATTAAAATTTAGCATCAATTAATGTGCAGTTTATAACCTGTTTCCAAAAATTGAAAGCACATTATAGAGATGGAAATGGCTTTTTTTTTTCCAGCTTCTTAGTTTATGGCTGGTTTGGGGATGTTTTATTGAAAGAAGCAATTACCAAAAGGGGACTTTTAATTGTTAAAGAAAAGCTTTTCTTTGTTCCCGTGTGGATTTTACTTTTCAACAAAGTTAAGAAGACGTTAAGTTAAACCTATATGCCTTAGTAAATAACCCAAGGGACAGCTGAGAGCTTCAGGTATCCTCTGCTCTGTGTCCAAAGCAGTAAGCCCCTCACCATCAGGACCCCGGATCCCTGCACTCTGAGGGAGCTGCACCTTGGGGCCCAAGGAGAGGGGGATGAAGCACCAGAGCAAAAAGGGGCAGCCATATCTCCTTTTCTTCCAACACTAAGAATACTCAAATTTGCTTTTCTTCTTTCTTTTCACTCTATATGGGAAGTATGGTTCCTCATCAAAATGGTAGCCTCTGTATTCTGGTTCTCCATCAATTTTAGGCCCAGGAGAACAAATTGCATGTTTTCTGGGGATACATATGTACATCATTCATTTGCCTGAATTCTCATCTAAGCTCTACCCCCTCTATCAAGCCAGCTACCCCACAGTTATGTGTCTGCACTGTATTATTTTAAACACAGACACGTGCATTTTCACTATTGGTGTAACATCATTAACGCCAGCAATCCCTAAACGTCACTAAAAGAAGCAAATGGCAAGTGGTTTTTTTTAAGTATAGTTGATTTACAATATTAGTGTCAGATGTATAACATAATGATTCAGTAGTTTTATAGATTATACTCCATTTAAAGTTATTACAAAATAATGGCTGTATCTCCCTGTGCTATACAATATATCCCTGTTGCTTATTTTATGCATAGTAGTTTGTATCTCTTAATCCTGTACCCCTATATTGCCCCTCCCCCTTCCCCTCTTCCCACTGGTAACCACTAGTTTGTTCTCTATATCTATGAGTCACTTTCTGTTTTGTTATATACATCCATTTGTTTTGTTTCTTAGATTCCAGTAACTGTCATTTAGAAAGCATTTTACAGCTCACAAATCACTTTCCCACCTGGTATTTGATTTTCACAACAGTCCTGTAAGTCAGCAGTGTGTTGATAGTTACCGCTTTTACACATTCGGGAACTGAAGCAGCCCAGGGAGGTTAATTTGCCCACATTCCCACAGCTAGTAAGTATCTGTGAAATGAGGCCTGAGTTGGGGTTTTCTGTCTCCAAATGCCATGTCCTCACTCCTGTCAATCGTCTGTGGCTGCATCATTTGCAAAAGTGAAAGTTGATGAAACTCTCCATTACATGCCATCTGGTGTCCTTTCTTATAAGGTTCATGAAATCAAATGGAAAAAGTAAACTTTGGAGTCAGATTTCCCACTGAGTAGCTCCATGAATTTGAGAAAGTTACCCTTTGAGCCTAGTTTTTAAAAATTATTACTATCTATCTGTGTTGCAGTGTTCTGAGCTAAGAATTAAATAGATACTAAAATTAGATAGCACATGTGAAGCACATAGCAGAATGTCTGACACATAGTAGGCCTTGGAGATAATATTAGTGTCTGTGCCATCAGAGGAAATGCTGTGCATTCTGTAAGCACATCAGGAAAGCTCAATTCCTCACATATTCTTTTTTTGCCTTGAAAAAATGCGTAAAACTTAGAGTAAGGTTTTATGCTCATTTTCAGTGATACTTCAAGAACAATCAAGTCCTCCTTCCACTTGCTGCTGCTTCCTTCAATACATATTTGCCTCTGAATGTTTTTATAAACTTACTCAGGTCCCTGGGTAGACAGGGCACACTTTTTTAAATAGAATTTCTCAGTGGCTGAGAATAACCCATCCAATTGCACCATAGTTTTGTGAAACCCTTTGAAAGGTAGAGAGAGGATGAAACCGTTCTGTATCATCCCACACCTGTGAAGCTCTATTTGTCTCCATAAAGAGGGTGGAGGAGGATTGGAGAAGTCGTCTTTTCTCACCCAGTACATCTCTCTCAGGACTTCGTGACTCTTCTTTAATGAGCGTGAATCCAAATTCTAAAATAAAGTGTCTTCCCCTTCCCTCTAGGTCTTCCTAGCAGAGTTCAAGAAAACCAATCAATTTTTCGCAATAAAAGCCTTAAAGAAAGATGTGGTTTTGATGGACGACGACGTGGAGTGTACAATGGTAGAGAAGAGAGTTCTCTCCTTGGCCTGGGAGCATCCGTTCTTAACGCACATGTTCTGTACGTTCCAGACCAAGGTAAGGCTATCCTTCATCTCTACCTCTCACCCCAGTAAATCTGGGTGCTCCTGGCAGCCCTCATCTGGAGACATAGGATACTCTCTCCGTATATTTCTTCTTTACCTTTGAGTCCACCTTCCATCCATCCAAATAAGTTTCTTCTGCGCTAAACACCACTGAAATATTACTTAGAATTTTTTAATGTAGTTGATCGGGAAAGGGCCTTACTTCTGGATTTGTTTGTTTTTTAGAACTTGGTTTAACTTATATAAGCAGTATGTGACTTGCTTAACAAGGCAGTGCTTTGTGAGAGGGAAAAAGTGACATCTGTTTATTCATCTACCATACGTGTATTTGAAGAGATGAAAGTTGGAAAAATAGATCAAAACCTGTGTGCACTGTTATTTTCCTTTATAAGGCCAGTAGAAGATCATCCTTTAGAGCGGGCTTCATCAGTGAGGCCCTGAGCATTGTGGTGAAAGGGTGAATTTTGTCAGAAGTGTCTCCTCTGGGAGAATTCTCCTCCTGATCTCCTTTTTCCTTAAAATTAAAAAAAAAAAATTCCGTTTTTGACTCATTTTAGAAAATTTGGAAAGTGCTTATATGCTCAGAGAAGAAATCATTTTAGAAAATTGATTTTAGAAAATTTGGAAAGTGCTTATATGCTCAGAGAAGAAATCATTTTAGAAAATTGATTTTAGAAAGTTTGGAAAGTGCTTATATGCTCAGAGATCATTTTAGAAAATTTGGAAAGTGCTTATATGCTCAGAGAAGCAAATCATATGTAATCCCATCACTTGGGTATACTCACCGTTAATACTTCTAAGTTTATCCTTCTAGATTTTTCCCCCATTAGATTTTTAAAGGTAAAAATAATGACCTACTGTAAATACCTCCTGTTCTGTGACTTGCATTTTCAACACTCTCTACATTTCCTCACATCTGTGGATATTCTACAGTTTATCTAATTAGGCTACTTCTAAGTTTTGTTCTGATTCGAATAACTGAACTGAACATCCTTGTAGTTCAGTCTTCCTGCACAAACATAATGATTTTCTCTTTTTATTTTTCTACCCTACTTGACCCTATCCCTGTGTATGTAGCCTAGAATAATAAGCAGACCCATGTGGAGCCATATGGTTAAGGTCCAAAGAACATGAGGAGTTTTTCTCTTGTTCTGTTTCAAGCCTTGATGATAATGTCCTACCTTAGGACAAGTAACCGAGGACCTCAAGATGCCTCCAGCCACAGAAGGTGTTAGTGGGGAAACTGGGAGCCAGCCAGAAAATGTGGACGGTCACTAGGGGTTTCATCACCACTTCTCCAGCTCCCAGTAGCTTCTCAACAAGTGTTTAATTAGGGAATAAATGAATAAATATACTTGGCTAAAATAAAGAGAAACCAGACCATGAAAAAGCACTCAATGATCATATACTGTATTCAAAGCATTGTGAAGGATATAGAACGAATACAGTTCCTGACCTGGAGAATTTCATACTATAAAAAATTAAAGAGGCAAGAATGACACTTCTAACAGTGGTGAGTAATATTAATTGCAGAATGCAGACTCTAAGCACCAGAGCTGAGAAAACTAGAAAGTAGAACTTGAATAGAAATTAGAATAGGCAGAAAGGGTCTTGGACAGCAGAGGTGTAGGGGCTATAAGAAGGCATGAAGGAATAAAGGGATTATGATAAGCTCTTTAAAAGTAGGCTTATGTTTTCCAGCAGGAAGGAGTTTGGAATTTCTGATAAGGAGGGTTAGAAAGATTTCCTGCTAGAAATTTCCTCCTGGAGATGGTAAATGTCTGCTGGTCTGGGATGGTGCAGATACTTTACTGGAAGACAAAGTAAGCAACTCTGTCCCACTCTCCTGGTCTGTGTTCTAGATTTGCTGTGGTTACTTACAATCTCATTTTTTCCTCTTGAAATATTGTGGGACTTTTATCAAAATACTAAATACACCTCAGACCAGGCTTCTAGGGGCATTATGTAATCAAGTTTCACTCAGCACCTTTCCCTGCTGTTTTTATATATTTGTTTGTATCATTGTTTTCATACGGTGTAGGGAAGGCTGTTGTGAATCCCACTCTGCAGAAAATAGGTATGTTTCCTCCTCTGATTGTCAGTTAGAGCCTCAGGCAGAGTTTGCTTCTTTCCCCGTTACAGGAAATGCTCTTAAGATTTCAAGCCTATGTAATGCTTTACCAAAACCAGAAAAGTAAATGCATGAGAAAAAGTGTCAGAGAATGTACATATCAAATGTAAAAATGACTGTCTCACTACTTAGATTTCAAGGAATTGAGGCCTTTTAGAAATAAGAGATGGGGGGTGGGCAGGGAGAGGCAAAGCTTACATTATACTTTCTGAAGGACCCTGATTTGAGATGTCCTGATTTTTTAATTTTATTCATTTTTTATTGAAGTATAGTTGCTGTACAATATTATGTTATAGGTGTACAATATAGTGATTCATAATTTTTAAAGGTTATACTCCATTTACAGTTATTATAAAACATTGGCTAGATTCCCTGTGTTGTACAATATATCCTTGTAACTTATTTTATACTTAATAGTACTGATTTGTTCTTCAACCCTTGTATGTCAAACAAAATAACCAAATGCCACAAGTAAGTGTGAACAGCAGCAATCGATATGAATCATGATTTCCTCTGGGTAATTTTTTAATGTAGTCAGTTGGAAAAGGGCCTTACTTCTGGATTATTTTCTCTGCTTGCTTATTTTTTAGAATTTGGTTTAACTTATATAACAACGAGGATTCCAAGCATATGTGACTTGCTTAACAAAGCAAAGATTGCTTTGGCTCTTTGGGGTCTTTTGTGGTTCCATACAAATTTTAAGGATTATTTGTTCTAGTTCTGTGAAAAATGCCATGGGTATTGTGATAGGTATTGCATTAAATCTGTAGATTGTTTTCCGTAGTATGGACATTTTAACAATATTAAGTATTCTAATCCATGAACACAGGATATCTTTCCCCATTTCTTTGTATCATCTTGAATCTTCTACATCAGTATCTTTTAGTTTTCAGACTACAGGTCTTTCACGTCTTTAGTTAAATTAATTCCTAGGTATTTTATTCTTTTTTGATGCAACTGTAAATGGGATTGTTTTCGTACCTTCTCTTTACGCAGTATACAGAAATGCAACACATTTCTGCATATAAATTTTGTATCCTGCAACTTTATTTATAAGGTCTAATATTAGTTTTTTCACAGTATCTTTATGGTTTTCTATGTATAGTATCATGTCATCTGCAAATAGTGACAGTTTTACTTTCTTTTTTCCAATTTGGATATCTTTCGTTTTCTTGTCTGATTGCTATGGCTAGGACTTCCAATACTGTCTTGAATATAAGTGGTGAGAGTTGGAATCGTTTTCTTTTTCCTGATATTAGAAGAAAAGCTTTCAGCTCTCCACTATGGAATAAGTTGTTAGCTGTGGGTTTGTCATATATGGCCTTCACTAAATATGTTGAAGTGTATTCCTTCTATACCCACTTTGATAAGAGTTTTTATCATGAATGGATGTTAAATTTTTTTAAATGCTTTTTCTGTTATCTATTGAGATTTGTCCTTCGTTTTGTTAATATGGTGTATCATGTTGACTGATTTGTAGATATTGAACCATCCTTGCATCTCTGGGATAAATCCCACTTGATCATGGTGTATGACTCTTCTAATATATTGTTCAACTTGGTTTGTTTATATTTTGTTGAGGATTTTTACATCTGTATTCATCTGGGATATCGGCCTGTAATTTTTGTGTGGCGTCTTTGTCTAGTTTTAGCATCATGGTAATGCTGATCTCATAGAATGAGTTCAAAAGTATTCCTTCCTCCTTAATTTTTTTGGAATATTTTGAGAAGGATAGGTATTAACTCTTTTTATATATTTGGTAGAATTCCCCTGTGAAGCAATCTTGTTCTGGACTTTTGTTTGTTGGGAGTTTTTTTTTTTTTCTACTTATTCAATTTCATTACTGATTATCAGTCTGTTAGATTTTCTGTTTCTTCCTGATTCAGTCTTGAAAGATTGAATGTTACTAGGAATTTATCCATTTCTTTTAGGTTGTGCAATTTGCTGGCATATAATTGTTTATAGTTGCCTCTTATGATTCTTTGTATTTCTGTGGTGTCAGTTATAATTTCTCTTTCATTTCTGATTTTATCTGGGCCATCTTTCTTGATGAACGTGGCTAAAGGTTTATCAGTTTTCATTATCTTTTCAAAGAACCAGCTCTTAAGTTTAAGTGATCATTTCTACTGTTATTTTTTGTCTCCATTTCATTTATTTCCACTCTGATCTTAATTATTTCCCTCCTATTAACTTCGGGCTTCGGGCTTTATTTCTTTTTATAGTTCGTTTAGGTGTCAAGTTAGGTTGTTTGAGATTTTTATTTCTTGAGGTAGGCCTGTATTTCTATGAACTTTCCTCTTAGAACTGCTGTTGCTGTGTCCCGTAGACTTTGGAAAGTTGCATTCCATTTGTCTCAAGGTATTTTTTATTTCCTCTTTGATTTCTTCAGTGACCCATTGGTTATTTAGTAGTATGTTGTTTGGCCTCCATTTGTTTGTGTTTTTTGCAATTTTCTTCTTTTGATTTCTAGTTTCATACCATTGTGGTCAGAAAAGATGCTTGGTATGATGTCAGTCTTGTTAAATTTATTGAGACTTGTTTGGTGGCCTAACATAACCTACCTGGAGAATGTTCCATGTGCACTTGAAAAGAATCTGTATTCTGTTTTTGGATGGAATGTTCTGTATGTCATTTAAGGCCAGTGTTTCTTTATTGATTTTTCTGGTTGGATGATCTATCCATTGTTGAAAGTGGCATTAAAGTCCCCTATTATTATTGTATTACTTTCAATTTCTCCCGTTATGTCTGTTAATAGTTAGGTGCTTCTATGTTGGGTGCATAAATATTTACAAATGTTAAATCCTGTTCTTAGATTGACCCCTTTATTATTATGTAATGTCCTTCTTGGTCATTTGTTACAGTATTGTTTTAAAGCCTATTTTGTTGGCTATGAATATTGCTACCCCAGCTTTCTTTTCATTTCCATTTGCATGGAGTATCTTTTTCTATCCCCTTACTTTCACTCTGCGTGTGTCTTTAGGTCTGAAGTGAGTCTCTTGGAGGCAGCATATAGTTGGGTCTTGTTTTTTGTTTTTAATCCATTCAGCCACTGTGTTTTGATTGGAGCATTTAGTCCATTTACATTTAAAGTGATTATTGATAGATATGTACTTAGTGCCATTTTGTTAGCTGTTTTCTGGTTGTTTTTGTAGCCCTTCTCTGTTCCTTTCTTATTCTCTTTGCCTCTTTTCTTGTGGTTTAATCATTTTCTCTAGTGTGATGTTTGTGTTCCTTTCTCTTTATTTTTTATACATCATAGGTTTGTTTTTTGTTTTTTTTGTTTGTTTTTTTTTGCGGTACGCGGGCCTCTCACTATTGTGGCCTCTCCCGTTGCAGAGCACAGGCTCCGGACGCGCAGGCTCAGCGGCCAGGGCTTACGGGCCCAGCCGCTCCGCGGCATGTGGGATCTTCCCAGACCGGGGCGCGAACCCACGTCCCCTGCATTGGCAGGCGGACTGTCAACCACTGTGCCACCAGGGAAGCCCCATCATAGGTTTTTGATTTGCAGCTACCATGAAGTTCATCTCTCTCTCTCTCGTATATGTATGAGTTTATTTTAAGCTCAAAGTCACTTAAGTTAGAATGCATTCTAAAAGCACTACATTTGTACTCTCCTTGCCAACATTTTGGTTTTTATGTCATATTTTACATCTCTTTGTGTATCCCTTCACTTCTATTGTAGTTATAGTTGATTTTACTACTTTTGATTTTACTACTTTTAGCCTTCATGCTAGTTTAAGTGGCTGTTCCACAGCCTTTCCTATATATTTTCCTTTACCAGTGAGATTTTTTCTTTCATATATTTTCATATTTCTGTTTATGGCCTTTTCGCTTCACTTACAAAAAATGTTAAAGGGTCTTCTTTAAGGCCAGTTTAGCAGTGATGAACTACGTTAGTTTTCACTTGTCTGGGAAACTCTTGAGCTTGTCTTCAATTCTGAATGATAACTTTTCCAGGTAGAGTACTCTTGGTTATAAGTTTTCTTCCTTTTAAGTTTTTTCCTTTCAGCATTTTATCATGCCAAAGGGTTCACTTGTAGGTGACTAATTGCTTTCCTCTTGCTGCTTTTTCTTTTTTTTGCCATTTTCATTGCAATGTGTATTGGGGTATATCTGTTTGGGTTCATCTTGTTTGAGACTCTGCTTCCTGGGCCTGGATATCTGTTTCCTTCACCAAGTTAGGGAAGCTTTCAGCCCTTTTCTTTTCTCCTCCTGGGACCCCTATAATGTGAATGTTAGTAGGCTTGATGTTGTGCTAGAGGTACCTCAAACTATCATTTTTAAATTTTTTTTCTTTTTGCTGTTCTGTTTGGGTGATTTCCACTCTTCTGTCTTCCAGATTGCTGATCCATTCTTCTCTATCTGCTATTGATTCCCTGTAGTGTGTTTTTCATTTGTTATTGTAGTCTTCGGTTCTGATTGGTTCTTTCTTATATTTTCTGACTCATTGTTGAAGTTCTCATTGTGTTCCTTTATTCTTCTTTTGAGTTCAGTGAGTATCTTTATGACCATTACTTTGAACTCTTAAATCCAGGTAATTTACTTATCTCTATTTCATTAGGGTGTGTTTCCCAGGGTTTTATCTTTTTCTTTCACTTGGAACATATTCCTCTGTCTCCTCATTTAGTTTGACTTTCTGGTTTGTTTCTATGAATTAGGTAAGACAGCTACATCTCCTGGTTTTAAAGGTGGCCTTGTGTAAGGAGCATCCCCTGTGTGGGCTGGGCAGCTTTGGCAGGCTGGTTGGGTCAGGCTCAGCCTAGGGGTGAGAGGGGCTGGAATTGGAGCAGGTATGGGCCAGGGGGCGGGGGGTGTCTCTGGGCAGGGTGTCCTGTGGCCACCCTGGCAGGATGGCTGGAGCAACATGAGCCAGAGTGGCCTAGGATATATACCACACCAAAGCCACCCCAGTAGCATGGCTGTAGCTAGTGCAGGCCTGGGCATGCTACGGTGGCCTTGGCAGGCTGGCTACAGTGTCTGGACTGTTTTTCCATCCATGCACAGCACCTCCAACCCTGGAGAGAGTTCCAGCAGTTCCCCATGTGTTTGGCAGATGCTCTAAGTTTAGTAAATGGATTTCCTTCAAATATGGTCTAAAGTGTCCTTTAAATTGCTGGGGTTTTTTTTTCTCACTGTGCACCAAGGTGGGCAAGTCTGTGCACAGGCCTCTCAGTGGTATCCCTCTCTACTGCAGATCGCTGTGTCAGGGGTGTTTCCTGTTGATGCTGGGTCTTGGTCCCTCTGTCATTTCTTGTGCAGAAGCTGTTCAATCAGCTCTTTGTTCTTCAGGAGGAATTGCTTTCTGTGTAGGTGTACATCCGTGTGTCCACGGGAGGAATCTTTGAACTGTACTCACAAATTAAAATCTATTAGAAACAACTTAATCATAAAACCTTGAAAATACATGTCATAAATTACTTTAGAAAGTCACTGTTAAATTAATTCAACAAATGTTTCCTGTTGACCTGCTAAGTTCTATGTTTCCCCAACAGAGGCAAGACTCAAACTATATGGGGATTAAATTAGAAAACTATTTCCTTTTGCTACCTAATTCTAAGTAGTAAATAGAAAAATACAAGTTCTAGCTTGGAAGAGTAGTATTCTGCTTTCTTGATTTTAAGATACCATCAATAATTAGATGCCCTGTTGTCTTGATACACAAAATTATTATTTTAAAAACTAGAAGCCATCTCCCAATTTCAGAATTATCTAAATGTGAATTAACATGTATGTCAATTAGAAATTGCATTGGCTGCTAGTAACAGGGATAGAAAATAACAATGACTTACGTGAGATAGAAGTGTTTTTCTCTTCATATAAAAGGAGTTACATACATGGTTCAAAGCAAGTATGACAGTTCCATGGTGTCGGAGATCCAGGAACCATCTGCTCCCTGTTCCATCATCTACTGTACTGAGTTCCTATCCTCAAGGGTACTCCTCAGTCCAATATGGCTGCTAGAGCCCAGCCCTCACAGCCACATTCTAGGGAAGAAAGAACAACCCCATGCCAGCTTAGTCTTCTTTCTTAAGTCACTTTTCCAAAAGGCCCACAAAAAACTGCTGCTTACCTCTCTCTGACTCTTCTATAGCTGTAAGGAAAGCTGGAAAGTTGAATCTTAAGCACATTGTCATCCAGAATAATTTTTTTTTTTTTACTAAGAAAGAAAGGGAGGCAACCAGCCATTTCTGCTCCAACATATATATTAAAATAAAAATATGATTAAAACTAGGTTTACTGAAGCCTATTTTGTGCCAGATAGTTTCCTAGGAACTTTAAGTATATTATCTCATTTAATTCTATAAACCCAATGAAGTAGATATTATTACTCTATTTTACCTATGAGAAAACTGAAGCTAAGAAAGATGAACCTTGCCTTAAGGCCACTCAGCTGGAAACGGGAAACAGCAATCAATCTTACCATATGTCTTTGTCCAGATGTGGGCCTCCTATATATTCATTACCATGTCTTAGTGACATGTTATCTCTGTAGTATCTAAATGTTCACCTACAGGGGAAAAAAACACAGAAAAATAGTTTTCCTCTCTTTTTAATTATGCTAGATTAAAAGTTCAATAACTCAAGTACACAAAGTTTCTCTGATCTATCTCTGATAACCCTAGGTGAAAATAACAGGGTTTGGAAAGAAAACACAAAATTCAACTGAGTAAATTTAGAGATCTAATTATCTTTCTTTCAACAATTCATGAATTGAGCAGCATCCGTCTAGCAAACAGAAAGGAGCTCTGAGGACCTGTATGAAATGGAAGACTTAAAGGCAGAAAGTAGGGAGTGACAAGGAAAGAGCAGATTGTTTCAGTCAAGGTCACCTTCCTTAGATGGATGTCCTCACTGGTGCTGATCAGGAAGTTCCAGACTGACTGGTTAAGATTACATTCCTGGGGATGTTTGGAATTGCAGTTAGCTTACGTATTAAGTGCTGGTTTGGAGACGTGGGCTTAGCACAAGTGATTCCATTTGGGGACTGTTGTCTCTTTTCTAACAATCACACCCCCTCTTTTGCCTCTTTTGATCAGACCCTCAACTTAACTGGGAGATGTGATCAAAATTTAAGGTATTAGCACCACTCCCGGCTACCATTCTGAAGTTCTCATGGTTTTTGATGGTCCTTTGCGTGGTGTTCATAGGTCAGGATGTTTTTTACTTAATCGGTGGTATTCACAGGCCACAGAGTTCAGGGTCACAATTTCTAAGTCAGTCATTCTCTTCATTCCTTTCTTGAAGTTCCACTCTTAGGGAGATCATTTAGTTGGTGGTCAGTGGCCGCAAACATGAATTTAAAGCCTTTGAAAGAATACAGCATTCCAGGGAGATCACTATGATTATGAAAAGTAGGATAATTCCCAATATCTGGAGTGCGCTTCAGCCCCAAGACCCAAACTAATCAAAACCAAATAAGTCAAAGAAAGACCCCATTGAAAGAGTCACTTGTTTAAGGCAAGTGGCTTGTTCAGTATTTTTATGTAACTGAGCCTCAACTTCCTCAGAAGTGTTAATCCGGGTGCAACAGGTTGCCTTGGCTGAGTGAAGTAGGGCCCTGACAAAGAAAGGGTTTGCTTCCCCTTAGCCTTGTGTCCCTTTCTTTGTATACGAAGCCTGGATACAGAGTTCCCCAGGTTTGGGGTTATTAACCAGAGAGAGGGAAACAGACCAGAGGGTCTCTAACATCATGGATAGATCAGAGTTTTTGATGATAAATCCAGCAATCTAAAAGGATACCCCCACACACACCCAAGCAATGGCCTGGGAGATATGGATGATGATGTTATCTTTCCAGGCCAGTGCCAGAGTAAACGCTGAAGAAGAGAGGGTGTCAAGTTTAGTTGTCCAGCAGTCTACCTCAACATCGGCTACTTCTCAATTTGATTTTGAGGGCTTCAGTGGGTGTACAGTACCCAGCATCCGGTGGGGACTTCTTCAGTTGTGAGATATGTACCCAAGGTTCAAGGCCCTGCAGGTTGGCTGCCATCAGGTTAGTGAGGAAGATCTGGTAGAGTCCCTTCCAGGGAGACACAAGGGCAGTCTTTGTTCTTAGTGACTCCAAATCAGAAGGGTGGGAGAAAATTGGAAACATTAGTTTGGAGAGTCACAGCCAGTTAATTGACAGAACTAGAAGTATTCAAGATCCAATCCAGTTTACAGGTATATAACAAAACCTCGAAAACAATTACCAGGATTAGAATCTAATATCTACAAAGATACAATTTTCCTCTGTATCATCACCATTTTTTTTAACCAAAGATAATTACAGTAAACCTAAGTCGTTTGCATTGAACTTGGCCTGATAATTACATAAGTGCAGCAAGAATAGTGACTGACCATTTAAGCTCTTTTAAAAACTGTTTCCTAGAAAGGAATCTCAGAGTGAACTCTTAAAGCCTCTGAGGCTTTAAGCTAAGCCAAAGTCTCACAGTAAGATTTTACCTGCAATACCTATAGCTTTGGGTGAATTTCTCTCTTCTTTTTTTTTTTTTTTTTTAATTTTATTTATTTTATTTTTGGCTGTGTTGGGTCCTCGTTGCCGCACATGGGCATCCTCTAGTTGTGGCGAGCAGGGGCCACTCTTCGCCGTGGAGCACGGGCTCTAGGCACGCGGGCCTCAGCAGTTGTGGCTTGCGGGCTCTATAGCATAGGCTCAGTAGTTGTGGCGCACAGGCCCAGCCGCTCCGCAGTATGTGGGATCCTCCCGGACCAGGGATCAAACCCGTATCCCCTACACTGGCAGGCAGATTCCCATCCACTGCGCCACCAGGGAAGCCCAATTTCTCTCTTCTTGAGGTCCAAAAAATATCCTGAGTTTCCTGGAACCTACCAGGAAATTACCTTTCTTACTCACCTGGTTAGCTCCCAGGAACCTTGGTACCAGAGTACTAGTCCAATTTTTCCAAGGGACTTTACTGACTTCCTAAAGTCAACCTTAGTTATTTAAATCTGTCTGGTCATATCTGAGTCTATACACATCTCTCTCACATATAACGTTCCAGTCAAGGTCTGGGTAATATAACCAGTGTATCCAATTGTGTCCTGTTACAAAAAGAGACTCGCTGAACTTAACGTAAATAACTATTTTTCCTTAAAAAGAATACTTGAGAGTTTCTGGATTCTGGAGGAATCAGAGAGAAAAAGTAAATGTGTCATCTTTGTTTACAAAAGTATACTTTACCTAATTATAAGTCATGATAACTCAAGAGAAGTCTCAAATCTGGAAAAACAAAACATTAAAGTACCAGCAATATTTCAAATAAGTCATAACAATTCTAATCATCGTCCTCAGTTCATTCAGTCCTGTGTTATTAATTCTTGTTCTGCTTGAATCCAGTTTTTTCCATTAGTTCTGGGAATTTGTACCCAGTTCAGTTTTGTGATGTAAAGTTATCATTAACCTGTGTTTGCCATAGTTCGCTCCATAAATCTCTTCAAAGATGAGGCACTTTTTTTTTAACATCTTTATTGGAGTATAATTGCTTTACAATGGTGTGTTAGTTTCTGCTTTATAACAAAGTGAATCACTTATACATATACATATGTCCCCATATCTCTTCCCTCTTGCATCTCCCTCCCTCCCACCCTCCCTATCCCACCCCTCTAGGTGGTCACAAAGCACCGAGCTGATCTCCCCGTTCTATTTGGCTGCTTCCCACTAGCTATTTTACGTTTGGTAGTGTATATGTGTCCATGCCACTCTCTCACTTTGTCCCAGCTTACCCTTCCCCCTCCCCATATCCTCAAGTCCATTCCATAGTAGGTGTGCATCATTATTCCCAACTTGCCCCTAGGTTCTTCTGACCAATTTTTTTTATTATTCCATATATATGTGTTAGCATACGGTATTTGTTTTTGTCTTTCTGACTTACTTCACTCTGTATGACAGTCTCTAGGTCCATCCACCTCACTACAAATAACTCAGTTTCATTCCTTTTTACGGCTGAGTAATATTCCATTGTATATATGTGTCACATCTTCTTTATCCATTCATCTGTTGATGGACACTTAGGTTGCTTCCATGTCTTAGCTACTGTAAATAGAGCTGCAATGAACATTTTGGTACATGACTCTTTTTAAATTATGGTTTTCTCAGGGTATATGCCCAGTAGTGAGATTCCTGGGTTGTATGGTAGTTCTATTTTTAGTTTTGTAAGGAACCTCCATACTGTTTTCCATAGTGGCTGTATCATTTTACATTCCCACCAACAGTGCAAGAGTGTTCCCTTTTTTCCACACCCTCTCCAGCATTTATTGTTTGTAGACTTCTTGATGATGGCCATTCTGACCGGTGTGAGATGATATCTCATTGTAGTTTTGATTCACATTTCTCTAATGATTAATGACGTTGAGCATTCTTTCATGTGTTTGTTGGCAATCTGTATATCTTCTTTGGAGAAATGTCGATTTAGGTCTTCTGCCCATTTTCGGATTGGGTTTTTTGTTTTTTTGGGTATTGAGCTGCATGAGTTGCTTCTATGTTTTGGAGATCAATCCTTTGTCCGTTGCTTCATTTGCAAATATTTTCTCCCATTCTGAGGGTTGTCTTTTCATCTTGTTTATGGTTTCCTTTGCTGTGCAAAAGCTTTTAAGTTTCATTAGGTCCCATTTGTTTATTTTTCTTTTTATTGCGGCTTCTCTAGGAGGTAGATCAAAAAGGATCTTGCTGTGATTTGTGTCATACAGTGTTCTGCCTATGTTTTCCTCTAAGAGTTTGATGGTGTCTGGCCTTACATTTAGGTCTTTAATCAATTTTGAGTTTATTTTTGTGTATGGTGTTAGGCAGTGTTCTAATTTCATTCTTTTATATGTAGCTGTCCAGTTTTCCCAGCACCACTTACTGAAGAGGCTGTCTTTCCTCCATTGTATATTCTTGCCTCCTTTATCAAAGATAAGGTGACCATATGTGCATGGGTTTATCTCTGGGCTTTCTATCCTGTTCAACTGATATATATTTCTATTTTTGTGCCAGTACCATACTGTCTTGATTACTGTAGCTTTGTAGTATAGTCTGAAGTCTGGGAGCCTGATACCTCCAGCTCCGTTTTTCTTTCTCAAGATTGCTTTGGCTATTCGGGGTCTTTTGTGAAATTTTTTTGTTCTAGTTCTGTGAAAAATGTCAGTGGTAGTTTGATAGGGATTGCATTGAATCTGTAGATTGCCTTGGGTAGTAGAGTCATTTTCACAATGTTGATTCTTCCAATCCAAGAACATGGTATATCTCTCCATCTATTTGTATCATCTTTAATTTCTTTCATCAGTGTCTTATAGTTTTCTGCATACAGGTCTTTTGTCTCCTTAGGTAGGTTTATTCCTAGGTATTTTATTCTTTTTGTTGCAATGGTAAATGCGAGTGTTTTCTTAATTTCACTTTCAGATTTTTCATCATTAGTGTAGAGGAATGCAAGAGATTTCTGTGCATTAATTTTGTATCCTGCTACTTTACCAAATTCATTGATTAGCTCTAGTAGTTTTCTGGTAGCATCTTTAGGATTCTGTATGTATAGTATCATGTCATCTGCAAACAGTGACAGCTTTATTTCTTCTTTTCCGATTTGGATTCCTTTTATTTCCTTTTCTTCTCTGATTGCTGTGGCTAAAACTTCCAAAACTGTATTGAATAATAGTGGTGAGAGTGGGCAGCCTTGTCTTGTTCCTGACCTTATTGGAAATGGTTTCAGTTTTTCACCATTGAGGATGATGTTGGCTGTGGGTTTGTCATATATGGCCTTTATCATGTTGAGGTAAGTTCCCTCTATGCCTACTTTCTGCAGGGTTTTTATCATAAATGGGTGTTGAATTTTGTCAAAAGCTTTCTCTGCATCTCTTGAGATGATCATATGGTTTTTCTTCTGCAATTTGTTAATATGTTTTATCACATTGATTGATTTGCGTATATTGAAGCATCCTTGCATTCCTGGGATAAACCCCACTTGATCATGGTGTATGATCCTTTTAATGTGCTATTGGATTCTGTTTGCTAGTATTTTGTTGAGGATTTTTGCATCTATGTTCATCAGTGCTATTGGTCTGTAGTTTTGTGTTGTGACATCTTTGTCTAGTTTTGGTATCAGAGTGATGGTGGCCTCGTAGAATGAGTTTGGGAGTGTTCCTCCCTCTGCTATATTTTGGAAGAGTTTGAGAAGGATAGGTGTTAGCTCTTCTCTAAATGTTTGATAGAATTCGCCTGTGAAGCCATCTGGTCCTGGGCTTTTGTTTGTTGGAAGATTTTTAATCACAGTTTCAATTTCAGTGCTTTTGATTGGTCTGTTCATATTTTCTATTTCTTCCTGGTTCAGTCTTGGAAGGTTGTGCATATCTAAGGATTTGTCCATTTCTTCCAGGTAGTCCATTTTATTGGCATATAGTTGCTTGTAGTAGTTTCTCATGATCCTTTATTTCTGCAGTGTCAGTTGTTACTTCTTTTTCATTTCTAACTCTATTGATTTGAGTCTTATCCCTATTTTTCTTGTTAAGTCTGGCTAATGGTTTATCAGTTTTGTTTATCTTCTCAAAGAACCAGTTTTTAGTTTTATTGATCTTTGCTATCATTTCTTTTTCATTTATTTCTGATCTGATCCTTATGATTTCTTTCCTTCTGCTAACTTTGGAGTTTTTTTGTCCTTTCTCTAATTGCTTTAGGTGTAAGGTTAGGGTCTTATTTGAGATGTTTCTTGTTTCTTAAGGTAGGATTGTAGTGCTATAAACTTCCCTCTTAGAACTGCTTTTGCTGCATCCCGTAGGTTTTGGGTGGTCGTGTTTTCATTGTCATTTGTTTCTAGGTATTTTTTGATTTGCTCTTTGATTTCTTCAGTGATCTCTTGGTTATTAAGTAGTGTATTGTTTAGCCTCCATGTGTTTGTATTTTTTACAGATTTTTTTCCTGTAATTGATATCTAGTCTCATAGCATTGTGGTCGGAAAAGGTACTTGATATGATTTTAATTTTCTTAAATTTACCAAGGCTTGATTTGTGACCCAAGATATGATCTATCCTGGAGAATGTTCCACGAGCACTTGAGAAGAATGTGTATTCTGTTATTTTTGGATGGAATGTCCTATAAATATTAAGTCCATCTTGTTTAATGTATCATTTAAAGCTTGTGTTTCCTTATTTATTTTCATTTTGGATGATCTGTCCATTGGTGAAAGTGGGGTGTTAGAGTCCCCTACTATGATTGTGTTACTGTCGATTTCCCCTTTTATGGCTGTTAGTATTTGGCTTATGTATTGAGGTGCTCCTATGTTGGCTGCATAAATATTTACAATTGTTATATCTTCTTCTTGGATTGATCCCTTGATCATTATGTAGTGTCCCTGCCTCTTGTAACAGTCTTTGTTTTAAAGTCTATTTTGTCTGATATGAGAATTGCTACTCCAGCTTTCTTTTGATTTCCATTTGCATGGAATATCTTTTTCCATCCTCTCACTTTCAGTCTGTATGTGTCTGTGGGTCTGAAGTGGGTCTCTTGTAGACAGCATATATATGGGTCTTGTTTTTGTATCCATTCAGCCAGTGTATGTCTTTTGGTTGGAGCATTTAATCCATTTACATTTAAGGTAATTATTGATATGTATGTTCCTATTACCATTTTCTTAATTGTTTTGGGTTTATTATTGTGGGTCTTGTGTTTCCTGCCTAGAGAATGTTGTAAAGCTGGTTTGGTGGTGCTGAATTCTTTTAGCTTTTGCTTGTCTGTTAAGGTTTTAATTTCTTGGTCAAATATGAATGAGATCCCTGCTGGATAGAGTAATCTTGGTTGTAGGTTTTTCCCTTTCATCACTTTAAATATGTCCTGCCACTCCCTTCTGGCTTGCAGAGTTTCTGCTGAAAGATCAACTGTTAACCTTATGGGGATTTCCTTATGTGTTATTTGTTCTTTGTATTTAATTTTTGATAGTTTGATTAATATGTGTCTTGCTGTGTTTTTCCTTGGATTTATCCTGTATGGGACTCTCTCTGCTTCCTGGATTTGACTATTTCCTTTCCCATATTAGGGAAGTTTTCAACTATAATCTCTTCAAATATTTCCTCAGTCCCTTTCTTTTTCTCTTCTTCTTCTGGGTCCCCTATAATTCAAATGTTGGTGCATTTAATGTTCTCCCAGAGGTCTCTGACACTGTCCTCAATTCTTTTTATTCTTTTTTCTTTGTTCTGCTCTGCAGTAGTTATTTCCACTATTTTATCTTCCCAGTCACTTATCTGTTCTTCTGCATTAGTTATTCTGCTATTGATCCCTTCTAGAGAATTTTTAATTTCATTTATTGTGCTGTTCATCATTGTTTGTTTGCTCTTTATTTCTTCTGCGTCCTTGTTTAACGTTTCTTGTATTTTCTCCATTCTATTTCCAAGATTTTGGATCATCTTTACTATCATTACTCTGAATTCTTTTTCAGGTAGACTGCCTACTTCCTCTTCATTTGTTAGGTCTGGTGGGTTTTTACCTTGCTCCTTCATCTGCTGTGTGTTTCTCTTCTTCTCATTTTGCTTAACTCACTGCGTTTGGTGTCTCCTTTTCCCAGGCTGCCGGTTCGTAGTTCCTGTTGTTTCTGGTGTCTGTTCCCAGTGGCTAAGGTTGGTTCAGTGGGTTGTGTAGGCTTCTTGGTTGAGGGGACTAGTGCCTGTGTTCTTGTGGCTGAGGCTGGATCTTTTCTTTCTGGTGGGCAGGTCCATGTCTGGCGGTGTGTTCTGGGGTGTCTGTGGCCTTATTATGATTTTAGGCAGCCTCTCTGCTAATGGGTGGGGTTGTGTTCCTGTCTTGCTAGTTGTTTGGCATAGGATGTCCAGCACTGTGGATTGCTGGTCGTTGAGTGAAGCTGGGTGCTGGTGTTGAGATGGAGATCTCTGGGAGATTTTCGCCATTTGATATTTCGTGGAGCTGGGAGGTCTCTTGTGGACCAGTGTCTTGAACTTTGCTCTCCCACCTCAGAGGCACAGCCCTGATGCCTGGCTGGAGCACCAAGAGCCTGTCCTCCCCATGGCTTAGAATAGAAGGGAGAAAATAGAAGAAGAAGATAAAGTTATTAAGAAAAAAGTTTTAAGTAATAAGAAAACAGAACCCTAGGACAAATGGTAAAAGCAAAGCTATACAGACACAATCACACACAGAAGCATACACACTCACAAAAAGAGAAAAAGGGAAAATATATATATATATATCATTGATATATATGTCATTGCTCCCAAAGTCCACCTTCTCAATTTGGGATGATTTGTTGTCTATTCATGTATTCCACAGATGCAGGGTACATCAAATTCATTGTGGAGATTTAATCCACTGCTCCTGAGGCTGCTGGGAGAGATTTCCCTTTCTCTTCTTTGTTCGCACAGCTCCTGCGGTTCAGCTTTGATTTGGCCCCACCTCTGCGTGTAGGTCACCTGAGGGTGTCTGTTCTTTGCTCAGACAGGACGGGGTTAATGAGGCAGCTGATTCGGGGGCTCTGGCTCACTCAGGCCGGGGTGAGGGAGGGGTGCGGATGCGGGGTGAGCCTGCAGCAGCAGAGGCCGGTGTGATGTTGCATCAGCCTGAGGCGCGCTGTGTGTTCTCCCAGGGAAGTTGTCCCTGGATCCCAGGACCCTGGCAGTGGCAGGCTGCACAGGCTCCTGGGAAGGGAGGTGTGGAGAGTGACCTGTGCTCGCACACAGACTTCGTGGTGGCGGCAGCAGCAGCCTTAGCATCTCATGCCCGTCTCTGGAGCTCCTTTAAGCGGCGCTCTTAATCCCTTCTCCTTGCACACCAACAAACAATGAGGGAAGAAAAAGTCTCTTGCCTCTTCGGCACGTTCAGACTTTTTCCCGGACTCCCTCCTGGCTAGCTGCGGTGCACTAGCTCCCGTCAGGCTGTGTTCACGCTGCCAACCCCAGTCCTCTCCCTGCGCTCCGACCGAAGCCCGAGCTCCCAGCCCTGTTCGCTGTGGCGGGGGCGCAGACAAGCCTCTCGGGCTGGTGAGTGCTGGTCCTCTGTGTGGGAATCTCTCCGCTTTGGCCACCACACCCCTGTTGCTGTGCTCTCCTCCGTGTCTCCGAAGCTCCCCTGCCCTCCACCACCCGCAGTCTCCGCCCGCGAAGGGGCTTCTAGTGTGTGGAAACCTTTCCTCCTTCACGGCTCCCTCCCATTGGTGCAGGTCCCTTCCCTATTCTTCTCTGTTTTTTCTTTTCTCTTTTGCCCTACCCAGGTACGTGGGGAGTTTCTTGCCTTTTGGGAGGTCTGAGGTCTTCTGCCAGCGTTCAGTGGGTGTTCTATAGGAGTTGTTCCACATGTAGATGTATTTCTGATGTATTTGTAGGGAGGAAGGTGATCACGTCTTATTCTTCCACCATCTTGAAGAAATACTTTTGCAAAAGCATCTGAGTTAAACAGGAGGCTTAGTGTTACTTTTTGACAGTGCTTCCCATGCAATTTAGCATAACAAATAAACTTAGTTTGTTTTCTCTCCTTATAAAAAGAGAGATGTTAAACTAATCTTTTGAAATGTTCCTGGGGCTCTCTGGAAAATCTCAAAGTTGGTTTGAGGTCAAAAAGATTTCATTTAGAATTTGATTTGTGGGAAATTTGTCAAAAACATCAAAAGGTTTAAAAATACTTGGTCACATAGGACAGAGAACATCGTAGGACAGAGAACATCGTGAAATAGCATTCTGGGGCTTAATATATATAGTTTTGAAAATTTCTTGAAACATGCTTTCTGATAGTAAATATTTTGGTATGGCACAAAAAAATATTTACTAATAGACCCAAATATCTTTAGTTGCTCTGTAGGGAGCCAAAAGTAGATAAACCCGTGTTCAGTAATTAGTGTTTCAATATTTTATCTTATTTGGAAATTCTCTAGATATTTAATGCCTATCCATCATTTAATCTAACTTAGCAAAACTTTGTTTCAGGTTACCACGAAGTTTTGAGGAAACTATTTTAAAAGTTACCTAAAACCTTTTATCCCATTTACATCTATTATTCACTTGTTCTCAATAATTATGTTTAACTACCCACAAAAACTTTGTGAGACAAAGTCAACCATCACCCCTGAGCTAATTTTCTTGCTGAAAACTTTGTAACAGAGATAACATGAACTAATTTAACAGAGATAACATGAACTAATTTGAGCGGTAAAACAAAGTTGTACGTCTGCATTATTTTCAATGCTAATAATTCTTAAGACACATTTTAATTAAAATCCAACAAACTTCAACTAGCTTTTATTTACCAAGGATTTGAATTTGAGAAGCATTTGGGTTAGTTTCTATTACCGGCATACCTTGCTTTACTGCACTTCACAAATACTGCATTTTTTATAAATCAAAGCTTTATGCCGCTGCCATTTTTCCAACGGCGTTTTCTCGCTTCATGTCTGTGTCACATTTTGTTAATTCTTGCAGTATTTCAAACTTTGTAATGTTACATTTGTTACGGTGGTCTGTACTTAGTGATCTTTGATGTCACTACTGTAACTGCTCCACTGACCAGCCGTTTCTCTGTCTCGCTCCCTCTCTTTGGGTTCCCCCCTAGTCCCTGAGACACAATATTGAAAGTAAGGCCAGAGAATAACCCTACAATGGCCTCTTAAGTGTTTGGTGAAAGGAAGAGTCACACATCTCTTGCTTTAAATCAAAAGCTAGAAATTATTAGGCTTAGTGAGGAAGGCATGTTGAAACCTAAGATAAATCGAAAGGTAGGCCTCTTGCACCAACCATTAGCCAAGGTGTAAATGCAAAGGAAAAGTTCCTGAAGGAGATTAAAAGTGCTATTCCAGTGAACACAGGAATGATAAGAAAATGATATAGTCTGGATAACTCAAATCAGCCACATGTTCCCTTAAGCCAAAGCCTAACCCAGAGCAAGGCCCTACTCTCTCCAACTCGGTGAAAGCTGAGAGAGGTGAGGAAGCTGCAGAAGAGAAGTCTGAAGCCAGCAGAGGTTGGTTCATGAGGTTTAAGGAAAGAAGCCATATACATAACATAAAAGTGCAAGCTGAAGCAGCAGGGGCTGAAGTAGAAGCTGCTACAAATTACCTACAAGATTCAGCAAAGATAATTAACCAAAGTGGCTCCACTAACAACAAATTTTCAATGTAGATGATAGAGCCTTATAATGGAAGAAGATGCCACCATAGCTAGAGAGAAGTCGGTGCCTGGTTTCAAAGCTTCAAAGGGCCGGCTGACTCTCTTGTTAGGGGCAAATGCAGCTGTGACTTTAAGTTGAAGCCAATGCTCATTGACCATTCCAAAAATCCTAGGGCCCTTAAGAATTATGCTAAATCTACCCTGCCTGGCTCTATAAATGGAACAACGAAGCCTGGATGACAGTACATCTGTTTACAACATGGTTTACTGAATATTTTAAGTTCACTGTTGAGATCTGCTCAGAAAAAAAAAAAAAAGGTTCCTTTCAAAATATTACTGCTCTTTGCAATGCGCCTGGTCACCCCGAGAGCCCTGATCAAGATATAAACTGAGATTACTATTGTTTTCATGCTTGCTAGCACAGCATCCATTCTGCAGCCCATAGATCAAGGTGTGAATTCAACTTCCAAGTCTTATTATTTAAGAAATAATACATTTTATAAGACTAAATCTGCCATAAATGGTGATTCCTCTGATGGATATGGGCAAAGTAAATCGAAAACCTTGTGGAAAGAATTCACCATTCTAGATGCCGTTAAGAGCATTTGTGATTCATGGGAAGAAATCAAAATATCAACATTAACAGGAGTTTAAAAGAATCTGATTCCAACCCTCATGGATGGCTTTTAGGCATCCAAGCCTTCAGTGGAGGCAGTAACTTCAGATGCGGTGGAAACAGCAGGAGAACTAGAAGTGGAGGCCGAAGATGTGACTGAATTGATGCAATCCCATGATCAAATTTTAATGGACGAAGAGTTACTTCTATGGATGAGCAAAGAAGGTGGAAGGTGGTTTCTCGGTTTAGAATCTACCTCTGGTAAAGATGCTGTGAAGATTGTTACATAAACTTAGCTGATAGAGCAGTGGCAGGGTTTGAGAGGATTGACTCCAGTTCTGAAAGTTCTATGGGTAAAATGCTATCAAACAGCATTGCCTGCTAAGGAGGAGTCCATCAATAGAGCAAACCTCACTGTTGTCTTATTTTAAGAAGTTACCATAGTTACACCCACCTTCAGCAACCACCTAGTCAGCAGTGCCCACCACTGAGGTAAGACCCTCCACCAGCAAAAAGATTATGATTTGATGACGGCTCAGAGGATGATTAACATTTTTTAGCAATAAAGTATTTTTAGTTAAGGTATATATATATGTATTTTTTAAGGCATAATGCTATTATGCACACTTAATAGCCTATAACCTTTATATGCACTAGGAAATCAAAAAATTCGTGTGACTTGGTATATTATGATATTAGCCTTATTGTGAGGGTCTGGAACTCAACCTGCAGTATCACCGAGGGATGCAGGTATATTTCTGGGAGTTTTAGGAATATTTAATTCATATAAGCGCTTAATTTTCTTCAAACCAATTAAATTGAGCTTTTTCTTTTTCTTTTACAATTTTAGTAATACCATTAGGAGGTGAAAAATACCATACACATACAACACATATACACAGACACATAAGCATACAGAGAGGTACAGAGACCTTATAGCTTTCATTTTAAAATTACTACCATGAATCAGCTACAATAATACAAAATTCACTACTTATAAAAGCAGCTGAATCTAAGTTGTTTACCTGGTGGAGGGAATAAGTTAAGGTTACCCGCTCAGACTTCCACTAATGTTTGTGGGGAAGACACTTATCTTTCGGTCACCTAAGTTTCAAATGACCTTCCCCCTTTCGTTTTCCTTCTGATAGGAATTACCTCCCTAAAGTTTATATAACGTTTACATCTCAAAGGCACAGGGATAGAATGTAAGTTCCTCCAAGGAGGACTTTGGTTTCCTAAGGCCAGAATTTTTACAATACATACACGCCTTTTGAGATAAATAGGGGAGGTTGTGGGATGGGTGATAGGAATAGTTGGATTTTTGAACTGCCTCTAGAGCTGAATTTCGTTTTGCAAAATTTTTAAGATCATGACAGTAGCTGTCAATTCCTCAAAGAATTGGGTTGCAGCCTAAATGACATCATAAATTGATCCACCCCATCCAACTAAATTATCCTTAATTCGCTATGTTTTTTTTTCTTTTATATCAGGGAGAAGATTTCTAACTAAGATGGAAATCCTATGTTCTGGATTTAGAGCTGTTTGCCTTTGGAATGTTTTAGTAACTCCTTTCACAAAGGCTTTAGAAGGTTTTGCTTTCTCTCTGGGGTGTACATAGTTTTATTTTGGCTTAGGGGAAGAGGCCTAAAAAAAAAAATTCCTATGAGCTTCCAATTTCTGATCAACTTCTTACCACTGAGCTCCTTTTTAAAGAAATCCTTATAAATATCTTGCCAGTTTTCAATCGGGACAAACAGCAGATACTTCTTGCAGTATTGAACATCCCCTTGTACTTGATGTCCACAAAGGGGATACAAACGTTGTTATATTTTCCTCTCTTTATCATGTACTACAAGAGATCCAGGGGAGCTGACCCTCACCTTAGCTGGCTTCTGCCAGTTTTCGTGGGATCACATCTGCAGGCTCTGCGTGGGGTTTAATGTAGACAGTATAGCTCTGGTATCTACCATAACTTGGTAATTGTTTTTCATTCATTTTAATTTTAGTTTGCCTTAGCTGCTTAAGGGAATAATGTAGCAGTTTACCAGAAAATCCCTCAGAGTCTCGACCATCCTGGGAAGCGCCCTTTGGGGGCCCTCCTTTAATGGTAGATATGGGGCTGTCTGTAAAGCCACTAACTTGGTGGATTTTATGGTCCTGTTGCCTCTTTAGAGTAGAAAGACAATTTAGACCGGATTACTGGAATGAGTATTCAAATAAAGGAGGACAGAGGGGAGCAGTAAAGGTTATATAACGTTCACTTTACCATCTGTTTTAGGTACCTCCTCCTGTGCCTTTAAGTTTTCATTAGCCTTTTGCAGCAAATTTTTCAGTGAAGCTAGTTTGGCATCTTGAAGCCTTTTGAAGGCTTCTGCATGCCAGTTAAAATAAGTATCCCCATTCTGTTTGTTTGATTTGGGAGCCCTTACTTTCAAGGGCACTTCTCAGATGACCTCAACTAATTGGAACTTTCCTCATAATGGCCGTTGCAATCTCTCCAAGGGCCAGCAGCGTTTGGTAGGACCCTTAGCCGCCAAGGTAGTTCAACCACGTTTCTGTCCAGCCGTATTTTGGAGTCCCCATCGTGACAGTTAGCAAGCTAAGTTCTCAGAACCCCAGACAACAATCCTGAGTTATTTTTAGTAAGATTTTTGCCATTTTTGTAGATATCTGCAGCTCCTGGAATTATAGTTCTTAGATATAAAACAAGCACGTGGCACACTTTAGAATTTAAAGGTCTCATTTTTTCGGGCTAAGCTTTTGGGTCTCTCAGAGCCAGGTCAGTAACTAAGAGGGATACGCCACGGGGTTGGAGGTTGTGCGGTGTTTTATAGTGTGCCTCACTGCATGGAAATTTTGAGGTTGGCAGCTGACCTAGTGTCATTCTAACTCGTTCCATGACCAACTTGTCCTAACACAAGAGTCTCTGTGTTAGGCGGTGAGCATTCTGACAGTTTGAATGCTTGACCCATGCCCACCAATTTTGTGGCTTTTCTTGTTTCTGAAATTCCCATCAACAATAGCCTTTATCTACACAAGACAAACAAACATGCACCTTAACACATCAGCAGTAACCAAGAGATGTCACTGCAGCCCGGCAAAGACCTTACACACCAACAGTTCCCAACATGGAACCAGGGACTGGGCGAAGGACTGAACCAGCAAACCCCAAAGAATGGGGAACCACAGCTGCCACCAGCAGCTCCCAGCATGGAATCTGGAGGAGGATTCCAAACAGATGGGGACCACCAGCAGCTCCCAGCATGGAACCAGTGGTTCCAATCGAATGGGGGACTGGATAGCCAATTAAATTAGATCAGGGGCCCGACGCAAAGAGCAGAGCTCAAAACCGAGGGGAACTTACCCACGGCCCTTGCAGCGGCGGGAAGGATGATGCACTCGAAGTGTTCTTTCCTGTGTCTCGTGTTGTCCTCAGATGTTTCCTTTGGATCCCGTCACCATCACTAAATCTGTTAAGGCACAAAATTGAACTGAGTAAATTTAGAATTCTAATTGGCTTTATTCAGTGACTAACGAATTGGGCAGCATCCCATCTAGCAACTAACAGGGAGCTCTGAGGAGTTGCCTGAAATGAAGACTTTATCGGCAGAAATGGGGGAGGGACAAGGAAAGAGCAGACTGTTTCAGGCAAGACCACCTTCCCTTAGGGAAGAAGGGGTTCTAGCAGGGGCATTACCTGCCTCACACCAGAAAGATCCAGACTGACCGCTTAAGATTACATTGCTGGGGAAGGTTGGAACTGCAAATAGGTTAGGTATTAAGTCTCAGTGTGGCGATGTGGGCTTAACACAAGTGACTCCATTTGGGGACTATTATCTCTTAAAAAAAAAAAAAAAAGAAAAGATACATCTAACACTTCTTTGGGGGTTTTTTTAGGGAACTAATTTTTCCTTAGAAATGAAAAGTGGACTGTGGTCTGCATTCATGTGTGTCTCCTTTGAATCCTGAAAGGCCCATCTGTGTTCAGGTAGTTTCAGTAGCCTTACAATTTCACACCTACAAGACGTTTTAGATCATATGAGCACACCTCCGGGCCTCTCCCCCAGGCTGAATGTGAGCGAAGGCCCAAAGGCTTTGCAGGCTCCCGAACGTCAGGAGTGAGGGTGCTAGTGTTAATTCGTGTATTTACGCCACCGCCCTCGACTTCCACACGCCCTGTCTGAACCAGGTGACCCTTCTTTGTCAGCATTACTGTGCAACGTCTCTTTTACGAGAAAGAAAACTGAGTTTCACTTTCCCTTTATAGAACACATGAGGCTTAACTTCCAGGGTGGCCTCACCATGGT
The DNA here is from genome assembly GCF_059928025.1 of Delphinapterus leucas. Lineage (NCBI taxonomy): Eukaryota > Metazoa > Chordata > Mammalia > Artiodactyla > Monodontidae > Delphinapterus > Delphinapterus leucas. The sequence continues at coordinate 24,755,398 of NC_143130.1, forward strand.
CACTCCTCTGCTCATGATTTCAGAGCAGGAGTTGACGCCTGACGCGTCACGTGACTTTCAGCAAGTCACCGAACCTTTCTTTGGAACCTTGCTCGTCCCCTTTTAGCCTCCAAAGGGATAACGTTTAAAAAAGAAAATAGCATTTGCGGAGAAGTTTGAATCCTTCATGGAGAAAGTGCCATGTGAACCGCAAGTTATTCTTTGAAATAGAAGAAAAATGACTTCAGCTTGGCAGTTTTTTTTAAAGTGTGTCATTCTGGAATTCCCATAGTTTGAAGGTAAAATCCATCTGAGATCGCCAGAAGGTTTTTCAGGTCAAGCATTTTATTCAGAAACTACCTCGTCTGAAGCTTTCAAAAAACACTTTAATCCACAAACCCTCCAGCTGAGTTAGGAGCGCTAGCAACTATCACAATTTTAACAAGGAAAAGAAAACGCACATCCTCAAAAACACTTATCCATGAACTAAGACAAGAATTAACTTTTTGTGTTGTCCCCATTTGTAAGTAACGGAGAAGTGTCTCTTCTCTTTACAGGACTATGGCAGTTTTCTGATACAAAGATTGCTTGAAAATCGTTATTTCAGAAATGGCACATCACTTTGATGTGCTTCAGATGTCCTTTCTGTGCAACTAAAGTATGATTCAGCAGATGTCAGATTCACAGTAAACGTACCAAAAAGAGTCCATTTACAGTAGACGCATGGTAAATTCCTGTTGCACTCAAAAAGCTTGCCTTACACACACCCCCCTCACAAGACCCTGGTGATAATAGGCAATCAGTGAGCACATATGCAGGAATCCTGTGACTACACGTGTTGCCTGCTGCGTCTGAGATGCCGTGCCCTTTCTGCACACCTGCTTTTAAGCGCACAGATATTTTCTCACCTCTATGTGATCTGTTTCTTCAAGGCTCGTGCGCCCACCCTGTTTGTCTCTTCCTCCATCAGCTGTTCTCCCAAAGCCGCAGAACACCAGCTTCCCTCGAAACACGGACATTTTGCATCTCCTTCAAGGGTGTCCTGGAAAGTAACCCCTCTTGTCTGAGAAGCTACTCGCCCTCCTTTGAAGGGTCAAAGAGGATCTCCCCACTAAATATCTTTCAGATTCACCAGATCCTACTTAGTGACCGTTATCTTTCACCTCCTCAGGCTTCTCAGCTGCCAAGACCTAGAAAGGTGGCTTCGTTCCTGTGGTTTGCCCCTTCCCGTGACCGCTTTCAGATGCATTTATTTGCTTTCTCCATTTAAATAGTATTTTCCCTTGATATCAAGAAGCATGTTTTCTCTCTTTTTAAAAAAATGATCCCACAGCATTCTAGACAATGTTCTTGGGGTAGGGAGCTGTAGGGGAAGAAAAATAAAAAGAAATGGTCTTCTGGTAAATTACATTGGCTGACTGGGGCACGTCTGCCAGCATCCTCAGGTTCCAGAAAGGCTGGCCGAGAGGAGAGGACGTCCACCCTTGGTGTCCACTCTTCCACCCCTCTGTGCCCTTCAAGTCCATTATCTCCCCCTCGACCCAAGTCCCCTTGATCTTGTGCCCCTAGCAGCCTATGGACTCTCTACCTTGACCTCAAAATCATTCTCATCTACCTCTCATCTTTCCACATTAAAACTCAGGTCACTTATGTGTCCTTTTCTCAGTTGACAGTCTTAGAGAAAATACACGATCAATAGCAAACGGCAGCCTAATACGTGTCATTCCCAGCATTCTTACAACAGGGCACCTGGAGGTGCATCCCCCTATTCAACCAAAGACCACGTGCGTTGGAGGGGACACGGCACACACCTCAAGGAAAGGATAAATGCAGGACTCTGCAAACAGGCAGTAGTTGACACTGTGGGAATACGTGAGAGTTGGGATAAACCCACGGAAGTGGTTCAAGGACCAAACCAAAGCACAGCCCCCTCGTAAGGAGGGTGGGGGGAGAAGAGGGAAAGTGACCGCACAGATCCCTCAGGGAGGTGGGGGGACCAGGGGAGTAGGGTCACTGGAAGCCAGGAGAGAGAAGGATGTCAGGAAAGAGGGGCCCATGGGGTCAGGCTGGTGAGGAGCCCACCTGTTGACTGTCATTTAGGGGGAACAGAAGGAAGCATCCCACTGGGAGGCTGAGGACATGTGTCAGGTGACGGGGGTAGCTGGCGGGTGGGTGAACTTGGTGGTTACACGGCAGTCTTTCAGAAAGTGTGTTTCCAAAGGTGGAGGCTTGTTATGATCACAGGGTTCAAGGGTTATGAGTAATAGAGAATGCTCCAGAAAGGGAGGAATTTGTGATGGAAGATTCTGGAAGAGGAAGGGGTTAGGATACAGCAAACACAAGGAGAGGGGTCACTTCTGAGAGAGGACGTGTGAGCGAGAGGCGGGGGAGAGAGACTGAGAAGAGGAGGAAATCCGGGTGGGCTCACCGTGGTGGTGATCACCACAATAAGTAAAGTAGGAAGTGTCTCCAGGCTGGAAATGAGAGGGACAGGAACGGGACCATGGAGACAGAAGAAAGGGCTTGATGCGTCAGCAGTAGGGGCTCCAGTAAAGGCTGAGTAACACACAGAAGCACAAATTGCGAGTGACCATCTAAGAGCCAGAGTTTGGAGACAAAGTACGTGACGAAAATTTCCCAGGGACGGAAAACTGGCAAAGTGAAAACAATCTTCAACACAAATAAGTTGAAATAAAACTTACTATGTAACTTCTACCACCATTTTATAATGATTTGTATTTATCCGGAATGTGAATGAGCTCTTAAATCCTACGTGTTTAATAGGTTAAAAGAAATAAACTCATTCTCCAAGAAACTATGAAAAAAAAATATTTCTAGAAGAGCAGTTACAAATACTTTAAGTGGACACTATCAGCCAAAATAAAGATGTTTTTAGAAGCCATATTTTTCAGATTTTAACTAGAACTGCAGTGCTACCTTCTTTGTGTAATTTCTACCTTGACAGGGTGAATAAACATTAGAATTTAGTAGAACTTAATAGTCTCCATCTTCTTCAGCCATTATTTTATTAATTTTTTATGAACTCCACATGAGGAAGACTCTAAAGAAGGTTTTTCTTCTTGTACATTTGTATTTTAATGCATTAGCTAGTCTATAGCTACTAGCGTTTTTTTGGTTTTTGTTTTTTTTTTTTAATAGACTATTTTTTAGAGCAGATTTAGGTTCACAGAAAAACTGAGTGGAAAGAACAGAGACTTCTCATGCATCCCCTTCCTCTCTCCACACCTCGCACATTCCCCTATTTTAAACACTTCATTTTTGGCCGCGCAGTGCAGCTTGTGGGAGCCTAGTTCCCAGGCCAGGGATTGAACCCTGGCCCTCAGCAGTGAGAGCACGGAGTCCTAACCGCTGGACCACCAGGGAATCCCCATTAACATCTTGCTTTAGTCTAGTGTGTTTGTTGTAACTGATGCGTCATATTTATATATTATTATTACCTAAAGTCCATAGTTTATATTAGGGGTTTTGTATTGAACATGCTATGGGTTTTGACAAGTGTCTGACATGCATCCACTATTACAGCATCATACAGAACAGTTTCACTCTCCTAAAAATCCTCTGTGCTCTACCTATTCGTCCCTCCCACCCCCTACCCCCCAGCCCGTGGCAACCACTGATTTTTTCTTGTCTCCATAGTTTGGCCTTTTCCATGTCATATAGTTAAAAATCACACAGTATATATAGCCTTCTCGTTGGCTTCTTTCACTAAGCAACATGCATTTGGGATTCCTCCATGTCTTTTCATGGCTTAATAGTTCGGTTTTTTATTACTGAATAGTATTCCACTGTCTGGATATACTATAATTTATCCCTCACCTATTGAGAGACATCTTGGTTGCTTATAGCTACTAATCTGATTTGTTATATACTCTTTGTTTTTTTTCTATTGTAATGACAGACTATATGAAATTTTTAAGAGCAGGAAGGGGTTGTAGAGGTTATCACATCAGATACTCTCATTCTGCAGCTAAGGAAACTGAGATCCAATCATGACCAGACTAGCTGATCACAATCTAGTCTCTTTTCTAGATCATACTGTCAATCCAAAACTTAGTAAAGTTGAGATTTCAAGGTACCTAGACACCAAATCCAACTCATTTAATTGGACAGTTATCTACTGCATGTCCTCAACCTTAGAACCAATTATCTCCCCCATGGAGCAAGGGACCATCGCCCCTCATCCCTCATCCCATCTCTAGGACCCCAGAATTCCATGCCCCAATAGCTCAAAACGTGTGCATTTCCCTGTTGTGGAGGCTAGGGGCTGGAGGGGGTAGGATGCTTTCCCCATTCAGCAACTTCACTAGTACAAGATTTGGAAGAATTCTAAATTCATCACATACCTTCTTGGTCATTATGAAGGTATATTTCTCAAGATATATATAGAGAGAGAACATACTGGAATATAGAACATATTTAACTTGTTCTAACAAAATAATAATACACATAATAAAGGTTACTATGTATGGAGTTCTTACTCTATGTCAGGCACAGGGCTAAATACTTGATGTGGATTATTTCCTTTAATTTTAGATCTGGACCAGCTCCCCTTCATTCTTCAGGGCACACCTTCCCGCACTTTCCACTGGCTAAAATAGGATATACCCCAAAGTTGAGTTGACGTGTACTCTCCGGTTTCCATATTGTTATATCAATAACTGTCATCTTGGATGTTACAGCATTTATTACATATGCTTAACATATGATACTCTGAAAAGGATACTGGTATACTTGGATATATTTTTAATAAATATTGGTATTCTAATTTTATTTCCTCAGACATGCAAATCTTCTCGCATAAAATTTATTAATTTACTAGCCTTGGGGGAAAAACCTGAAAAAAATGACTATAATTATTCTTTTCCTCCGTTTCTTATTTTTTCTGGAGAGGGAATCTGTATTCCTGACCTCATGTGCATGATATTTACTAAGTTCTCCATGTATTTTCAAAATTAATTGTTATAGGTTTGATAAAATTATAGCATCTTTAATGCTACAAAGTTCTCACTTATCCAATAATGTATGCACATTTGGCAACAGTTCCCTTATTGGTTCAGTACTTGACTAGCTATACCGAATAGTCATCGTTACTAAATAATTTTCCATGTTCTTTATTTTCATTCTCTTATTAAAAGCAAATGTAATCATATACTAAGGAGAAATCAGGGTAGAAGCTACATCATATTAGAATAACTGAGTCCTCTACATTTCCCCTTTACTAGAATATCCATTCACAAAATGTCCTTCTAAAGAATGATCTCATGTTTTAAATACTGATATATTTTGACAGCCCTAGGGCTTTTAATTTCTCTAGGACATTCATATATGCAAACACAGCCCTGTGAGAATCACACCACTGATTCTGTTAAATCTATCACTTTAATCCTGTATTCATCTTTCATATTGTAAATGTAAAATTTTACTTTAACGATGCTTCCGTTTTTAGATTTCTGTTATTCTTTTTAAAAAGAATTATTCTGTTTGTATTATGGTGATTAAAAGTGATTTTGAAAGTATTTTATCACATGACTCTACTCCCCTGTACCTGGTCATGCTTGCTTCATAATACTTAATTAAGCCTGCCAGTTTCAATTTCGGTGAACTAAAAAAGATAGCATCTTACTTTACATCAGACACTGAATCAACGTTTCCATGCCAGATAGCAAACCCCCATGGCAAATGTTGAGAATCTACACCATACAAACATCCAGCGATAGAAAACTCACTCACTTATAAATTCTTGAGGAAAATTCTTTAACATTTTCCCTAATTATAAAAGTAATTACACCAAAACATACTTTAAAAATTGGAAAATACACAAAAGCATTATAAGAAGAAAAGAGTCGTTTCTAGTTATATCATTCAAGGCACCCAGAGGTAGGACTTTTGAGTATTTCATCTTTCTTTGTGTATCTTTTTTCTCTGTCATAGTGATAATTTAGTAACTTTAACATCTTTAGCAGAGTAGGGTCATTTTCACATCAAAACCGTATTCCTTAAAACTTGCCTTTTATGTTAAAACCTAGTCTGTTCCAGGGACCCCTCTGTGTTTGGGAATATATATTTCTCAACATGCATTGTGTGTATATTGTATACGATAACTGTGGTCATAAATATAATAACAGCTGATGTTTATAAAGCAGTTACTATGCGCCAGTCCATGTTCTAGGCACGTTGCATATTTTAGCTCATTTAATCTTCATAGCAACCTTCTGAAGTAGAGACTATTATCCCCATTTTACAGACAAGGAAATCGAGGTGGCCCCTACAGGGGTCAAAGGCACCACAGGTCAACCAGCTGTCAGGAAAGGGAGCCAGGATCCACCCTTGGGCAGTTTGGTAGCAAAGTCCATCAGCCTAACTGCTCTGTTGCCTCTTAGTAGAGACCCAATCGTATCAGGGAAAACAATTTTAAAATTTGTGAAATGGATCACTGTTTGTACTTCCGTTATGGAAGAAAATAATTTGCTAGTTAATGCAAGATGACCCCGTGGGACAGTTAAACCAGAAAATACCAACTGAGTCCAAGTTCCCGGTGCAGGTACAAACCTCTAGAAACTCAGGCACATTATTTCTGACAGGTACTAATGAATCTATCAAAGGCAGTGAGTTTTACTAATTAGACTTACAGCAGAAATATAAACAGGCCGTAATAAATGAGTTTGCTGGTCTGCAGAGAGCCTTTCCTCCCTCCTTCCTTCACACACATACACATGCAACGCTTAGATATCAAAAGTATACATGTGTTTATCTGTTCGTTTTTTGGTTTTTGATGGCTTTTAGTTTCTGCTGTATAACAAAGTGAACCAGCTATATGCATACATATATCCCCATATCTCCTCCCTCTTGCGTCTCCCTCCCACCCTCCCTATCCCACCCCTCTAGGTGGTCACAAAGCACCGAGCTGATCTCCCTGCGCTATGCAGCTGCTTCCCACTAGCTATCTATTCTACATTTGGTAGTAAATATATGTCGATGCCACTCTCTCACTTCATCCCAGCTTACCCCTCCCCCTCCCCGTGTCCTCAAGTCTGATGGCTTATTCTTTATGAAAAAGGAAATAAACCTGTTTTCTAGGGTGTTTTAGCTTATAGCTCACTAAACAAGGAAGGAATAGATCAAGTACTCCAGATTTGGAGTGGCTCCAGCCTTCTATATTACAAGCATACCTAAGACATTGAGTGTCAGTGACCACACTGACCGCAGGCTGTGTGCATGTAGCAGCAGGGGGTCTGGGTGAGCCCGTGTCCAGGTGCCCTGCAGGTGTGCCATCCGGGTGCAAGCTCCGTCCCCACGTGGGGCCCTGGCTGGTTCTGTAAGCTCCTGGCTTGGGCAGCCTGGACCCCAGCTCTGTGCTCTTCCTCTACACAGGAAGCCCCTGTAATGCATCCCCACCACAGAGCTGTGGATGTCAAGAATGCAGCTCTCACAATTTGCAATTCCAAACTAAACCTTTGCTTGGCGGGGGACAATAAGTAGAAGTAAAGATGTAAACCTCCTTGGAGGTAGTCGTCAATCTGAAGGAGACTCACCTCCAGTCTGACACTAGTCCAGACTCAGGACATCGGTAGTGTCAGTAACAAGGGTGGGATCCACAAAGGTAGAGATTCAAAGGCAATATCTTGGTTGAATTTAGACCATAATGATTTAAAGGATCTGGCCTTGAAAACCACTGAGATTAGTACCTATCTGTCATCTGAAAGACGATTTTTTTTCCAGCTCTTAGATTGGCAAACTAAGTATTTGTATTTCTGTATATAGCTTTTACCTGCTTCCTCCTTTTTACCAGTATAAATCGCTTTCATGGCTAAATTTGATATCGAGATTTTACAAAGAAAATGAATACAAAGCAATTTAGATGTTAGAGGCCCCCTAAAGTGGTCTGTCATATTTTTGTAAGTACATAGGAGAAGAAAATATACCATTCTATCAGCCAAGTGATGAAAGATATTTGTAGACGCTTTGGAAAATACAGTACTTTGTACACAAACACACAGAATCCTTTGCTATTTTCAAGTTTTGAAAGTACTCGGTATATATATTTAAATGACTTTGCAAGAATAAATACCTTTTTTTAAAGGAAAAAAAAAAAAGAGCCACAGAGCTTTGAATACCCATCTATCTCCAGAATATCAGCATTGATTATATCCTTCGGTTACCAGAAAGTCACAACAAAGCAATAACTAACTCTGACTCTCTTGTTTTTATGAATCTGGCAGACAGAACGGCATGTATGCCATAGGTATATTTGCAAACTGGAGAGCTGAGAGATAAATCAGTATTGTTGAATGATGTATCAAATGCTTGCTTGTTAGCGAGAGGTTCTTCAGCATTATTCAATGAATCACTTCTTCCAGTGGCTGTCATCATTGTACTGTCAAACCCCAAGTAAAACTGACTTCACGGACAGGATGGAAATAAGCTCAGTGTCTTATTGTTTCATTAAAAAGAACCTTAGCCGTTTCCCTGCAGGAGGAAACACCCTGAGTAAGGCAACCTTCCTCTTTTAAAATTCACTTTTCATGGAGCTACTTGACAAAATGCTATGATTTTGCCGCCCAAGTGAAAAACTCACCAAGTGCTTGGACTGGGAGGGTAAATCCTAGAGGTTATTGAGTTTTAATCCTTTGTTTGGACTCTTTTCCGAAATCAGAAATAATACATACTCCTGTCTGAGCAGGGGTGCTCGAGATCTTTCTTAGAGCAAGAAACACACGATTCAGAAACAATACAAAGACCAATCAAAAAGTGATTCACCTGACACTCTGGTCTACAACACAGCGCTAACCCATTCTGTCCTAACCCATTCTGCTTTCCAGCCCTCGGTACATGGCGGGATTAATTTAGACGTTAAAGAATTCAGGACCGTGACACACAGAGGTATTTGCCCCCAACTAGCCAGACTCTATTAGCATAATCAGGAGACTAATGGAACGGGAGGAAGCCCTCTGACCTCTAGTTCGTGAACTTCTTTGGGGCATCATGATAGGTCATAATGAACCCAGCCATAATGCTGACCTCCGTGGAAGAAGACTCAGAGAGAAGGCTCATCTCTATCCCTTTCAGTTTACTTAGAATACACACTGTCTCTGAACAAAGATTTCTCTTAAGAATTTTGCAGCATAACACCTTCTTAACATGTGTTTTATCATCTGGGAAGCATTGGTTATTGAGGACATGACAAGACCTAAGTTTGTGAATTTCATGTTTTCCCCCAAGAAAAAGGAAGAGGAATTAAGGTGAAAATCAGGGCATCTTTAGGCTAGTAAAGGGGAATTCGGTCTCACCAATACTTCTCATTTTTCAGAGGTTGAGACTGAGGCCCAGGGATGGTATGATTTACCTGATCACACAGCTAGTTAGAGACACACAGAGATAAGAATAAGATAAGATAAGACACACACAGATAAGATAAGATGCTGTGCCAGGAGCTGTTGACAAATCCTAAGTCCAGGGCAGTTTCGGACCATCCCATCCCCACCCTACCCACCCCCCACCAGCATCACAACTTCAACTGTCACTCCACCCAGAAGAATCATTTGCATCAGTTAATGTATCACCGGCCTTAAGAAGAGGGTCTTTGCTGGAATAACACGTGTCACAAGCCCACATTCCCCTCGCTTTGCCTGCTTTGCATTTTCTCCCAGCTCTGACTGAAACAGAAAGATAGCGCTGGAGGAGATTTAACTTGTTGGAGGAGATCTAACTCCCTGTTTTCCTCCTTCTTTCAAGATCCACAGGACTGTGCGGTTCCTTTCTCTGAGAAGTATCTGCTGGGTGTTTGTTTTTCTGACGTTGTGCCAACGAAAATTAAGAAATGTAGCAATACGATAATATACAGTGATGGTCAGAACCATTTCTTGAAGAGACCGTCTTTGCTCCATTGTATTGCGTTTTCTCCTTTGTCAACGATCAGTTGACTATATTTACATGGGTCTGTTTCTAGGTTTTTCTGTTCCATTGATCTGTTGGTCTGGTCTTTCACCGATACCACCATCTTGATTACTGTAGTTTTATTAAGTCTTGAAGTCGGGTAAGGTCAGTCCTACAGTTTTGTTCTTCTTCAACATGTTGTTAGCTATCCTGGATCTTCTGCCTCTCCTCCGTGTAACCTTTAGAGTCAGTTTTGTCGATACCCACCAGGTAACTCACTGGGATTTTGACTGGGATTGTAGACAATCTGTAGGTCAAGTTCGGAAGCACTGACATCTTGGCAATACTGTCTTCCTATTTATGAACGTGGAATCTCTCTCCATTTGTTTAGTTCTTGTGACCTGTTTTTTTGACTGGCTTTTAAATTGTTTACTATGACAACAGCTACCAGTTCTGAAGTGCAGGCTGAGTGCCAACGCTGAGCTAGTTTTCTACATAGGTCATCTCATTTACCACTCACGACGCCCCTATGAAGTAGGAATATTACTTCTTCCATTTTGCAGATGAAAAATATGAGGCTTAGGAGAGGTTAAGTAACTTCAAGGTCACAAATAGAGGAAATCTGAACTCGGGTCTGAGTAAGGGCAAAGCCCATTATCCTAACAGTTGCCTTGAGTCCCGTCTGTCCCAACTGTCTCCACGTCAACTGAGCAGATTACTAATTCTGTGGTTCACGAGGACTCTCAAAATCAGGGTGCTCCAAGGGTCATAAATATACATATTGAGGAACTCTTGTCACACACCATGGAGGAGCTCAGGCTCCCTGGAATCAGCCACCTCTGATACTTCGACCACGGTCCGAAGACCACTCAGCCTTGCTTTTGACAGCTGCCATCCAGGGGCAGCGGCTCTAACAACATGCATGGCGTCCTGTTAGGAGCAGCACAGCTTATAAGCCGTGACTTGCAACAGGTGAGGTCAGGACTGGAGGGAAGTAAGCCCAGACTTGACTGTGAGCTCCCTGAAGGCAGGGCTGTCTCCATCTTGGATGGACGAGGCACGCGTGAGCACACCCACTCTCGCTCTGGCCATGCCCGAAGAATACATTCAGAACTACTTACTGAGTGTTGAACGAATGAACGCTTTCAAGCCCTGCCCCTGTAGTCAGAGCCCCCGGTTTGTACTTTTTACCATCCTACACACTGTCCATTTCAGTAGGTACACAGCCAGCATCCATTAAGTGCCCAAGACCATCCCACCGTCAGGTGGTCAAGTCCGGGTGGACCCTCCCTCGTGCTGTGCCCCATCTGCTGCGTGCTAGCATCCAGGCATCCTAGCAGACATCCCACATACTCCCCCTGGATTCCCCAGGTTTCTTGGGGTTCAGAAATGCTATACAGATCCGCTAAATCGTCTTGCCAGCCTTTTTATAAGGGACTTCAAGACAGAATTGGTTCCTCTGAAATAATGAAATCCATTTAAAAAGTAATCCTTGTTTTCTTATTTTAAAGAAGCTCACAGTTGGGTTGGTTGTGTCTTTCCACAGGAAAACCTCTTTTTTGTGATGGAGTATCTCAACGGAGGAGACTTAATGTACCACATCCAGAGCTGCCACAAGTTCGATCTTTGCAGAGCCACGTAAGAGCCCTTGTAGGGTTGGGGGGTTCCCACTGGTCTTGTCAGGGACTGGGGTCCACTGTGCCCGCACCATGCTTTTCCCCACGTGGCACTTTTCCTGTTTCTCACTCAGTGGGCCTAAACCCCAGGGTGAGGTGACCCCAGGAACACATCCAATGAGGCACCTGTTTTCCCAGCTTGCGAAGCTTAAATTCAGGTTGCTTTTATTTCATTTCTCTGCCGCGAGGTCAACTACTTAGTTTCTTAAGGAGCCACCCCACTTCATCAGGCTTCTAAATCATCCAAACCCAGAAGCAATATTTGCCCCTTAAATGGAAGTCAAATGGAGCGCAGATGGGCAAGGCGGTCACTGGGTGGGGCTTCACGGAGGCCTTTCAAGGGAAGCTCAGTGTGAAGGCATCAGTCAGCTCTGGGGGCAGGAGAATTAGGAAACAGGAAGAGACATTTGCTCTCTCTCGAGAATACGTTCTCCTTCTTTGGCATCAAGCCACTCCAGGCGCTGGCTAAATCGAGCAGGGTGGGTTTACTAGGTGGGACTGCAGCTGAGTCCCACAGAAGCCCCGCACCCTTCCTCCCTCAGGCCCTCTTTCCTGAGTCATCAAACCACTTAGACGGTCAAACACAAGAAAACTGTGCCCCTGGCTCCACTTAAAAGGGTGGGTGCACACTAGCCTTGCTTGCTGTATGCTCAGTAATCTCACTCACCCCTAATGAACACTCGGAGGGGTTCAGGTCGAGCTGCGTTGAGAGAGACTTTTCCACGAGCTCCTACAGAAACCCCGGCTGAAGTGGCTGTTTTGTCGAATCCAGTGGGTAGTACGCCACCGATCTCATTGCTTCCAGGAACCATCGGCCAAGTGCCCGGAGATAATTTTATGAGATTCCTGCAGCCCAGAAATCATCGGGTATTTTTCTGCTAGAAAGGATTCTCGGGGTCCCTTCCAGGTGTGTAAGGCATGAAAGCCATCGCAGACACATGCTATCTATCTGTCCTCACTGCCTCCCAGGAAGGGGTTTCTGCGTTCTTCTCCAAGATCCAGCAGACCTCACTTTCGGGAAGTTCTCCCTTATCTCTAACTTCAATTCTCCTGTAAACTCACCTCCTTTGAGTCTGTCATTTTTGAAGGTGGAGAGCAAGGTATCACCTCCCAGCTTCTAATACAGGCATATCGTTTGATGGCACTTCACTTTATCGTGCTTTGCAGGTACTTGGTTTTTTTTATAAAGGAAGGTTTGTGGCAGCTCTGCGTTGCCAGATGATGGTTAGCATCTTTTAGCCATATTTTTTTAACCGAAGTATAGTTCACAAGTATTTAATTAAGATATGTACGCTTTTTTTTTAGACATAATACTATTGCGTGCTTCATAGGCGACACTGTAGTGTCAACATAATTTTATATGCACTGGGAAACCAAAAAAACTCGTGTGACTCGCTGTACTGCGGTGGTCTGGAACCGAAGCCGTGAGATCCCTGAGGTCTGCCTGTGTGCGTTTCTCCTCCTCTCAGGCTATGTGGAATGACCTGCAGACAGGTCTGCGGGATCCAAGTAGATTTTAAAATAAAAGGGAAAATTATTTCCCTATTGTTATATTTAGTGTTTTTGAATGTTCTAAAATGACAGTTTGAGCATTATAGTTTACAATATAAGAATAAGCCCTAGATGCGGGTAGGGCTAAATATACCAGCTCCATTTCATTCTCTCAGGGCTGAAGCTGGATGTGTAGAATGGATGATGTCTTCCTTTTGCTGTGATTAAACAAACTTCCGTGCGCACATTTAGCAGAGCGCTGCACACTCACTATATAAAAAGGGGAATTTTTCTTCCTGGTAAACATTCATGTTGAGCCTTGATTTTCCTTCCCTCAGGTTCTATGCTGCCGAAATCATTCTCGGTCTGCAGTTCCTTCATTCCAAAGGAATAGTCTACAGGTAAATTTTACTCTTTGGAAACAAGTACTGGGATAACTGGATTTCCTGGTCCAGGTGATTTCATCATTGTGCTTGAGGGACGTGAAGTGGTCAGTGTGCTTTTGTGGCAGAAAGTTCCACACCCGGGCTTCCTGACCAGAGTGACAGCACGGATGGTGATTTACCAACCAAGTAAGAAATTCCGCTCTCAAAAGCAATAAGGGGGGCTTCCCTGGTGGCGCAGTGGTTGAGAGTCCGCCTGCCGATGCAGGGGACACGGGTTCGTGCCCCGGTCCGGGAAGATCCCACGTGCCGCGGAGCGGCTGGGCTCGTGAGCCATGGCCACTGGGCCTGCGCGTCCGGAGCCTATGCTCCGCAACAGGAGAGGCCACAACAGTGAGAGGCCCGCGTACCGCAAAAAAAAAAAAGCAATAAGGCTCTGATCTCATTTTGTTCTCCCTCTCTTCTACCTTTTGTCTCATTTCCTTCCGTTACTTTCTCTTTGGCCTCTTATTGTTGCTTTCTTCTGTCTTTTGTATCTCTCCTTCTTGCCTGTATTTGCACATTGAATGTCCTCCTTTCGGGTGAGGGATAAGGGGAGGCCTTCCTTGAACAAACACACCTGTGAAAACCTACAAGCCTACACCTTGTCTGCATGCCCAGGATGCCATGTGTGCCCTCTTTCTTGAGTGGATGTCTGTCCAGAATCTATTGGACACCGTCATTTCACATCCTTCTTGGATGAAAGCTAATGTACTTCAGTCTCCTTACTTCTCTCAAAGCACAGTTGACACTTACTTATCATACAGATCTTCAAAGGCTTAGTTGTCTCATTTCAGACTCACTGCAGATTGGGCGGGGTGGGGGGTGTATAGTGAAGAAAACAAATAAAAAAGGAAGGAAGGAGCTGGACTGGATGCTGGCTGAGCAGCTGGAGGCCTACACAGTGACCACTGGTGACAAGGGAAGCTGAGAACCGACATAAAGGGAAGATGCAGGACAACCTCAAGGCCCCGAGACAGTGGGATCACGTGCTTTTCTGCAGCAGGTGCTCACAGGAATGACCGGAGTCATCAGCACAGGCTAAGTGATGTTCCACACAGATTGTTGAAGATGGCAAGCTGTGTATAATGCAGTCCAGAAGCATTCCGTCTGGGATGGCCAGTACTGGGCTTTGGTGCTTACAGAATAGGCTGAAAATTCACTTAGGGAAACCTCTCCATTTCCAGAGGGTCCAGCCAAGTGAGGGCTGCCCCATTTAGAGGCCAGAACTAAAGACTTAGGAACTCATTTTTCTTAAGCCGTCTCTTTGGCATCCTTTGGATATACTTTTGTATTTGGGGGAGCGGGGGCTATCTACAAAACAATAGATTAAAAATCTGTTTTATACCATTCTTTAATCTTCAGGAAAGTGAGAAATACTCACCAGAACGCTGAAAACCCTGATCAGATTCCATGGTTGTTTTCCTCTTTATATCTGTAATGCCTGCAATATCCCTAAGATATACCACTGAGACACTCAGTAGATTGTGTGGGATGGATGGATAGGAAAGAGGGAGGAAAAGTTAGGAAGACTGGAGAAAAGAGAGATCTTAGGGCTGAAAGGGACCTCATGCAACCAAACCCCACATGCCCCAGTATAGTCTCTTTCTCCACATCACGGTGTTTCTATTATTTCATCTTGTAAATTATTGACACGCAGGACAAAGACCAAGGTCCATAAGTGTCTTTAATATCATAAATTGTACCCATTTTAGAGCTCTTACTACATCCATGAGAAATATTTTCTAAGGCTTCTTATGCACCACAAAGAAAGAATCCTGGGTTTATTTAGCAGTGTACTCACTGAGGCTGTAGGAGATCCTTGAAAGACATGGAATAATTAAAACTGGGGGAGGTCATCCAGCAGGTACACTGACACTAAGATCGGCCTTAAGAAATTATTCAACTGCCCATTGTAACCTTACTGGCCTATACTTTTCATTGGGCCACTGAATTAACAAGGGGATTCTATTAGTTTCCTTTTTCTGACCACTCATGATCATCATA
The DNA here is from genome assembly GCF_059928025.1 of Delphinapterus leucas. Lineage (NCBI taxonomy): Eukaryota > Metazoa > Chordata > Mammalia > Artiodactyla > Monodontidae > Delphinapterus > Delphinapterus leucas. The sequence continues at coordinate 24,770,867 of NC_143130.1, forward strand.
TTAGTTTTGAAGGGTTGCCATAAGAAATGAGCACAAACCTGATGGCTTAAGCCAATAGAATTTATTCCCTCAGAGCTCTGGAGTCCCGAGGTCCAAAATCAAGGTGTCAGCAGGGCCACGCTCCCTCTGCAGGTTCTAGGGGAGGATCCTTCCTTGCCCCCTCCAGTTTTTGGTGGCCCCAGGTGTTCCTGGGCTTGGGGTCACTCCAGTTTCTGCCTCAGTTTTCACAGGGCCTTCTTTTCTCCCTGTGTCTTCCCTGTATGTCTCTTACAAGTCCACTTGACATTGGATTTAGGGATCACCCAGATAATCCAAGATGATCTAATTTCAAGATCCTTAACTTGATTACATCTACAAATACCAATTTTCCAAATAAGGTCTCACAAAATTCCAGGGACTAGGACATAAATATCTTTTTTGGGGGGGGGCACCACTAAACCCACTACAACTGGTAATGAAGACGGACCAGCCACTAAACACACAGCCTTGGTTAAGCATTGTGGTGGATTCAAAAGCTATTGAAGTCCCAACCTCTGGATCCATAATTAAGCTACTTTCTGGATTTTTATTTTGGGTTTTTTGGAGGTAAAATATAAGTACATGAAAAGACACAAACAGCATACTCTAAAAAAAGTCTAAATGAGTGAGATTCTAATTAAAAGTAAGTGCCGGGACTTCCCTGGTGGTACCGTGGTTAAGAATCCGTCTGCCAATGCAGGGGACACGGGTTCGAGCCCTCGTCCGGGAAGATCCCACATGCCACGGAGCAACTAAGCCTGTGCGCCACAACTACTGAGCCTGCGCTCTAGAGCCTGTGAGCCACAACTACTGAAGCCCATGAGCCACAACTACTGAAGCCCACGTGCCTAGAGCCCATGCTCTGCAACAAGGGAAGCCACCACAATGAGAAGCCCGCACACCACAACGAAGAGTAGCCCCCGCCACCACAATGAGAAGCCCGCACACCACAACGAAGAATAGCCCCCGCTCACTGCAGCTAGAGAAAACACAGGCAGCAATGAAGACCCAACACAGCCAAACATAAATAAATAAGTTTATTTTTTTTTAAAAAAAAAAGTAAGTGCCAAAGGGAAGAATAACGAAGGTATCATCAGAAATAGGTGAGGGTATGCCAACAAAAAGTTCCCATCAGAAAGAGGATTTTTTTTTAAAGGGGGAGAGGCTTTATAAATGGAAGAAGTGACTCCAGAAAAGGCACAGAGATAGGAGTAAGGAGGTCGAGTGGAGGAATATTAAACAAATTGTGTCCAGCTTTTCTGGAAAGGCTGTTGTTGGCAGTCGCAAGAATTGAGGCCAAGAGATGTAGAGAAGCAGGTGGCAACATCAATCATCTACCATTACTGGTGGAATCGTAAAAGTGGTGGCATCTTAAAAGATGCCTCAGCCCTGGCTTAGGTTAAATGTAAAACCAAGGAGCTGGAAGATACGCAAACATAGAAGAAGCAGAATCTAGAGTCTCAAGTCTTAGAAATATTAGAACTGAAAGGGACCTTAAGATGATCTTTGATCGATGACACTGGACCCAACCCCTATATTTGAAACTACTTACAAATGCTTTCATGTGGATGATCTCATTGGATGCTCACAAGTTCTGTGGGATAAGCAAGGCAGGCATCACTGTACCCATTTTATGGATGAGTCATTAAAGGATCAGAGAGGAGACGTGGCTTGGCTGAGCTACTTAGTAATAAAACTTGGATTTGGAAGCTGTTTCTTCTGGCTCCCACTTTGCCTCTTCCAAATGGAGAAGCTTTGCTAATGTTGACAACACAATGGAAAGAAAGGCTTCCACTGAATTCTCGGTTGTACCTGGTGCCCCGATGTGCAGCCCTTTGGGCAGATGGGTGCTTCCAAGAGCCATGCCAGGTGACCTGGACCCTGAAGGCCCTTTCTGGGTCCTGGTGTCCTGTGAGGTACCTGTGAACACTCTGGCCTTTGGGTCCTGTGGCTTCTCCAGCTCGTCTCCCTCTGCCTTCACCCCTTCCTGCCCCTCAGGGTGTCTGGCTCTGCATGGCAGGCCTTCTAGACCTTTCCCCTTCTGACTTAGATCTCTCAAAGCTTCAATGACCTCCTCTCTCCCAGCCCTGTAGACACCCTGCCCACTTTAGAGGGTGGATTGAAAATTGAACATGAAGCTTTCCTAGCTTGAGGCCTAGGGAACATTCATTTTTAGAATTGACTAAAATGTACCCTTGCAATCACAGACGACTAGGTATCTCAGCAAGACCAGTTCAATGCGAAAGACCAGGTGAGCTTGGTTTAAGGGGATGTAAAAGAGGGTAAAGCCTGGATTTGCTGGGATAGACTGTATAATTTTAAGAGCCTTTGTTTTCCATTAGATAAATACGAATAAAAATAGTGATTCCAGATCAAAGGGCTATTGTGAGAATCAAATGATAAAATGCATGTGAAAGAAATTCCAATATTAGATATTATGTTCGTGATCCTTCTGAGCTATGTACAGTACTGCAGCTGGATATCTGGCTCCCTAGTGATGACCCTAAAACCATCCCTCAGCCAAATTTCTAGGAGCATACATATGTGGCTGTGAATGATGCAAATATGTTTCATTAGAGTGTGGGTTAGGAAATGAACCTGCAGTTTTAGCATAAGGAGTTAAATATGACCTATAATTGGACTTACTGGAATATAATCCATAAGTCACAATGAAAGTGGATTTAATTGAAATGAAGGAACAAGGCAGAAGGGCTGCCTACGGAGAAGACTTAGACGTATTGGAAGTCTTAAGTCCTAATAATGAAAGTGCGACAGCATTCGAGTTAGGATGGGAGAAACAGCCGAAACTGATCTGAATGTGAGACACACATTCACGTATCCTGGAGGTATCCATGCACCTGGTCAGACAGAAACCATCGTTGATGCATTAGTGACAGAGGTCAGCAAGCTGGCCCAGATGCAAGAGGTCAGCTCTGGGGAACACCTGCTAGCAGCATTTCTGCACCAAAACAGAACTGCATCCCATGCTCACGTCCTCTGGCTACTTTACTCACAGAAGGTGAGAAAGCAACAAAAGGGAACCATTACTTGGGACTTAATTGTAGCTGATAACTCGCTGGTGGTGAGATGGTCACTGGTTGGTGATGAATTCACTCAGATGGTTATGGAATGATAGCAACACGTGCTACACTCGCGTCAGAGCATCAAAGCACAGCAAGTACCAAGCAATACACTTTCCACCGTCGTGAAGCTTAGAGTGTAACAAAGGAGATAAAACAAACAGTGACGGGACTTTAGGATACGGGTATTGATTACAAGCATCATACAACCACTGAAACCTTTGCTTAAGCAGAAGCTAAGCCTCACTGAGAAAGCAGAACCAAGAATGCAGACCCATCAGAACCAAAGTGGCTCCTCTCTCATTGGCTGGGTTGTTCTTCGGGGTCACGGGGCCTCTGTCTCTACTCTTGGCCGAGCCACTTCAGCCTCTTCTTTTACAGGCTGGTTTTCTGTCCCTCCAAGGGCATGATGGAGGGCGCGCCACAGCAGCCCTACGCATCCGACACCCAGCCGAGACGGACTAGTGCCGTCATGTTGCAACCTCTGCAAGTTTTCCCCAAGAAGAAAAGCTGATCCACTGAGTCAGGCCTCCACCTGTGGCTCAATCAACAGGGGCGGAGGAGACAGAGCTACTTGCCAGGCCCTTTGGGAGCAGAATCTTTGAGAAGGAGATTCTGAGCATCTTCTCTTAGAGGAGGTGCAGAACAAGGCAACAGCAATAGCTCTTCTCTCCCAAGTCGTCTTAGCTCATTAAGGAAGGCAGTGGTAGCCACCACCCACCACATATCCTAGACTTAAAGGAGTTTTCACAAAGCTCAGAAATTCACGGCAGATAAAGGAAGAGAAAGCTGGATGTTATATAACCGACTAGAATTCATAAAATGCCACTGACTAAAGTCGATAAAAGTTTAAAGAAACTCATGTCAAGTGTCATTCCTGGATTATCTTTTTAAAAAATCCGTTTTGCAGGTACAGGATGACAGGAAAATGGTATAATGGTAGTTTGTGGGGGGAAGAAAAAAGGACACCTGGAGGTTATAGTTTACAGTGAGTTCCATATTAAGCATCGTTGTGATGGAACTTCTGAAATAACTAGTGCAGCCACAGTGCTCAGAGGCAAGAGGACTAGACCGGAAGCTAAGGGTGCCACCGTCACCTGCACCTGTGAGGTGATCATGTACCCGGAAGACACCGGTTTCATTCTGAGAACCATCTTTGAAGAAGAAAATGGACAAATTCGAGATATGTGCAGGATAGGGACCGGAATGTTGCAGAGTCTGAATACCATGCTGTGTGGAGGAGTAAAGGTCCCCAACTTGGTCAAGGAAAGACAAGAGAAAGCTTGGTGTCACTTTCCAAATATCCAAGCGGTCAAGTGTGGTAAACAGGCCAACAGGTAAAGTCACAGGGAGGCATAGTTTGGCCCGTGTTTTTAAAATCGTGTCACCACTTACATATCCCTAAAAAATGAAGTGGGCTGCCTTACAAGGATACTGGTTCTCTAAGGACAGAGGAAGTCATTGACATGGTGTTCTGGTAGCAGATGGATTCTGATTCTAGAATTAATCTGGGTTAGGAACAGCTTTCCTTATTTGGTCTTCGAATTAGGTGCAGGATAACTTATCCACACACACAGATACTTAGAGAATGGCATAAAATGAGTATATTTCTAGGCCTTTCTTCCTTTTCCGTTACCCCCAGGAAAGGTACCGGGATAAAGAGCCTCAGGTCTGTGTCTTGTCCATGGTATATTAGCTGCACTCCTTGGCAAGTCAGAAAGGGGAATCAGTAGCAACCGGCCATTCCTTTGAAGAGTCAGTTTTATCTACACCCCTACCTTGGATGGAAGTGGATGGGTGTATGTGTTGTGTAGTACTGAATACCACCCTACACCAGACACATCACCAAACACCAGCCCCCATGACATTTCATCACCAGCTTATTCCTTTCCATCCAGGCTTTGTTTCTTGAGGGCCCCTCTTAACACTGAGGGATGCTACTTTGCAGAGATAACGCATGACCTTTATGTGGCCCCACGTCGGCAGCTGCTCAGCCATTCATACGTGAAATATGGAGGGAGCTCTGGAGATGGGCCAGGTATTGATACAGAAGATACAGAACTCGGTCAGAGCCAGGCCCAGAGAAAGCCAACCTGGACCACGAGGGGCTGTACTGTACGTCCAGTCCTGGGCAAGAGACGCTGGTCAAGGAGGAAACACCAAGGACGAGAAGCAGTGACCCTGGAGGAGATAGGAGGACCAGCAAAGTACCTACTCATTGCCCTTCAGGCTGTGATGGGACGTGCAAGCCCCCGTCACAGGGCAAGTCCATGTTAACAAAACCGCGTGTTATTAAAGTGAGAATCTGCTTTGTTTTTCAGGGACCTGAAGCTTGATAACATCCTGTTAGACAAAGATGGACACATCAAAATAGCGGACTTTGGGATGTGCAAGGAGAACATGCTGGGGGATGCCAGGACGAACACCTTCTGCGGGACCCCCGACTACATCGCCCCGGAGGTAGGACGCGCCGCTCTGCACCCACCCGTACAACTCCGCCCTCCCGGGGCCAGCACCACTGCTTCCTTCTCCCCTGAAAATCAGAAGACCTTAAACTATTTTCGTTCAGGATGTGTATTTGTTTTTCGGAGTATTTGACAAATGCAGCTGCACCTAGGCGCCGCTAGTGTCGCACTGGGCGTGGTACCCGCGCTAACTTCTGCACCTCGCCAAGGCGTGAGGGACCCAGCAGGCCCTTCCCATCCTGGATCTCCCACCCCAGCCTTAAAATATAGTCGCTCTGCTCAGACCAACCAGAAGAAGCAACTGGTGAAGAGCCAGGCGGACACTGAACAGGCTCATGGGCATCTACCTAAGTCCAGTGGTTTCATTTTGGGACCAGAAAAACCTAAATTGTGGTTTCCAAGCTGCTACTGTGTGAGCCTGGAGAGGTCCCACTTCTCTCTCCTGTTACTGGGTCCCATGGGAGAGACTATGAAAGTTTAAAAACAGCAACAGAGAAAACAAAATAAGCCATCGCTCTCATATTCTGAGCCCCTGGAAGATCAGAGTTTGCTCAGAAGGCATCCATCAACGCCAGCTGCCCACCCCAGGGAGATGAGACACTCCCTTTCCCCTTGGTCCTTCCCGCAGCATAAACTTATCGCGGCTTTTCTATCTTTGGATCTCTCTGAACTACTGGGTGATTGCTCTAAAGTCAGGGGCTGTTTCTTATTCGCTTTCTAAAAACTTTCTTTTGAAATAATTATAAATTCACAAGAAGTTGCCAAAAATAGTACAGAAATGTCACCCATATCTACCCTTCCCCTACTGGTTCCAGCTTACGTAACTATGGTACAGTAACAGAACCGGGACATGGATGTTGTTACAAGGTGTGTAAAGTTTTGCCCCACTTATCGTATGTGTAGATCAGTGTGATCTTATCCACTTTTATATCCAAGGACGGAGCTCAGGGCTCGGCATATTAAGGTGCTAATAGCTAGCTTTTCAAAGAGTGAACGAACAACTATTGATAAGTGTGTGAGCGGTGACGGCTGTCTGATGGATAGACAGCGATGGGCCTCTGGTTTCCTGGGCAAAACAAATTCAGCAGCAAATCCCTGTCATAGCCAAAGTAATGTAGGGTCCTCAGTCTAAGAAACAGGAGACTCTGCCCTGTGCCTATGTACTTAGTTTAGATTGCACCTTGGTTAAATTCAAGCTTGGCCTCTGGTCAGCAAGAAATCATGGCTTTTACCTATCCTGTCTATACATGCCTTACGCCAAACCCTTTCCCAGGCAATCCTTCCTTCCCAATTCTGTTTCCTTTGACATCTTCCAGAATTTACCTTCAGAGACTGGCTTCTCTCTGCAACTTCAATCTCATTCTCTCATCTTCAAGCCTGCTTGTCTTCACACCATTCCACCCCTGGTCCTTTGTTCTCCCTGTACCTTCTCCATGAACAGCTATATTTATGACTATGATTTCAACTCCCAAATCAGTATGACCGGCCCAAACTTCTTGCTTCAGACCTGTATGTCTGTTTTCCTGCTGAGATCTCCAACTCACTGTCACAGGCCATTCGATCATAACAGATCCCAAACCCACTCTCTGTTGAAATTTCCCCCCCACACACACATGCACACACCCTTCTCCTTTATCCCCTTCTGGATGAATGACATACACATTCATCCATCCAGTCACCCAGCCAGAAAACTGGAATCCTCCAAGTCTTCTCCTTCCTTCTTACCCCTCCCAAATCCAAACACCAAGACCTTCTAAATATAGACCTCAGGGGTTCACACATCTGTTTTCATGCCTCCCCAATCTTGTGATTGTACTAAGAATCTCCCTTCTTTTTTGATCCTCAAAATGAATCCCTTTGGGGATTAAATCAAGCTTCTCCAATCCCGCCGCATCTTCCAGCTGCTGCCCTGGTCCAGGCCCTCAGCACCTCTGGTCTGGATCCTGGTGATGCCTTTTTACCCAGACTTTCCTCTCCGTGACCACCCAGCTGCCAGTGCCTCATCTTTACATATTTTCAGACTTTTTGACCATGCTCCCTCATCAGTTAAAAAAGCATCACCGGCATATGTATATTTATTATACATTATCACCAACTAACATAGTCTGTTATCAAACATGCAGAAAAAGGAACAGGCTGAACTTAAGATGAAATAAAGTTTTAAATAACTAAGTTGTATTCTATTAATAGTACATTTTATGCTTTATTAAAATAATGAGGCGAAATAACTTTGTAAAATCTTGGTTTAACCCTTTATGATTCTGCCACTCAAAAGTCTGCTTGGTTTCTTTCAGTTTCTGGTTTTATTGGCTCGTAGCCGAGAAAGAGCCCTCACAAAGGCACACTGTAGGACAGATGCTACAGTATGTACGTAAGGCAAGGTTCGTGGCTGAAGAGAGTGGATATAAGTCCAGAATGCACAACAGTGTTTTCTGATTTAGCCAGCTTCCTGTCACAACTAATGAAACGGTCACTGTTTTTAGCTTCGTTATAATGTGACAAAGAGCTGGTACTAGGAGTAAGTAAGATCTCTGCACTTGTCGTTTTCTACTGTGCATCATTAGCATGGTCTTCAATCCAAGTCTCTTTTGCAGATAACTTTTTAAGGATGTTCCATTTTGTGAAAATGAGTTTAGTTCAAACAGAACCCACCGATCCCCTTAACTAGGCATGCAACGCAAATGACGCACCTTAGGATAATAAGTAATCGTAATAGTGACGCACCTTACGATGTGCCGAAGACGAATGCTCTAGCCAAGCCACCACCAACTCCTCCCGAGATGAGGCTTCCCGTTCCTCCCTCGGGAAACCTAGTCACTGGTCACATTTCTAAATGAGGGCATCAGTGCCACTACTGGAATTTTTTAAACTTGCATAAATACAAGTTCTAATATTTTCTTCCCGTGTCTCGGCGTTATGCCGTCTAGGTGCTCCCTGGGGTGCGTGCCCTGTTCTGAGGGCCGCTGTTCCACCACGTCACCAGATCTACCTCTCTAACGGGAAGACCTGTCACGCCACGCCTTTAAAAATATTCAGGAAGTCCCCATTGTCAGCTGGGTACAAGCCAAAACCCCAAGAGAAGGTCCTTAATATATCCTGAGACATCCGTATCCTTCTCTCTCATATCCCTTAGCCATGCCCTCGGAATCCTTGGTCTGATTTACTCCCACCTCCAAAGTCATCTTCTCCCTGAAGGTGCCTCTGGCTTCTTGGAATAATCAATCAGTTGTTTCCTCCTCTGTGCTACCACAGCCCATGTGTAATCCCATTTGCCAGTAAACTGAATTTCTCACAGCTAAGGACCATGATTTATCCACCTCAGTGTCTAGTCTCCTCCTCCACAGCTCAGAGCACCCATCACCTGTTCCGTGAATGACCACACCAAGACATGCACCCCAAATGCCCATCTCTGAACATGTGCTGGAGATGGGGCCTCTTGTCTCTAGCCTCTCCCTTTTCCATCAAAATCCCACCCATTTTCCAAAGCTCCACTCACATGTCATCTCCGTTGTGAAGCTTTTCCTTTATCTCACTCACTGACCCATTGCCCTCTCCCCGGGGACCTCAATGATATGGGCGGAGGGCCTGAAACACAAAAAATAAGTGCATTCAGGGCAGCATCAGGAACGATGCATGAAAAAGCAGACGTGCTCCCTCAAACCAGGGAATAGCCTCACCAGCCCACGTCTCCTGAGACCTTCCCCAAAGCTCTGTGGTTCCCTATGTCACGGTTATAGGACCGAGGGTCTAACGTATAATTGGAGGTCCACGCTCATTTTGACAAAGAATAGAAAATAGTTAAATAGGGAGACACCCTACTTTCCAACATCTACTAGCCACTTAGTAAGTCCAGGTGGAATTTCAGTACATAGAAGCAGCTCCCTGGAGAAAGCAGGAGTCACTCGGAAACCAGAGCCATAGAGGCGTTGGTGGTCACTTGGTTTCTAAGGACGCTTTCCCCGCTGTGCACATCATGTGGTGAGTCATGTACAGACCTCAAATCACTAGCTCCAAGAGGTGGATGGAATTGTAGCTTTCTCTTGCTCTAAGAGAGGAAGGGGGACTCTGACGTGAAGTGGTAACATCATTATTATCTGAATTATTTGAGTAAAGATGGGGAGAGAACAGGACAAAAGACAGCATGGCCATAAGAAGGCACCAGGGGCTGAGATAGAAAAAGAGCCACTCCGGCCATTGTTTCCACACCAATTTTCTTTTAAAATACAGACTAATTTGAGCATGAATTAGATCGAAGTTCAAATCCTGGAAACATTATAATAGAAAAGGAACATTATGTAGTAAAATCCCAAAAGACCACGGTCCAGAACATAGCTTTCAACTCACTAAGCAGGCAACCTTAAAGAAGACCCATAACCTCCCGAGGTCCAGTCACCGTCCTTTGTTAAATAGGGATAACAGGACCTACCCCCAGAGGTTCTTATAAATAAACACCACGTATGGGAAACACCCAGTACACGTCAGCAGGCGTTTGCAGACATTCTGTTCATACAGTGTATAACTGAGTGTGAATCGGCATTTTGCTTCTTTCTCCTGACTTAAGACTGAAATTCTTTACTAACATCCCCTAGCCTTGGAAGACTTAATTTCTACCTCAGCTGTCTCCTGTCCTTCCAAATTTCTTTCCATTCATCCGCCAAACGAAATTGCTTACCAAGATGCGATGCTCAGAGCAGCTTCTGGTTGCCTTGGGCTCCCTCTTGTGGCACATCCTGGGAATTGCGTGTGAACCGGGCCCCACTTAAGGCCAATGTACCTGAGCTAAGACTGCGCAGTGTGTGCATCTTTATTTTCTTTATCATTCTCCCTGGGTCTACTTTTACACTATTCCTTAAGGCTAAGTTGTTTTTTTTTTACTTTAGAATTAACCTCAGTATTCAAACATTGAGTTAAGGCCGGTAGATAGCATTTTTATACCGGAAGTCAGCGGCAGACTGCAAAATTCTGTTTGCAGCTTGATCTTTATTTTCACAAATATCTATCAGCTTGTTATCCTAGTCTCTCTTGGCATAGTCACAAAATTTGACTCTTCGTAACCGTGACTAGTTAGGTTTAAGGGGTGGACTTGGTCAGACGACCCCTTTGGCTGCTTGATTAGCTACAGAACTTTATGCAAAGACTCAAGACCACAGAAGTCCATAAAACACATGGGTTTGATTTAGATATTCACCTCAGAGGCAATGAAGGGCTTAGATACACATCAGCTCTCTTAGGTCTGAATCTACCACCCATGGGCTCCCATCACAGATAGGAAAATGAAGAGCTGATGGTACAATTTAGTTGTTTTGCTTAAGGCCAGAGGGGGGAAGAAAGATGCTGAAATTCAAAAATGTTGCTTAGCTTTGGTACTGCCCACTTATTTCTATCCAATCATTAACTTCACAAAAGCTACAGTTTTCAGTGTAATCTTTGCTAAAACCATGCACTGTTCTTCATCAATTATGTCCTGAGTGGCCTTGAAAAGTCCATGCAGGGTTTTCAAGTCAACCTCGTTTTGATTAATTATGTCTCTGTCTTTTGGTCCCACAGATCCTGCTGGGTCAGAAGTACAACCATTCTGTGGACTGGTGGTCCTTTGGCGTCCTTCTCTACGAGATGCTAATAGGTCAGTCACCTTTCCATGGGCAAGATGAAGAGGAACTCTTCCACTCCATCCGCATGGACAGCCCCTTTTACCCACGATGGCTCGAGAAGGAGGCTAAGGACCTTTTAGTGAAGGTAAGACGTGAAGTCAAGGAGACCTTTGTATGAATAGTGTTAGGTTTTCTGATCAGTGTTCCCATTCATTTCTAAATTCTGATTTATACATCGTAAACAGTAACTGTGTCAAACGAGATTTAAAGAGGATGCTCACCATCTGTTTTAACTGAGGCACCAGTAGGATGAACATTAGAAATCAAAACGAGCATAAGATAGACCCTCACGTGCATAATTTACAAAAGAAATGCCCAGAAACCAGTTCCATGACTCTTGAATGGCCTTGCTTTGAGATGTAATTGGTCTGTTGAACAAACAACTTTGGGCTTAAAATTTGTTTCCCATAGTCCCTATTGAACCTATTCAGTCCACCTGAAACTGTAAAATTCCTAGAAGGCACCATAGACCGTAACTTCATCAGCATCAGTCTTAGCAGTGTCTTCGGGGATCTGACTCCACAAGCAAGGGAAACAAAAGCAAAGATAAACATATGGGACTACATCAAACTAAAAAGCTTCTGCACAGCAAGCGAAATCATCAGAATGAAAACTCTGTAGGGGACAAGATACTTGCAAATCATATATCTGATAAGGGATTAATATCCAAAATATATAAAGAACTCATACAACTCAACAATAAAAACAACCCAACTTTAAAATGGACAAAAGAGGATCTGAATAAACAATTCTCAGACATACAGATGGCTAATAGGCACATGAAAATGTGCTCAACGGCACTCATCAGGGAAATGCAAATCAAACCCACAATGAGCTATCACCTCACACCTGTGAGAATGGCTCTTAACAAGAAGAGATAATAAGTGCTGACGAGAAGGTGGAGAACAGGGAACCCTCCTGCACTGTTGGTGGGAATGTAAATCAGTAGAGCCACTATGGAAAACAGTATGGAGATTGCTCAGAAAGTTAAGAATAGAACTACCATACACTCATATGGTGTTCCACTTCTGGGCATTTATTCGAAGAACATGAAGACACTAGTTGGAAAAGATCTATGGACCCCTGTGTTCACTGCAGCATTATCTACAATAGCCAAGACATGGAAGCCACCTAAGTGTCCATCAGTGGAAGGATAGATGAAAATGTGCTATATATACACAACGGAATATTACTCAGCCATAAAAATCCTAGAGGGTGTTAAAGTTCGTGAAATAAGTCAGACAGAGACAAATACCATGTGATTTCACTCATGTGGAATCTAAAAAAAAAAACAAAACAGGGAACACACACAATAAAATAAAAACAAGCTCACAGATCCAGAGAACAGATGAGTGGTTCCCAGACGACTAGGGGTTTGGGAAGATTGGGCAAAGAATGGGTGAAGGGGGTCAACGCTATGGTGATGGATGGTAACCAGACTTCGGTGGTGATTACTCTATAGTGATTATAGTACTGCACACCTGAAACTTATCATTAAAAATCTTCCCCGGCCCTTGGATGAAGACTTGGATAGGATGTGTAACTTTCTGCTCACTCTTGGGGAAAAGACAAACTTCTTGTCACTCCTAAGTCATGAAACACTGTCTCAGCTGAGAAATTAAAGCTGTTCAGTCCAAGATATAAGTCATCACATCAATCTTAACTCAAAAGACTCCCGCTCCCTTTCCTCTGGCCAAGTTCATGGCTGAGAGCCACTCGCCTTGGAGAAGGGAGTATGGTCATAGTGTGTCTACCACATGTACGTTCTCTTCCTCTCCAGCTCTTGGGTTTCTGTTTCAGACCAAACACACAGAGAGGCTGGAGGAATTATAAGGAGGAAGGACTGCTCTTATACGGCTGAGGGGCTTCCTGCTCTTTGAACCTGGTGGGTTTTAAAGCCAAGGCTTTGGGACCTCCCTGGTGGTCCAGTGGTTATGACTCAGCACTTTTCACTGTCGTGGCCCAGGTTCAATCCCCGGTCAGGGAACTGAGATCCTGAAAGCTGCTCAGCATAGCCAAAAAATTAATAATAAAATAAAATAAAGCCAAGGCTTTGTATGGGATTCCAGCAGGTGTTCTGGAAATACCTATAACTGGGAACATTTTTAGCTGAAGCTTTTGACGTACAGGCTGCTCAATCCATTCCACAGCCCAGCTTCTGTACCAAACTCTAAGCCAGCAACACTCCACCCCAGCGAGACTCATTGCCTGCCGAGTGGGCAGTCTCACAGGCAGTCCTTCAACTGGACGCAGACCAGCTCTCCTGCCGTGTTCCCTACCTGCGTCCATGGGAACACTGATGTATGTTTCATCCTGAATCCTTGACTGTTACCATCTTAGCAGCAATCTCCAGAATTTACCAGCAAAGCCGGAGTCACACACCACCCATGATAACCCAGGATCAATTAAGAATTTGGCACCCAGAGCTACAGATGTAAACCAGACTCCAAGAATCACTAGCCATAAACCAGGAGCTCCCAGGGCGAACTAACACAGAGACAGAGGAAGCACCTGAAAGCCATCATTAAAAATTTACACTTTAAGTCCCAGTTTACCTTTTTTGAAGATGCAAAATGCCATCTACAGTGTGATTGTAACAAGTTGTAAAACAAAACAAAACAAAAAACTCATGCTAATTACATATCATAGTAAGCACCTACATTTATTGAGCTGTCCCAGCAACTATGTGGATCAAAAAGACCTACAAGTGTTACCAAGGCCCAGAAAATCTAAAGTGGACCGAGAATACAGGCGTTTTGAACAAAACAGCGTTTTGATTTGTGGCAACTCATATCAGCTGGCTAAAAAAAAGTCATTTAGGGAAATAATTTTTAGCCCTGCTCTTCTCACAATGAAAAGGGGGCTCGGATAAGATCTTTCAACATCAGACGCTGTCAATGAATTTTAAATCCAAACTTACAGGATTACCCAGCCCGTCTCTTTTCTCATGAAGAACTCAAATTTAAAGGGCATAATACACTTCTAGCTCTCTCATACAGCTATCAGCTTGTCTAGGGTTATCTGAAATGTTGCAGCAACTGTGGACTCCTCCCTAAGGAATCAAGATCTTGAATCTGAAGCGCTGACAAAGCCCCAGGAGGAGACCCAGCCCAAGGCTGATGGTATTTAAAAATCTGAGCCAGTACCCCTCAGCTTTCACTTTCCAATTGATCCGAACAAGCAATAAACTTAGAAAACTCCACAAACAGCCAATTAAATTCACTTTTAATGACTGGATAAAACATCTATAAAATGAAAGCTAATTTAATAATTAACCAATTTTAAAAAAGAGAGGACCAGAGTAAAAATAAGTTAGCAGGATGGGAACTTAAAACAATTTTGCTTTCCATAAGGGCAACTTCAGGCATTGTTACAGTTGCTATGTTTCTTTTAACTGGCTCTTGGAAGGATTTAATTGAGGTATGTTAGTTGGCTCTAGCTGCCACAACAAAATATCATAGACTGGGTGGCTTGGACAACAGAAATTTGTTTACTCACAGTTCTGGAGGCTGGAAGTCCAAGATCCAGGCCCAGCAGGGTGGGTTTCTGGTGAGAGTCCTCCTGGCTTGCATACGACTGCTTTCTGGTGTGAAAGCTCTGGCATCTGCTCAATCCATGGCATGAAGGCTGCACTCAGAAGGCCTGGGCCATCAAAACTCACTGGTTAAAGGAAAGGAGGAAAAAGCTTGGGGAGCCTGGAGGCCCTGCAGCCACCATTGCAACCGACCTTTACCTTAATGCTGAACAGCTGTGCCTCCCAAACCCGGCTCCTCCCAGCTCAGCAAAGGGAGAACACCTGGCAAGGATGTGGTGAAGGCTTAACTGGGACCAGGTGAAGGTAATGGAAATAAGTTCAGGGAAAGACGCTGGGAGTGGCGGTTTCCAAAGGAGAGGAAGACTGGGGAGGAGGAAAGGATTTCTTCCAGTTGGAGGAGAAAAGTTGCAAAGTCATGTGTGTGTGGAATATTATGCAGCAATTAAAAGGATGGAACTATTGACTCATACAGCAACTTGGATCACAAGGGCATTAAGCAGAGTGAAAACAAACAAAAAAAAAGCCAATCTCAAAAGGTCACATACCATATGAGTCCACATATGTATTAACACTCTTGAAAGGACAACACTGTGGAGATAGAAAGCAGATCAGTGGTTGCCGGGGGTCAGGGGTCAGGGGTCATGGAGGCGGGGGAATGACTGTGATGGGGACCCCAAGGGAGACCTTTGTGGTGGTAAGACTCTTCTGTATACTTTTTGTCCTGGTGGTTGCCCAGGCCTACACAGGGGATAAAATGACACAGAACAAGGCACACACAGTGTACTGGTTTTGATATTGTGCTATCACCATATATGATGGAAGCATTAGGGGAAACTAGGTAACAGGTACACAGGGCATCTCTGTACTATCTTTTCAACTTCCTGTGAATCTATATGTATGGTCTGAATGTTTGTGTCGCCCCCAGAAAATCATATGTTGAAGTCTTCTAACCCCCAATGTGATGGTTATAGGAGGTGAGGCCTTTTGGTGGTAATTAAGTGTAGATGAGGTTAAGAGTGTGGGGCCCCCATGATGGGATTAATGCCCTTATAAAAAGAGGGAGAGAGAGAGATCTCTCCCTCCAAACACATGCACCAAGAAAAGGTTTTTACTAACCTCTGCCCACCAGAGCAAAAGCCAGCTCTACCCACCACCAGTCCCTCCAATCAGGAAACTTCCACAAGCTTCTTAGATAGCCTCATCCACCAGAGGGCGGACAGCAGAAGCAAGAAGAACTACAATCCTGCAGCCTGTGGAACAAAAACCACATTCACAGAAAGATAGACAAGATGAAAAGGCAGAGGGCTATGTACCAGATGAAGGAACAAGATAAAACCCCAGAAAAACAACTAAATGAAATGGAGATAGGCAATCTTCCAGAAAAAGAATTCAGAATAATGATAGTGAAGATGATCCAGGACCTCAGAAAAAGAATGGAGGCAAAGATCAAGAAGATGCAAGAAATGGTTAACAAAGATCTAGAAGAATTACAGAACAAACAAACAGAGATGAACAATACAATAACTGAAATGAAAGACACACTAGAAGGAATCAAAAGCAGAATAACTGAAGCAGAAGAACGGATATGTGACCTGGAAGATAGAATGGTGGAATTCACTGCTGCAGAACAGAATAAAGAAAAAAGAATGGAAAGAAATGAAGACAGCCTAAGAGACCTCTGGGACAACATTAAACGCAACAGCATTTGCATTATAGCGGTCCCAGAAGGAGAAGAGAGAGAGAAAGGACCTGAGAAAATATTTGAAGAGATTATAGTCGAAAATTTCCCTAACATGGGAAAGGAAATAGCCACCCAAGTCCAGGAAGTACAGAGAATCCCATACAGGATAAACCCAAGGAGAAACACACCAAGACATGTAGTAATCAAATTGGCAAAAATTAAAGACAGAAAAATTATTGAAAGCAGCAAGGGAAAAATGACAAATAACATACAAGGGAACTCCCATAAGGTTAACAGTTGATTTCACAGCAGAAACTCTACAAGCCAGAAGGGAGTGGCATGATATACTTAAAGTGACGAAAGGGAAGAACCTACAACCAAGATTACTCTACCAGGCAAGGATCTCATTCAGATTCGATGGAGAAATCAAAAGCTTTACAGACAAGCAAAAGCTAAGAGAATTCAGCACCACCAAACCAGCTCTACAACAAGTGCTAAAGGAACTTTTCTAAGTGGGAAACACAAGAGAAGAAAAGGACCTACAAAAACAAACCTGTAATAATTAAGAAAATGATAATAGGAACATACATATGGATAATTACCTTAAACGTGCATGAATTAAATGCTCCAACCAAAAGACACAGGCTCACTGAATGGATACAACAACAAGACCCCATATATATGCTGTCTCAAGAGACCCACTTCAGACCTAGGGACACATACAGACTGAAAGTGAGGGGATGGAAAAAGATATTCCATGCAAATGGAAATCAAAAGAAAGCTGGAGTAGCAATACTTATATCAGATAAACTAGACTTTAAAATAAAGAATGTTATAAGACACAAGGAAGGACACTACATAATTATCAAGGGATCAATCCAAGAAGAAGATATAACAATTATAAATATATATGCACCCAACATAGGAGCACCTCAATACATAAGGCAACTGCTAACAGCTCTAAAAGAGGAAATCGACAGTAACACAATAATAGTGGGGGACTTTAACACCTCACTTACACCAATGGACAGATCATCCAAAGAGAAAATTAATAAGGAAACACAAGCTTTAAATGACACATTCACAGATAGATTTAATTGATATTTATAGGACATTCCATCCAAAAACAGCAGATTACACTTTTTTCTCAAGTGCACACGGAACATTTTCCAGAATAGATCACATCTTGGGTCACAAATCAAGCCTCAGTAAATTTAAGAAAATTGAAATCATGTCAACCATCTTTTCTGACCACAACACTATGAGATTAGAAATCAATTACAGGGAAAAGACCTGGAAAAAACACAAACACAAGGAGGCTAAACAATACGTTACTGAATAACCAAGAGATCACTGAAGAAATCAAAGTGGAAATAAAACAATACCTAGAGACAAATGACAACGAAAACATGATGATCCAAAACCTATGGGATGCAGCAAAAGCAGCTCTAAGAGGGAAGTTTATAGCTATACAAGCCTACCTCAAGAAACAAGAAAAATCTCAAACGAACAATCTAACGT
Organism: Delphinapterus leucas; assembly: GCF_059928025.1. Lineage (NCBI taxonomy): Eukaryota > Metazoa > Chordata > Mammalia > Artiodactyla > Monodontidae > Delphinapterus > Delphinapterus leucas. Next base: position 24,788,818 of record NC_143130.1, read on the forward strand.
TACACCCAAAGGAACTAGAGAAAGAAGAACAAACAAAACCCGAAGTTAGCAGAAGGAAAGAAATCATAAAGATCAGAGCAGAAATACATGAAACAGAAACAAAGAAAACAATAGCAAATATCAATAAAACTAAAAGCTGGTTCTTTGAGACAATAAACAAAATTGATAAATCATTAGCCAGACTCATCAAGAAAAAGAGGGAGAGGACTCAAATCAATAAAACTAGAAATGAAAAAGGAGAATTTACAACGGACGCTGCAGAAATACAAAGCATCCAAAGAGACTACTTCAGGCAACTCTATGCCAATAAAATGGACAACCTGAAAGAAATGGACAAATTCTTAAAAAGGTATAAACTTCCAAGACTGAACCAGGAAGAAATAGAAAATATGAACAGACCAATCACAAGTAATGAAATTGAAACTGTGATTAAAAATCTTCCAACAGGGCTTCCCTGGTGGCGCAGTGGTTGAGAGTCTGCCTGCCAATGCAGGCCATGCGGGTTCATGCCCCGGACTGGGAAGATCCCACATGCCGTGGAGTGGCTGGGCCCGTGAGCCATGGCCACTGAGCCTGTGCATCCGATGCCTGGGCTCCGCAACAGGAGAAGCCACAACAGTGAGAGGCGCCCGCGTATGGCAAAAAAAAAGAAAAAAAAATTCTTCCACCAAACAAAAGTCCAGGACCAGATGGCTTCACAGGTGAATTCTATCAAACATTTAGAGAAGAGCTAACACCCATCCTTCTCAAACTGTTCCAAAAAACTGCAGAGGAAGGAACACTCCCAAACTCATTCTATGAGGCCACCATCACCCTGATACCAAAACCAGACAAAGATACTACAACAAAAGAAAATTACAGACCAGTATCACTGATGAATATAGATGCAAAAATCCTCAACAAAATACTAGCAAACAGAATCCAACAACACATTAAAAGGATCATACACCATGATCAAGTGGGATTTATCCCAGAGATGCAAGGATTCTTCAATATACGCAAATCCATCAATGTGATACACCATATTAACAAATTGCAGGAGAAAAACCATATGATCATCTCAATAGATGCAGAGAAAGCTTTTGACAAAATTCAACACCCATTTATGATAAAAACTCTCCAGAAAGTGGGCATAGAGGGAACCTACCTCAACATAATAAAGGCCATATACGACAAATGCACAGCAAACATCATTCTCAGTGGTGAAAAACTGAAAGCATTTCCTCTAAGATCAGGAACAAGACAAGGATGTCCACTCTTACCACTGTTATTCAGCATAGTTTTGGAAGTCCTAGCCACGGCAATCAGAGAAGAAAAAGAAATAAAAGGCATACAAATTGGGAAGGAAGAAGTAAAACTGTCACTGTGTGCAGATGACATAATACTATATGTAGATAATCCTAAAGATGCTACCAGAAAACTACTAGAGCTAATCAATGAATTTGGTAAAGTAGCAGGATACAAAATTAATGCACAGAAATCTCTTGCATTCCTCTACACTAATGATGAAAAATCTGAAAGAGAAATTAAGGAAACACTCCCATTTACCATTGCAACAAAAAGAATAAAATACCTAGGAATAAACCTACCTAGGGAGACAAAAGACCTATATGCAGAAAACTGTAAGACACTGATGAAAGGAATTAAAGATGATACCGACAGATGGAGAGATATACCATGTTCTTGGATTGGAAGAATCAACATTGTGAAAATGACTCTACTACCCAAAGCAATCTACAGATTCAATGCCATCCCTATCAAACTACCAGTGGCATTTTTTACAGAACTAGAACACAAAACCTTAAAATTTGTATGGAGATACAAAAGACCCCGAAGAGCCAAAGCAGTCTTGAGGGAAAAAAAAAACGGGGCTGGAGGAATTAGACTCCCTGACTTCAGACTATACTACAAAGCAACAGTAATCAAGACAACATAGTACTGGCACAAAAACAGAAATATAGATCAATGGAACAGGATAGAAAGCCCAGAGATAAAGCCACACACCTATGGTCAACTAACCTATGACAAACGAGGCAAGGATATACAGTGGAGAAAAGACAGTCTCTTCAATAAGTGGTGCTGGGAAAACTGGACAGATACATGTAAAAGTATGAGATTAGAACACTCCCTAACACCATACACAAAAATAAACTCAAAATGGATTAGAGACCTAAATGTAAGACCAGGCACTATAAAGCTCTTAGAGGAAAACATAGGAAGAACACTCTTTGACATAAATCACAGCAAGATATTTTTTGATCCACCTCCTAGAGTAATGGAAATAAAAACAAAAATAAACAAGTGGGACCCAATGAAACTTAAAAGCTTTTACCCAGCAAAGGAAACCATAAACAAGACCAAAAGACAACCCTCAGAATGGGAGAACATATTTGCAAACAAATCATCGGACAAAGGATTAATCTCCAAAATATATAAACAGCTCATGCAGCTCAATATTAAAGAAACAAACAACCCAATCCAAAAATGGGCAGAGGACCTAAATAGACATTTCTCCAAAGAAGACATACAGATGGCCAAGAAGCACATGAAAAGCTGCTCAACATCACTAATTATTAGGGAAATGCAAATCAAAAGTACAATGAGGTATCACCTCACACCAGTTAGAATGGGAATCAGAAAATCTACATACAACAAATGCTGGAGAGGGTGTGGAGAAAAGGGAACCCTCTTGCACTGTTGGTGGGAATGTAAATTGATACAGCCACTATGGAGAGCAGTATGGAGGTTCCTTAAAGAACTAAAAATAGAACTACCATACGACCCAGCAATCCCACTACTGGGCATATACCCTGAGAAAACCATAATTCAAAAAGACACATGCACCCCAATGTTCATTGCAGCACTATTTACAATAGCCAGGTCATGGAAGCAACCTAAATGCCCATCGACAGATGAATGGTTAAAGAAGATGTGGTACATATATACAATGGAGTATTACTCAGCCATAAAAAGGAACGAAATTGGGTCATTTGTAGAGACGTGGATGGATCTAGAGACTGTCATACAGAGTGCAGTAAGTCAGAAAGAGAAAAACAAATATCATATTTTAACACATATATGTGGAACCTAGAAAATGGTACAGATGAACTGGTTTGCAGAGCAGAAATAGAGACACAGATGTAGAGAACAAACGCATGGACACCAAGGGGGGAAAGCCGCAGTGGGGAGGTGTGATGAATTGGGAGATTGGGATTGACATGTATACACTGATGTGTATAAACTGTATGACTAGGGCTTCCCTGGTGGCACAGTGGTTGAGAGTCCGCCTGCCGATGCAGGGGACACGGGTTCGTGCCCCGGTCCGGGAAGATCCCACATGCCGCAGAGCGGCTGGGCCCGTGAGCCACGGCCGCTGAGCCTGCGCGTCGGGAGCCTGTGCTCCGCAACGGGAGAGGCCACAACAGTGAGAGGCCCGTGTACAGCAAAGAAAGAGAAAAAAAAGTATGACTAATAAGAAAACAAATCAGTAAATAAATAAACATAAGAATAAATAAATAAAAAAGAAAAGGCCATGTGAGCACTGAGCAGGAAGACGGCCATCTACAAGCCGGGAGAGACGCCTCACCAGAAACCGACCACGTCAGCACCTAGACCCTGGACTTCTCGCTCCCAGAGCCATGAGAAATAAACGTGTGCTCTTTAAGCCTCCCAGTCTCAGCCCAAGCAGACTGAGACACTATAATTATTTCAAAATAAAAAGTTGAAAAACAAAACTACATCTAAGGCTAAATTCCAGCAAATACGAAAAAAACAAAAAAAAAAAAGAGAGAGAGAGACAGTCAGCTGCAGTTTCAGTGGCAGGAAGAAGATTTGCTGTGAGAGTAGAAAATGAATTTGGTGACTAGAGCAGAGACCAAGACAGTTAAGGATAAAGACGGTGAAGAAAAAGGACTCACTGGTGAAAGAGGTTTTAAACCCCCGTGGAAGAGTCTGGGCTTATTCTTTCTCCTGTGAGTTAATAAAAATTCTCTGTTCTTGCCCATGAAGAAGACAGCTGTCCGTTTTCCAGGAGCTGGGCTGATAAAAATTCGTGGCCACCCAGCAATGTGCTGGTTGTGAGACTGGCTTCTAGTTGCCCCTGTGCCTCTTGTGCTCTGATTTTAATCCAACAGCCCCCACAGACCTGAGCTGCCTTTTCTGCAAAAATCAAAGGTGATCGATCATTTCTAGAGAAACCTCCTCTAGGGAATTTTACATAATGTTCTGAAAGCCAGAAGTAACAGGTCCTCTGGAAACGGTAAGCAAAGAGTATTCAGCGGCCTCTGTAACAGCAGTGGTGTCAGTACCAGACTTCAACCTCTTTAGCCCTCAAAGAGCACGGATGCACGTAGTGTGCTGAACACATGCACATCACAAGAGGCTGTGCTCCGTCCAGAATTACAGCTGGAAAGGAAACAGTCGACAAAACGAAACGACAGCCTACCAAATGGGGGAAGATATTTGCAAATTGTTTGACCAATGAGAGATTAATATCCAGCATGTATAAACAGCTCATACAACTTAACATCAAAAACAACAAAACAAAAGCAAAAAAAAAGAACCAACCCGGTTAAAAAAATGGGCAGAAGACATTTTCCAAAGAGGAAATGAGGATGGCCAACAAGCACATTCAAAGAATGTGCTAATCAAGGAACTACAAATCAAACTAATCAAGGAACTGCAAATCAAAACCACAATGAGATATCGCCTCACACCTGTCAGAATGGCCATCATCAAAAAGAACACAAATAACAAATGTTGGCGAACATGTGGAGAAAAAGGAGCTCTAGTATACTGTTGGTGGGAACGTAAATGGGTGCAGCCACTGTGGAAAACAGTATGGAGGTTTCTCAAAAAACGAAAAATAGAACTACCTCATGAGCCAGCAGTTCCACTCCTGGGTATATATCTGAAAAAAACCAAAAACACGAATTCAAGAAGATAACATGCACCCCAGTGTTCATAGCAGCACTATTTACAATAGCCAAGACATGGAAGCAACCTAAGTGTCCATCAATAGATGAATGATAAAGATTATATATATTTTTTATATATACACACACACACACACACACACACACATGCACAATGGAATACTACTCAGCCATGCAAAAGAATGAAATTTTGCCGTTTGCAACAACATGGATGGACTTGGAGGGCATTATGCTAAGTGAAGTCAGACAAAGACAAATACTGTAGGATATCATTTATATTTGGAATCTTAAAATTACAAAAAACTATTGAATATAACAAAAAAGAAGCAGAGTCACAGCTATAAAGAACAAACTACTGATTACCAGTGGGGAGGGGGTGAGGGAGTGGGAGACACAAACTATTTGTGTAAGATAGACTCAAGGATGTATTGTACAGCACGGGCAATATGGCCAATATTTTGTAATAACTGGAAATGGAAAGTAACCTTTAAAAATTGTATAAAATTTAAAAAAAATTTTTTTTAAAGAATTACAGCTGGGGGCTTCCCTGGTGGTGCAGTGGTTGAGAGTCCGCCTGCCGAAGCAGGGGACACGGGTTCGTGCCCCGGTCCGGGAAGATCCCACATGCCGCAGAGCGGCTGGGCCCGTGAGCCATGGCCATTGAGCCTGCGCGTCCGGAGCCTGTGCTCCGCAACGGGAGAGGCCACAACAGTGAGAGGCCCACATACTGCAAAAAGGAAAAAAAAAAGGAATTACAGCTGGGACACTGCTGTCCAGTTGACTATTGTCAAAGGCACGGCCCTTTCTTCCTCATTTATTCATCCAGGATGTCCTGTCCATTTGTTTGGAAAATGATGGAAAACGAATGATCACAAACAGAAACACCTCTCCCTTTTGTAGAAAGAGCCATCTGAAGAGGGACTAAAGAGGGAGGGAGATTCCAATGGCAGGCGCTGAGCCGGGGGAAGCGGGGGTCCATCCCCAGCAGCCCAGCACTGCTTTCTTGCCCAGATAGCCGAATAAATTTAAACAAACTCCAGCTGCATCCTGACCATTTATGTCAGAGATGTGCTTTTTCCTGTAAGTGTAAACCACACTTCTGACAGCTTTTATGGACAAAAATCAAGTCTTTCTTTCATGAACATTTATTCCTTCGGTGCAGCCTCCCGGTGGCAGAGACGATGACCTCCCATAAGGTCCACAGGCATCTTCAGGACCAGGGTGGGGGGGTGATTGGCTGCAGGGCAGAGAAGATAATTCACTCGTCTGTGCAAAACGGGAAAGGATTTTGAGTCTCGAGGCTGGAGATCATACTATCTACTCATTATACATTTTATCTTAAAAAACATTTTTTTTTAATTTCACAGGTACATATACCAGGCTCAGGAGGCTCTTTGTCACGATCCTCTTGGAACAAATGCTGCATGTTACTGGGGAAAACTAACAGGAAACCTAGCATGTGCACACTTCTAACCTGATTCCCTGAAGCATTTAATTATAACAACATGAGGCTGGGTTTCGGCTTGTTCATGGGGCACTCGCACCTTCTCTCTAACCTTGCTTCATCAAAATGTCCTTAAGAAGTGGAAGTCGATCATTTATCAGGATCATTTCAAGGCAAGGGATGGGGGGCAAGTCACTTATTCCCTCTTCTCCTGAGAGCATCAATCTGCTCTTCCCTCTCTTGACTCTTGCTGGTGTCTGAGTCTATGGGAAAGTGTGCTTTACTGTGAACTTTTCTCTAGGCTGTTCTATATGCTGAAACCAAGAGACTAACAGAAGACAGAGACTTTAAGACACATAATCTGGAAAAAAAGTGGAAAGACAGCTTACTCATGCATTCAACAAACATTTATTGAGTGTCTGCTTTGTACATGGCACTGGGCTGGATTCTGTAAGAAACAGAAACATAAATGATATCTGCCTTCCAGAGCTTACACTACAGCAGGAAAGACAGTCTTTAAATACACACACACACATACACACACACACACACACAGTGTGCTAATTTCCTTTAGTGGAAGGGAGGTGTTCTATGGACCACAGAGGAGAGACCATCCAAAACCAGAAGTAGGAAGGGGTTTCTCATCATTTAGGCTCTACTGCTGGCTAGACCCCTGGTCTTGAACAAGTTACTTAGCTACTCTGAGCCTCAGTTTCTAAAGGCTTTCTGCTTTTAGAATCTGCCTTTAAAGTCAAGATGCTCTCGATGAGGCCTCTAGCACAAGACCTGACGCTCAAGGGACATTGGGTGGGATGAGTGATGTAACCAACCATGTGAATATGACTTGAGGAGAGAGAGCTCACCATGGGTGGAGGTAATCAAAGAAAGCTTCACAGAGAAGAGGGGGTGTAAGCTGAATCCTGACAGGTGAGTCAGGATTTAAAGAGGAAGAGGAAGAAATGGGAGTGGATGTGGGGAGAGGGAAACCCTGGCAAGACGGAAATGTCATTGGTGAAGGGCAGAGGTAGGAAAGGCAGATGCGTACGCAATGAGTAGACGTGTCCGGATGGAAGAGAAGGTCACAGTGAAATCAGAGGACAAGTGTCAGCATTGCAGAGAGCCTGGAAGACGGGACTAGGGGTTCAGGGGATGTTAGGACTCACGGGACATAAGGACCACCTTGTCTGACCCTTCATTTTACAGGTGAGGGAACTGAGACTCAGAAAACTTGCCCCAGGCCACATCGGTAGTAAGCCTCTTGAATGACAGTCTCATGTTATATCCACTATGCAGTGATTTTCTAATGGGGTGCTTTGGAACCCTAAGTTTCCATAGAGGGGCCTCAGTGGCCTCCATATGAAAAAGGGGAGAGGAAGCTGGGGCCATTCCAACAATTTACCACTTGGATATACTAGGTGGTCACATGAGGTCTCACTTGGGCTTTTAGAGGAGTCTCCTAATTAAAAAAAAATCTCCACTTTGCTACAGCATGGTAGTTAATTAGTTAGTTAGTGATTATAGACTAGAGATTTTGAAGATTCTGACTACGCATAAGACTGACTCTTCTTATGAGAGGTATAAGCAAGAGGTTCATGCAATGTAGATGCACATGGAGGTCCAGTCCTGCCAGAACTTCATGGAAAATCACTGCACTTGACTTGGATTCTGTTTTCAAGACTCAGAGTCTCCATATGATACCCTGTAATAAGCAGTGATTTGATACATAAACATCTAGCTGATGTAAGAGAAGAGGTAACTACTCCAGACCCCCAGGACCCAAGACTATTCTAGGACTCTTCTACTTCCTTAAAGCCCTTGACGTGTTTTATTTAAGTTTGAAGAGTTTCCAGGTTTCTTTCCTGTGCTGGCCAATGTTCATTTTGACCTCATGGGGGAAAGTAATAGGAGAGGGGAGCGCACAAAGAGGAAATACATGTGTGATGGGTCAGAGATGATTAAAGATGATTTGAATAAAGTATTAGTGTCCAGCAGGTTTGCAGGAATGAAGAGTGATTCCGGATACTCAGATGCCTTACAAAATACAAAGCTGATTGTCAGAGGCTAGTTTATGTCACACCTGAAGTGAGCTTTTCTTTAGAGCAAGGCTGTAATCCTAAGAAAGCAGCTTTTAAAGAAATCAAACTTGATCGATGGACAGTAAACCAAACAACAAACATTGGTCACTTCCTTTCTGCTGTTGGCTTCTACAGACCAGGAATTAGCACACACCTCTGTGTGTGTGTGTGTGTGTGTGTGTGTCCGTGCGTGTATTGTTGTTGTTTTAACCCACAAAACAGCCCTGTGAGGAGGATACTTCCCTCATCTTACTCATGAGAGAACTGACTCTGTAACTTGCCAGGTCCCATGAATAACAACACAGGGCAAAGCTGATTTCAGTCCAGGTCTAGATAACTCAAAACATTGCACTTCTAGAGCAAAGCCCAGACTCTGGAATATTCAGTAGACTTGTTGCCGCTGGTTTGACTTGAGTCGATAGTTTATGGTGGTTGGTAGAAAAACAAGGTTCGGAAATCAGGTGGCAAAAGCCGGGCCCTTCTCTTAGTGGAGTCAAGTGCGTGCGGTCCTGCCTCCCAGGGGCGTGGTTCATCCCTTGAGAAGTAACTGCTCCCCTTCTGCTCCCTTTCAGCTCTTCGTAAGAGAACCTGAAAAGCGCCTGGGGGTGAGGGGAGACATCCGCCAGCACCCCTTGTTTCGGGAGATCAACTGGGAAGAGCTGGAAAGGAAGGAGATTGACCCTCCATTCAGGCCTAAGGTGGTAAGGAGCCTCCGGGGCCCTGTGGTCCTGCCAGCAGTCCTCACATCACACCCAGGCTGCCGGGGCCTCGACTTCCCACCCACCCTCTGCAGTTCTTGGAAGAAAGTCTTCTTTAATCAGGCTGTTGGGCTGCGGGGGAGGGGGTGTTACTCACTGGCAGAATTTAACCTGTGTGATCAAATGTATTTGTGTGAAGAACGGATCACCACGTGTACATGCCTTAGACTGAACATGTATATGTGGGGATGACCCTCAGATGCCATGTGGAGCTTTGCACAGGGTGTGTCCAGGCTTCAGGGTCACAGTCCGCATGACCCAAACCTGAGCATAAACCCTGCATCCTTTGACAGGAGTTTTGGATCCATGTTTTCTGTGATATTTATGAAAGTTTCTCGGACATTTGTCATCTGTTCATATAACTACAGACCCCAATGGTAATTGGTAGGTGTTTCTTCATTTAGGAAGTAAACTGATACTTAGAAAAAGACTGGTCTCTAAATTCCCATGTATATACCCACCAGCAAGAGTCACCAACCTCCCCGAGAAAAGGCAGAACTTCCTGGGTCACCATAAAATGAAGCAAAGATGAGATGAAAAAAGTTCCGGAGATGGATGGCCCAACACGTGAATGTGCTTCATGCCCCTAAACTGTACACTTAAAATGGTTAGAATGGTCATTTTTAGGTTATGTACATTTTACCACAACTTAAAGAGTAAATAATAATTTTTTAAGGAGGACAGCAAAGTGGTGGATTTGCCATCTTTACCCATTCCTGGTGATTGTGGGAACAAGGTAGCAACGACCTGGGTAGACATGAACCATCTTTGCATGGAGGTGGCACAGGCTCGTGGATTTCAAAGCAGAGCGTTCACTCCAGAAAGTATCTTCTGTTATCAGTCGTGCCAGAAGCAGTCCTGTGCCCCCAGGGCAGGAAGAGTTAACTTGTGCTCAGCATTTGTCCTAAGCTCTGGAGATGTTCCAAGGGCCCTACCGGCTGGCCTCCTCTAGCACTCTTATTATTCGTAACAGCACCATTTCTACTACATGGGTTAATAAATTGTTTATGATATGATGCATTTTTGCCTTTTTCCGGCTCATCAGAACAATGTCATTCATGTCTCAGTTTCCATGGTAGACTACAATGGACTCAGTATTTTCCACATAAAAATCAGACGTTTCGGCTATGCTTTCCCTATGGGACAATTCCCAGTCCCTCCCGTAGGAAGGGGTTTCCCTGACCCGTGGTCTGAGTGGCTGTTTGTGGGCAGGGACCACAGACCACTGGCCTCAGGAGCTCAGGGGCCCCCTTGAGGGTGGGATGGGCCTGGGTCTTCGTCACACTCACGTAAGGGTGACATTTGATTACGGTTGCTTTTCATCTTAGAAAGCTGAAGTATACACCATACTGAACAGTATTTATAAATAGGTCTCTCTTTCTGTCATGGGCACCAGTGGACCAGGTGACCAGAAGGGAGCTCACCCCAATCTGTGTTGCCTCTGGAAGACAGTCCAAGATGTTTAGTAATAAAATTAACGTGGCTCCTCTCCCACACAGGCCATTACAGAGCACGAGTAGAGCTCCCCGTGCCATACAGTAGGTCCTTGTTAGGAATCTAGAACGGAGCGGATACACGTATATGTATGACTGAGCCACTTTGCTGTACACCTGAAACTAACACAACGTTGTAAATCAACTGTACTCCAGTAAAAGTTTTAAAAATAAAAATAAAAGGATAAAATTAATGGGGGTAGGGGAACCAATGGTAGTGAAGGATACTGATCACCGGGATATATAATCTGCAAAACTCCTGCGATCCTGCGCCCCCTCTGCTCCCACCCCAACCTACCACTCCCCCCCTCCACTATCCCCTGTAGACTAAAAAGACAGACATCAAATTGGGGCTTACCACTTTTTCAAAGGTTGTCAGTCCTGCTTCATGTAAAGTTATCTGAATGTACACATCATGGAATTCCTGTATACGAATTTAATTACACTACTGATACGCTGATGGGTCAGGATCTTAGAGATGTTCAATAAAGGCCCTATACAATCACCTATCAGCATTACTTTCGTTTATTGGCAGATGCCAACGTTTTCTTATGCAGATTATAGCCTAGATGACAAAAGCCATGTCTTGAATGAATCATGAATTCAGTGGCTGACTTTCCTCTCTTTTTCTCCCCACCCCTTAAACGCTGGTCAAGAAATCACCGTACGACTGCAGCAATTTCGACAAAGAATTCTTGAATGAAAAGCCCCGGCTGTCATTTGCAGACAGAGCACTGATCAACAGCATGGACCAGAACATGTTCCGGAACTTTTCCTTCATGAATCCAGGGATGGAGAAGCTGATATCCTGAACTCGCCTCTCCAGACACACGAAGGGATTTGCTTTCTCTCTGTGAACTGGTTCAAGTGACACTTCTTGGGTTCCTTTTCAACTTGGAAAAGAAAAGAAACACTCAACAATAAAGGCTGAGCTCTTTGACCTCCTCACGGACTTTGCATCTGTAGCCAACAATAAAGGCTGAGCCCTTTGACCTCCTCACCGACTTTGCATCTGTAGCAGAAACCAGCTCTGCTTCACTAATGACGATGCCCTTTGGATTCTCCCCTGTCATCTCTCACAGCCACTCTTGAAGTTAGGTCCTTCCTTACTGTAGTTATGTACTTGAAGATGGTTCTCCGCACTGTGGAAGATTTGAAGACTTAATTCCACTCTAAGTTATGGCTCTTCACCTGGGCACTGCTGACCAGTGACATACGTGTTGACTCAAGGAGCAGAGTCCAGACTACTCAAGACTGAAAGTGCACACTGCCTGGCGTAGCACGGGCATCCACTCGGCCGCAGACAAGTAGCCACTAACCCATTTTATTCTGTTCACACCTGGGCGAGTGTCAAGGGTAGGGGGTAGGGGAAGCCCTGAATAGGTTCTTATGGGAATTCTTCATAATAAACATGCTTGTAACTTGAGATTTACACATTCATTCATTCTGATTTAGCCATGAAATTCACAGGCGAGAGGAAAGTGGGGAGAGTTCGTGTCATCCACGTGCAATGTTTACTAGACCCCTACTCTGGTTATCTTGTCAACGTAGAAATTAAATTTAGAGTCCAATAAAGATAGAGTCATTTTACTCCTGCCAATAAAACCTTTCCATCCATCCATTTTCAGTTGATTTCAGTATCAGTGGCAGTTTCTCATTACCATCCTCACATTAGAACAGGAAAAAAAAAAAAAGTGCGTAATTCTTCTAGAGAAAAGATAACCCATCCCTTTATTATACCATTACTGATGATTTGATGACTCCTAAGTCTCTTGAGAGAGACATCCTTCAAGACAAAGACCCATGCATGCTATTTGCAGTGATCTTATTTAATAAGAATTCTAGCTATCCATGTTTAAAATATCTGTGCTGTGTGTATATTTTGATAAAATGTTGTGACTTAATGACAAAGAGGTGGATATGTAAAAATGGAATAAAAAAAAGAAAGAAAGATGCCTCTTCATAGTTTAATTCCCTACTTGCCCCTCCCCCCTGCCCCGAACTTGGTTCTGTTTTAGTTATCATCAAAATGCAGCTAGAATTGAGTTAATGTTTTCAATTTTGAGAATCATTAAAAATCCCCAACAGGAGAGAAACTCAGATAACCTTTAAGTTATTAGTATTATATTCCTCCTTTCCTTCCCCACAAGATTTCTTTTTTTTTTTTTTCCACTCACTTTCCAACATACTTTATTCCAGATTCCCTACACAGCCTTCAGAGGACCTGCAGGATGAGGTCTTTAGCCTCCTACTCTCAACTTTGCTCAACTGGCTTCAGTCCTAGTGGTTTCCCCACCACCCTGACACAGTTCTGCCTCAGGGCCTTTGCACTTCCTGTTCCCAGTACTTGGGATGTTCTTCCCCCCACAAGCTTCTTGAAGGAGTGATCTCCAACCCCAGAACTCAGCTCTGCCCTCCAACTTCTCTCCTGACGCTGCTTCCCCCAAGGACGCCCTCTTGCCAGTTCATGTGGAATGTTCTAGATCCTCATCTACCCCTCTGCAGCTTTTTATACAAGGAAAGACCCTCTCTTTGATCTCGGCCCCTCGGATGTTCTGACACAGCCCTTTGCTCTTTCATCCCCTCCACCTTTGATTACCCACCCCCCCGCTACCCCCGGCTGGCCCCTTTCCCTCCTTCCCCAAATCACCTCCAAGTCCCCTCTTCCCTCCTTGCTTTCACTTCTCCTTGGTTTTCTCCTCCCACGCCATGCCTTCAAGAACGCGCAGTGCAGACAATCTCAATCCTCATCCCCAGTTCTAGCCTCTGCCAGGCTTCACACAGGTTCCACTAACTCATCCTGTTCACTTATGATCGTTATCTCTCTTGTAGTCCCTCATTCTATTAACAGCACCATCATGGACCTGGTCATCCAGGCTCAGAACCACAGAGTCCTTGTTGACTATCCCCTCCCCCTTTCTAACCTCCCTCTCTCTCTTACCAAATTCTTACGATTCTGCCTCTGCAACTTCTCCAAACTATATACTTATCTCTACTTTCTCTCCTGCTGATCGTGCCTGGATTATTTAATAGCTGATAAACCAGTGTCCCCATCTTAAGTCTCCTTCTCCATTTTAATTCACATATACAACATATAAACTGTAGAGTGGGAATAACTTTTCCTCTACCTCTTAGGTTCAGTACCTGAGGGCCTGTGAATTAAATTAACAAAATACTGATGAGCAAGAGAAGCGTGCTTTTATCTACACATGCAACATGCATACACGTGATGAGGCACTCAAAGGAGTGGTTAGAATTTGGGGCTTAAATAGCTAACTTACCAGAGGAAAGAGAGGAAGAAGAAGAGCCTCCAATGCAAAGAGCAAATAGGGGTTTCAGGAGACGAGAAAGTTTGTGATAATGTTTGTCCACATAGGTATGAGTGGTCTTCCTGTCTTGTTTTCTTCAGGGCCAAAAACTGCCCCCAGATGGAGATTTATGGAAGTAGGTTTACTCTTAGCCTCCCTCCTGGGATCAGACCCACCCCAAAGAAGGAATTCATGGTGGTCCTTATTTCTCTTAAGTGTCTGCTTTTAGTTAAAGAAAGCTCCAGGAAGGCCTCTCTCTGCATCTATTGAATCTCAAATATCTCTAGCTTAAAATAATTTTTACTATTTATGAAATATAGAAATATTATCTTCAGAAATCAAGGTTATTATCCCACACCCTCATGTTCAAAACGCTGTGTAATCTTCCCTGGCTGAACCCCATCCAGGGCGCCCCATCTTGTCCCCAGACAACTTCTCTACCATCACCTTTCATCTCTGCCTTTCACTCACCTGTGCTCCCACTGATCCGGATTTCTTAGCACTGCCCGTGAACCCCCATCATTTCCTGCCTCCAGGCCTTCGGGAAGCTAGTTTTTCTGCCTCGAATGCCGCATTCCCACAAGTTCATGTCTTCCTGTCTCCCAAGATCCACTTCAAGTATCAAGACTGCCATGAAATACTCCCGACTTGAGCTGATGTATCTCTCACCTTGTTAAGTTCCCATCCTATCGTATTTCTCTGTCCCTTCCCCACGGCACTCACCATTTTTTCATCAAGCTCTACAAGAATCTGCTTTGCCCCTCTTTCTAGACTGTACACCCCTGAGGGCAGAACCTCTGTCTAGTTTGTCTCTGTCCTTGCCACATTTCCTTGGTATATTCGGGCTCAAAATGAGTTGTCGGGCAGGTGAGGAAGTAAATGAATGTACTGTGTGGTGTCTGAATGGTGGCCCCTCCAAAGGTATGTCCACCTGGCACCTGCGAATATGACCTTATTTGGTAAAGGGGTCTCGGCAGATGTCATTAAGTTAAAGATCTAGAGGTGAGAGCATCCTAGATTTTATGGCTGGACCCTAAATCCAACATCGAGTGTCCTTACAAGAGACAACAGGGAGAAGAGAAGGCCAGGTGAAGATGGAGACAGAGAGTGGAGTGAGGCAGCCCCAAGCCCAGGAACACCTGGGGCCACAAGAAGCTGGGAGAGGCCAGGACGGGCCCTCCCCTAGAGCCTGCAGAGGGAGCGTGGTCCTGCCAACACCTTGACTTTGAACTTCTGGCCTCTAAAACTGAGAGAAAATACGTTTCTGTTGTTTTCAAGTCACCCAGCTTATGGTAATTTATGACAGCAGCCTTGGGAAATTGATACACACCATTCTAGGAAGCCAGCAGTGCGCTAGGAGAAGGCGGCAGTGAGCTTTGTGCCATCCTGCCCATCCGGCCACCACACGTGCAGGCGGGCCATCCCATCCCTGCCAGGCCTTCGCCTCCCTCCTCCCACGGCACAACCTCCCACCATCACCCAGCTTCTTGTCCACGTGAATTCCCCATCGCGGTTCTTACTCTTCTCTCCATTTTTGTCCTGTCACCTCACTTCCCTCGCCTGCTTTTTCCCTCACCGGCCTTCAATATCCTCTTTGACTGCAGAGCTCAGTTTTTCCTGACACACAGGAAGAAAGCCTCTCTCAGGCTCTTGGTGAGTTGGCAGCTCTTTCTTCCTGCCGGTGGGACATCGACACCGCGGTTTATAAACGTGTCAATGTGGTTAAAGAAAATACCCAGTGACACTTGTGAAAGCGCAGGAAGGATGACTATTCAAGGGGGACTGCAGCGATGGGTACTGCAGTAGCGGGGAGACTGCATGGGAAAGCGGGGGTTTATAGAGAAGGGACGGGGTGCGGGGTGGAGGTGAGGGGCAGGGCAGTGGAGGGAAGATTACTAAGAGGAAACAGCAGCGGGAAGGTGGATTCTGGCTGAACCGACCTATCAGGATTCTTGCTGAGGCAAGCCAGGTGATCAGACCTCACCTGGGGGATGAGGAAACCAATCAGGTGCCCAGAGTGAGGGTTCTGGTTAAACTGACTTAGCAAGATTCTTGCTAAAATTGGACAATGCAGAGACAAACACAGAAACCCTTAGTTGAAAAAGAGTTCAGGAAGGCTGAGTGGAGTTTGGTCAAGGGGAGAATCTTTGACAGTATTTAGAACAAAGATCCCAGTTGCAGCATCGCGAGGGCTTTGGGATCACAGCTAGTTAAGCTTTCCTCTTGGTGCCAGAACTACTTCCACACAATCCTGAGAGCTTGTTGGCCCCTCTACTGTGAACACACTGGTTGAAAAAAATCACTTCCTATGATCCCATGTGTAAGCTGAGATGTGCTGGGGACATGGGGAGCTGCGGAGAGACTGTGGGTTTGGAAACCAGACAGACCTGAGGTCCAGTCCCAGCTCAGCCATGATAAGCTTTGCAGCATCACTTACCTTCCTGGATGAGATTTTCCCACCTATAAAATGGAGCTTATGGTCCATTATGAGAATAAAAGATGCTCCTGCACAGTGCGGGGAATTAGTGGATGCTTCCTAATGAGAGTCACTTGATATTTTCAAGTTGATCATGAGCCTGAGGGAAGATTATCTATCTATCTATCCACCCATCCATCATATCTACCTATCTGTCATCTATATCTATGTCTCTAGCTATTGATACAACTATATCCATATATCGATAGATGATAGATAGATAATGATGGGTGGGTAGACAGGTAGTCTACTGTGTCTTATAAGTCAAATCAGCAACAAGAGGAATAATTCTTGATTGCCTCTGAGAAGTAGCTCAGAAACGGCCTCTCTGACATTAACTGGGAGTGCTGTGTCCAGCCACCTGGGCCTTTACAGTGTGGACAAAAGAAGACTGAACACCATTAGTGGCAGGGAATTATTATTATTTTTTTTTTTTTTTTTTTTTTTTGCGGTACGCGGGCCTCTCAGTGTTGTGGCCTCTCCCGTTGCGGAGCACAGGCTCCGGACGCGCAGGCTCAGCAGCCATGGCTCACGGGCCCAGCCGCTCCGCGGCATGTGGGATCTTCCCGGACCGGGGCACGAACCCATGTCCCTTGCATCAGCAGGCAGACTCTCAACCACTGCGCCACCAGGGAAGCCCAGGGAATTATTTTTTAAATGCACATCTCCTAGTTCACATATGGTCTTCAAGTTCAGAATGTCTTCTAGGTAGAGTCCATTTATTTTGTTTCCCATCCTGCTACCTGACAAGAGAAGATTTTTGGAAACAGACTATGTCTGGTCCAGAACGATTCCAGCCCTGGCCAGGGTAAGGACAAATACCAATTGAAAACAGGAGGCTAATTCTCCCTGTTGAAAATGAGAGAAGAAACTTCTCCCTCTCCTCTCCCTTTTCTTCCAGAATTTCTTTCTCTGTCTTTCTCAAATGTATGTTAAACTTTACATGCCTTTTTTTTTTTTTTGGAGGTCTCACCACTCAGAAATGTTTTCTCAGGGACCTGGGAGCCACCTTTTTGAAGTGCACACATCAAGGGAGAGAGAGCTCCTCTCTCCTTGGGAGCATAGGATCTTGACCTCATGGGCACCTGGCTTCGATTTGCAAAACTACCTCCTGTCCTAAATGTATGAGAGTTTTGTTTCTCCTTGGAAATAAAGCCAGTGCAGGTGCTGCCCCAATTGCCATGAGCAAGTGAGGATAGACTATGAGTGGGAAAAGACACTGTAAAGACACTGTAAAGTTGCCTCACTTGAGAACCAGTGATTGTTTCTCTTGAGAACAGGTCTATCACAGATAGATAGACCTGCTTGGCCATCTAAGGGGGTGAAATTCCTTTCTGTCTTTGCAAACTCCCAGCGGGTTGACTGTGACGCACATCACAGTCTGGTTTAATGCCCCCGCGCTCCTGCAGTAATACAATGGTTTTCTTTCTCTGCTACCTTTGTGGAGAGGTTTTCTGGATTGAGGGAAGATTTGGGTTTTTTAAATTATGTTTCTGCAACACCAGCTTCTCCTAGCTCTCAACAGAAGGAAGGGATTTGGGAAAACACAAGAATTATTTTGACCCCTGCCTTGGTCAGCCCAATTTCTCCTAAAGATAGCCTGGCATAAAACAACTCTAATACTCTATTTAAAGGCACACTTTTGTGCTTCCTTCTAAAACACTGTAATGAGAGCTTAGAAAACCATTCAGTCTATTATTCATTCGACATTTTTTTTCTTTTTTTGCTCCTCAATCAGAAAATCATTCAACAGTGTTTATTGTGCACCTACTATGTGCCTAGAAGTACCTGGCTTGTCTTTTGGGATTCTCCCAAAGAACTCTGTAAATTTTCCTCTCTGCTCCCTATTTCACCTAAGATGTGTGCTACTCAAAACACCAGCCAAAATTTGGTAACTGCAGTTATGAGACGTGACAGATTTCTTTTCATCCATGAATTTCTCTCCTACAGACTAAAACCTTTTCTCTTAAATGGGGACAGCATTCCTTGAGCATCTCCCTGAATCTGTCTTTAGGGCTAGTCTTGCTGTTTCCTTCCAGAGAGCACCCTTTGCTCTGAGTTCTAACTAAAGCACTTCAAGGAAAGGTGGTGGATTAGTTTGTACTCAGAATCAGCTGTCCTTTTCCTGGAGACAAGATCCCACACTCCTGCAAAGACTGCACACCTAGGGCTGGGCCTTCTGGGGAAAGTAAGCAAATCAATGGACTAGCTGAAGTACACAGAGAACAGAAGTTTCCAGACAGGAAAATACATTAGAGCCAGATGTCCAGTGCTGCAAACATTTGGATAAAGAGTTTGAAAGTCATTCCATAGGCAAGGTGAAGATACAAGTTCTGCCAGCGAAGTACTACAAAATTCTCAAGGCCTAACCACCAGAAGCATACATTTCAAATTTTTTAATTAAAAGAAATAAAAGAGTTTCATGCCAACTAGGAAGTGCATTTTCTGGAACAAAGACCCACTCAGAGTTTTCTACATATAAGATCATATGACCGGAGGAGCTTCAAGACGGCAGAAGAGTAAGACGCAGAGATCACCTTCCTCCCCACAGATACACCAGAAATACAACTACACGTGGAACAACTCCTACAGAACACCTACTGAACGCTGGCAGAAGACCTCAGACCTCCCAAAAGGCAAGAAACTCCCCATGTACCTGGGTAGGGCAAAAGAAAAAAGAAAAAACAGAGACAAGAATAGGGAAGGGACCTGCACCAGTGGGAGGGAGCCGTGAAGGAGGAAAGGTTTCTACACACTAGGAAGCCCCTTCGAGGGCGGAGACTGCGGGTGGCGGAGGGGGGGAGCTTCGGAGCCACGGAGGAGAGCGCAGCAACAGGGGTGCGGAGGGCAAAGCGGAGAGATTCCCACACAGAGGATCGGTGATGACCAGTGCTCACCAGCCCGAGAGGCTTGTCTGCTCGCGGAGCTGAGGCTCGGGCTTCGGTCTGAGCGCAGGGAGAGGACTGGGGAGGCATGAACACAGCCTGCAGGGGGTTAGTGCACCACGGCTAGCCGGCAGGGAGTCCGGGAAAAAGTCTGGACCTGCCAAAGAGGCAAGAGACTTTTTCTTGCCTCTTTGTTTCGTGGTGCGCGAGGAGAGGGGATTCAGAGCGCCGCTTAAAGGAGCTCCAGAGACGGGCGCGAGCCGCGGCTAACAGCGCGGACCCCAGAGACGGGCGTGAGACGCTAAGGCTGCTGCTGCCGCAACCAACAAGCCTGTGTGCGAGCACAGGTCACTCTCCACACCTCCCCTCCCGGGGGCCTGTACAGCCCGCCACTGCCAGGGTTCCGGGATCCAGGGACAACTTACCCGGAGAACGCACGGTACGCCTCAGTCTGGTGCAACGTCACGCTGCCTCTGCAGCTGCAGGCTCGCCCCGCATCCGTACCCCTCCCTCCCCCCGGCCTGAGTAAGCCAGAGCCCCCGAGTCAGCGGCTCCTTTAACCCCGTCCTGTCTGAGCGAAGAACAGACACCCTCAGGCGACCTACACGCAGAGGCGGGGCCAAATCCAAAGCAGAGCCCCGGGAGCTGTGCGAACAAAGAAGAGAAAGGGAAATCTCTCCCAGCAGCCTCAGGAGCAGCGGATTAAATCTCCACAATGAACCTGATATACCCTGCATCTGTGGAATACCTGAACAGACAACGAATCATCCCAAATTGAGGAGGTGGACTTTGGAAGCAACGATATATATTTTTATTTCCCTTTTTCTCTTTTTGTGAGTGTGTATGTGTATGCTTCTGTGTGTCACTTTGTCTGTATAGCTTTGCATTTACCATTTGTCCTAGGGTTCTGTCTGTCCGTTTTTGTTTTTGTATTTTTTTTGTATAGTTTTCAGCAGTTGGTATCATTGGTGGAATGGTTTTTTGGTTTGGTTGTTCGCTTCTTTCTTTTTTTATAACTTTTTGCAATTTTTTAAATGTTTTATTTTATTTATTTTATCTTCTTCTTTCTTTCTTTTTTTCTCCCTTTTATTCTGAGCCGTGTGGATGACAGGCTCTTGGTGCTCTGGCCAGGCGTCAGGGCTGTGCACTGAGGTGGGGGAGCCAAGTTCAGGACACTGGTCCACGAGACCTCCCAGCTCCACATAATATCAAATGATGAAAATCTCCCAGAGATCTCCATCTCAACGCCAAGACCCAGCTCCACTCAATGACCAGCAAGCTACAGTGCTGGACACTCTACGCCAAACAACTAGCAAGACAGGAACACAACCCCACCCATTAGCAGAGAGGCTGCCTAAAATCATAATAAGGTCACAGACACCCCAAAACACACCACCAGACGTGGACCTGCCCACCAGAAAGACAAGATCCAGCCTCAGCCACAAGAACACAGGCACTAGTCCCCTCCACCAGGAAGCCTACACAACCCACTGAACCAACCTTAGCCACTGGGGGCACACACCAAAAACAACGGTAACTACAAACCTGCAGCCAGCAAAAAGGAGACCCCAAACACAGTAAGTTAAGCAAAGTGAGAAGACAAGGAAACACAGCAGATGAAGGAGCAACATAAAAACCCACCAGACCTAACAAATGAAAAGGAAATAGGCAGTCTACCTGAAAAAGAATTCAGAATAACAATAGTAAAGATGATCCAAAATCTTGGAAATAGAATGGAGAAAATACAAGAAACGTTTAACAAGGACCTAGAAGAACTAAAGAGCAAACAAACAATCATGAACAACACAATAAATGACAATAAAAATTCTCTAGAAGGGATCAATAGCAGAATAACTGAGGCAGAAGAACGCATAAGTGACCTGGAAGATAAAATAGTGGAAATAACTACTGCAGAGCAGAACAAAGAAAAAAGAATGAAAAGAATTGAGGACAGTCTCAGAGACCTCTGGGACAATATTAAACTCACCAACATTTGAATTATAGGGGCCCCAGAAGAAGAAGAGAAAAAGAAAGGGACTGAGAACATATTTGAAGAGATTATAGTTGAAAACATCCCTAATATGGGTAAGGAAATAGTCAATCAAGTCCAGGAAGCACAGAGAGTCCCATACAGGATAAATCCAAGGAGAAACACGCCAAGACACATCTTAATCAAACTATCAAAAATTAAATACAAAGAAAAAATATTCAAAGCAACAAGGGAAAAACAACAACATACAATGGAATCCCCATAAGGTTAACAGCTGACCTTTCAGCAGAAACTCTGCAAGCCAGAAGGGAGTGGCAGGATATACTTAAAGTGATGAAAGGGAAAAACCTACAACCAAGATTACTCTATCCACAAGGATCTCATTCAGATTTGACAGAGAAATTAAAACCTTTACAGACAAGCAAAAGCTAAGAGAATTCAGCACCACCAAACCAGCTTTACAACAAATGCTAAAGGAACTTCTCTAGGCAGGAAACACAAGAGAAGGAAAAGACCTACAATAACAAACCCAAAACAATTAAGAAAATGGGAATAGGAACATACATACTGATAATTACCTTAAATGTAAATCAATTAAGTGCTCCAACCAAAAGACATTCACTGGCTGAATGGATACAAAAACAAGACCCATATATATGCTGTCTACAAGAGACCCACTTCAGACCTACAGACACATACAGACTGAAAGTGAGGGGATGGAAAAAGATGTCCCATGCAAATGGAAACCAAAAGAAAGCTGGAGTAGCAATTCTCATATCACACAAAATAGACTTTAAAACAAAGACTATTACAAGAGACAAAGAATGACACTACATAATGATCAAAGGATCAATCCAAGAAGAAGATATAATAATTGTAAATATTTATGCACCCAACATAGGAGCACCTCAATACATAAGGCAAATACTAACAGCCATAAAAGGGGAAATCGACAGTAACACAAACATAGTAGGGGACTTTAACATCCCACTTTCACCAATGGACAGATCATCCAAAATGAAAATAAATAAGGAAACACAAGCTTTAAATGATACATTAAACAAGATGGACTTAATTGATATTTATAGGACATTCCATCCAAAAACAACAGAATGCACATTCTTCTCAAGTGCTCATGGAACATTCTCCAGGATAGATCATATCTTGGGTCACAAATCAAGGCTTGGTAAATGTAAGAAAATTGAAATCGTATCAAGTATCTTTTCCGACCACAACACTATGAGACTAGACATCAATTACAGGAAAAAATCTATAAGAAAGACAAACACATAGATCACTGAAGAAATCAAAGAGGAAATCAAAAAATACCTAGAAACAAATGACAATGAAAACATGACCACCCAAAACCTATGGGATACAGCAAAAGCAGTTGTAAGAGGGAAGTTTATAGCAATACAATCCTACCTTAAGAAACAAGAAACATCCCAAATAAACAACCTAACCTTACACCTAAAGCAATCAGAGAAAGAAGAACAACCCCAAAGTTAGCAGAAGGAAAGAAATCATAAAGAGCAGAACAGAAATAAATGAAAAAGAAATGAAGGAAATGATAGCAAAGATCAATAAAACTAAAAGCTGGTTCTTTGAGAAGATAAACAAAATTGATAAACCATTAGCTAGAATCATCAAGGAAAAAAGGGAGAAGACTCAAATCAATAGAATTAGAAATGAAAAAGCAGAAGTAACAACTGACACGCAGAAATACAAAGGATCATGAGAGATTACTACAAGCAACTATATGCCAATAAAATGGACAACCTGGAAGAAATGGACAAATTCTTAGATATGCACAACATTCCGAGACTGAACCAGGAAGAAATAGAAAATATGAACAGACCAATCACAAGCACTGAAATTGAAACTGTGATTAAAAGTCTTCCAACAAACAAAAGCCCAGAACCAGATGGCTTCACAGGCGAATTCTATCAAACATATAGAGAAGAGCTAACACCTATCCTTCTCAAACTCTTCCAAAATATAGCAGAGGGAGGAACGCTCCCAAACTTATTCTATGAGGCCACCATCACCCTGATACCAAAACCAGACAAAGATGTCACAAAAAAAGAAAACTACAGACCAATATCACTGATGAACATAGATGCAAAAATCCTCAACAAAATACTAGCAAACAGAATCCAACAGCACATTAAAAGGATCATACACCATGATCAAGTGGCGTTTATCCCAGGATTGCAAGGATTCTTCAATATATGCAAAACAATCAATGTGATACACCATATTAACAAATTGCAGGAGAAAAACCATATGATCATCTCAATCGATGCAGAGAAAGCTTTTGACAAAATTCAACACCCATTTATGATAAAAACCCTCCAGAAAGTAGGCATAGAGGGAATTTTCCTCAACATGTTAAAGGCCATATATGACAAACCCACAGCCAACATCGTCCTCAATGGTGAA
This sequence comes from Delphinapterus leucas, assembly GCF_059928025.1. Classification (NCBI taxonomy): domain Eukaryota; kingdom Metazoa; phylum Chordata; class Mammalia; order Artiodactyla; family Monodontidae; genus Delphinapterus; species Delphinapterus leucas. The sequence goes on from NC_143130.1 coordinate 24,812,623, forward strand.
AAACTGAAACCATTTCCACTAAGATCAGGAACAAGACAAGGCTGCCACTCTCACCAGTATTATTCAACATAGCTTTGGAAGTTTTAGCCACAGCAATCAGAGAAGAAAAAGAAATAAAGGGAATCCAAATCAGAAAAGAAGAAGTAAAGCTGTCACTGTTTACAGATGACATGATACTATACATAGAGAATCCTAAAGATGCTACCAGAAAACTACTAGAATTAATCAATGAATCTGGTAAAGTAGCAGGATACAAAATTAATGCACAGAAATCTCTTGCATTCCTCTACACTAATGATGAAAAATCTGAAAGTGAAATTAAGAAAACACTCCCATTTACCATTGCAACAAAAAGAATAAAATACCTAGGAATAAACCTACCTAAGGAGACAAAAGACCTGTATGCAGAAAATTATGACACTGATGAAAGAAATTAAAGATGATACAAACAAATGGAGAGATATACCATGTTCTTGGATTGGAAGAATCAACATTGTGAAAATGACTCTACTACCCAAAGCAATCTACAGATTCAATGCAATCCTTATCAAACTACCAATGGCATTTTTTACAGAACTAGAACACAAAATCTTAAAATTTGTATGGAGACACAAAAGACCCCGAAGAGCCAAAGCAGTCTTGAGGGAAAAAAAAAACGGGGCTGGAGGAATTAGACTCCCTGACTTCAGACTATACTACAAAGCTACAGTAATCAAGACAACATAGTACCGGCACAAAAACAGAAATATAGATCAATGGAACAGGATAGAAAGCCCAGAGATAAAGCCACACACCTATGGTCAACTAACCTATGACAAACGAGGCAAGGACATACAGTGGAGAAAAGACAGTCTCTTCAATAAGTGGTGCTGGGAAAACTGGACAGATACATGTAAAAGTATGAGATTAGAACACTCCCTAACACCATACACAAAAATAAACTCAAAATGGATTAAAAACCTAAATGTAAGGCCAGACACTATCAAACTCTTAGAGGAAAACAAAGGCAGAACACTCTATGACATAAATCACAGCAAGATCCTTTTTGACCACCTCCTAGAGAAACAGAAATAAAAAGAAAAATAAACAAATGGGACCTAATGAAACTTAAAACCTTTTGCACAGCAAAGGAAACCATAAACAAGACGAAAAGACAATCCTCAGAATGGGAGAAATTATTTTCAAATGAAGCAACTGAGAAAGGATTAATCTCCAAAATTTACAAGCAGCTCATGCAGCTCAATAACAAAAAAACAAACAACCCAATCCAAAACTGGGCAGAAGACCTAAATAGACATTTCTCTAAAGAAGATATACAGACTGCCAACAAACACATGAAAGGATGCTCAACATCACTCATCATCAGGGAAATGCCAATCAAAACCACAATGAGATACCACCTCACACCTGTGAGAAGGGCTATTATCAAAAAGACAACAAATAAATGTTGGCAAGGACGTGGAGAAAAGGAAGCCCTTGTGCACTGTTGGTGGGAATGTAAACTGGTGCAGCCACTGTGGAAAACAGTATGGGGGTTCCTCAAAAAATTAAAAATAGTAACTACCCTGTGATCCAGCAATTCCACTTCTGGGTATATACCCAAAGGAAATGAAATCAGAATCTTGAAGAGGTATTTGAACTCCTGTGTTCATTGCAGCATTGTTGATGATGGCCTAGATATGAAAGCAACCTAAATGCCCATAGTGGATGAAGAAAGTACGGTGTAAATATATAAGGGAATATTAGTCAACCTTAAAAAATGAAATCCTGCCATTCGAGACAACATGGATGAAGCTGGAGGACATTATGATAAGTGAAATAAGCCGGACAAAGACAAATACTCCATGGTCTCACTTAGCTGTGGAATCTAAAATAGTCAAAACTCATAGAAGCAGAGAGTAGCATGGTTGCCACAGGCTGGGGTGGGGGGCGGGGAATGGGGAGATACAGGTCAAGGGGTACAGAGTTGCAGGCATGCAACATGAATACACTCTGGAAATCTAATGTACAGCAATGCGACTATAGTTAACAATACCATATTGTACACCTGAAATTTGCCAAGACAGTAGATCTTAAGTGTTCTCGCCACAAAAAAAGAATGAGGAAATGAATAAGTTAATTAGCTCAACTGGTGATAATTTCACAAGGTATATGTGTATCAAAACATCAAGTTGTATACTCAAGAGATATACAATATTTGTCAATTATACCTCAATAAAGCTGGGGGAAATTTTATTATCCGAAAAAAAGAACTCAAAATATAATCACAATAAGGTAAATAACCTCTATATATTAAACTAGCCTTATACATGTTTCATACAGTTGCTTATTTTGTGTGAGCAAGTTTTATTTAATGAATGAAGGAGTACATCCATCTCCTAAATTCTTTGCACCAGCAGGTCCCTGAGGCACCAGTGCTAGAAAGGTCAAGTCATCTTTTACTGATGGAAGATGCTAAGACCAAGAAGATCGAGTGACACCTGGGCTTATACCCAGACAATATCATAATTCAAAAAGATACGTGCACCCCTATGTTCACAGCAGCACTATTTACAATAGCCAAGACATGGAAGCAAACTAAATGTCCATCGATGGCAGAATGGATAAAGAAGATGTGGTGTGTGTATATATATATATATATATATATATATATATATATATATACACACAATGGAATATTACTCAGCCATAGAAAGAACAAAATAATGCTATTTTCAGTGACATGGATGGACCTAGAGATTGTCATATGGGAAAAGAATCTAAAAAAGAGTGGATATATGTATAACTGATTCACTTTGCTCTACAGCAGAAACTAACACATCGTAAATCAACTATACTCCAATAAAAATTAATTTAAAAATTCACATATACGTATATAGTCTATAGCAGTGTATGACGGTCTCATTTTTAAATGAGATGAAAGTATTTTACTAATTTTATACAGATTCTAATTTCCAGCTTTGACCCCTGCGCTTCACTTCTTCTCTGGGTCTTCCATCACCTTCCCCAAAAGAAAGACATGAAGGCAAGTGGCCCTGGTCTCCTGAAATAATAAAGGTAATGCTCCTGTAAGTTTCTAACCTGGAAGATGCTTAACTTCCAAACCCCTCAGTTTGCATTTGAGGAAATAGAAGCTTCTGAGGAGAAGTGGCCCCTCTGAAGTCACAGCTGGAGAGTGACTGAGGGGGAAACCCGTTCCTGAGCTCCTCCTAATGGGTCTTCATGACTCAATTCATTGCTTCCTTGACAACTAAGAGCAAGTTAAGGATTCCAAATGTTCCATATCAGAGCTTTGCCTTAGAAATGGGAAGCTGGATAAAGAACCAACACCTATCAAACTCCTTTTGTGCCAGAAGGAGGTAGGTACACTCAACAACCCCATCAGCTGGGTGTTATGCTTCCATCTCACTGCCCCAATTTACAGCTCAAAGTCACACCGCTAGCAATCAGCCAAGGTAGAACATGAACCCAGGTCTTTCTGATTCCAAAGCTCCAACTTTTACCCTGACAATATGCTTTTCCCTATTCTCTCTCTTCTGAAGCTGCACTGTACATATTCCTTCTTTTTTGTTTTAATATCTTTAATTGAAGTTTAGTTGATTTACAATGTTGTGTTAATTTCTGCTGTACAGCAAAGTGATTCAGTTATACATATATATACGTTCTTTTTTCATGTTCTTTTCCATTATGGTTTACGACAGGATACTGAATATAGTCCCTGTGCTATACAGCAGTACCATGTTGTTTATCCATCCTGTATACAATAGTTTACATCTGCTAATCCCAAACTCCCACTCCATCCCTCCCCCACTACCCCTCGGCAACCACCACTGTGTTCTCTATGTCTGTGAGGCTGTTTCTGTTTCGTAGATAAGTTCATTTGTGTCCTATTTTAGATTCCATATATAAGTGATATCATATGGTATTTGTCTTTCTCTTTCTGGCTTACTTCACTTGCTAGAATAATCTCTAGCTGCATCCATGTTGCTGCAAATGGCGTTATTTTGCTCTTTTTTCTGGCTGAGTAGTATACATATTCTTTCCACATGGAGGCATTTCCCCTCTGCCTCCATGCTACACCATCAGCATTCCTTTCCTGAACCTACATCCCACCTTCTCAGCCCATCGTACCTTCACAGCACACGGGAGATCCATCCTTACTGCCCTCGGGGACTGACCCAGATCTCTTGACACTAGGCACTTATTCAGCAAATAAACCTAGACACATGTGCCCTGTTCAGCAAGCAGTCAGAGCCTAGCTTAGCTGTTCCCTTCTGGCTTAAAAAGAAAAAGACATCTGTTTCAGAGTCACTGTATTTCTTTTGAGCTCAGGTCCAGCATGAGATCAGAAGCTTATTTATTTTAAAGCTTTTATACCTTTATCAGAATTCAACTCCTTGAGCTATATATCGGCTAATCCCTTTAAAAGTTTTCAGAGTCAAAGGGGACACAAAAAAACACTTGTGATTGACACTTGCTCCAAAGGTTCAACAAGGTAGCCGCCACGGTCCTTTGGCTCCTGCAACAACTGGAATTAAGAAAAAGAAGTCCCGGGACTTCCCTGGCAGTCCAGTGGTTAAGACTCTGCGTTTCCACTGCAGGGGGCACAGGTTCAATCCCTGATTGGGGAACTAAGATGCATCATGCCGCACGGTGCGGCCAGAAAAAAAAGAAAAAGAAGTCCCACATAGAGAAGAGACTGGTGGTTGCCAAAGGAGAGGGGGTGGGAGAGTGATGGATTGGGAGTTTGGGATTAGCAGTTGCAAACTGGTATATACAGGATGGATACACATCAAGGTCCTCCTGTATAGCACAGGGAACTATATTCAGTATCCGGTGAAAAAGAATGTATATATATGTATAAGTGAGTCACTTTGCTGTACAGAGGTAATTGACACAATGTAAATCAACTATACTTCAATTTAAAAAATAATAAATTTTTTTTAAAAAAGATAAAGAAGTCCCAGATATCTAAAACAATTGTCGGGGGACTGTGTTGGCGGAGGGTCTTGTAGGAAAGAGTGCAGACGGATGACTTAAAATACTCTCTTTTGAAAAGCCAAATGGCCTAGGTTGAGTGGCACATGTGGCTGGGCTGTGTTAACACCTCCATCTGTGCTTTGTAAATGGGTTTAGTCTCCTGGCCTTCCTTGTAAATGCACAAATTGAACTCTGAACAGTGGGAAAAGATGCTGCCCAGGTGTCTCCCAGCTCCAGGGGAACCATCTGCTACACTATGAAATATGGGGGTGCTTGTCCTGGTCTCCACACGTGCTCCAGGCAGGAGAGAAGTACCAGCTACTCCCACTAAAACAAAAAATTCAACAATACAACCATCAATACACTGTCAGAGCCAATTCTCCAGGGGCAGAACTGATCGATAACACTGTTAAACGTTCTTTGAAAGCTAGTTTTGCTGTTGTTCACTTTTATCCGATCGCATACCCACAGATGGCTCTGGGCAGCAACTGAACCTAATAAGACAGTCCCCCTTTTTATGTCTTTTGGGGTTTTTGCACCCAAGCTTATCCATTACAGAGGGGAGCGCATTACCTAGTGTGGGGTTGGTTCTCAGTCGATAATTACCCATAAGTCCACAAGGGCTGTTTGCGAACTGGCATCCGTTCCGGTTGGCTAGTGCCCACGCTATCAGGGTGTTTAGATATCTTGAAACTCAATCCCAAATGTGGGTAAATGGGATGGAGAAATGATACCTACTTGGCAATAAAGACCTGTACGTTCCCTTTCTCCCACCATTAAAATTCAGCATCTAACAAATCATGTAAAAGTAGATTACATAGCAGTTTCTAAAAACGAGCATAGAACCAGCAGTCCTGTACTTACTAATGCTGTTTTGAATCTACTCTACCATTCTCCTCCAAAACCACTGTGCTATGTCACTCAGAGGGTACAGCACTGCCCTGCCAAACACAGGCCACATCAAAAGGGCGACATGGAACCAAGAACCTGCTTACACGTATACCAGTAGAGGAGGATGTCAATGTCATTATCTCGGCTGTTATAAAAATATTTCATATGATTATGCCCCATGTCTTGTTATAAAAATTTGTGCAGCACAACAATAAAAACCGATGCCACCAAATTATCCCTCACAGGTGTGGGGTGGAGAGTCTATACATTGTTTTCACTCCGATTTTTCCCACCAGAAGTCCACCACCCAATTTCTCTAGATATTATTTTTTTCACTTTTAAATTATCTTTATTTCATTTTTTCACATCTTTATTGGAGTCTAGATATTATTATACCACTATTTCTTTCACCAATCAAGTCTCTATTTCCTGCCAATTATGTTGTCTTAGAATGTGAAGTACATCTAGATACACGGTAGGATTTTGTGATACAAGATGTGTTTCCCATGATTCTTAGTTGCTACCCTAACTCATCATGCAACTGTAAATTCTTCTGACACTCTATTTAAAACAAGGTCCACGATAGACCTAGAGACTGTCATACAGAGTGAAGTAAGTCAAAAAAAACAAGTATTGTATATTAATGCGGATATGTGGAATCTAGAAAAATGGTACAGATGAACCTATCTGCAAAGCAGAAATAGAGACACAGATGTAGAGAACAAATGTATGGACACCAAGGGGGGAGGGGGAGGGTGGGATGAATTGGGAGATTGGGATTGACATATACACACTACTATGTATAAAACAGATGACTAATGAGAACCTGCTGTATAGCACAGGGAACTCTACTCAATGCTCTGTGGTGACCTAAATGGGAAGGAAATCCAAAGAAGAGGGGATATATGTATATGTATAGCTGATTCACTTCACTGTACAGCAGAAAGTAACACAACATTGGCATTGTAAAGCAACTACATCCCCCCCAAAAAAACATTAAAAAAATAAAATAAAATAAAATAAAGTCCAGCATCTTACATTTCTAAATCAGACCAGTCTTGAATATGATGAAACAAAGAAGGAAATAAACTTAATTAAAAGTGAAACAACTTGCCAAGACAGTGGCAGACCATCAAATTGGAAGAAATGAGGAAGTCTCCAGGGGATCAATTATTTATTTACGGTTTCATTTCAGAATAGTAAAGAGGACATTGAAAACATTTGTTTATCCCTGACTTGGATGCTTCTAACCCCTCCTCGGCCAGGAAGGTGGAGTGAGGTGGGAAATTGTAAAATCTGTCTGAGCTTGGGCGGGGAAAAAAATAAGTAGAGAAAGCCATGTTAATTTTGCAGTGGAGGTCAAAACCTAAAAAAGTGTTTAGCATGAAAGAAAAACCAGGTAAAGTCAGTGTCTCAAGCTTCAAATTGACTTACAGTAGAGCTTTTCTGTTGGCTTGCTTGCTTTTTTATTTTTTTCATTTTTGGTACCACAATGACCTACATAAAGAGTAATCTACAAATGCACATGAAACTGAACTGTGGCAGATATGAAAAGCCTGATGAGGAAAATAAAATATTGTAGTGGTCCAAGGGGCTAGGGATGCGTGTTACCTTAAGGCAATAATAAAAGCAGGTTGCCAGTCTGACAGGTGTGCTGTGAAATTATCATGACCACATTGAGGCTACTGTGGTATTTTTTTAAAAATAGACACTGCTGTAAGGAACACTGAGAACTTCATCTAACAAGGTAAAAATAGGTGCCTAACCTCGGATGCACTGATTCAGAGGTTGGGGTCCTTTGTTCTGAAAATAACATTGACTACAGATCTCTAGATTATGGAAAGGCAGCACTGCTCCTTCCCTGACTCCTGATGAAAAGCTCACAGACGTTTACCAAACGCACTCAGTTGAAGGAGGAAGAGGGCGGACGAGGCCTGCAGGGAACAGCTGAGGGAAGGCAAGGGCTGTAGACAGAGGATCGGAAGTGTTCGGGTCATTTGTTGTGAAATGGTTCTGCCTCTGGTTCACTGTGAAACTCTGAACAAGTCATTTAGTCTCTGGGGGCCACAGAATAAGGAGGGGTCGGCAAAGATGGTATCTCAGGGCCCTTTTAGCCTGAACATTTTCCGGTTCTAATCGGAATCAAAGTCCTGAGCAGCTGCAAAGTTTGGTGAGCAATACTTTCCACACACACAGGCACTCGCCGATTCCATACTCTGCAGACCCGAGGGCACCCGCGGGCCCCCCTTCCTCATCCTGGGCCCCTACACGCCCCCCACCCAGACACTCAGTGTTCTCATGCTGCCCCGAGACCCCACCAGGACCCCCAGCAGGAGATACTCCTCAGAGCTGGCTCTTAGAGATAATGACATCCAAATCCGCGCCAAAATCACGTTTAATTCGTAATCGGCTTTTAATAAATGGTGCCTATGTGAATCTGTTGGATGATTAACAACATTAATATTAGCTTCCTATTTTAGAGTGTACCAAGTACTTACGCGTCAAACTCTATTCTTACAGGGGCCTTCTGAAATTTGATTATGAATGTACCTATTTAATAGGTGAGGAAGCTGAAACTCAGGGACACCGAAAGTCACCAAGTGGAGACCTGAACCCAGATCTCTCAGCATCAGATCCTGCTTCGTTCCAGACCATCTACAGCATTCCTGGCGCATCTACCCAACAGTGCTAGAAAGACTTTTACACTGACTCACCCGTTCAGGTTCACACCTGGCCTTACCTGTCCCATCTCTAGGGAAATCAGCACAGGGAGACGGTCTCATGGAAGCCTGGCCCTCTCACCACCACCCCCAATTCTCTCCCACACTGTACTTCTGCCTGGACTCAATCTTGCCAATAGAAATGAGAGCCGGGCTTCCCTGGTGGCACAGTGGTTGAGAGTCCGCCTGCCGATGCAGGGGACACGGGTTCGTGCCCCGGTCTGGGAAGATCCCACATGCCGCGGAGCGGCTGGGCCCGTGAGCCATGGCCGCTGAGCCTGCACATCCGGAGCCTGTGCTCCGCAACGGGAGAGGCCACAACAGTGAGAGGCCCGCGTACCGAAAAAAAAGAAATGAGAGCCTTTCCTCAGGCCCCAGTCGAAGGTACTGGGAAAAGAGAGATCGGGGTTTCATTTAGGAAGATGTGAACTTAGAGTTTGGCTGTTCTAGTGGACCCTTCACCATATGTGCAGACAAATGAGAAGGCATGAGTACTTCCTATGCACAAGATGTGGGCCATTAAGGGTTTTTTTTTTTAAGTGTGGAAAGTTTTATTAACATTCAGTTTAAAAAGGTTTACACCTGTGGTACACCAAGAGAAATGGTTCTTAAAGAAGTTACTGTTTAAGGTTTGGTCCTTGGTTTTAGAAGTTGTGGAGCTTTGGTATTTTTTGTTAAGTGCTTTAAGAATCTTGGTCCAGGGCTGGGGATGTGCCAGTTTCTGAACTCGCTTGTTAGCAAGACCACCTGACGCAGCTGCTCTGCTGGGGCTTTGCCCACTGATGCTGAGGTGTGGAGGAAGCAGCCAGACACAGCCAGCGAGAGGACAGGTGCCTTTGCACGTGTCCAAAAAGTACAGACATAGATCTCAGCATTCAGAGCATCTGTCTTCGGCTGACTCACCAAAGACCCTCATGAGAAGCATCAGCTCTCATCACCTACCAGGCCCAGAAAACGCCAGAATCCATTCAAACAGTCCAAGACAAGGAAGACTTCTCCTGCCTGTCCTTCCTCTCTACCTCTCCTCTCCTGACTTGGGAGAGAGGGCAGTGGGCAGAAACCACGGTTACCAAGCCAGAAAAGAAGACTAGAGCCTGCGGAAGTGAGGAAACCTGAAGAGGAAGCCTGACTGTTTCTCTCCTCCTCACCCAAGCAGCCAGCACGCAGCCCATCTGAACCAGAGGGGGGAGAAGACTTGCTCTGCGTGGATTTTGGATTATTCCAATGCACCGCACATTTAAGTTGCTGAAATGAGCCTTGAGGGGAAGACTGGAAGTGACAGGAGGACATTTTCAATCTCCTAAAAATAAATGGAAAAGTCACGGGACCTATGAGATTTCAGAGGCTGGGAGAATTAGCCCCACAGAGCAGGTCTGAATGGACAGTAGGTAAAAAAATAATAACCATTTTTGTTTGGTTTTGTTGTACCCTAAGAGTTCTGCTTGTTCACACACAAACATGTACTGGAGCCAAGATTATGTTGCATGTGGTGCCACAGCATTCATGAGAGGTTTCGGATGCATCGGTCACCTGCCTTATATCACTGACCCTGCCGCCCTGGCAGGTGCTTGATAAATACCTGCTGAATGAATGCACGCACTGGACTGTGGGTAAGAAACCCAACTATGATCAGCCATCAGTGCGTGGGGCTGATTGATAAGAAGCCCTCGTGGGAGGTATTTTGTCCAACCGCGATTGAAGAAAATATGGTATCAGATTCTCTGTCTTGGGGCGTTTTAGGAAGAGGCAAAAACAAGTTGACCAAGAGAGACAGCATCAAACCAGAGGCCATGAGGCAGCAAAAGGGATGAATAGTGGAAGCCAGGAGGCAGAGGAGAGCTGAAGAATCAGTGATGCGCTACATAGTCTGTCACTATAACCAGGAACCGCTAGAGTAGTGACCAAGAGCTAAGCAGTCCTGGGGGTACCTAGAGTTGCTCTAACATCCTGGAGTTTCTGAGGGGTCCACAGGCTACTGGGAGTTTTGTAGGCAACCCTGAAGTCAGCCCTGTGTCGGTCCTCTAACTCACAGAACTCACGCCAATTCACTCAGGGAGCCACGCTGACAGAGGTGGGAGCCCCCCGATCAGAAGTAGGGCCCAGGAACTTAAGTCTCCTGGATGCAGCCTTTCCTGCAATGATGCTGTCCAATCTCCATGAAGGTTGGCAATGAGGCAGAATCCTGGCTGCCTTGTTTCTCCGTGGATCCCCCAAAGCCCTGAGCCCAAAGAGTCTTGAGTGTGTGTGTGTGTGTGTGTGAGAGAGAGAGAGAGAGAGAGAGAGAGAAATTAACTAAATCATTACAAAATATACCACACAGCTATTGGCATCACGCTGGTCGACTCATTGTTCCCTGCATACCTGATGTGTATTCCTGTCCCAGAACTACTTTTTTTTGGCGGGGGGGCGGTTCACGGGCCTCTCACTGTTGTGGCCTCTCCCATTGCGGAGCACAGGCTCCGGACGCACAGGCTCAGTGGCCGTGGCTCACGGGCCCAGCTGCTCCGCAGCATGTGGGATCTTCCCGGACCAGGGCACGAACCCGTGTCCCCTTCATCGGCAGGCGGACTCTCAACCACTGCGCCACCAGGGAAGCCCCTGTCCCAGAACTTTGACTCATGTTCTCCTACCAGCCTGAAAGGCCCTCCCATATCTTGTAAACAACCCCAGAACCAACCAACCAATCCCCCCAAGGCCCAGCTGAACCTCCAACCTCCTGCGTGTGGCCTTTGTGGCCGTGTCAGGAGACCCTGCTCAGGGATGCTTCCCTCCACATCCTGTCTTTTAAAATACAGGCGTTCAGGCTTCCCTGGTGGTGCAGTGGTTAAGAATCCACCTGCCAATGCAGGGGACACGGGTTTGAGCCCTGGTCCGGGAAGATACCACATGCCACGGAGCAACTAAGCCAGTGCGCCACAACTACTGAGCCTGCACTCTAGAGCCCGCGAGCCACAACTACTGAAGCCCGCACACCACAACTACTGAAGCCCGTGCACCTAGAGCCTGTGCTCCACAAGAGAAGCCACTGCAATGAGAAGCCCGCGCACTGCAACGAAGAGCAGCCCCCACTTGCCGCAACTAGAGAAAGTCCGCGTGCAGCAACAAAGACCCAATGCAGCCAAAAATAATAAATAAATTTTAAAAATAATAATAAAATAAAATACAGGAGTTAAAAGCAGGCTCAAATAACTAGAGCCCAAAGATGCTTGGAGCTGGAGTAGGCACCACCTGAGGTGTTTTGTGTATAGCCCTTGACTCACTGTCAGAGAAGCCCCCTTGGAGGGTGGGAGTTGCTCCCGGGACCCATCTGGGAGGTGGGGTGATATCCCCCAGGGAGACAGGAAAGAACCTATTCTCTGCCTCGAAGTCCTCTACCTTCTGTATCACTTCTGTTGTGGATGAAGCTTCGTGAATAGAATCCATTGTTAGAATGCATTCTAACTGAAGGGGTTGCTGGGTCAGCCCCTGGCTGGCAAGCGGGGAGTAAAAGGTTTCCTTAGGGAAAAATCTTGCCAAGTACTGGCACTGTGCTAGGGCCTTTAGTATATTTTTTCACTTATTCCTTAGAGCAACCCTATGAGGGTCCCACGTAACGCGGAGCAACTAAGCCCATGTGCCACAACTACTGAGTCCATGCGCCACAACTACTGAGCCTGCGCACCACAACTACTGAAGCCCGCGCACCTAGAGCCTGTGCTCTGCAACAAGAGAAGCCACTGCAACGAGAAGCCTGTGCACCACAGTGAAGAGTAGCCCCCGCTCACCGCAACTAGAGAAAGCCCGCGCACAGCAACGAAGACCCAATGCAGCCAAAAATAAAAAAATATTTTTAAAAGTTAATGCAATAAAACTACAAAAGTAATAACATTAAAATTAACAGTATTAATTTTATGTGATGATGACACTGAGAGGCTGAAATTAAGCCAGCACTCCCAGTGTAAATGTGTCCTGACGACCACGGTATAAATTCTTTTGAGTTTATCGTGGTTAGATGACCATGTACATACAGTGTGATGACTCAGTGTACATACAGTGTGATGGCTCAACCCATCCATTACTTTTCTCTATTGTAATTATCAAAGAGGAATCAGTTATGTGTCTTGATGCATTTGACCTTCGTTTGTTGTAAATGCTTAAGTGTACCTCAGCTCTCTTCTGATAGCATGTGACAAAGTAATTCCGCTAGTGCCGACACAGCCATAAACAAAATGTACCACAAGATCTGCACTTCAACACTACCCAACAGAACTTTCTGCAATCTTAGAAACGTACGATATCTGTGCTGTACAAAAGGATAGCCAATAGCCATAAGTGGCTAATGCTTGAAATGTGACTGAGACTGAGAAACTGGATTTAAATATTTTTCACATTAATTACTTCATTTTAGTATTAAACAGTCATATATGGCTACCATGTTGGATAGCAGAGCTTTGAAATCTCAGGATGGTACTCAGTTATAGGCAGTCATCTATATGATCCATAAAAATTATATATATATACCAAAATAACATACAAGCATATGTGTGTGTATAGACACAAAACTTTCAAATGTGTAGCAAGAATCTTCAGACTACTGATAATTTCACAATTTGTGGGATACTATATTACAGTACACTGCATTCTTTCTGTTGGGAAGATTCACTCAAGTCCAGTCCTAAATGCCAAGGTCTCTACGCCCCCAGAGCAGACCTAGTAGTGCGTAAAAGGCAGAGGATCTAGGGATAATATTGCCATATTCTGCATCTACCAGGCCATGCCAAGAGTTTGGGTGTTACATTTGACAAGAGACCTCAAAGAACTAAAGCTCTTTGAGAGAAGGGTTATCAAAAAAATAAAGGGGGGCTTCCCTGGTGGTGCAGTGGTTGAGAGTCCGCCTGCTGATGCAGGGGACACAGGTTCGTGCCCTGGTCCAGAAAGATCCCACATGCCGCGGGGCGACTGGGCCCGTGAACCATGGCCGCTGAGCCTGCGCGTCCGGAGCCTGCGCGTCCGGAGCCTGTGCTCCGCAACGGCAGAGGCCACGGCAGTGAGAGGCCCGCGTACTGAAAAACATAAATAAATTAAAAAAAATAAAGGGAAACCAAATTAAGTCAGACCATAATGGTCAAAAGAATTGGCAATGTTTGTCTTGGAGAAGACATTACAAAGAAGGAAAAGAGAAGCTATGGTCCTGTGGACAAATATTTGGAGGCTGCAGTTACGGGAAAGAGAGATGACACTTGTTTCAATTCACTTGAGTTAGAGAAAATGGAACACTGGCACAAGAAAAAATGAGATTGACTGTAATTAACAGAAGAAAGACACATGTGAATTGTATCTAAATCAAAATTAAAAAGAAAGACTCTTCTAGCGACCATGTTGTCTCAGTGAATAAAGAAACAGTGCATTGAACACAGCCTTTCATCCACTGCCTTCCCAACCTCACTTAATTTTTTTAAGAAAAATATATTATTTAAAAGAACAAAGTGAACTAGGAAAGAGACAACAGAGGTGAGAGATGTTAACAAATTTGGAAGCTGGAAAGCAGTTGAAGAAGACTTGGCACAGTGGAGAGAGCAATCCTAAGCCTGATACCTATTTATTTCCTAGAATCTCAGAAAGGAACAGAAATGTGAATTGCATGAGAGACCCTAGAAGGCAATGGTGTAAGGCTGAGCTGAAGCTGCGGGGGACAGGTTGAGACTCTTTAGAGGTAAGTAAGACTTTCTGGAGAGCTTCTCCATGCAGCCAAGATACCACCCTGATATCTAGCAAAGAACTAAAGATTTGCTCTCTAGAAGGGGTAATCTCGGTTGAGAAGCTCTGGACTCAGGAGCCCCCAGTGGAGGGTGCAGATAAGTCATTATAACAAAAACTGGGAGATAAAGTTAAAGTCCCCGTATTTAGTGGGGAGACCTTCCCCCACCCCAGTCTCCTTCCCTCCCTTCACTTCCAGAATAATTATTTCTCCCATGGTTGGAGATTATAGGATTCCTTTCCGAGGAAGCTGGTCAGCCCAAGAGAAAAGGCCAAGAGACCCAGTTATTTAGGGGCCTCCATGGAAATGGCTGGGTTCCCACCTCTTTACCCTTAAGTGAGTCCCACTAAGCCCATTCCAAGAACTCAAACTTCCCAATCATCATCTTGCTGTCTCACCAACATATAAACAGATAACCAAGAATCACCAAGCACTTGAAGAAAAGCTCTAACCTAAAACACAGAAAGCAAAATAACACAGTGGGGGGGAAAAACTGAGAGACAACAAAAACAACAGAGAAAATATGAGGAACAGAAGAAAACTAAATAATAATAAAAATAATTATTATCTTCAAAAACACAAAAAGAAGCATTGCATCCATATTATATCCATGAACAAGACATGGATGCTATAAAAATGCAGAGAGCATTCAGAGAAGAAAAGACAAATTGGGAAATTTAAAACATTGATTAAAAAAAAGTAAGAAAACTCAATAGGTTGAAAAATAAGGTTAAATCTCCTAGAAAATAGGTCAAAAGGAGAATTTAGAAAATGTTAGAAAAACGTTTCAGTCCTGAGGTTCAACGTACAAATACAGGAGTTACAAAAGGAGAAATAAAGAGATCAAATGGGAGGAAGTTCTGAAAGAAATAGTGCAAGAAAACGACTCAGAACTGAAATACTGTTTTCAGTTCGAACAGACTATTTTGACACCCAGTAAAATGAATGAAAAAAGACATCCTTATCAAAGCACATAATAAAGAAATTTCAGAACACTGGTGACAGAGAGAGAGAGAGAGAGAGAAGTTAATCCAAAAACTTTCCATAGAGAAGAAAGAGGCCACCTACAATAGCCAACTGTCCATCATAACACTGAAAGCTACAAGACAATGGAACAATGTCTTCAAAACCCTAAGACATAAGTCATTATAACAAAAAGTGGGAGATTAACAAATTTGAACATAAAATTCCGTAACTCACCAAACTATCATTCAGGTGTTAGGATACAATAAAAAATTTCCCAACAATTTAGTTCTCAAAAAATTCCTCTCCCATGCACCCTTTATCTACAGGACCTATCTCACCCAAAAAAGGTATGTGGGGGGTTGGGGGTAGGGAGGGGTTTACGCCAGGAGAGGGAACTTGAGCAAGGAAGACAAAGACAGAGGAACTTGGAACAGAGGGCCCAGCCGAAGAGAGCGTGAAGGAAAGGGAAATCCCAGAGTAATTCTGGAAAGAATCGTGAGACATAGCTATGCTGTAGTGCAGGCCCAGAGAGCAGCCAGCTCCGACCACAGCAGGACGACGAGAGCTACAGGAAGGTTCATCCTGAAGGGAAAAAACCAAGGACATATGTGGAATACCTGGTGTGTTGAAGTGCATTAAAAAGAGATTCAGTTCTGGGACTTCCCTGGTGGTCCAGTGGTTAAGACTCCATGTTTCCACTGCATGGGGTGTGGGTTCTGATCCCCAGTCAGGGAACTGAGATCCCACATGCCATGCAGTGTGGCCAAAAAAAAAGAGAGATTCAGTTCTGTCCGCAATCTGAGGGTGAATTAGGGATACAGAGAAAACGAAACTTATCAAGAAACGAGGTAATTACCGATTCTAGATAAAATAAAAATGTGTTCAAAAATGCAAAGGTAATCATAACACATTAAATAGATCCACTGTGACTAATAGTCACTTGCCAATAATTATGTAAATTTAAAATGAATCAAACTGAGAGTTATCACCTAATTGGAAGAACAGGGGGACAGCAGCGGAGGGTCTGTGAATGTGGGAGTAGGTGAAATAAATCCTCACCTTTATCAGTGGGAAGCCAAAAAACAATCTCAAAATTTTAAATTAAGAGGGATCAGCATACAAATCTACTTGAGATATATTAAGGAGAAACAGCTGAAGAGTTTTTAAATTATGTGCATTTACTACACTGAACACACATCTAACGTATACACACACACAGATGGAGGGGGAGAGAGAAAGATGCCAGATAGATAGATAGATAGATATGATGGATATGATGGATATGGATAGATAGATAATGGATGGATAGATAGATAGATCACAGATAGATGAAAGAAAGAAGGAAGAAGAAAAGATGGAAAAGGAAGGGAAGGGAAGGGAGAAAGGGAGGAAGAACGCTCCTTGGGAGGTAGGAAGTTCCCTGGAGCTGGAACTAATCAAGCACAGAATGTATAACCACTTTGTCAGAGGCACTGAGAGGGTTTGCAAACATTAGATTCTAGTTATAACGGAATCAGTCACCACGTCTCCCTCTAACCTCTAAGATTCTACAAGGAGTCACCAGAGTTTAGATGCAGAGGGCCATTGACAGTCCCTGGATTGAGTGCCAAGCGTGGGTAAGCAGTGGGGAGCGTTCCGAAAGGAGGAGCAGACAGGTTCCCTTCCCCCTGACTGTAGCAGCCCAGGGGCTGAGGAAAGAAGAGGAGGAGAGGGTGGCAACAAAGAAGGAAGCATGCTTAGCTCTCTGCCTGTCTCCTTGAGGGAGTCAGCGAAACCCCAACTGATCTCTGAGAGGAGGGAGTACATGGGGGTTTACACCAGACAGGATTCTAAGCATCTCTGTCAGCTTTTAGGTCGCAGCATCCTCTAGCAAGAAACAAATATCAAGAAATTTTGCCAATCTAAAAATTTTTCATACTTGAAGTCTGATTATGCCTCACAGATTTTAGGGCTGCATCTTTTCCTTTCTTTTTAATAAACCCAAAGTTTCTCTGAATTCACATGTGGTCCTTTACAAAGCAAACAGCAGCATGTAATTAATTTCAAAACAGGGATGTTGTTATTTGGAAAAAGTCTGTTTAAAATCCAAAGGGGTGGGCTTCCCTGGTGGCGCAGTGGTTGAGAGTCCGCCTGCCGATGTAGGGGACGCGGGTTCATGCCCTGGTCCGGGAAGATCCCATATGCCGCGGAGCGGCTGGGCCCGTGAGCCGTGGCCGCTGAGCCTGCGCGTCGGGAGCCTGTGCTCCACAACAGGAGAGGCCACAGCAGTGAGAGGCCCGCGTACCGCAAAAAAAAACAAAACAAAACAAAATCCAAAGGGGGAGAGAATTTCTCTGCCAGTGTTCGTAGTAATGACCACACGTTTTTTTCCAGTGCTGAAGCCTTTAAGAAACTTTGCGTGCCCAATCAAAGATATAAATCTGAAAAACAAGTGGAAAATCGAAGTCCAGCAAAGCCTACTCAGATTTCAGTCAGTATTTCAAAACATCAACAGATGATATCCACCCAAGAGAAACTAGAAACTACTCATTATGAACTGCCCTTATGAGTCACACAGACTGCCCATCCCACCAAGCCCCCCCAGGGACAAGATACCCACTCAATGTTGCCACAGAAATTGTGATTTTTAAGGTTTTCCTCTGAGATGTCATTTGTTGTACAGTAAGGTGCAGACCTCTGGTGTCCCCAGATTGTAATTCTTCCAAAAATAAATTACACTGTTGGCATTTGTGATGGTGATTTTATCAAGGGGAAAGTTAACTCTACTAGCTGGATTTGATCCTAAAATGGCTGAACCCCAGAGTGGAATAAAAATAAGAATCTTTTATATTTTTCATTCATGATATGTCTGGTCAACCATATCAAGAGTCCAACTTGCTTTATCATGGTGAATATTTGACTCCTTCAGAAGGTATATTTGCCAAGTAGACTATAAACTGGTCCAATCCTTTTTCAAAAGAGAAAAACATCAGACAATTGCCAACAACGTAGCTCCACCCATACTGTGACCCCACCAATCCCAGTACAAGATTTTCAAATGGGTAACCAAGAGACTCAATACTGTTTACGTAATGGATAATTTGCCCTTTCCCCACTGCCTTAAAAGTCTATCTATGTCATCTATTATCTTTTTTTTATTTTTATTTATTTTTATTTTTTTAAACATCTTTATTGGGGTATAATTGCTTTACAATGGTGTGTTAGTTTCTGCTTTATAACAAAGTGAATCAGTTATACATATACATATGTTCCCATATGTCTTCCCTCTTGCATCTCCCTCCCTCCCACTCTCCCTATCCCACCCCTCCAGGCTGTCACAAAGCACCGAGCTAATATCCCTGTGCCTTGCGGCTGCTTCCCCCTAGCTATCTACCTTACTACGTTTGTTAGTGTGTATATGTCCATGACTCTCTCTCGCCCTGTCAAAGCTCACCCTTCCCCCTCCCCATATCCTCAAGTCCGTTCTCCAGTAGGTCTGCGTCTTTATTCCTGTCTTACCCCTAGGTTCTTCATGACATTTTTTTTTCCCCTTAAATTCCATATATATGTGTTAGCATACGGTATTTGTCTTTTTCTTTCTGACTTACTTCACTCTGTATGACAGACTCTAGGTCTATCCATCTCATTACAAATAGCTCAATTTCATTTCTTTTTAATGCTGAGTAATATTCCATTGTATATATGTGCCACATCTTCTTTATCCATTCATCCGATGATGGGCGCTTAGGTTGTTTCCATCTCTGGGCTATTGTAAATAGATTATCTTGCCACACGTATCTTGGAATATTGTCTGTTGTAGTATAGTGAGCTATTTATCCTTCTACCAGAAACCAATTGTTTTGATTATTGTCACTTTATAATATGCTGATATCTTGCAAGGCAATCACTCTTTTTCAAAAACTTCTTGTCCATTCTCACACATTTTCCATTACAAATTAACTTTAAAATTAGCTTAAACTGCCCTTTTCAAACTGCCACTTTTTTGGGGATTGCACTGAAATAAACTGATTTGAGGATAAGGAATTTCTTTCACATCGTCAAGCAAATTCCAAGATGACTAAACTCTCCTTTACCTAACATGGCTTCTTAAATTCTTCTTACCATAAGTTTATCACATTTAAAAGCCTCTCCTCAACATCCAGCTATTGCCTGGGTTCATAGGCCAATTTTGCCAGTGACTAACTGAATACACTTGAAGAAGGTACTGAGATGCCGGGCATTATTGCAGGTGCTTAGTTAAAAGTGTTAATACCTGTAAAGTACTTAGAAGCATGTGTGGCCATAGTAAGCAAATACATGTTAGCTATTATCATCGGTATTATTATCACTATATAAATCCTTTGCTTGTATCTTTCTGCACTATGTTAAGAAAGGGCCACTGGGTGACACTGGTAAGTAGCCATATCATAAGGTAAATTATGTGCTAGACCAGGGAGGTCAGGAAACATTTTCTGTAAAGGACTAGATAGCAAATATTTTAGTCTTTGCAGGCCATAGAGTCTCTGTGGCAGCTACTCAACTCCGCTGTAGGAAAGCGGTCACATCCAATATGAAAACAAATAGGAGTTCCACTATAACTTTATTTACAAAACAGTATTTCTCTAAAGACTAGAATTTACCAATCCCCAGGCAAAATCAGGAAGTCAGTTACGTCTGTTTATGATGTCCCTCTATTGTCTTACAGTGATCCCTTTTGTCTTTTTTTTTTTTTGCAGCAACTTTGCATCACAGGAATTTGTTTCACCCTCAGGAAAATATTGCTCTTAGAGATTTCCCATGTCAGAGAGATGTTTCTGCAATAACTTCTGGGCAATGGCAAGTTTTCCCAAGAGGAATGAGAGAAAGAGTGACCACAGCTAACATCTTTGAATGCTTCTTATGGGCTAGGGAACCTTCTACATGCTTTAAATGCATTAATTCATTTAATCTTCACAACAACTACAAAAGATAGGTACTAAGATTATCCTCAATTAAATGATGAGAAATTGAAGTACAGAAAGGCTAAGTAACTAGGTCAAGGTGACATCACTATTAGAGAATTGGGCTATGAACTCCAGACTCCTCTCTCATTATGCTAGAGACAAAAAACAGTACTTGTTACCTAAAAACCTTTGGATTTTCCCATAAAATGCGAAGACCAAAGCACTTACTCTAATAAGCCTGTAATGTTTCTCAAAAGGAGTTACTGGCCTTTGGGGAAGGACCATTATTTGCTGGGTAGAACATCTCAACTTATTGTAAGACATTTTGCCCCCTGGCCCCCAACCACTAAGTGTCAATAATGCCCAAGAGCACCATTCCTAGGGCCATTTTCAAAAACCAGAAATGCCCTTATGCATTTCCAAATACCACTGCTAATTAAAGCCCTGGTTGTGAAGCTGTTTGGGGTCAACCTTGGCAGCTGTGGACCTAGAAATAAAGCTCCACCATCTGCCCTAGATTTCATCGCAAGAAGGCGACAGGCATTGAAGAAGAAGGTATTTTCTTGTCGGCCTCACTCAGCCAGTATGCTGAAGAGTCCCAAACAGAGAGCCGGCTGTGGTCTCTGGCACTTGAAATTCCAATTTAGGAGCTTTGTTCATTTACTTAGGGGTTTACATCACTTTAAAAGCGCATATCCTGCCAAAGTGGTAACACATTGAATAATCCCATAAATATCCCTTCATAAGAACAAACTGCAAATCATCTCAAAATCAACAAATTCATACATGTGAACCAATAACATACAAGTGTTAAGGGGACAGCCTGTGCTCTGTCCCCACGACCTTTTCCCATAGTTAATGAGCTACTGCCAGACTTCTTCTAATGGACAGTAGTCCAAAGTTAAATGAGGTCTCTCAAACTTTGTGTTTGTCATGGCATCACCCAGCCTTTTTAACACATTTCACCAAAGGCATGATGAACTAACCTTTCTACATCACAAGACTAGTAATTTTTCCATTGGAGGAACTGCATGAACAAAGAAACTTCCATCTTGTTCTGCTACCTTAATCCTAGCTATTTCACCCCTTCCTTGAAAATTATGGCTTTTCAGTAGATCAACATTCCTGCTATAATATCCTCCATGCTACAAACTTGGAAATAGTCTTCTGTAGGTTTACTCACTTTAACCTAAATGGAGGAGAATATATTACAGTTATCAAAACTGTGGTGTTGGAAAGTTCTTTCAGGAATAGCTAAAGTGGAATTCCAATTAGAAATTCCAAAAACATATGTAAAATGAACAAGAAATAAATATTCTAGCTTCTGGGGATGGGTGGAGAACACCAGTATTAAGTCTTGTTTTATGAGGTTCTAAGAAGGAACAAACATCTGGATTTAATCTTTCTTCCATAAGTCCTCTTCAAGCCAACTCGGACTGGGTGATGAGAAATGTCCTTGGTCACATAAAAACCCTTACACCAAATTTCCTTTTACCCCCCTCCATTACCGTGAAAATGAAAACCACAATGAAATTCTGTTACATATCCACCAGATGGACAAAACTTAAGTTGGACAAGGCAATGAAGCTGCAAGAATTCTCGCCCACTCTTGATGGGAGTGTAAATTAGAACAATTGCTTTGGAAAAGAGTTTAGCATTGGCTATAAAGTTAAACTTGAATATGTCCTACAACTCAGCCATTCCATTTCTTGAGAAATTCTTGCTCAAGTTATTAACCAGAAAGAATAAGAATATATCTCATATTATAAGAATATATATAATATATAACAATATATTATATGTAATATATATTATAAAAAGTGTAAGTATTTCAAAATTATTCATAATAGCAAAAACCTAGAAACAACCTAAATACACATCAACATTTGAATGAACATATAGTAATACCTAATGAATGAATACACCTAAGTGTCGAGCAGCAATAGCTTCTAACATCTACAAAGGAAAGACCACCAGATTTTATTTGTGTCATGAAAAACATAACACTGTCTCTAAAGTAGCCTTGGCAAAAATAAATAAATAAATAAAGTCCGAGTCTAGTTGAAACTCTATATCCAAGTACTAATTCATAGGAAATACAGAACACAGAATAATGTGTCAAAGTATACCCCCATGGATACCATCAGCAAGATCCAAAGTGGGCAATTCTATAAGACAAAGCTTTTCTTCAATAAATAAATTGTAAGGGGCGGAGTGGAGATAAAACTATAGATTTAAGAAGATGTAAAAGACATCAACTAATCACAGTGTGTGGATCTTATCTGGATCCTGACTTTTTTTAAACCATAAAAAACAATCAAAAGTGACATGAGTCATTGGAATTTTGAACACTGAAGATCTGATGGTACTAAGAATTACTGTTAAACTTGGCATGATAATGGTATCATTTTTTTTAATTCTTTACAGAAATTTAGAAATACATATACCATATTTTATGTATTTAGAGATACAGTGCAATGATATGATATATGGGATTTGCTTCAAAATAATACTGGTGAGAATGGATTAGGGGGGAACATAGATGAAACAGGATTGGCCATGAAATGGTAATTATTGAATCTAGATAATGGGTACATGGAGATTCATTATACTATTCTGCATGTGTGTATGGTTGGAATTCTCCATGTAATAAAAGGTTGCTTGAAACAGACAATTATGTATAGTATATTCATTCAATGAAATATAAATATAGCAGCTAAAATGACAGCATGTTTGAATCACAAAGACATAAAGAAGAGTTAAAGGACTAAGTTACGGGTGGGTGAATATATACACTTTGATTCCATAAATGTAAAGTTCATAAACAAAAGTAAAAAGAAATAAAAAGTTAATTTAAAAAATAAAAGGAAAGGAAAGAAATGAAAACAAAACTCAGATAGTGGTCACCTCTGGGAGAGTAGGGAGGGACACGGAGGGTTCCTTAGATACAGTTATACCTCACTTATTGGTCTTTTTTGTGGATATATGGATATTTACTTTGTTACTTTTCTCTGAACTGTACATTTGCAGTTTATATGCTCCTCGTTGTATATATCTTATTTTTTAAAAATTTTTAAAGAAAATATTCTACAACCAACCCTAGTAGCCTTATAACATCATATGTTAACTGAGAACTAGGTGTATAGCTTGCCAAATTTAAATAAGACTGCCTAAA
Source organism: Delphinapterus leucas (assembly GCF_059928025.1). Classification (NCBI taxonomy): domain Eukaryota; kingdom Metazoa; phylum Chordata; class Mammalia; order Artiodactyla; family Monodontidae; genus Delphinapterus; species Delphinapterus leucas. The sequence goes on from NC_143130.1 coordinate 24,836,014, forward strand.
GATTAGCATCCTTAGGCTTGGGTTGTTTTTTCTTTATGGTTTACAATTCATATCCTATTCAGAACCTTCAGGGAATAATTCGCACCAGTAAACAGAGCCCTACTGATTCCTGAAAGTAAGTTATACAAGTACCAGAAACATTATAATTGTTTTTGACAGAAATATCTGTAAGTTGTACTGTGAAGTTCCCTAAATTAAGGTTCAGTTTGTCTTACTAACTCAGGGTAAGCATCAGAATGAAGATACTTCCAAGGGAATTATCAGTCATGTCTACACTGAGGATTACTGACTGAAAGACTACTGCCTCCCATGGTAGTTCTCAAATTCATTTAAAAAAACGAAAGAAGAAAAGAAATCCCATGTTTATGTGTGAAGTTTTGATTACTAATTTATTCAACAAAATGTAGTGAGTGTCATGGCAGAGCTGGCTATCCATTCTTCAATATCCTTTCTCCTTTATTCCTGAGCACACAACTAGGCTGGATTTCACAGTGCTCCTTGCAGTTAGATGAGGCCATGTGCCTAAGTCCTCGCCAATAAAATGTGGGAGAAGATAATGCAAGTTTCTTCTAGGCCTGGCTCATAAAACCACCCATAAGACTCTCCACTCTCCTTTTTCTGTCTAACAGGATATTTACATCTAGGGATACTATGGAAGTCACATATGGAATGTGGCAGTGCCTCTATTGGCCTGGTTCTTTGGATGCTGCATGGAGCAGAATTCTCCAGCCACTCAACTATCCATCAAGAACATACATTTTGTATAGTTACCATATTATCCAGCAATCCCACTCCTGGGCATATTTTATAGACAGAACTATAATTCAAAAAGATACATGCAGCCTAATGTTCATAGCAGTACTATTCACAATAGCCAAGACATGAAAACAACCTAAATGTCCATTGACAGACGAATGGATAAAGAAGATGTGGTGTACACACACACACACACACACACACACACACACACACACACACACACACACAAACACACAATGTAATACTACTCAGCCATAAAAAAAGAATGAAAGGACTTCCCTGGTGGTGCAGTGGTTAAGAATCCACCTGCCATGGGCTTCCCTGGTGGCGCAGTGATTGAGAGTCCGCCTGCCGATGCAGGGGACGCAGGTTCATGCCCTGGTCCAGGAAGATCCCACATGCCGCGGAGTGGCTGGGCCCGTGAGCCATGGCCGCTGAGCCTGTGCGTCCGGAGCCTGCGCTCCGCAACGGGAGAGGCCACAACAGTGAGAGGCCCGTGTACTGCAAAAAAAAAAAAAAAAAAAAGAATCCACCTGCCAATGCAGGGGACACGGGTTCGATCCCTGGTCTGGGAAGATCCCACATGCTGTTCAGCAACTAAGCCCGTGTGCCACAACTACTGAGCCCACGTGCCACAACTACTGAAGCCCACACACATACAGCCCGTGCTCCACAACAAGAGAAGCCACCTCAATGAGAAGCCCGCGCACCACAACAAAGAGTAGTCCCCACTCAACGCAACTAGAGAAAGCCCACGAGCAGCAACAGACACCCAATGAAGCCAAAAATTTTTTAAATATAAAATTTTAAAAATAAATAAGAATGAAATAATGCCATTTGCAGCAACATGGATGCAATGAGAGATTATCATACTAAATGAAGTAAGTCAGAAAGAGAAAGACAAATACCATATGACATCACTTATATGTGGAATCTAAAATATGACACAAATGAACTTATCCATGAAACAGAAACAGATTCACAGACATAGAGAACAGACTTGTGGTTGCCAAAGAGGAGGGGGATGGGGGAGGGATGGAGTGGGAGTTTGGGGTTAGCAGATGCAAATTATTATACATAGAATAGATAAACCAAAAGGTCCTACTATATAGCACAGGGAACTATTTGCAATATTTTGTGATAAACCATAATGGAAAAGAATATAAAAAAGAATGCGTATATACGTATAACTGAATAATTTTACTGTACAGAAGAAACTAACACAACATTGTAAATCAACTATACTTCAATTTTAAACAAAGAACATACATTTTGAACTTAACATGAGCAAAAAATGAAGTCCTATTATGTTGGCACTAAGAGTTCTTCTCTTACAACAGCTAGCACTAACTAATACAAGTGCTCACAATGAGGCATTATGCTAGGGACACACCTTAAACAAAACAGACATCGGTTTCTGTCCGTATGGAGCTTACAGTCTGATAAAGTAAACAGACAAATGTATAGTGAGTGATCATGTTAAGGGCTTTGTAAAGAAGGAGGAAAAAGAGGAGAAGAAAGAGGGATTTATGAGAAACAATAACAAGAGAAACAAATTTTTAGATAGGAGGTCAAGTAAATTTTCTCCAAGTCAGTGATATTTAAACTGAGACTTGATGAATAAGTAGGCATTTATCAGGTTTTTTAAAAAAAGAGAATAACAGTTTGTCCAGCAGAAGAAAGAATAAATGTAAAGCTACTGAAGTAGGAAAAAGGTTGGCACATTGACGAATCTGGAGGAGGGCCAGTGTGGCTGGAGCTTGAGTTAAGAGATATAGATAGGGCATACCACGTAGAGGCTTGTAGGTGGTATTAAGCTAACATTGTTTCTCATTGCAATGGGAAGCTACTGAAAGTTTTAAACATGGGAATAATGTGATCAGATTTATATCTATATATAAAAGGTCACTCCATGTGATATGGGGAGAATAGTCTGGAGTGGAGAGGAGTGAAACTAGGGAATCAGACAGGAAGCTGCTACAAATTTCCAGACAAGAGGGGAGGCAACTTTAAAAATAGAAAGAAACAAATTTGTTACCAAGGAACAGGTAAAATTGCTGAAAGCCAAAGATAAAGGATAAAGTCTTCAATGTAGAATAGAATTTGGTGATACATTACATGCGAAGGCAGAGAGGTGCCATGAACAAGTCCCAAGTTTCTGGCATGAGCAGCTATTAGGGATCATTACTTAAATAGGAAAAAAAAGAGGTCTGGGGTGAAAAGCAAGATGTCCAGGTGGTGATGTTAATAGATAGTTAGCATATGATCCTGGAGATTAAAGATTTGGGGTGAAAATTTTAAAATTGGGAGTCTGAGCATATGGAAACTGTCTAAAGTCATCAGGAGGGATAATATAACCTATAGAGAAGGTGTTGGAGGGAAGAGGCTAAGTGCAAGGATTGTGTTTTCTTTGAACATTTTAAAGATGTCCTTCCATGGTCTCCTAGCTTGCATTGTTTCAGATGAAAAATCATCTGTTATCATTGTTTTTCCCCTATACGTATTCTGTTTTGGGGTGTTTTGTGTGTGTGGGGGGGTTTCCTGGCCACATTTAAGACTTTATCTTTGGCTTTCAGCAATTTTACCTGTGCCTCGGTATGATTTTCTTTGAATTTATTCTGCTTGATGTTTGTTGAGTTTCTTCAATCTGTAATTTGATATTTTTTGCCATTTGGGGAAAATTGTTGGTCAATATTTCTTCAACTACTGTTTGCCTCATTTGCGTGTGGTTTCCTCATTTTAATACTATTACCAGGAAAGACTCACTGTGTGAGCAGTGGGCAACAGAGTGGGCAAGGACAGCTTGGGCAGATGCCTTTGATCAGATTCTTATGTATTCTTGTGTCCTTTCATTTTTGTGGCTTGAAGTAAATAAGCTCTTCCATCCTTCTGCCTATTTTCTATCATTGCTTTATATCTCACCCCAATTTCTAGTGTTTGTATGTGGTGCCTTTTCTTATTCCCATGCAATTGATTTCCCTCTTTGATCAGTACTTCTGATGCAATACCCATGTCAAGTATGTATGTTACAAACATTATCTACTATCCTATAGCTTGGCTTTTAAATGTGTCTGATCTCTTTTGTTTAGGAAAATTTTTAATATTAGTGTAGCCAAATTTACCAGTCTTTTCTTTTATGGCTGAGAATATGATGATATGCTTCTACATTTTATTTTGACTTCAAAATTCTTATCCAACTGGAATTTACTTTGTGGGATACAGTGATATAATTTTACTTCTTTTTACTATTTGGATAACCAATTGAATCAGGACAATTTACTGAATGGATGGTCCTTTCCCTACTGCTTTATAATGCCATTCTATCATTTACCAAGGTCCCATACATACACAGATCCGTCCTAGTTCTCTTCTTTGTTCCTTGTTTCTCTCTCTCTCTCTCTCTTTCACACACACACAAACACACACACTTTTATAAACGTGTCCCGATATCTAGCTTCACAAATATCATCCCTTGCCCCACCTTGTCCTTTTTTCTCATTTTGATTTTGTCTTGCCATTCTTGGCCAGAATATGCATATGCGTCTGGGGATCAACAGAATGCCTGATACAATGGAGTGCTCGGTGAATATGTGTGGAATGAACAGTTGGATGGGTGAATTTTAAATCCTTTAGAACGATCTACTAGAAATTATAACTCTTTTTGGACTTGTGAAACAAAGAAACGGTTTCTGTGGTTTTTAAACTTTGCTCATTTATCTTTTCAAAGGGCTTTTATTTTACCTCCAAGAAAATAAAAGTTACACCATTTTGCATGTTCAATGTGTATTAGTCCCTTTCAACTGTATGACTGTCATCTCAGCAAAACAATTATTCCAGTTTCTTGTTCATTCCACCTTTTAGTTGCATCAGGGTTTTACATGTTAATTAAGTAATTAACTGTGATTAAATCATCAAACCTAAAATGAATATCTCCCCACTCACATGAGACATCCTCATTAATCTTATACTAAGTCAACCAACGATTTGCATATTGTACTAAAAAAGTGCTGTTAAAAAAAACCTCTAGTTTCTCATCGCTTTGGCAGTGATGAATGAATAGCCTTTCTAATAATGATGCCTGGGGTGGTTGGTCTTCAGGGTGAACATATTATTATTAGACTTGCACAGAGATATCTATTAGTGTCATTGCACTTGTATTAGCCAGGGTTCTCCAGAGAAACAGGACCAATAGGATATGTGCAGATATACAGAAAGAGATTTATTATCAGAGATTGGCTCATGAGATTATAGAAGCTGAGAAGTTACACAATCTGCAAAAGAGCAGGAAAGCCTCCCGTGTACAGCCGACCCTCAAACAACACAGGTTTGAATTTCGCGAGACCACATATAAGCAGATTTTTTTCAATAGTAAATACTACAGTACTACATGGCCCCAGTTGGTGGAATACATGGATGACAAACCACAGATATGGAGGAACCTCGGATATGGAGGACTCACATATATGGAGGTAAGTTATACGTGGATTTTCAACTGTGTAGAGGGTCTATGACAGAGGCAGTATAATATATTCGCAATAAAAATAATAATAACTCACATTTATTGAGTCTCAACTTTGTGACAGGCCCTAAGTATTTTAAATTTAACTCACTTGGGACTTCTCTTTTGGCACAGTGGTTAAGAATCCACCTGCCAATGCAGGGGACACAGGTTTGAGCCCTAGTGCGGGAAGATCCCACATTTCGTGGAGCAACTAAGCCCATGCACCTCAACTACTGAGCCTGTGTGCCACAACTACTGAAGCCTGCGCACCTAGAGCCCGTGCTCCACAAAAAGACAAGCCACCGCAATGAGAAGCCCGTGTACCAAAATGAAGAGTAGCCCCCGCTTGCTGCAACTAGAGAAAGCCCACACGCAGCAACAAAGACCCAATGCAACCAAAAATAAAAAAATAATAATAATTTTTGTTAGATTTAATTTGCTTAATACCTCCAATAATCCTATAACAGCTGCTAGTATTATTATTTCCGTTTTACAGATGAAGAAATCGAAACACAGAGAGATTGAGTAACTGTCTCAGATCATACCACTAATCAAAAGTGAAGCTGTCATTTGAACCCAGGCACTCTGATCCCACAGTCCATTGCCTTAGACAGGGAAGAATTTGTTATTCAATAAGTGGAGCTAGGAAAATTGATTATCCATATAAAAATGTAATTAGTTCCCTACCTCACACCATACACAAAAATCAATTGTAGGTAAATTAAAGACTTAGTTGAAAAACTTTTTAACTTTCAAGAACATATAGTAGAATATTTATCTTAAGAGTGAAAAAAGATTGCTTAAACACACCACCACAAGATAAAACAAGCCATAAAGGGAATATATATATATATAGAAACACACATATATAATACATATTTGACTACATTAAAATGTAAAACTTGTATATGAAAAAAAGGATATATTAAAAGTGAAAAGACAAGCCATGCACTGGAGGAAAGTGTACAGCCACTGAAAAGTTCTTATCTATTGTAAAGAACTCATACAAATAAATAATAAAAAGACTCTCAAATAAGTAGAAAACTAGAAGGACGATTTGAACTAACTATCCACAGAGAGGAAAATCAAATGACAGAAGTATGAAAACATGCTTAACCTCTCTACTAAGGAGGAGGAAACTTATTTTAAAAAATAAAATATCATTTCACATCAGACTGGTCCAAAGAATTAACTCAGACAGATACAAGTATTGGTGAGTATATGAGGAAATGGGAACCCTCATACACTGTTCCAAAGAGTATAAATGGGTAAAATTATTGAGGAGGGTAATTTGCATTAAAGGTGTACTTATGCTGTGACTTAGGTAGTCAGATGTAACTCTAGATAACTAATTTTCACTTTGTATAGTATTTCATGGGGCAAGCATGCTACCATCCTACTGATAGGCATTTAGGCTGTTTCTAATTTTTACTATTACGATATGGCAGTCAACAATGGTCAAGGTTTCTTTTTACACTCGTGTGAAAGTTCCTCTGAAGCACGGTGAGCACGAGCTGTACATGGAAATAATCCCCACCGTTTACTGAGAGCTTGGGTGCCAATTGTTGTACCTGCATTATTTCATTTAAAAGGGTAATCACTGTGTTACTGTAGAATTTAGGTTTCTTATTGCTTCCAGAAATTCCACGTTGATATAATCTGCAATTTTAACTTTAGCCACTAGGGGACAGCTTACATTAACATTAATTTTACAACCAAATTCTGGAATCACAGGTTTGTGCTGAAAAGAACATGCTGCCCCACTGTGCAAACTTTTCCCTTTTTTCTTCCCCCTTGGGAGAAGGAAGCATTTATTACTTGCAGCAAGTAAGGAGAACAAGGATATTTCCCAAAGCACTGTCTCCCAAACTTTTCCTTTTAGAGATGCCAAAATAATAATAATAATAACAATAATAACCTGCTTAGTGGGTGGCGGAGACTGAACTAGAACACAATTCTGAGTCTTAAAAGAATAATCTTAGGGCGATGTTTGATATAAGTATCTTCTAAGGTCTTTCCAGTTCTAACATAAATTAATTCTAAACCAAGGATTTTCTGAAATGCTGCACATTTAAAATCCACACCATGCTTTAGACTTTGCTCTTTTACAACCCAGTCTCAGTTTCAAAGGGCACGGTTCCCTTTATGCTTTTTCTCCACTTTGATAAAATATGAACAGTGTTGGTTACGACACAGGCCCAAAACAAATGGCCAAGCTGCCCTCAGAGCTGGACCCTGGCTGTGCCAGCTCCAGCCAGCCAACATGCCTGACCTAGAACTCCACCAAGCTGAAATCATCATTCCAGCCAGATGGTCTCCTTGGCAACAGATGCCTTAGGTGTTGGGACTGTCACTGTTCCCGTGGGCTCAATGGGGAACATGGGCAGTTTGGGGAAGTAGCTGGTACTCAGTTCAGAGCCTGGTAGTGGTCTGCCTCGCCCCCAACCCCTTATCCAGAATCATGCAAATGTCCTTTTGGAAAAAGCAGGACGAAAAACTGAGTCACCTACTAGGAGCCGTTTGGAAGACACCAGGCAAATTCCCTCCTCCAAAATTTCTGCCTTTCCACCCCAGGTTAACATTTTACTATTAAAAATCTTTTTTGTTTGTTTTTTCTACTGAGATATAATGGACATATAACATTATATCCATGTTAGTTGTACAGCATAACAACTTGATATGTGTGTATACTGCAAAATGATCACCACAATGAGTTTAGTTAACATCCTAGATCGGAAAGAATTTGAGCACCCAGGAGTCCCATGGTTGAAATGCCAATCACGTGTAACTGGAAGACCTGCCAGAAAGAGAACAGGCAAAGCCCTGGGTCAGGCTCCAGGGGATGTGGGGTGAGCAGTACACAAACAAGAAGAACAGCTCGTGAAAGCCCAATTGAGAAAATGCCAAACACAGGATTGCCTACCGCACAGAGTTGCCAGAAGGAAAACTACTGCCCAGAACAAGTAGATCTGCTCATTACTCAGGTATAAATATGGCAAATGGAATCCATTGTCAAAGAGTCTGGCACTAAAGGGAATTCTTAATCTAAATTTTATGTGGGAATTTGTATAAGTCCTCTAGCTATTTCCTGCCTCAGTTTCCCTAAAATATCATGCTCTCTCTCCCTAATAATAGTAAAGATTTTGCCTTTAACTAACCTTGGCAAAGAAAGAGTCGAATTCTCTATTTTTTATTCTTACTACTAAAACTGTGACCATAACGGCTGAAAACTGTCTCTCGGCTATCAGATCCATGGGTATTTTTTATTAGAAAGTTTGACTTTTGGGTTTTTTTCTTTTTTCCTGCCTGTAGCCTAGCTTCTGTCTTTTCTTCGTATGTACCTTAATGTCTTATTTCTCACCATGAGCATGATAAAATCATGAAGACCTTTCTCAAAAGCCTTCATATTACACATAGCTGTTGGCCTAGGAATTCTACTCAGGAAAAAATAAATATTTGTGTCTGATTTTAAGAACAAAGAAATGCTCAGGCTAATCATTACTCATTCATTCATTCTTTTTTAAAATTTTTATTGAAGTATAGTTGATTTACAATGTTTCAGGTATACAGCAAAGTGATTCGGTTATACATTTTTTTCTTCTTTTTCAGATTCTTTTCCATTACGGGTTGTTATAAGATACTGAATATAGTTTCCTGTTCTATACAATAGGTCCTTGTTGTTTATCTGTTTTATATATAGGAGTGTGTATCTGTTAATCTCATTCCTAATTTATCCGTTCCCCCTCCCCTTTGGTAACCATAAGTTCGTTTTCTATATCTGTGAGTCTATTTCTATATTGTAAATAAGTTCATTTGTATCGTTTTTTTAGATTCCACATATTAATGATATCATATGATATTTGTCTTTTTCTAACTTATATGTCCATCCATGTTGCTGTAAATGGCATTATTTCATTCTTTTCTAATGGCTGAGTAATATTCCATTGTATATATGTGTCACATCTTCTTTATCCAGTCATCTGTCCATGGACACTTAGGTTGCTTCCATGTCTTGGCTATTGTAAACAGTGCTGCTGTGAACATTGGGGTGCATGTGTCTTTTCGAATTAGGGTTTTCTCCAGGTACATGCCCAGAAGTGGGATTGCTGGATCATTTGGTAGTTCTATATTTCGTTTTTAAGGATCCTCCATAGTGTTTTCCATTGTGGCTGCACCAATTTACATTCCCACCACCAGCGTAGGAGCGTTCCCTTTTCTCCACACCCTCTCCAGCATATACTGTTGTAGATTTTTTGATGATGGCCATTCTGACCAGTGTGAGGTGACACCTCATTGTAGTTTGGATTTGCATTTCTCCAATAATTAGCGATGTTGAGCATCTTTTCATGTGCTTTTTGGCCATCTGTATGTCTTCTTTGGATAAATGTCTATTTAGATCTGCCCATTTTTTGATCAGTTTGTTTGTTTCTTTGATACTGAGCTGTATGAGCTGTTTGTATATTTTGGAAATTAAGCCTTTATCGGTTGCATCATTTGCAAACATTTTCTTCCAGTCCTCAGGTTGTCCTTTCATTTTACTTATGATTTCCTTTGCTGTGCAAAAGCTCTCAAGTTTAATTAGGTCCTATTTGTTTATTTTTGCTTTATTTTCCATTACTCTAGGAGACGAGACAGATCCAAAAAAATATTGCTGCAATTTATGTCAGTGTGCTGCCCGTGTTTTCCTGTAAGAGTTTTATAGTACATTCATTCATTCTTGAAATAAGCAATTATTGAGCATTAACCATGCCCCAGGCACTGAGGGCACAAAAAATAAATTCACATAATTCAAGCCCTGTAGCTATAGTCAGAAACACTGAATTGCAGTACAGTGTCCTTGGGTACAATCACAAGAGGTACGCAGAGAAAAATCACCCCGCATTCTATATGAAGCATCTATATAATACCTTTCCCAAGTTCCCTCAAGCCCCTAGCATGGGGAGAAGTATTGTTTCTGTGGCTATCAAACATCTCATCTGAGACCCACCAATGTGAGCTGTAAGCTGGGAAAGATCTAGGAACTCTTAGTGCAGTGACACTGGGCAGCTCCGGGGGACAACACGCCAGTGATGGAGACCTGGATGCTAAGTTAGACTCCGGGTAGTAGATGGTAGAATCAAGCTACTTGGATCCTGCTGTAAAGAGAACATGCTAGAACCCCTTCCCACCTTTCCTGGTTTCCAAGTGGAAGGCATCACTTAGACTGAGTCTTGCCTTATTTTGGCTGGTAGCAAATTCCTTAGTGTTTGTTTGGTGACAGTATCATTGAGAAGTCTGACTCCCGCCCCACCCTGCCTCTGAGTGTTTACTGTCTGCAAGTTGCTAGAAACAAAATGTTCTAGCACAGAGGTGAGTGATCTCCGTAGGAGAGAGAGCAATCCTCAGGGTTGAGCCGTACTGATGGTGTCCCTGGCTTCCTTGCCTAGAATATTGGTTAGCAGAGCAGATAAAATACAAAAGCAATAGTGAAGGATTAGAGAGAGGAGTGGAGGAGGAGAGAGGAGGGAAGGAGCTGGAAGGAGGGAAGAAAAGTAGGGTGAAAGTGGTCAGGATATAATGTACAGATACACAGCAAAAAGTGGTCCCAGCCCCTTAATGGAGTCTCAAGTGCAAAACCACACTGTGCTTAACCTCATATGAGAAAGATCGGAAATGGAAAGAGTGGTTACTTCCACTCTTCCTTTGATTTTTTTTTTTTTTTTTTTTTTTTTGCCACACCGCACAGCTTGAAGGATGTTAGTTCCCTGACCAGGGATCAAACCCAAGCTCCCTGCAATCAAAGTACGGAGTCCTATCCACTGAACCACCAGGGAATTCCCATTTCTTTGAAATTTTACTTCCACTCTTCCTTTGAAGTTTTAAATCCTTTTTGTTGTTTTTTTTGGGGGGGCTGATTTTTTTTTTTTTGTACAAAGAGGGGTTGCCAAAGTGTCCTAAATGGGAAAAAAGAACACAAAGGTAAAAATCTGAGCCAGGCTTTTATCTTCACGTCCTTGGTAGTTACTAGAGTTTCCCATGCATTAGGCATGAGGGAGACAAGGAAGGAAGCAGTAGATAAGACTTGGCTTTTTCTGTAGCTTCTGTGTTCTTACAATAACTCCCTACTGCAAAAAATATATACATATATATTATATATATTTACATTACTGTTTTTTATATATATGTATATAATATATATTACTTTATTACATATTACTATTTATATATATATAATAATATATAAAATATATGATTGTAATTCTGGACTTGAGTCTCTAGAGGGAGGCAGAGGAACATGAGAAAAGCTGCAGTGAGCCACCACACACAGGGCTGTCTTAGGCGTGGTAAGAGAATGGCTGTACTTCATGGACCAGGCAAGATTAGAAGTCAGAAGAATAGGTTCTTCTGCCTTGAAACTGTGTATCCCACCTTTAATCAGTGTAATCTATACAATTTTAAAGAATTAGTAAGAAAAGAGCTACATATCATAGAGCAATGCAGAATTACTGAGTTCATGTCATACAAGGGCTGTCAGGTCATCTTGTCGACCCTCTCAGCAGCTAATGCGAGGCAGCAGGAAAATGTGCAGGAATCAGAGCCCGGGACCAGCGCTCTCTAGTTATGCAAACTTCACCAAGTTATTTGTCTTCTCAGAGCCCCAGATTTTCATCAGTAAAAGGGTAAGAGTCATAATTTCTGCCTTGTTGGGTTGCTGTAAAAACTGATAAATGAAAAACTTCTTCATAAAACAGCAAAGAATTACATGGCTTGTAGATCCAATTATTATTATGACCCGTGTGTTCGAGCCATGAGGTTGTCTACCTAATCCTGTTCTTAAAGTTCCCCCGTGAGAGTCCACAGACCGTTCGTTCTATAATAGACAGGAAGGAACTATGGCTACTGCTCTTAGCATCTAACATGGTACCTGGTAAATAGTATATAATTTTTTTTAACTTCTTAAATGAATGAGTAAAAACACTTATATGTAGGAAAACCATATAATTTAACATCTAAAACAAGTCTTTTTTCTTCTTCTTCTTATGAAAGGGAGCACTGTTAGTAATTTCTCCAGGAAACAGGTCAAAAGCAGGTCTGCCCTGGGCCAACTGGACATGGGACACACAGTCGCTCTACTTATGTGACACTTACTATGAGGTGGACACTGCCCTGAACATACTATAGTATGTTCTCATCTAACTTCATAGCAATCCAATTGAGGCTGGTACCATTACTAACCATATTCAACAAATATTTAATGAGTACCTTCTACATGTCCCAAGTCTTCTAGATTCTGAGGATACATCAAAAGACAACCACAACAAAAGCAGTGATTTCTGTCCTTTATGGGTGGGCGATGAGAAAGACAGCAAACAATAAATGTAATAAATAAATACATTACATGCATACTAGAAGGTAACAGTGCTGTGGATAAAAGAAAGAGATTTGGGGAGTTTTGAATGAGAACATTTGGGTACAGAAATATCACACAAGTAGCCACAATTCCACCTAAAGCAATCTATCTCCAGTTCTTGCTTTCAACCTCAGTGCTGTTCTCTCTTTCAGCTCTGATGTGCCCCTAGCCTTGCTCTGCATTCACATTTATTTCCTCCATAAGTGGCAGAGAGGAGCACACAAAACCTGGCCCTCCTTCTCTGGAACTCAGCTAGGTATCCCCCATCCACACCAGACATTGGCCACGACTGATGACTTGGTTTGGGTCACAGCTGAGTTTACACTGCACATGGGGCCCCTGGAATTGCCAACCTGAATGAAGGCTCTGCCTAGAGAACTCTGTGTTTGTAGGTTTGGGGAAACAGCCAGACAAACCCACCAGACAGGAGGAAACAAATAACCCTGAGGGGAAGGGTCAGGCTTTCCAAAAGTCTCAATTGCTTGAACTAATTCTGGCCCCTGAGCAGAGTTGAGCCATTGAAGCCACATGATGCTGAACTTCCTCTGCATCCCCACCCCCATCTCTGCCACCCTGCTCTCTGTCTCCTGCTGTGTTTCTTGCCCTTCCTCATCTTGTGACTCTGGCAGAACTCCAGGGTGGTTATTCAACCTGTCTCCAGACACCCTGGGCCAAAAAAGAAAGAAAGGATAAGTGCAGGCTCCAGGGCAAAGCTGGCTGCCAAGAGTACTGTCAGTAGCCCAAGGCCGGGCACTGAGTACAAAGGAGTCTTTAACTGTGAAGTTCCCCGCACCCCAGAAGGAGCTTGAGCACTTTCTCAGCCTTCTGAGTCTGTCCCTCCATGGTGAGCTGTCCCCGCCACCAGCCTTCACACCAAATAAGCAAATCATGGCGAATATTTTTTGAGAGCCTACTATGTGCAAGGCACTGTGTTCACAGTTATTTACTTTTGTGGATGCTGTAGCTTTCATGCAAATCTCTTTTCTAGGCTTCCTTTTCATACCTATAAAGTGAAGGGGTTTAAGTTGTCAGTCTCTAGAAAGGCAACAAGAAAATTCTGGCCAGTTCTTTGCCAGATTGAGAGCATTCCGAATGCAGGGACTGAGCCCCATTTACTTTTCTCTCCCCAGCTTCTAGCACAGGTCATGATGTGTGGGAGATGCTGGGTAAATGTCTGTGGAACAAATCAAACTTCTGAAATAAGGCTCTTCAAGAAGGTCTCCATGACTAGCCAAAGGCTAACTCATGTGCTATCGCAGGTGTATGAGAAAACACGTCATACAACAGGGTTCTTACTGTTGGACAGCTGGGCACATAAAGCTCTTGACTTCCACTAAAGAATATCAACTGATTTCTCCAAACCCTTCAAAATCAACTGTAGGGCAAACAACCCTTTATTTAAAAAGAGGCATCATTGTTTTGAAGAATTACTAAGTTAGAGGACTTACACTCCCCGATCTCAAAACTTAACTACATGGCTACAATCATCAAACTGTGTGGTACTAACATCCAGATAGACATACAGATCAATGGAACAGAATAGAGAATTCAGACATAAGCCTTTCATTAGTGGTCACTGATTTTCAACAAAGATGTCAAGGTAATTCAATGCAGAAAGAACAGTCTTTTCAATAACAGGTGTTGGAAACAACTGGATACTGACATGCAAAAGAATGAATCTGAACCCCCCACCTCACACCGTACACAAAAATTAACTCAAAATGATCACAGCCCTAAATGAAAGAAATTAAACTATAAAACTCAGAAAGAGACATGGGAGTAAATCTTCATGACCTTGAGTTAAGGAATGATTTCTTAGACATGACACCAAAAACACAGATGATGAAAGAAAAAAACTGATAAACTGGACTTCATCAAAATTAAAAATGTTTGCACTTCAAACCACATCATCAAGAAAGTGAAAAAAAAAACAAGAAGCAGACTTGGAGAAAATACTTGCAAGTCATATATCCAATAAGAGCCTAGTATCCAGAATATATAAATAACTGTTATGACTCAACAAGAAAAAGACAAATAACCTAATTTTAAAATGGATGGGGACTTTTTGGTGGCACAGTGGTTAAGAATCCGCCTGTCAATGCAGGGAACACGGGTTCAAGCCCTGGTCCAGGAAGATCCCACATGCCGCAGAGCAACTAAGCCCATGCGCCACAACTACTGAGCCCATGTGCCACAACTACTGAAGCCCGTGCACCTAGAGCCCGTGCTCTGCAACGAGAAGCCACCACAATGAGAAGCCCGTGCACCACAATGAAGAGCAGCCCCTGCTCTCAGCAACTAGAGAAAGCCCGTGGGCAGCAATGAACACCCAACACCAGAAAGATAGATCAATGGAACAGGATAGAAAGCCCAGAGATAAACCCACGCACATATGGTCACCTTATCTTTGATAAAGGTGGCAGGAATGTACAGGGGAGAAAGGACAGCCTCTTCAATAAGTGGTGGTGGGAAAACTGGACAGATACATGTAAAAGTATGAGATTAGATCACTCCCTAACACCATACACAAAAATAAGCTCAAAATGGATTAAAGACCTAAATGTAAGGCTAGACACTATCAAACTCTTAGAGGAAAACACAGGCAGAACACTCTATGACATAAATCACAGCAAGATCCTTTCTGACCCACCTCCTAGAGAAATGGAAATAAAAACAAAAATAAACAAATGGGACCTAATGAAACTTCAAAGCTTTTGCACAGCAAAGGAAACCATAAACAAGACCAAAAGACAACCCTCAGAATGGGAGAAAATATTTGCAAATGAAGCAACTGACAAAGGATTAATCTCCAAAATTTACAAGCAGCTCATGCAGCTCAATAACAAAAAAACAAACAACCCAATCCAAAAATGGGCAGAAGACCTAAATAGACATTTCTCCAGAGAAGATATACAGACTGCCAACAAACACATGAAAGAATGCTCAACATCATTAATCATTAGAGAAATGCAAATCAAAACTACAAGGAGATATCATCTCACCCCAGTCAGAATGGCCATCATCAAAAAATCTAGAAACAATAAATGCTGGAGAGGGTGTGGAGAAAAGGGAACACTCTTGCACTGTTGGTGGGAATGTGAATTGGTTCAGCCACTATGGAGAACACTATGGAGGTTCCTTAAAAAACTACAAATAGAACTACCATATGACCCAGCCCTCCCACTACTGGGCATATACCCTGAGAAAACCAAAATTCAAAAAGAGTCATGTACCAAAATGTTCATTGCAGCTCTATTTACAATAGCCCAGAGATGGAAACAACCTAAGTGCCCATCATCGGATGAATGGATAAAGAAGATGTGGCACATATATACAATGGAATATTACTCAGCCATAAAAAGAAACGAAATTGAGCTATTTGTAATGAGGTGGATAGACCTAGAGTCTGTCATTCAGAGTGAAGTAAGTCAGAAAGAAAAAGACAAATACCGTATGCTAACACATATATATGGAATTTAAGAAAAAAAAATGTCATGAAGAACCTAGGGGTAAGACAGGAATAAAGACACAGACCTACTGGAGAACGGACTTGAGGATATGGGGAGGGGGAAGGGTGAGCTGTGACAGGGCGAGGGAGAGTCATGGACATATATACACTAACAAACTTAAGGTAGATAGCTAGTGGGAAGCAGCCGCATGGCACAAGGATATCGTCTCGGTGCTTTGTGACCGCCTGGAGGGGTGGGTTAGGGAGGGTGGGAGGGAGGGAGATGCAAGAGGGAAGAGATATTGGAACATATGTATATGTATAACTGATTCACTTTGTTATAAAGCAGAAACTAACACACCATTGTAAAGCAATTATACCCCAATAAAGATGTTTAAAAAAAAAAAACACATGTATTAAAATAAATAAATAATTAAAAAATAAAATGGGTGAAGGATTTGAATAGACAGTTCTCTAAAAAAATATACACAAATAGTCAATAAGCACATGAAAAGATGCTCAATCATCCACAACGAGATGCTACTTCACACTCACTTGAATGGCTGAAATTAAAAAGATAGACAATCACAAATGTTGACAAGAATGTGGAGAAATTTGAATCACCATACACTGCTGATATGAATTTAAGATGGTGCAATGACTTTGTAAAACAGATTGCCAGTTAAATGTTAAACATACAGTTTCCAAATGACTCAATCCCTCTCATAGGTATTTACCCAAAAGAAATGAAAACATATGTCCACACATAGATTTGTACACAAAGTGTTGTTCATAATAGCCAAAAAGTGTAAACAATCCAAATGTTCATCCATGGATGAATGGATATACCATGTGGTCTATCCATACAACAGAGTGACATTCAGCAATAAAAAGGAATGACGTGCTAATACACGCTACAATATGGATGAAACTCAAGAACACTAAGCTAAGTGGAAGAAGCCAGTCACAAAAGATCACTTATTATATGATTCCATTCTTAGGAAATGTGCAGCCTAAGCAAATCTGTAGCAACAGATAGTAGATTCACAGTTGCCTAGGGCTAGGGATTGGGGGAATGGGGAGTGACAGCAAGTGGATTCAGAGATCCTTTTGAGGGTGATGAGAATGTCCTAGAATTAGATTATGGCTGTGGTTGCGCCACTCTGTGAATATACCCCCAAAATTGAATTTTATACTTAAAAATGGTACACTGTGTGGCATATGAATCATGGCTCAATAAAGGTTGTCTAAAAATAACTTTTATGGACAATAGACTTGTTTTTAGCTAAGGTGTTAAAGTCTAGTAAATGACAAGGGGGATTGATTTGGGAGCTCTAGTGCTTAGAGGTGATTTTTAAAATGTACTATCCATTGAAGTGTGACATTAGCATTTACGTTTCCAGAGCAAAAATGATATCACTCAACGGCTATGCGGTATTGGGCAGTTTTAATATCTGCTAAATTTTTTGTCCCTTGATCTGGAAGGTCTTACTACTTGGGGATTCCATTAACTCTGCATGTATCTTACTGATAGAGAAAATCACAGAAACATCACAGTGGTTCATTCAGACCTGTCACGATAGTTAAAAAAAAAAAAAAGTAGGAGCAGGGGAAACGAAAGGACAACTTCTGAGAAATACACTCAGTAGAGTGTACTGATAGCCAGGATCTCAGAGACGTTGACAATACTGACAGCAGCACTGACCTGGCCCATGGAAGACCTTCAGGAGATATTCATGAAATGAACGAGGTATTTCTGGAGAAAAAAAAAATTCTCAAGTATTCAACCACACTTTTCCTGACATACTCATCACCTGCTTTTGAGAAAACAGGTGATAAAATTGCCCATGTTCTTGGAAGCAACATGGATTCTCCTTCTCCTGTTGCGTTTTCAGTTGTAATTTCCTCTTTTCTGAATGAGCTGTTGAGCTAAAGTCATTTAATTCAACAAATTCAACACTCTCCGGTGTGTTTTCCAGATGCAACAACGTGGTGCGTGTATTTATAACATGTGTGTGAGGAAGCAGTTCCCTGGTACAAACCATCAGCATCGCCAAGCTGTGTCCATTAGTCAGAAAGAGGAACGGTACGGCTCATTGGAGCTGACAACCGGAATGCAGATGGCGTGGTAGGTCCTTCCTGCATTTTTACACATGTGTGTCATAATTCTTCCCCCCTCTACTCCAGGAGACAGATGGCAAGTTAGAAAAATGACTGGTCTAGTTGAAGTCCCCAGGCCATCCAAGGTGTGCTGTTTGCCCTGTGAATCAGCAACTGGAGCGTGGAGACACAGTGCATCTTACCTGGAGATCAGGTCTCCAAACATAAGACAAGGAGGCAGATGGGGGAAGGACTAGTGTCAAAGTCAAAACCACTCAGGTCTGCGCTAAACCCCACCTACTACCAAAGATAAGGACCAGAGGGAAAGGAGCCTTCACAGATGAACTAATCAGACTTAACAGTCCCACATACATGGTAAGAGCAGCTTCCTTTCTCATGTATTCTAAGGAATCACTTCTCCTTGCATCTCAGTATGTAGGGGACCCAAAGGCGTGGGTGAAGGGGATTCAGTGGCTATATACCCATGCGCCATGTCGCCGCCCCTATCCCAGCCCTCTTTCCCTATTTGGCTCTCAGAACTCATAGTCAGGCCTTAACCACCCGTCCCCCGCATAGGCAAGAGATCGGATGAGTTTTCCCGGCTCTGCTCCAGCCAAGGAGGCACGAGAGCAGGACGGCCAAGGGGGCTTCCCAAACTCAACAGCTCAGCCAACAGCAACAGCTCACCAGGCTTCCCTGGTGGCGCAGTGGTTAAGAATCCGCCTGCCAATGCAGGGGACACATGTTCGATCCCTGGTCCGGGAAGACCCCACATGCCGTGGAGCAACTAAGCCCGTGCGCCACAACTACTGAGCCTGTGCTCTAGGGCCTGTGAGCCACAGCTACTGAAGCCCACGAGCCACAACTACTGAAGCCTGCGGGCCTAGAGCCCGTGCTCCACAACAAGAGAAGCCACCGCAATGAGTAGCCCCCTCTCGCTGCAACTAGAGGAAGCCCACGCACAGCAACGAAGACCCAACGCAGCCAAAAATAAATAAATAAAATTAATAAATTAAAAAGCTCACTTAGCACACTGCATCCACGTGCACTCACCTCCTCCAGCGTTACGGATGTCCACTCTAAAATATGAGGAAACAACCACAGATTACCAGACAACTGAAGAAAATCTCTGATGAGAAAGAGGCCAAATCAAATAAATAGGGGAAAGAAAGCAATCTGAGAAAACAGAACCTATACAGGAAGGGGAAATAAACTTCCAGAAGAGAAGCTATCCCTAGTAGATTTGGAGAGCTAAAAGAAGAAACAAGAAAATGTACTGTGAAAAATACACTTAAAGAATGACCAAAAAAAGAATCCTTGAAAATTAAAAACATGAGTACAGAAATTAAAAAACAATAGGGGCTTCCCTGGTGGCGCAGTGGTTGAGAGTCCGCCTGCCGATGCAGGGGACACGGGTTCGTGCCCCGGTCCGGGAAGATCCCACATGCCGCGGAGCGGCTGGCCTGTGACCATGGCCGCTGGGCCTGCGCGTCCGGAGCCTGTGCTCCGCAACGGGAGAGGCCGTAACAGTGAGAGGCCCGCGTACTGCAAAAAAAAAAACAAAACAAACAAACAAACAAACAAAAAGCAAAGAAACAATAGAAGAATTAGAACATAAAATTGAGGAAACATTCTACAAAGTAGAGCAAATAAAATAAAGAGATGGATAATAGGAAAGAAGAGAGAAAACAATTAGAAGATCAGTCCAGGGTGTCCCACACCTGAATAATAGGAATACAGAAAGCAACCTCAGGAAAAAAAGAGCAGAGGTAATCCTCAGTCTAGTAATTAATTCCAGGACATTTATCGAACTGAAGGACATGAATTTGAAGATTAAAAGGTATCACTGAATATCCAGAAAGATGAAAGAACACGGTCTCAGCCGAAGAAATATCCCATCATTGCAAAACACCAGGAACAAGAGAAGATCCTACAGCCTTTGAAGTGGGGTGGGGAACAGGTTATTTTCAAAGGCTTAGGAATCAGAATGGCGTCACATCTCTCAATTACATCCCTGGAAGCTAGAAAGCAACAGAGTAATGTCTTCAAACTCCTGACGGGAAAGGATTCCCAACTAGACCAGTATATCCACATAAAACATCATTCAAATTATTAGGATAGAATACATTCACTTTTGGACATGCAAGGTTACAAAAAGAAAAAAGAAACGTACCTCCCAGGCACCGTTCTCGAGAGAGTATCAGAAGACACTCCACCAAACTGAGAGGAAAAGCTGAGAAAGAGAGGAAATCAGGAAAAATAAGAAACAGATGATCCTACATTAAAGGGAGTAAGAGAATCCCCGAAGTGTTGAAGAGAAATCCCAAGATGATTGCTGCCCTCCAGGCATAGGGCTCAGCTGGTCAAGGGGGTGGAGCAGGTCATCAGAGGCCCCAGGAGAGAGCTCTTTAGGAAGATGAAATAGATAGAACACCTGAAGTCTTTCAATGTCCTAAGGGGAGATTTCGAGGAAAGAATTTGGAGGTTTATTAGTGACAGGTGCATAGAAAGCCAAGCAAATAACAAGCTTGATTTAACTTCAAAGAAAACAAAAAGTTGCGTCAAAAGGAGAAATACCTAAGTGTTAACATTAGGGGAAGAGTATATGTGAGTTCTGTACTATTTTTGCAACTCTTTTATATATCTAAAATCAATTTAGAAGAAAAAGTAATCATGGTGCATGTAACAGACGGTCTCTAAAATGGTCACGGTCTCTAAAATGGTCTCGCTCTCTCCTTGCTCTCTGAGGGAAAGCAGCTACGTGCTGTGAGCTGCCCTATGGAAAGGCCCGGGTGGCAGGGAGTTGATGTCTCCAGCCAACAGCCACATGAGTGAGTTTGGAAAGGGATCCCCTCACCTTGAGTTGATCCTCAAGATGACCACAGCTCCAGCCAACGGCCTTGAGAGACCCTGAGCCAAAGGTCCCAGCTAAACCACACCTGGCCTCCTGACCACTGAAATGGTGAGATGATAAACGTTTATTGTCTTCAGCTGCTAAATCTAGGAAAGACTGGTTACATAGAAATCGATAACTGATACAGTATCGATACACTACATGGCTCTGCATGTCCAGTTGCCCCGGAAACAACTTGGGGGTTAGTGATGCCAACCCTCCTCACAGTGGAAAATCCAAGTATAACTTTACAGTCCGCCCTCTGCATCTATGGTTCCTTATCCAAGGATTCAACCAATCAGGGATCGTGTAGTACTGTTGTGTGCATTTAGCGAAAGAGATCCGAGTACAAGTTGGTGCCATTCAAACTTGTGTTATTCAGGGTCACCTGTATCAAGCCTAGTAAACACTAAAAATTAATCCATCCAGAACTTGAGAGGATACAGGACAAAGAGGTTGTGAATGCCTGATGGGAATGGGTGGGAAGGACAGCTGAAGCCTCAGCTTTAAGGAAGGAAGTAAAGAAATGGTGTTGACGCCTAAAACACAAAGAAGCAGAAATAAGTAGTAAAAGCAATAAAAGTGATTGCCTCTGTGAAGGAGAGAAGGGTGGGATGGGGGAATGCTGGTTTTATCATGAATCTTATATAACTATTAGACTTTTTAAACTTGGTGCACGCGTAACTTTGATAAAAATTTAAGCTTAACGATTTCCTCATCACACGATTCAGATGCGATTCTTTTTTTTTTTTTTCCTTTTTGTCTCATCTAAACTCCTTTCTTCTGTCCTTCACAGAGTGAAAAGCCTCGGGCAGCTCTCCTCTAATAAGTAGTCCTTAATACTATGTTTTGACCCTTGAGCCTTCATTCAGTCTTTTCTAGTTTTTACAACCTCAAATATTTTCACTCAGTATCAAAGCTCCTATTTCCCTAAATCTCTAATCCTTTCACTGTTTTTTCTTTTCTTTGTCTGTGTTTATGATGTGTGTATGTGTGTATATGTGTGTATGCATGTGTATATATGTGTGTGCATGTAAATGTGTTATGTGTGTATATGTGTATTACGTCTATGTGTGTATGCATGTATATGTATATATGTGTGTATGCATGTGTATGTGTGTACTATGTGTATATGTGTGTGTTATGTGTGTATATATGCGTATGTTGTATATGCGTATGTGTGTATATTATGTCTGTGTGTGTGCACATGTGTGTATTATGTGTATGTGTTATGTGTGTAGGTGTGCATGTGTGTAGACGTGTGTATGTATGTGTGTATGTATATGTCTAGTATGTCTGTGTGTGTGTATATGTACGTATATGTGTGTATAAGTGTGTATATATGCATATGTGTGTAGGTGTGTATGTGTGTATGTATATGTCTATTATGTATATGTGTGTATGTATATGTGTGTATATGTAAGTATATGTGTGTGTATGTGTGTGTGTATTGTGTACATGTGTGTGTGTGTACATGTGTGTGTGTATATGTATATGTGTATGTCAGGGGTGAGGGGTCCTTTCCACTTTTCCCTTCTACATAATGAAATAGAAAGTCCCACAGTTGGGTTTGTAGAGTCTCAGCACCTAGCCAGTGCCTCGCACATAGAAGGCACCCGGTACATGTTATGTAAATAAATGAGCCTCGAAATTGAGCATTAAATCCACCAAAAAGGCCTGGAAAATGCAAGAATTGGTGGAGCTGAAAGAGAAGGGGTGAGGGAAGGCCCTTGGCTCAGAAACCCACTCACACCCTGTGAGGGGCTGTGGCCGCGAGGGTGTGGCTCAGTGGCAGCATCAGGCAGCAGCAAGGTTACAGCAAACTGATGACCGAAAAGAGCAGAAGAGAAGCCAGGCTGCCCCCAAAGGGATGCCGTGTTCTACACAGGCCAGTAACCAGCTCCACAGTGTCACAGGGGAGCAGTGCTCGTCACTAAAGATGGGACCCACTCCCCAAGACAAACACAGAGCAAACCAGGATGAGGGAGGGCAGCCATGGTGTGGAGGAAGGAGCCTCCCACACGACGGGACCTGACTTCTGCTTGGGGTGGTGCTGTTGACCAAAGCCAGGCCAAGGAAAGTCCCCCAGCAAGCTAGGCAGATTCCTGTTGACTCAGGCCCTTGGGCTACCAGGAACTAACTGGTGACTCACCTTTATGAGTTACAACCTTCAGAGCCTGAAGAGAACTATTTACTTTTAGAAACCAGATTATCTGATTAATGTTTGCTGGTCCCTCGGAGCCTCCAGCCCCAGGGGTGCAGAGGCCAGTCTGCTTTTGCCCCGCATTGAATCCTGAATATCACACTCGGTGTCTGGAACATAATAAGTAGTAGATATTGGATGAATGAATGAGTGAATGAGTGAATGGCATCCCTGAGAGCTTGTGATGGTTAATCTTTTTTTTCTTGCGTTACACGGGTCTCTCACTGTTGAGGCCTCTCCCGTTGCGGAGCACAGGCTCCGGACGCGCAGGATCAGCGGCCATGGCTCACGGGCCCAGCCGCTCCGTGGCATGTGGGATCTTCCCGGACCGGGGCACGAAACCATGTCCCCTGCATCGGCAGGCAGACTCTCAACCACTGCGCCACCAGGGAAGCCCGTGTGATGGTTAATTTTATGTGTTCACTTGGCCAGGCCACAGGGCACCCAGATCAAACATTATTTCTGCGTGTGTCTGTGAGGCTCTTTCTCGATGAAATTAGCATTTGAATCAGTGGACCCAATGTGGGGAGCATCATCCAATCCATTGAGGGCCTGAATAGAACAAAAGGGAAGGAAGGAGGAATTCACCCTTATGTTCCTGCCTCGCTGAGCTGGGACCTCTCATCTCATCCTCTCCGGTCCTCAGACTCGGTGTTACACCATAGGCCCCCTGGGCATCAGACCTTCAGACTGGGACTGAATCACACCTCTGGCTTCCCCAGGTCTCCACTTACAGATCCATCCATCATGGGAATTCTCAGCCTCCCTGGCTGTGTGAGCCAATCCCTCATAATAAATCTCTCTCTCTCCCCAACAGTCTGTGTATATATAAATATATGTATGTGTGTGTATGTACTGGTTCTGTTTCTCTGCAGAATCCAGAGAAATTAGTCAAACACAACACTGACCCGTGCTATACAGTAAGTCCCTGTTGAAAGCACAGGGAACTCTGCTCAATATTCTGTAACAACCTAAATGGGAAAAGAATTTGAGAAAGCATAGATACATATACATGTATAACTGAATCACTTTGCTGTACACCTGAAACTAACACAACATTGTAAATCAACTATATACCAGTATAAAATAAAAAATAATTTCCTGAAAAAAAAAAAAAAGCTGATCTGTGTTCATTGGTAGGAATCCTGGCTGGATGTTTTGAGTTTTGGAGAAGACTGTCTTCTTAATTTGGGGCAGGAAGAGAGTAAGACCTCACTCATTTCCCTTGCTCCGGCGTTCCTTGACTCCTCCCCCATGGATCCGATGTTGGGAGATGGCTCAGGCTGGAAGTGTGACACCCTCCACCCTGGACCACCTCCCACTGAAGCCTCGGTGTGTCCTGGGTGGTGGCCCGGTCGTGCCCCCCAGCCCAGGGGAGATCCCTCCGTGTTTTCTCTCTGTCGGCTGAAACTGTACTTCATTTGTTATTAAATCAATTATGTTTGTCACCAGCCTGAGCTGCCCACCCCAAAGAAAACTGGTCCAGTTCTTTTGATGCCAGACCCCGAGAGAGATCTCAGGAGAGAAAAAAGCTGGTAAACAAACAGCTGATCACCCTGTGAGACAGTCCACCTGGTACACATTTGGGACTGAATAGGAGGTAGATGTGTCTCCTCCTTTCAACACCATGACGTGACCCTGTGTGTCACACTCTTTGTGGTTACCCAACTAACTAGTCTGGGGTTTACAAAAATAGGAGATTTTAATGCAAAAATTCACTCTAATAGGAGCCTCTTCACGGAATAAGAAGCATAATTTACTGAGTACATACTAAATGCCAGGTACTGTGCTAGGTGTGTGTATCATACACGGGTTATCTCTAAATCTCACTGCAAGAAAGGTATCCGCCTCGTTTTATAAAGGATGGAACTGAGGCTCAGTGGAGTTGAGTGTTTGACCCAAATCTCAGTCAGTAGGTGGCAGGACTGGAATTCAAAACGGGGAGAGATGTGACACTCCCGACAGATCCTCTGGGTTTGAATCCTGGATTCCACCACGTGCTGGTAATATAACTAAAGCAGCCACTCACCCTCCCCAACTCTTACTCCCCAGCCGGAAGAAGATAATCATGATACCTGTGCAGAGAGTCATTCCTGGGAGGAGGTGAGCTAATACAGGAATAGCACTTAGATGAATATCTCAAGCACGAAGTAATTTCTCCATAAATGTTAACTATCATTATTGAAAATGGTGCTGTCCCTTTCACACATGTGCGCGCGCACACACACACACACACACAGAGTTAACACCATTCATAGCATACCCTCGAAACGCAGTCAGGCCCTGATTAACACAAGGGCTGAGCTAATCTAATCACTACCCATGACCGAGTCTAGCAGTTAAACAAATGAACGCTTTATACCTTACATGAGCTGCACGATTAAGATTGCTGCTCTTAGAAATGACACTGAAAATAACAAAACCCACCATTTATCGGAGACACAAGTGTCAAGTGTCTTTCCACACGTCCTTCCTTGCCTGCCTAGAGTAGATGATTCCATGCCAGTGTCCCCTGCCCCAGAAACACAATTTGCTCCCCCCGAGGGAGCAGGGTTCTGATTGTTTGCCTGGGACCTTCCTTTGTCTCCAGACCAGCGCTGTTCAACAGAAATATCATGCAAGGCACATTTATAATCATAAACTTTCTAGTAGACATGTTTAAAAAAGTAAAAAGAATATTAATTTCCATAATACATTCTATGTAGCCAATTATGTCCACTCTACTATTGGTCCAACATGTAATCAATGTAAAAATTATTGATGAGATATCTTACCTTTTATTTTAGTACTAAGTCTTTGAAATCGGTGTATATTTTATACTCCAGTCCATCTCAATAGGGACTCACCACATAACAAGCACTCAAAAGCCAGAAGTGGCCAGTGGCCCCCAGAGCACATCCCTAAGGGCCCCTAAAGGGCAGAAATCTTGTCTGGCTTGTTTACCATTGTAACCTCAGGCCCCAGCACAAGGTCATTATAGAACCTGGTATACAGAAGGAGCTTAATAAGTATGTACTGGATGATTGGATGGATGAACGAATGAATGGGATTCCAAACGCATAGTTGATACAAAACATTAAACCTCGGGTCCTACCTGTGAAATGGGCTGCATGGACCAGCAGATTCACCAAGATCTGGTAAGTGGGCAATGTCATTGTCATCACTGTGTCATCACTGTGTTTCTAGACACAAAAGTAACAGGCTTCAGCACGGTGGAAACAATAAAAGTGTTTGCCAAAAACATGTTCTAGCGTGACCTGGGATCTCTGCAATACCCGTCGAATTCTCCCATCTTTGGAGGTTTGGGAGGGGAGAGCAGGGGTAGGTACACCTGAGAAAGTCTGAACCCTAACCCTGTCTCCCTCCAGCTGTGAGACCTTAGGTAAATGACTTCATCTTTTTATATCTCAGCTTCCTCATCTGTAAAACCTCATTAGGTTGCTGATATCACCTATATGTGGAACCTAAAATATGATACAAATGAACTTACTTACAAAACAGAAACAGACTCACAGACATAGAAAACACACTTTCAGTTACCAAAGGGGAAAGGGGGTGGGGAAGGGCGAAACGTTAGGGGTTTGGGATTCACAGATACATAAGACTATATATAAAACAGATAAACAACGAGGTTCTAATGAATAGCACAGGAAATTACATCCTGTAATAAACTATAATGGAAAAGAATCTGAAAAAAACATATATATGTACGTATAACTGGATCATTTTGCTGTACACCTGAAACACAACATTGTAAATTAACTACACTTTTTAAAAAAAAAAGGATCCAAAAGAAGCCCTTAGGGCAAGGTCTGACATAGAGCAGGCACTCTGTGAGCATCCTTGCTTCTTCCTCTGCATCCTCCAAGGCCCCGCATCACCTCTCCCCTTCCCACTGCTGCAAATTAGAACTTCAGGGCAACGCAGCCACGGGGCCTCTCGCCAAACAGTTTCCTCAGCATTCGCTTCCTCTTTTCTTCACCCTCCTTCATTGCTCGACCTGCCAACATGTGATCTTTTCCCCTTTGTCTTTTCCACTTTGCTCCTTAGCTCTGAGACTCCTCCTTCACCAGCCAGGTAACCCCCCAAACTACCTCCATGTCACCACCTGCCTAAAGACATCGTGGCTCAGCGTCCAGAGAATGTAAGTTCTCCCTTGATTTGCTATCAAATTCTTGAAGAAGAGGACAGATGACATTCTCCCACCCGCGTCCTTATTCTCCTCTACACAAAGCACACCTTAGACATCACCGAAGTGCATTACCCATCACAGTGCAAGAGCCTAAATGGTCCCTGGGGATGGGGGGCTGGACCACACACAGGACAATAGCCACAGGGGAGCTAAGTGAGAGGCCAGGTAGCTAAGGACACACATCACCAGCCTGTGAAAGGCACCCAGAAAGCTCGTCCATGATAACTGAAACCACGCCTTTGTTCCACCGGAATTTCTACTGAACAAGCTGTACCCAACGTCTCCTTTCCACTGACTGTTCTCCCAATAGACTCTAGCTTGTTTTCAAACACATTTTTTTAACATCTTTATTGGAGGATAATTGCTTTACAATGAACGGTGTGTTAGTTTCTGCTGTATAACAGAATGAATCGACTATACGTATACATATATCCCCCCCCCCTTGCGTCTCCCTCCCACCCTCCCTACCCCACCCCTCTAGGTGGTCACAAAGCACCGAGCTGATCTCCCTGTGCTATGCGGCTGCTTCCCATTAGCTATCTATTTTACGTTTGGCAGTGTATATATGTCCATGTCTCACTTCGTCCCAGCTTATCCTTCCTCCTCCCTGTGTCCTCAAGTCCATTCTCTACATCTGCATCTTTATTCCTGTCCTGCCCCTAGGTTCTTCAGAACCTTTTTTTTTTTTTTAGATTCCATATATATGTGTTAGCATACGGTATTTGTTTTTCTCTTTCTGACTTACTTCACTCTGTATGACAGACTCTAGGTCCATCCACCTCACTACAAATAACTCAATTTCATTTCTTTTGATGGCTGAGTAATATTCCATTATATATGTGCCACATCTTCTTTATCCATTCATCTGTCGATGGACACTTAGGTTGCTTCCATGTTATGGCTATTGTAGATACAGCTGCAATGAACATTTTGGTACATGACTCTTTTTGAATTACGGTTTTCTCAGGGTATATGCCCAGTAGTGGGATTGCTGGGTCATATGGTAGTTCTATTTTTAGTTGTTAAAGGAACCTCCATACTGTTCTCCATAGTGGCTGTATCAATTTACATTCCCACCAACAGTGCAAGAGTGTTCCCTTTTCTCCACACCCTCTCCAGCATTTATTGTCAAATGCATTTTTTTTTTCTTTGCAGTACGCGGGCCTCTCACTGTTGTGGCCTCTCCCGTTGCGGAGCACAGGCTCTGGATGCGCAGGCTCAGCGGCCATGGCTCATGGGCCCAGCCGCTCCGCGGCATGTGGGATCTTTCCGGACCGGGGCACGAACCCGTGTCCCCCGCACTGGCAGGCGGACTCTCAACCACTGTGCCACCAGGGAAGCCCTGTCAAACGCATTTTTTAATTGAAGTATAGTTGCTGTACAATATGTTACAGGTGTACAATATAGTGATTCACAATTTTTAAAGGTTATACTCCATTTATAGTTATTATAAAATGTTGACTATATTCCCTGTGTTGTACAGTATACCCTTATAGTTTATTTTATACCTAATAGTTTGTACTTCTTACTCCCCTGCCCCTATAATGCCCCTTCCCCCTCCCCTCTTCCCACTGGTAACCATTAGTTTTTTTCTGTATCTGAGTCTGATTTCAGGAAGCAGGACCAGCTGTTCTTTGTGGCCAAGACAGCCACAAACCCAAAGATCGCCTAGCTGTCAGCTGCCCAGCAACCCGTGAAGTGACTTGACTCAGTACAAAATATTTGTCCAGTAAGTATGACAGTCATTGGCTAAACCAATTAGCCTGGCTCCTTATGAGATCAGTATGAATAATATGGGAATAATTGGCTAATCAGGAAGAAGAGGAGCCCAGAGCCAACACATATAGAGAAGCAGATACATCACATTAAAGAAAATCAGAGTATTCCCTCTCTAGGCCGCTTTGGATATTCATAAGCAAACTGAGTTGGAAAGAGAAATTCGGTGTGGCATGGTCAGCTTCCTGGTTACACTTACAAACCTTGAGAAACTTTACAATAAACACCTACATGGGCTGTGCTCCCTCAAAAACACAACCTGAGGCAAATCTTACCTGTGATGCTTTATGGAGAGGTGGGTGCAATCCCAGGGCAGCAAGAGTGAGGGAAAAGGGAAGTGAGAAGGTGGGAAAAGCAAATACACCCAAGGGGTGTGCTACCCAGTGGTCAGGGCTTCAAAACAAAACGCAGCTGGGCTTCCCTGGTGGCACAGTGGTTGAGAGTCCGCCCGCCGATGCAGGGGATACGGGTTCATGCCCCGGTCCGGAAAGATCCCATATGCCGCGGAGTGGCTGGGCCCGTGAGCCATGGCCGCTAAGCCTGCGCGTCCGGAGCCTGTGCTCTGCAACAGGAGGGGCCACAACCGCGTACCGCAAAAAAAAAAAAAAAAAAAAAAAAAAAAAAGGAAACGCAGCTGGTGGTTCAGTCCCGTGGGACGTTTCGGGTAAGGTCAAAAGGCATCACTGCCCCTGGACATCTTGTGCACGAGGCAGGAGGGAGGGAGAGGAGTTTACGTGCCAGCTGCTTCCCATCCCCTGTCTAATGGTCAGAGCTCATTACACGGGGCATTAAGCACCCCCCCTCCCACCCCACTCCCCCACCCCTGCCCCGACACCTTCAGGCTGTTTTCACCCTGTGGAGTGTGAACTCACCTACACGTCTAGTTGAGTCGGTCCAGTTGCACCTGGGAACCCAGATCTCACACCCCACAGTCTGGCCCCTCCATCTGGGTCTGAATGCGTTGGGAGCAGCCAGGGCCACCGCAAGACCACAGGGCTGGGACAGGGGTTTGGGGCCAGAATGGCTGCAGCGCCCCCCGACTGATCAAGAAGCTGAGGGCCCCGGGGAAGGCGGGTGGGACCAGGTGAAACTGGGGAGGTGAGTGCCTGCATTCAGCCCAATGCATCCTCTTTGGAGTCATGAGTTTTCCTTTCCTACGGTTAAAAAAAGCCTAAGTCAAAATTGACATTGTGTTAGCATTACCCTCCTCACGCCTCCTCTCCTCAGCACCAGCTACAATCACTTCCCAAATCAGCTCAAGTAGAAATCTATTACAGCTTCACATCTTCCAGGTTCAAATCGTCTTATTATAGCACCAACACTTCCCTGAATCCAACATTTCCACAGCCAAAGACCGAATATTCCATCCAGAGGCAGAGCATTCACGGTGAGACTATGTGCCCCAATAATTTTATTTGGAAAATATGGTGGCTAGTACCATAGTACTATGGTTTGCCAAAGGCAGGGATTTCCCCAAGCCCAGAACCTTTACACCGTTGTTGAGGGATGTTTACACGACCTATATTATGCCCTTTCTTTTTTAATACTTCAAAGTATGCAGCTTGGGCAATGATACATAAAACGCAATATAGGGCTTCCCTGGTGGCGCAGTGGTTGAGAGTCCGCCTGCCGATGCAGGGGACACGGGTTCGTGCCCCGGTCCGGGAAGATCCCACATGCCGCGGAGCGGCTGGGCCCGTGAGCCATGGCCGCTGATCCTGCGCGTCCGGAGCCTGTGCTCCGCAACGGGAGAGGCCACAACAGTGAGAGGCCCACGTACCGCAAAAAAAAAAACGCAGTACACTTCGTTGCATCAAGTTGCATGAGGATGTGCTGTGTGGCGCGGTGGGGAAATTTCCACAAGAAGTTAGGGTGATTGGTTTCCAGTCCCGCTTGGACACTAACAGTCCATGTGACGTGGCAGGTACCCGTGAGCATCCTCCTGCATAGAGGAGGGAGTAGGAACAGACCCCACAGCGCCAGCCTCCTGGGAGGCTATTTTACCAAGACTGAACCAAAGAAAGCGCTTTACTTTCAAGGGCTGTGACTCCAACTTTCAACAATCTAGGACTCCTCGGGTTCAAAACTGAGAGGCATAGAGCCCACCACTTCTGTTCCTTCCGATAGAGTAAAAAACATTCTCACCAGGGCCCAGGGGGCTTGGCAATCATAATATGGAGTCTCCTTTGATTCTAATGACTCCTATAGCCGTGCGATTAGAGTCTCAAAGTCTGGTTACCTGGACTGGCTTCTCCCACAGAGACACAGGAATCCTCCTGCCTTCTGGGCATCAGGTTGTCTGTCTAAAAACAGGCTGAACGGTGCCTTTTGAAACCTCCCAGGGGGACTCTGGGGCTTGGGGGCGGGGAGGGCTACCCCTCAAATGTGTATCCATGAAGTGTTCATCTTAAAATATCTGGAATTCTGCTAGTTCAGCCCATCAGCTCACCATAAGAAAAACATCACAACCAAAAAGGAAGAATCAAAGATCAGATAAAACAAGAACAAGAAGCCTGGGCTGCATGAACCAGAGGCACAAAAGTAGGCTTGTGAGCCGCGTGGGAGGGACAGGACAGGATGTGATACACGGGATGCAAACAGCGTGGAAATGGAGTTCACCCCCCTGAGATTCAGGAGTCGTTAGCAAAGATCAGAATGCTAAATCTGGGAGATGTAAGCCCATCCTATTTGGGAAATGTGGAGTTGGAGGGTTGGTCACTAAAATGTCATTCACTTCCATGTAAGGTAGGTCCTGTCTTGCAAGTATTAAATATAGTACCAGCTATAAATGGCTCAGCCGAACTTGAAGGAAAGAGACAACCTGGGTAGAGCTTAGATTTTCTTACAGGTGAGCATGGAAAGCTTTCTCACTGTTCTCTATAGCTCTTCAAATCAAAACACTCACTGGGGGTTTCCCTGGTGACGCAGTGGTTGAGAGTCCGCCTGCCGATGCAGGGGACACGGGTTCGTGCCCCAGTCCGGGAAGATCCCACATGCCGCGGAGTGGCTGGGCCCGTGAGCCATGGCCGCTGAGCCTGCGGGTCCGGAGCCTGTGCTCCGCAACGGGAGAGGCCACAGCAGTGAGAGGCCCGCATACAGCAAAAAAAAAAACACTCACCAGTCTCTATAGATGACATAAAACTGAAGAATTTGTGTTATAAACTAATATGAGACATGGGTCTCATTAAACAATGCTAGATTCTCAGTGATGTCACTGCAGAAGTACCTAAAACGTTATTTTTTAAAAGGTGCTCTACTTGGTGAGCTGACACACTGGCAAGGATCCATCTAACTGCTTAATGAATAACAACACATCCGAGTATGACACGGAGCAGGGCCTGAGGCCACAGGACAGAGAGGAGGGAAGGGCTGACCAGGGCAGCCAGGTGGGGCTGTTGGAGGAGGTCGGCTGTTGGGGGTGTCTGGTATTGACATCTGAAAGTGAGCAGAAGGCCCTGGGGGCGGACCTGGAGGGCCATGAGAAAAATCCTCCTAACCGTTCAGAGCTGTTCCCCGGGGGCTCCGTCCCCTGGTGACACTCCAGCTCCCCCAACGGTCACCCTGCAGAATGAATGGGTTTTGTTTGGCTTTTCTGAGATGCATCTTAATTCAAGAGCTTTTGCCTGAGTGAGTCAGAAGCAGGAAAGTCTCCAGCCCCACCCCAGCTGGTACTTTTCCGTCCCTTCCCCTGGATTATATAACATGGCACATTTTTAGAAACTTAGTTCTAGCTGCAGAGACATCTGTGCTAAAATCCCAGCTTCCCACTCCTCAGCCTCTCAAATGTTCAAGGAAGAAGATGCTGGTGTTTTTTGAGTTACAAAGAGTAGGAGTTGGAGAATAACGTATCTTCCTATGATGTAAAAGGAACAAGGGGTCTCACGTGGTCACCTGGAAATAACACCTTCCTACCCCTTGCGTTTATATAGGGACAGGGTCAGAGAACCTGCATGTGGCTGGGTTTTATCTTGTTGCTTCCAGGGAAGCACCTGGAAAAGTGCCCAGCTTGGAGATTTTCCGTGTAGTGTCACATATGGAGGTAGAACATTAGCTGCAATTCATACTAGCATGTAGATGACTGATTGCAATTCATACTAGCATGTAGATGGTTGATAGAGAAAGGAAGTTTCATGGGAACATCTGGAGAGGACTGGGCTCTTGAAATAAGGAGAGATTGAAGCCACAGGAGAAAAATGTGTTGACAGAGATGGAGGGAAAGGGGCTCAGGGTAAAAAGGAAAACAGAGGCAGATAGAGCCTCTGTCAGGTTCATTTTGCCCCATGACAAGTTACAAGGACCTAATTCTAGGTCTCTTTTCTTACCTCACCTGCTAGAATGTCCAGCCTCATCCTCTTTGAGGCATTTGTCCAAAGCAGCCCCTTGCCCCTAGTGACCAATTCTGACCAAGTCCTCCCCAGTCAGAGTGCCCGGGAAGAAAAAATCAACAGCCCGAGGCCAACTTGCCCTCAATAGAGCTTCAGACAAAGCCACATGCACAGGGAGAAGCGGCTTCTTGTTTAATGTCTGCTCAGCCTACAAGGATCATGAAACCTTAGTCCCAGCCCTAAACCCTGAGCCAAAACCAAACAGGAATTGAAAGAAACGAAGGATAGGGAAGAACAAAATGGGCTGCAGCTGTGTGGACATCCTCTGCGGGGCCCAGTCTGCTGCCCTTCCTCCTCGCGCCCACAAGCTCTGACATGTGGTGTGCATGCCATTCCCCGAGGGCCTTCCCATTAAAAAACCATAATCTTCAGCTGCACTGCAGGGTAATAATGTCACATCAACTCCACGGAGAGCTAAAGCTTAGTTTTGGCCTAATATGTTTTTAGGCAACTCATTTTTGCGGCAGTGGCCACTGCCTTCCTGTCCCCCTCCTTTGTACAAACTTCCACGGTGCCAACGGCATCTCCCTGCACCCACCGTGTCAGCTGTAGCTATGTTTCAGATGGATGTTCATCTTAGAGCCTGAGAAGCAAACTAGTGGAGACGTGGGAGGGTCCTGATGTAGAAGTCTGCAGACCCCTGTCCCTGCTTCCAGAATAAAGACAGGCATGTGTAGAATACTTGTCCTACATCTCACTGGGGAAGTGGCTTTCTTTCAGGTGCTCTCTCTGCATAACAACTGCTACAGGACAGTCACCATCTCCCCCTCCAAAGATTCAGCCATCCATCGGGTCCATGGAGAGATGTGGTGACTCCCCATTTATTCACACAATAAATATCTATTAGCAGATATACACTGAGCTCTGGCTGTATGCCGAACACGGGACCAGACACAAGTCACCAAAGGGAACAAGACGTGCTCCCTGCCTCCGTGTCCTAAAGACTCTGACAGTCTATGTAACAACTATTACATCCCTTCCCAACTCTGCATTCAGAAGTTGTCACGTTGGCAGCTTGACATCAGCCATGTGGGAGAATTTACACTCCAGAAATTGGCAACCACTTCAGGGTTTTGTTATTGCTCCTTCGGTTTCTGTTGTGTGTTTTGTTTGTGTGTGTTTGAGGTGGTTAGCCAGAACATCACTGCATCGATGGCACGATTGAAGGGCTAGAGCAGAGAGTACATTTTTCTGCTTTAATGGACGGGGTGAGGCTTTTACACAGGAGATGGCGTACTGGTTGTGCATTTCAAGCTGAGTAAGATTTCACCAGGCAGCAAGAGAGGAACAAAGAATTCCAGAAAGAATAACATAAGTAGAGGCACAGAAGTTTCTCATTTAAAAAGTTCTAGGGATTCAGAGAAGGAAACCAATACAATCTGTTGTGCTACCCAGGAAAGTCTATTGGGCTTTAAAGAATAGATGGGTCTTTGGCAGATGCGTCGGGGGGAGGTGGGGAGGAAGGACAGGAGGCTGGAGCAGACACTGCCATCAGTATGATCAGTGTGGAGCTGGGCAGCTTAGCTTAGCTGGGGAGAAAAGACTGACACCTCCCTCTTCTTTCCTTCCCATCCTTGGAGCCCCCATGGTAGATTTTACATGTAAAGAAGAACACTGAATGAAGTTGCACAGGAAAACCACACCTTCTATGTGTCCTCAAATTGTAAGGGGTGGAGGGGGGTGGTACCTGTCTTTAGTTCAGATGCTAAGCAGAGTGTCAATTTGCCCAAGTTTACAGTGGTACTTTATCAGTACCACCCCCAGGTGAGAAATTCCTTCCTTAAAAAGCACTATTCTATTTTTAGTTTTTTAAGGAACCTCCATACTGTTCTCCAGAGTGGCTGTATCAATTTACATTCCCACCAACAGTGCGAGAGGGTTCCCTTTTCTCCACACCCTCTCCAGCATTTATTGTTTCTAGATTTTTTGATGATGGCCATTCTGACCGGTGTGAGATGATATCTCATTGAGTTTTGATTTGCATTTCTCTAATGATTAATGTTGAGCATTCTTTCATGTGTTTGTTGGCAATCTGTATATCGTCTTTGGAGAAATGTCTATTTAGGTAGGTCTTCTGCCCATTTTTGGCTTGGGTTGTTTGTTTTTTTGTTATCGAGCTGCATGAGCTGCTTGCAAATTTTGGAGATTAATTCTTTGTCAGTTGCTTCATTTCCAAATATTTTCTCCCATTCTGAGGGTTGTCTTTTTGTCTTGTTTATGGTTTCCTTTCCTGTGCAAAAGCTTTTAAGTTTCATTAGGTCCCATTTGTTTATTTTTATTTCCATTTCTCTAGGAGGTGGGTCAAAAAGGATCTTGCTGTGATTTATGTCGTAGAGTGTTCTGCCCAGCAATCTCACTACTGGGCATATACCCTGAGAAAACCATAATTCAGAAAGAGTCGTGTACCAAAATGTTCATTGCAGCTCTATTTACAATAGCCAGGACATGGAAGCAACCTAAATGTCCATCGACAGATGAATGGATAAAGAAGATGTGGCACATATATACAATGGAATATTACTCAGCCATCAAAAGAAATGAAATTGAGTTATTTGTAGTGAGGTGGATGGACCTAGAGACTGTCATACAGAGTGAAGTAAGTCAGAAAGAGAAAAACAAATACTGTATGCTAACACATATATATGGAATCTAAGCAAAAAAAAAAAAAAAAGGTCAGGAAGAACCTAGGGGTAAGATGGCAATAAACACACAGACCTACTAGAGAATGGACTTGAGGATATGGGGAGGGGGAAGGGTGAGCTGTGACAAAATGAGAAAGTGACATGGACATATATACACTACCAAACGTAATGTAGATAGCTAGTGGGAAGCAGCCGCATAGCACAGGGAGATCAGCTCGGTGGTTTGTGACCACCTAGAGGGGTGGGATAGGGAGGGTGGGAGGGAGGGAGACGCAAGAAGAAAGAGATATGGGGATATATGTATATGTAGAACTGATTCACTTTGTTATAAAGCAGAAACTAACACACCATTGTAAAGCAATTATACTCCAATAAAGATGTTAAAAAAAAGCACTATTTATTCCCTTCCTTCTCCCCAATAACACAAATAGTGAGTGGAAGAATTCTGTTTTTTATGGTTTAAATTATGGTTTAAAAAGTAGCACAGGGACTTCCCTGGCAGACCAGTGGTTAAGACTTCACCTTCCCACGCAGGGGGTACAGGTTCGATCCTTGGTTGGGAAGCTAAGATCCCACATGCTTCGTGGCCAAAAAAACAAAAATACAAAACAGAAGCAATATTGTAACAAATTCAATAAAGACTCTAAAAAAATGGTCCACATGAAAAAGTCTTAAAAAAAAAATTAGCACAAAGACCATCACAGTAAAATGGCCAAAATCCACAACACTGGTAACACTAAATGCTGGTAAGGATGTTGCGCAACGGAATTCTCACTCATGGCTGGTGGGGATGCAACGTGGTGCAGCCACTTTGGAAGACAGTTTGCTAGTTTCTTACAAAACTAAACACACCCCTACCATACAATCCAGTAATTGTGCTCCTTGGTATTTACGCAAATGAGCTGAAAACTTAAGTCCACACATAAACCAGTACACAGATGTTTATAGCAGCTTTATCCATAATTGCCAAAACTTGGAAGCAGCCAAGATGTCCTTCAGTAGATGATGGATAAATAAACTGTGGTGGATCCA
Organism: Delphinapterus leucas; assembly: GCF_059928025.1. NCBI lineage: Eukaryota > Metazoa > Chordata > Mammalia > Artiodactyla > Monodontidae > Delphinapterus > Delphinapterus leucas. The sequence continues at coordinate 24,873,335 of NC_143130.1, forward strand.
GACAATGGAATATTATTCAGCACTAAAAAGAAATGAGCTATCAGACAAGAAAAGACATAGAGGACACTTAAGAAGCCAATCTGAAAAGGCTACACACTATATGATTCCAACTATGTAACATGCTGGAAAGGGCAAAACTATGGAGACAGTAAAAGGATCGGTGGTTGCCAGGGGCTGGTGGGGAGAGAGATGGAGCACAGAGGATTTTTAGGGCAGTGAAGCTAACCTGTATGATGTTATAATGGTGGATACATATCATTATATATTTGTCCAAACCCACAGAATGTACAACATCAGGAGTGAGCCCTAATGTCAGCTACAGACTTCGGGTGATGGTGCCGTGTCCATGTAGGTTCATCAGTTGTAACAGATGCACCACCCAGTAGAGGAAGTTGATAAGGGGGGAAGCAGTGCATGTGTAGGGACAGGGAGTACATAGGAAATCTCTATACTTTCCCCTCAATTTTGCTGTGAAACCAAAACTGCTCTAAAAAATAAAGTGCATTTTTCAAAAAGATTTTAAAACTTAAGGGAAGTAGCCTGAGCCTTTAAGAGGCCCCTGCTCCTCCAGGACATTACCCTCCACCCCCAACCCAGCCCCTAAGGAGGGTTGGAGGTTGGCCTCCACCTTAGTCCCTGGAGCCACCAGATGGCGCTGTTGCAGCCGTCAGCACTCCCGGGGCTTGAGGCCAAATTGGTGAGGACCCTGGGTTCCAGCAGCAACACCTGACAAGGATTCTTGTCATCACTGGGGATAGATTCCTCAGGAGGACTGAGACGAAGCTGGGAGAGTGAGGAGGGTGTGGAAGAAGGAGGAAAGAGAAGTCTGATGTGGGAAGGAAAGTGATGATCACCTGTGACAGCTAAAGGTTGGTTCAGAAGGCGTCAAGGCGTGTCATCACTAAGACTGCCCTGCGGACAGTTTTATTTAAAAGGGCAGAGAAGAAGAGCAAATTGGAGGGATGCATTTCCATCCATTTCACACATGGCTTTGGAGGACAGTTTAAGAATCCCCCCTGGACTGTAAGGAAATGGTGAACACACCTGGTTCAGCTCCAGGAAAATGGTTTGCTGGGTGAACAGTGCACACCCTGCGTACCATCTCCAGGCTGCAGTCTCAGAGCCCAGGCGTCTGGGTCCCGCCTCTGCCACATACTGCCCGGGCCTTGCCAAGCCTCTGTGGACGCATTTGTAAAATGGGGATGATATTACAAACGCCCTGTCATAGCCATTCTGAGATCATTTACGTGAAAGTATCCTGTGACCTGGAAAACCTGTGGAATCATTATTTTTACCATCAACATACTCTGCATGCCCCCAACTCCAACAGCTGTTCCCACACCCACAGAAGCATCACATTCACCACAGCTGTGCTTTCAGTAGGATTTTATTTGTTTTTCTAATTTTTTATTGACGTATAGTGGATTTACAATGCTGTGTTAGTTTCTGCTGTACAGCAAAGTGACTCAATTATACGTATATATATTCTTTATCATATTCTTTTCCATTATGGTTTATCACAGGAAATTGTCTAGAGTTCCCTGTGCTATACAGTAGGACCTTGTTTATCCATCCTATATAATATAATATATAATAGTTTGCATCTGCTAACCCCAAACAGAGGGGAGTTTGGGGTCCACTGGGATTTTAAAACCCGCAGTGTTGCCTTGTCTGAATCACTGCGATAACCGCAGACCAGTCTCCCACTTGGCATCTCTCAAAATCCATCCTACCAAAGGTCACCAGGACACTAAAGCAGTGCTGACGTCATGCTGTCCCTTGTTCAGGTACCTCTTGAATGGTTCTCCCATCATCTTCCACGTGGAAGAAGGGCTCCTTACCTTGGCATTCAAGGCCCTGCAGGTCGTCACTGCTTCCTCCCCTCCCGCACGTCTTCCTCTGGCCCCAGTGCGTGCCCTGCCTCCCTGGACCATTCACTGTCCTCTTAGCCTGGTCTTTTACCCCTTGCCCCGGGCGTGCCATGGTAACTCCCTTCTCCCACCCTCCAGCTTCTCCTGGAAAAGTCTTACACATCCTCTAACTCATCTAAAAGGACCCTTCTTTAAAGAGGACTTCCATAACCCGTTTCCTCATCCTGTCACTGAATTCCTCCCAAATCATGTAGGTTTCATTTCTATCCCTGCATTACCTAGCACATCTTGCAGCAATAAATCCTTAATGAACGGATTTGGGGTTTTGTGCTTCATTTACCTCCCGACCAAAGCATAAAGTTCTATAGGGAGAGAGTGCCGGCAGGGTTTTCCCTGTATGCCCACGGTCTCCAGTACAATGCTTTGCCCTTAATAAGAGATCAATAAGTATTTGCTGAATTGACTTGAAGGAGTAGAATAGCACCAGGGTCTGAAGGGACTTGAATGAGATCAGTGAAGATCTTATGGCGAATTGTTAAGAATTTAAATTTGATGTGAGATGAATACAAACCACTTTTTAAAATACGCTTAGTACCTACGCAAGTTTTTTTCCACCTGACAGTTATAGTTTCTTCATGCAAATTGCCAACAATGGCTTATGTTTCTGTGTCGTAGTGTCCTATAAGTACAATCAGTAGAAATCAAGGTTACCGCATTTCTGACCTCTGTTTCTACCAGCCGCTTCTGCTTCCCTCCAGATGTTTTCAGGGTTTGATGAGAGCATTTTTGCATTTTTCTCGAGCAGTGGTTCTCCAAGAGCAAGCCTTAGACCCACAGCATGAGAGTAACCTGGGAACTTAGAAATGCAAGTTATCAGGCCCCCCGCAGACCTACTTAATCAGAAACCCATGGCGGCGGCGGGGAACAGAGCAATCTGTGTTTTAACGGCTTTTCAGGGGACTCTGATGCAAATTAAACCCCTGTTCTTGACACTTCCTGCTCAGGAGTGTGGTCCGGACCAGCAGCACCTGCATTGCCTGGGAGCTTGTGAGAAATGCAGACTCTCAAGCCTCACCCCTAGAGCCCCTGAATCAGCATTTGCATTTTAACAAGACCACCGATGAGTCCTCAGCAAGCTCAAATTTGAGCAGCTCTCTTCTAGAGCACTTTGGGAAAAAAGATGCCTTCCATTAGGAAATTGTCATCAAGGAGTGTGGCTGATTAAAAACTGCCACACGTTTCTGCCACTTCTTCCACTAAGGGCTGGTGTCTATGTCCCATCCCCTTGAATCCGTGCTTGCCCGTGACCTGTTTGGATCAATAGACATGGCCATGGTGATGCTGTCTACCCTCCAAGGCTGGGTTTTGAGAGACTTGAAGTTTCTGCCTTAGCCTCTGACAACACTGTCTCATGGGACTCAGCCAATGTACTGTGAGAAGCCCCTGGAGATGCCAGGAGGAGGAGGAAAACTGAGGCTGTCTGGTCCCTGCCCCTGCTAGGCTCTCCCCATGACAGCAAATTGGTAGCCGTAGGAGTGAGTCATGGAGGGTGTCCCAGCCCAGGTGGGCCCACAAGGAGCAGAGGACGCCCCAGCTGAACCCAATCACCCCACAGACTTGCTGTAGGTAATAAAGGTGGTTGTTTCAAGCCACTACCTTTTGGGATACTTTGTTACACAGCAGTAGAAAACTGAAACAGTAAGCTAATGAGTGAATTAGCCACGTGTCTTCTGAAGGAGCCTCTGTGCAAAGTCATTTGCTAAATTATAAAATTCTGAGCATTATGACTTTCATGTAGTTTCCCTGAAACTCTCAAAAGTAGGTAGTTGTAACTATTTACAAGATGAATAAGCCTGTGAGTGTAGGGCTGCACTATGGAAAACCAAATTTCTCATACAGCACGGGACAAAATCCACATCATTCGGCAAGGGCCATTCGTGGACCAGGATGGGTGAGCATAGTCGGAAGAGAGTTCTATTCCTTTGGCCGGAAGCAACTCAATATACCCAACCATTTCCTCTAAAACATAAACTGTTCACTTTAATTTTAAATGTTGGTACTTATAGTCAGGAAAAAAAAACATTTATATTCTAGAAAAACAAATTCAGGAAGGACACTACTTCATAATTCCGGATGTATCAATAATTAAATTTGAGTCAGTCGATTTGTATGGAGCTCCAACTGTAGTTAAATGTATACCAAGTAAAATAGCATTGGCCCTCAAGACACTGAAGCTCCTGCAAGCAAATGGGACCTAGTAAAGTGGAGGGGAAAGAACCTAGGGTGAGAGTCAGGAGACCTAGCAGCTGGTCCTGACTTTGCCACTGTCCCAACCCACCTCTGCTGGCAGAGAGGCCAAAAGCATCTTTAAGAAAACAGAGGGAGCGTGGTCCTCGCTGGATACAGACGCCCGACAGCTGGAGTTGGCACATCGGTAGGACCCACACAAGGGGAATTCCTCTGTCTCCTGTGGGCCAACGGTCTCCCCCTCAAAAGGCCCCGTTTCTCCCTGAATGTACCCCATTCTCCTCCCTCCTCTCTGTTTATTCACAGCTCCAACTGGCCCAGGAACATCGTCATCTAAATGTCGTCCACGTTATGACGCCGGCATCCTTGGCGCCCACTTCTAGGCTCAAATGCTTAAGGAAGACCATCTGATTGGCCAAGGTTGTGGGAAAACCGAGAGATGGGCAGTGAGTGTTGTCAGGTGACCATCCCCCAATTTACTGTCATGGGGTGTTGGGGTCCCGAGTCTCACAGTTCGACCACCCAGGGCTGCAAGGGAGGCAGTTCCCTGAGAAGGTGCAGTAATTCTCATCCCTTCACAGCCATTCATCAGCTGGGATATTTGGGGCTAATCACTTGGCCTCCTAGAGTTTGCTCTTCCTCAACTGTAAAGTGAGGGATTTGGTCAGATGATCTCAAATCTCTTTCTTCCAATACCAACGTCCTGTCATCCATAATGCAAAGCAGAACATAATGGCAAAATGCAACGGACCCAGGCCCACCTGTTGTGAATACAGGGACAGCTATGTGCCCAAGACTTGAAACCAGCAAAGATCCAGGGCAAGAGGTATTTTCAGGACCACCTGCACAAAACTGGGCACAGCAGCAGAACTATGTGTCCAGGTACCAATACTCCTTGGACCACGTGCCTCTAGGACCAGATGACTTTAGTTACACAGGGTTGGTTATGAGCATAGCTATGAAAATGGTGATAGAAACTGAGGGCCCAGCATCCCAGTTCTGCCCCCCTCTCCTCTCCCTGAACCACTGCCTTCCCTCACAGAGCTCCCAGCACAGAGCCTGCATATATATTAAGAGCTCAAAGGCCAAAGCATCACTTTTTTTTTGTTTTTGCGGTACACGGGCCTCTCACTGCTGTGGTCTCTCCCATTGCGGAGCACAGGCTCCGGACGCACAGGCTCAGCGGCCATGGCTCACGGGCCCAGCCGCTCCACGGCATGTGGGATCCTCCCGGACCGGGGCACGAAGCCGTGTCCCCTGCATCGGCAGGCGGACTCTCAACCACTGCGCCACCAGGGAAGCCCCAAAGCATCACTTTTAACAGATCACTTTTCTGATCTTTCCATTTCTCCCACTTATATATCTATTGATCAAAACTAGAATCAAACATATCACTTATGCTTTAGTGTGGATTTAAGTCAGTGAATCACATCTCCTGAGGTCTTTGCATTTCGCCCCATTTATGAAAAGAAAGGTGTTAATTTTAGGCAGGTAGGTAAGTAGGTAGTAAAGAATTCTTTTTCTCTTTCTCTTTATTTTACTTAAATTTTTCTTTTCAACGTAAAGGGTCTTTCTTAGAGACATCATTACAGAGACTAGAGGGTCTATGCCCCTCACTCAGTGCTGAACACATGAGGCCATATGATGCAGAGGCAGGGACAGCATGCAATCAACAATAAAGGACTAAATCAGCCACGTGTATGCCATTTGCTACCCTGTGCAGAAGGCCTGCAGTGGGAGGGCATCGTCTCCATGTCATGAATGTGTCACCAGAAGAGAAAGAGCAGGTGTAGAGCCATAGGAAAAGCCTGTTCCAGCCACTGGTCTTTGCTGGACCCAGTATGGCTAGAGGAATGCCCCTCAAGGCCACCTACCTGGCTCTGTTCTGGCTCTACGGTCGGCCACCGGTGACCAGCTGACCCAGGAGTGTGAAATAAATGATCACTGTTACAAAGCCTCTGAGGTTTTAGAGCCATTTGTTATATAGCAGACTCATAGCAAAAGCCTAGCACAATAAAGGAATTAAACATTTCTGCAAAGAGTTCAGTGTGTTAAGGATGCCAGGGGCACCCACATCAGACTCCAACACAAAGTAAGGCTTCGTTAGGGAAACATTCCCTGCAAAGCTGTCTGTGGGTTTCAGGATCACGCAGTCTACTGAGGGCAAGGAAAGCATTTCAGCAGGAAGTCTCTGTTGAATATAGCTCTTCACGTGGCCAGCAAGACAGACTCTGTCCTGCTCCAATCACATGACAGTTCACAGCCAGAGGCACACAGTGGAGGGGGTGCTGACCAGAGCCAAATGCCGTCATTCTCAACCCCATTCAGGCCATTTCAATAAAGCATCACATCATGTGAGGAAGTACGAGCACAAAAGAGAGCATTGTTTCCATGAAAACTAAGTTGAACACTTTGTAAAGACTCAGCGATGCAAATAGATTTTTTTTTTTTTACTTCAGAAAACAATTTGGCAGTTTTGGGGTTTTTTTTCAACTGTGGTAAAATACACAACATAAAATTTACCATCTGTTATGGACTGAATATTTTTATTCCCCACCCCCAATTTATATGTTGCAGCCCCACCCCCCAGTGTGGCTATATCTGGAGTTGAGGCCTCAAAGGAATTAATTACGGTTAAATGAGGTCATGAGGGTGGGACCCTGTCTGATAGGATTAGTGTCCTTAGAAGAAGAGATGGCAGAGAGTTCGCTCTCTCCAAGCATTCACAGAGGAAAGACCATGTGAGGACACAGCAAGAAGACAGTCACAAGCCAGGAAGAGGGCCTTCACCAGAAACCAAATTTGCCAGCATCCTGATTGTGGGCTACCAGCCTCCAGAACTGGGAGGAAATAAGTGTCTATTGTTTAAGCTCTGCAAACATGGACTTGTTATGCAGCCCAAGCAGACAAATACACCTTCACCACATTTTATGTGTATAGTTCAGTGGCATTAAGTACATTTGCATTGTTATGCGAAACTGATTTTTTAATGTTGTTTAATTAGGAATGAGATGAAGGTAAAAAATTTGAAGATGAAATCATAAAAGTCTAGAAGAACTCTGCATTCAGATGTCTTTCCAAGCATCTCTAAACTCTCATTTCTTTATAAGGACCCAAACTGGAAAACAAAACTTTGTGATGGTGGTTTATGAAGAAAGTCAATGGAAAACTTTGACCAGTGACACTGCTATTCCAAAAACCTTTCACCCAAGAGTCAACAAATGAATGTTCTTGACGTGATTAAGTGAGAATGGTTAAGTAGGTGGGATTTATTTTTCAAAGTTTCCTTCTTTGATCCTTTTGGTTGACCAGCCATTCCCAGTGTGGATCAAGTTAGATAAGGAAGTTTGTACAGATTCCATTCCATGTGGCTGTGCCTTCAAGGATGGATGGGTTTCCACCAGGCAAAGGAGGGAAAAAACAATAGTCCAGGTGGAGGAAACAGTCAAAGTCACAGAAGCATGACAGTACGTGACATATTAGGGAACTGGGGAGATGTCAAGTGTGACTGGGACATTGGATCATGAGGGCATCCGAGGAGGAAAAGTCAGAAAAGTGTGCTGGTCCCAAATCACATAAGCCTTTGAAAATCATACTCAGACATTTGGACTCGACCCTGTGTGCAGCCCCTGAAGGGTTTCCTTGGGGTTGTGCTCGGGTGCAAGCTATTGGCAGATACAGCACAGGAACTAAAGGAAGGGGTGGCTGGTATCAGTTGTTTCCTGCAAGAGTCCCTATAAGAGATAACAAGGGTCTGAAATAAGAGTAGCAGCAAAAATGGAAATGTGGAAGCAGACACAGCAGGCGTTTTTTCAAATAAAATTGATACTTCATGGAGAAAAAGAAGATGTTTTCAAGGCTGGTGCGAAAGTTTCTAGTTTGTTTCAATAATGGTTAAGATTGGAAATTTCCTTCAGGTAGGAAATTGGCCTGGAGCTTTCTGCCAAGCAAATATCTTTTTAACATGGAAAAATGAATTTTAACTGATTGCTGCATATTCCTGTTACTGTCACTTGGAGCAGGAAGTGAGAAGGGGGCTTGAAGTGGGAGAATTCAACACCCCTCTGGTTCACAGTGACCTGAACCATCAAACAGGATAACAGCCAGGATGCTGAGCTCTCCTGGAATCAGCTACAGAGCCAGATGAGAGTTGAGGTACTGGGTGTGATCCCTATTGTATGATTTATTGAGCATATAGAATATGTACCAAAAGTATGTACCAGAGGGGCTTCCCTGGTGGCACAGTGGTTGAGAGTCCGCCTGCCGAGGCAGGGGACACGGGTTCGTGCCCCAGTCCGGGAGGGTCCCACATGCCACGGAGCGGCTGGGCCCGTGAGCCATGGCCACTGGGCCTGTGCATCCGGAGCCTGTGCTCCGCAGCGGGAGGGGCCACAGCAGTGAGAGGCCCGCGTACCGCAAAAAAAAAAAAAAAAAAAAAAGTATGTACCAGAACAAAATGTCTTCAAAAATCCTCTTCCAATAGAGCTGGACAAAAATACCATCTTTCCTTGCACATAATAGGACTGTTAAGTTGAAATCAATTGAACTGCATTGGTCATGTTCTCCAAGACAAACCTCATTCCCTTCCATTTCTTTACCATATAGGAGTCTTTGAGACAATTTTAGGAGAGTCTGAGCCTTAAGACCTTCTTCATGACTCAGAGTATTCAGCACTCATTATTTGACTGTGAATATCAACAGCCATAATTCACATTGTCGCTACATCTTTTTTATTTTATTTTATTTTATTTATTTATTTTTTTTGCTGTACACGGGCCTCTCACTGTTGTGGCCTCTCCCGTTGCGGAGCACAGGCTCCGGACGTGCAGGCTCAGCGGCCATGGCTCATGGGCCCAGCTGCTCCACGGCATGTGGGATCCTCCCAGACCGGGGCACGAAGCCGTGTCCCCTGCATCGGCAGGCGGACTCTCAACCACTGTGCCACCAGGGAAGCCCCACACTGTCGCTACATCTTTTGTGTGTATTTAACAATTGGAAGCATGAATGGACACGTGGATTTGAGTTAACTCTATGATTGTGTTGATCTTGCCTGGAAGGTGCTTAGAATCTAATAAGAGAAATAGGCTGATATAGAAATAATTATAATACAAATTAAAAGTTAAAAATAGCATAGAGAGGGAAGAGAGAGAGTGTTCCTATAATTCAGAGAAGCCAAATTTTATCATCTTAACCTTGTGAAAGTATTATCCATCCTCTGTGGGCTCCATTTCTAACTAGTCTGGCTCTACTCTCTGGCCACTGCAAATGCTGTTTCCTAAAACAGCCTTTGTGTCTTGTATAAAGTTCTTCCACCTGCTCTTACCCCACTACCCAGTCTGAGACAGATGGTGTCTGAAGATCTGGGGTGTATGCGTACGTGAGGACTGGTTTATTCCATTCAAGGAGCTCAAGCTTTATTCAAGTCGTGCTCCAGACTGGATTTTATTGGAACCAGTCTACACTCTCTTGGGTGCTAACTTCCTGAAGTTGGTTGGGAAGAGTACACATTATGGGAAAACCCAGGAATGTCTAGATGTGGTAAACATACCGATGTTCCTCTGGTATGCACAGCCAGACTCTGCTCCTAGAATAGGTTGTTGATCTGTTTACCCTGAAGGCAATTAAGCCTGAGATCCTCTGGAACATCTATTTCACATTTCTTACGTCCTTCTGGAAAGCTTCCATTAGAAATATCTTTGTGTATTTGTGTATTTGTGTATTTGTGTAGTGAGGTGGATGGACCTAGAGTCTGTCATACAGAGTGAAGTGAGTCAGAAAGAGAAAAACAAATACCGTATGCCAACACATATATATGGAATCTAAAAGAAAAATGGTTCTGATGAACCTAGGGGCAGGACAGGAATAAAAACGCAGATGTAGATAATGGACTTGAGAACACGGGGAGAGGGAAGGGTAAGCTGGGACGAAGTGAGAGAGTAGCATGGACATACATACGCTACCAAATGTAAAATAGATAGCTAGTGGGAAGCAGCTGCATAGCACAGCGAGATCAGCTCGGTGCTTTGTGACCACCTAGAGGAGTGGGATAGGGAAGGTGGGAGGGAGAAGCAAGAGGGAGGAGATATGGGGATATATGTGTATGTATAGCTGATTCACTTTGTTATAAAGCAGAAAGTAACACACCATTGTAAAGTAATTATACTCCAATAAAGATGTTAAAAAAAGAAAAAAGAAATATCCTTGTTAACTTTTCATGATAGCATCTCAGGCTGCCAACAGTAAAATGAACCGAAGTACGAGCAGTTGGATTAAATTCTAGATCAAGATGCTGAAACGCTTCTAAAATAGGGCCTAGAGACGAAATGCTCTAGGTTAGTTTAGATGCAATTTTTGCCTAAGACCAGGCTCTTATGATCTCTTCTAATCCTAGAATTCTGTAAGCCTAAACTCATTGAAAAAAATTACATATCAATGAAAAGGCTACCACCAACTACATACTAAATACTTAATATATGCCAAGTTCTTTAAGACAGTAAGAACAGTACTGTTCTTACTGACAATAAGAGACTGACAATGAGACAGTCTCTTATTTAATCCCCACAGTACACTTAAGAGTAGGTATGAATAACTCCCTTTTAGAGACAGAGAATCTAAGACTCAGAGAAGTCAAGCAACTCTGCGAAAGTCACACAGCTGGAAAGTATCAGATCAGAAATTAGAACCCAAGTCTGTGTGATACCAAAATCTTTACCTTTCTATTAGAGACAAGCTCAGTTCTTGGTGTGAGGCCAACAAATTGAATTGTCTGAACAGTAACTGATAAAAATCTGGGATCATAATGGAACTGACATTACAGAAAGCATTTTGCATAATAAAAGAAAAAGGGTCTTCACCGCCTGGGAATTTCTAGGCTATAAAGCAACATGGGGCATGCCGCACAGTGAGAAGAAGCTGAAATTGAATGATCTTATTCATGCCCTTCCCAATCCCACCCTAAGGTAGGGAAGCTAGGAGGTCATGGGCTCCTGGGATCCTCTCAATTCTTTTCCCACTATAGTTGTCCTCAAGCAACTACTATAAAGAGGTAATACAGTTCCAATTTTCACCGGTATGGCGCGCACTAGATATCCTCAACAATTCTCCCAATGAAGATGAGCAAAAGTGTTGGCCAAACATCTCTTTAAAAGCATTGATAAGATGGCAAAAAGCAGAGGACATTTAGAGGCCAAATAATAAGAAACTCAAGGAGGCAAATCTGCTCTCACCTTGATGGCATTTTCTATAGCAAGTGGATTTGAGCTTATATCTTAAACTTAAGGATACAGAAGGATAAAAGTTGCAATTATATACACACATACCAGGCAAATACTAACCACAAGAAAACTGGTATGAATGTATCAATATATATTAATCTCCAACAAAATAAACTCTAAGGAAAAAGCATTACCAGGGTATTAAAGGCTCAATCCACCAGGAATATATATCAATTCTAAAATTTTATATACATAATACAACAGCTTCATTAGCTACAAAGCAAAAACTAACAGAGCTAGATAAATTTACTATGATTGTAGGAGTTGTCAGCCTACATTTAACGCTGGGGTTCTTTAGAAAATAGCCTGAAGCAAAGTTTATCCAGGGGGTGCTATCCTAGGGAAGCAAGATAAATAAAATATATACCACCACTATCCCACCGATGTCCCCAGCCCCCATGCTATATGCTCCTCTTAGGGAAAGGTCAAGTCGCGGAGTTAGTAGTTAAACTCACTTCAACTGGTCAATCTATTTCTCCTCCTCCCTGGAAAACCAGACACGTGAAATCACAAGAAAGAGATACTGGGTGACCTTAAATCATGATTTACTTTCAACCAAGTCAACAAGCTTCCTTAATAGCAAGAAGCACCCTATTGAATCTCTAAGCATTGAAAAAGAAAATTGTATTAGTCAGGGCACCCCAGGGAAAGAGAACTAGGAAATATGTTATATATGCATATTTAGAGAGAAGATTTACTATAAGGACTTGGCTAACATCATTATGACGGCTGACAAGTCCCAGGTGCCAGTGACTCAGCAAGCTGGTGACCCAGGAGAGCTGAGGGAGCAGTTTTTGTCCAAAGGCCAGTTAAGCTCAAGATCAAGGAAGAGGCAATGTTTCCGTTCAAGTCTGAAAGCAAGAAAAAGCCCACGTCCCAGTTCGAAAGTGATCAGGCAGGAGGAATTCTCCCGTACTCTGGGGAGGATCAGCCTTTTTGTTCTATTCAGGTCTTCAACTGATTGGATGAAGCCCACCCACATGAGGGAGGACAATCTGCTTTACTCAGTCTATTGATTTAAATGTTAACTGCGTCAAAAACACCCTCACGGGGGCTTCCCTGGTGGCGCAGTGGTTGAGAGTCCGCCTGCCGATGCAGGGGACGCGGGTTCGTGCCCCGGTCCGGGAAGATCCCACATGCTGCGGAGCGGCTGGGCCCGTGAGCCGTGGCCGCTGAGCCTGCACGTCCGGAGCCTGTGCTCCGCAACGGGAGAGGCCACAGCGGTGAGAGGCCCGCGTACCGCAAAAAGACAAACAAAAACCACCCTCACGGAAACACCTTAAATACTGTTTGACCAAATATCTGGGCACCCTGTGACCAGTCAAGCTGACACCTAAAATTAACTATCACAAATGCTATGCACAGCATCCCCTCAATCCTTTGCCCAGAGGCTTCTTCACCAAGGAGCTCCTCTTGGAATTAGGGAAATGCTACTGTGAGCTCTGAGAGCCTGTACACCAATGCCCATCATGAGAGGGATCCAGGCACATCTTCATCATGACTGAGCAAATCAACTCTAACCAG